>NC_045961.1:101094829-101694829 GCF_010909765.2 Amblyraja radiata
ACCGTGTTCAGTTATGACTTTTCCATAAATGGTAATGATTTTAGAGGCCAACATTGTGTGTTTGCTACTTTGACAGAACCCCCTTTGCCTGACACTAGGCTGGATTGCTTCTAACAATAGTGCAGCACTTTACAGATCAATTTCCCTCCTGGGATAAATAAAGTCCTACCATATCGTATTGTATCTGTCGACTGATACTTCTAAGGCTGTGGAGCTGAAGACATTCAAATGCTTGAAATTATCCAAATATTTTAATTTTACACCGATTTTTAAAATCAAACATTCCCATCCCATGCCCCATCTTTTAAGGCATACGTTGGTAAGTGCAAATGGTATCTAAAACATATTTCCGACTGAAATCACTTGAAGGAACATGAAAGCTAAATCTTGTGCATTTTCCATTGAACTCATGGTCATATCTCGACTGAACTGTGAATGAGAGGCAGGTAATCGGTTATTTCATTGGGAAACAATCTGATATTCCTAAAACATTCCTTTTATGAAAATGGAAACACAAGGAACCGCCAAAGGGCTTGAATCTTCCACCAAACACAAAGTGCTGGAATAACTCAACGGGTCCAGGCGATATCAGTGGAGAGAGTGGATGGGTGACGTTTTGGGTGGGGACCAGAGGCGGCACAGTGGCCGTGCGGTAAACCTCCTTGCGGTAGAGTTGCTGTCTTACAGCGCCCGGGACACGGGTTCGATCCTGCCCTCGAGTGCCGTCTGTACGTTCTCCCCGTGACCCGCGTGGGTTTCCTCCTGGGAGCTCCGGTTTTCTCCCACACTCCAAAGACGTACAGGTTTGTAGGTTATTTGGCTGTTGGTAATTATTCCCAGAGTATAGGATAGTGCTAGTGTACGATGTGATCGCTGGTTTAGCACGGACTCGGTGGGCCAAAGGGCCTGTTTCACTGCTGTATCTCTCAAGTCTAATCTCTCTCTCTTTTGTACATATTAATGTAAAATTATAAATTGGCCCTGGTTTTTTTGGGGATAATGCTGGTGTACATAGAAAAAAAAATAGGTGCAGGAGTAGGCCATTCGGCCCTTAGAGCCTGCACCGTCATTCAATATGATCATGGCTGATCATTCAACTCAGTATCCTGTACCTGCCTTCTCTCATAGAAACAAAGAAAATAGGTGCTGTAGGCCGTTCGGCCCTTCGAGCCTGCACCGCCATTCAATATGATCATGACTGATCATCCAACTCAGTATCCTGTACATGCCTTCTCTCCATACACCCTGATACCTTTAGCCACAAGGGCCACACCTAACTCCCTCTTAAATATAGCCAATGAACTGGCCTCAACTACTTTCTGTGGCAGAAAATTCCACAGATTTTCCACTCTCTGTGTGAATTTTTTTTTCACATCTCGGTCCTAAGAGACTTCCCCCTTATCCTTAAACTGTGACCCCTTGTTCTGGACTTCCCCAACGTCGGGAACAACCTTCCTGCATCTAGCCTGTCCAACCCCTTAAGAATTTTGTAAGTTTCTATAAGAGTACGGGTTGCTCATCGGTCGGTGCAGAGTGGGTGGGTCGAAGGGGATCTGTTTCCACACCGTATCTGTGCCTCTAAACTACACCGGCCAAGTCATAATGTTCATAATGGAAATAGTAGAATTAGGCCATTCGGCCCATCGCGTCTACTCCGCCATTCAATCGTGGCTGATCTATATCTCTCTCCTAAACCCCATTATCCAGCCTTTCCCGCCATAACCCCTCATGACTAATCGAGAAACTACCCTATCTCTGCCTTCAACAAAAAACATCTCACAGTGGGTGAGTCTCTCTAGAGCTTTGTGTTTCATTTACAAATCATTATCCTTCAAAACCTGTACGTCTTTGGAGTGTGGGAGGAGGCAGGAGCACCCGGAGAAAACCCACGCAGGTCACGGGGAGAATGCACAATCTCAGTACAGACAGCACCCGTAGTCGGAATCGAACCCGGGTCTCTGGCGCTGTAAGGCAGAAATTCTGTTGCTGTGCCACCATGTTTCCCCAATTGTGCCTGTTCTGTTGTACATAAATACATAGACAATAGGTGCAGGAGTAGGCCATTCGGCCCTTCGAGCCAGCATCGTTATTCAATGTGATCATGGCTGATCATCCACATGCCTTGTTGTCTCAAGATATCAGTTTCATTCACCCAGAGAGTTGTGAGTCTGTGGAATTCTCTGCCACAGATGGTAGTGGAGGCCAATTCACTGGATGTATTCAAGAGAGAGTAGAATTTAGCTCTTAGGGCTAACAGAATCAAGAGATATGGGGAGAAAGCAGGAACGGGGTACTGATTCTGGATGATCAGCCATGATCATATTGAATGGCGGTGCTGGCTCGAAGGGCCGAATGGCCTACTCCAGCGCCTATCTTCTATGTTTCTGTGTTCCTTTAGTAAACATGCACGTAGGTGGTTTTGGAGTCAGTGCCCAGTAAGTTGCGCGCGGTGCATTTGTAGAAGCCGGTGTCCCTGTTGGTGGGGTTCTGGAGGACAAGCGAGCCTTGTGGGTGGAGGAACTTGTTGCCGATGAGCCGGGCTTGAGACGCGGTGGCGATGAGACGCGAGCGGTCGGGCAGCTCCCAAGAGATCTCAGCTCTGGGTATCGCCAAAGCCATGCAGTTGAGCTGCACAGAGGCGCCGTGCCGGGCGTAGGTGACGGGCGCGGGTCCGCTGGTGATTCGGGGAGGGTAGGAGATGACTATCACCGCCACGCTGGTCAGGGTGGTGCCCAGCTCGCTGGCCGCCCGGCATGAGTAGGTGCCCCGGTCGTACACCGACGCCTCGCGTACCCACAGGCTCCCGTTCAGCAGGAGGGAGAAGCGCCCGAGGGTCTGCGGTTTGCTCAAGACCGTGCCTCCGGGCAAAACCCACGAGAGCCGCGGGGTTGGAGACGGCGAGCCGCCGCTGACCAGGCAGTCGAGACGCATGCTCTCGCCGGGCAGGATCTTGACCAGGCTGGTGTAGCCACTGCGGATCTCCGGCTTGCGGCTGATCTCCAGGGTGACCAGCCTCTCCACCGAGCCCAACGTGTTGCGGGCGATGCAGCGGTAAGCGCCGGCCTCGGCGGCGGTGGGACCGCTGATGTGCAGCGTGCCGTCGCGCCCGTGGGACATCCTGGGCAGCTGCTGCCCGCTCGGCAGCCTCTTGCCGCTGGGCAACACCCAGGTCACCTCCGGGGTCGGGTTGCCCTTTGAGGAGCAGTTGAGGTCGACGCCTTTGCCGATCACCACGACCACTCCTGCGCTAAGCGGGTTGGTGAACGAGGGCTTCTCCAAGTCATTCCTCATCTCCAGTTGCACGGTGAGCCTCGCCTCTCCTCCTTCGTTGTGGGCGATACACACGAACTGGATACCGTCCGACTGCTTCAGGCTCTTGATGTCCAGGGTGCCGTTCCGATGCACCTTGATCCTGTCTCCATAATAAGGTGCGGTCAGGATAACATTCTCGTGCAACACCCACATAATCCGTGGAGTCGGTACCCCTTCGGCCCGGCAGTCAATGAGTTTGCGGCTCTCCCTGGTAGCTGTCTCCTTCACCACTGTGTTGGTGCTCCTCTGCCCGTTGATGCTGGGCGCTTCGACCACCACTCTCAGGGCGATGATCCTGGCGCTCTCCCCAGCCGCGTTACTGGCCGTACAGGTATAGTTGCCGCTGTCCGCCCTCTGCACCTTCTGGATCAACAGGGTGCCGTCGCTGCTGAGCTGGTACTTGGAGGACGGGGAGATCAGCCTGTTGGCCGGGGAGTGCCAGGCAATGCGAGGGGTGGGCTGGCCCTTGGCTTGGCACCTGATAGAGACCGACCCGCCGTGCGCCACCTCCACCAGCGCGGGCGAGTGGTCCCTGAAGGTCGGCGGCTCCGCCAACACCTTCACCTTGACCCTCATCTCGTCCTTGCCGACCCGGTTGACCGCGTAGCAGGTGTAGTCGCCTTCGTCCTTCAGGCCGACCTCGTTGAAGTACAAGGTGCCGTTGCCGAAGACGGTGTACCGGCGGGTCCTCGCCCCGCTGTCGTCCGACTGCAAGGCTTGGTTGACCATGGTGCCGTCGGGCAAAGCCCAGGAGATCTCCGGGTCCGGCAGCCCCGACGCCACGCAGTCCACCTTGAGGTCTTTGCCGGACATCACCTTGTGGTTGCCCTCTTGCTTGTGTTCAATCCTGGCCGGCTTCATCATCACGTGGACCTCCAGCACCATGAAATCATCCCCCTTGCTGTTTCTGGCCACGCACAGGTAGCCCCCCGCATCGCCCTCCGTCACCGAGAGAACCACAAGGGTCCCGTTGTCGTGCACTTTGATCCTCTTGCTGTAGCTGCAAAAAAAGCAAGACGGTTCGAGTTCAATGTCAAACAATTGAGTTTAGAGATTAGAGACACAGAAATATAGACAATAGGTTATTAAAATACAGGTACAGCAGGCAGTGAAGAAAGCTCATGGAATGTTGGCCTTCATAACAAGAGGATTTCAGTATAGGAGTAAAGAGGTTCTTCTGCAGTTGTATAGGGCTCTGGTAAGACCACACCTGGAGTATTGTGTACAGTTTTAATCTCCTAATTTGAGGAAGGACATCCTTGTGATTGAGGCAGTGCAGCGTAGGTTCACGAGATTGATCCCTGGGATGGCGGGACTGTCGTATGAGGAAAGATTGAAAAGACTAGGCTTGTATTCACTGGAGTTTAGAAGGATGAGGGGTGTTCTTATAGAAACATATAAAATTATAAAAGGACTGGACAAGCTAGATGCAGGAAAAATGTTCCCAATGTTGGGCGAGTCCAGAACCAGGGGCCACAGTCTTAGAATAAAGGGGAGGTCATTTAAGACTGAGGTGAGAAAAAACTTTTTCACCCAGTGAGTTGTGAATTTGTGGAGTTCCCTGCCACAGAGGGCGGTGGAGACCAAATCACTGGATGGATTTAAGAGAGAGTTAGATAGAGCTCTAGGGGCTAGTGGTGTCAAGGGATATGGGGAGAAGGCAGGCACGGGTTATTGATAGGGGACAATCAGCCATGATCAGAATGAATGGCGGTGCTGGCTCGAAGGGCCGAATGGCCTCCTTCTGCACTTATTTTCTATGTTTCTATGTTTTTATGTTTCTATGAGTAGGTCATTCAGCCCTTCGAGCCAGCACCGCTATTCAATATGATCATGGCTGATCACCCAAAATCAGTACCCCGTTCCTGCTTTCTACCCATATCCCGTGGTTCCTTTAGCCCCAAGAGCTAAATCTAACTCTATCTTGAAAACATCCAGTGAATTGGCCTCCACTGCCTTCTGTGGCAGAGAATGCCACAGATTCAAACAGGTCCTTCGGCCCACCGAATCTGCAACGACCAGCGATCCCCACACATTAACACTATCCTACACACACTAGGGACAATTTTACATTTGCACCAAGCCAATTAACCTTCAAACTTGTATTTCTTTGGAGTGTGGGAGGAAACCGGAGATCTCGGAGAAAACCCATGCAGGTCACTGGAAAAACGTACAAACTCCGTACAGACAGCACCCGAATTCAGGATCGAACCCGGGTCTCTGGCGCTGTGAAGCAGTAACTCTACCGCTGTGCCATAGTACCGCCCAATTGAAGAGATTGAAATTTAAAATTTGACCATTTGACAATTAGAGTCATACAGCGTGGAAACAGGCCCTTCGGCCCAACTTACCTGCACCGACCAACATGTCCCATCTACACTAGTCCCACCTGCCTGCTTTTGGCCCATATCCTTCCAAACTTCTCCTGTCCATGTACCTTCATTGTTTCTTAAACCTTGTAAATAGGACAGCACATTAACACAGTTAGTCAAGCTGCTGCCCTCATGGTGCCAGAGTTCCAGGGGTTCCATCCTGGGAACAATTCACAATTTCACAGAAGTCAATTAACCTACAATCCTTTACGTTTTTGGAGTGTGGGAAGAAACCGGAGCATCCGGAGAAAACCCATGCAGGTCACAAGGAGAACGTATACATTCTGTGCAGGCACTGCCCATAGTCAGGATCGAACCCCGATTCATAGGCTAATTAGCTTATATTCCACCTAGTGTGTGGGGACAGAATGAGAAGGTGAGATATAATGTAGAACTAGTGTGAATGGGTGTTTAAGAAAGAACTGCTGATGCTGGAAAAATCGAAGGTAGACAAAAAATGCTGTAGAAACTCAGCGGGTGAGGCAGCATCCATGGAGAGAAGGAATTGGCAATGTTTCGGGTCGAGCCCCTTCTTCAGACTGGGTGATCGATGGTCAGTGTGGACTCGGTGGGCCGAATGGCCTGTTTCTATCCTGTTTGCATTGCTTGGGGCACAAGGGAGAACATCCTTAAAAATAATAGGATGGGGGTGCACAGTGGCGCAAAGGTACAGTGGCTGCCTTGCAGAGTCAACGACCCAGGTTCGATCCTGACTATTGTTGCTGTCTATATGGAGTTTGTACGTTCTCCCTGTGGATTTTCTTCGGGTGATCCAGTTTCCTCCCACACTCCTAAGACGGTTTGTAGGTTAATTGGCCTTCGATAAAATAGTAAATTGTCAATAGTGTATGGGATAGTACTAGTCTACGAGATGATCGCTGGTTGGTGGGCCAAAGGGCTTGTTTTCTGTGCTATATCTCTAAAGTCTAAAGTGTAAAGTCAGGGGAATGGATGAGCTACCAGAGGAGGTGATTGAGGCAGGTACTATAACAACATGTGCTAGATATTTGGACAGGCACAGGGATAAGAAAGGTTTTCGAAGGATACGAGCCAAATGCAGGCAGGTGAGACAAGTGTAGATGTGGCACCTTGGTTGGCATGGGCAAGTTGAGCTGAAGAGCCTATTTATCACGCTATGATATCACAGCCACCACATATCCCTTTATCTGCTTCATAAGGCCATGAGTGATGGGAACAGAATTAGGCCATTCGGCCCATCAAGTCTACTCCGCCATTCAACCATGGGCGATCTACCTTTCCCTCTCAATCCCATTCTCCTACCTTCTCCCCATAACCCCAGACACCCAGACTAATCAAGCATCTATCTGTCTCTGCCATAAAAATACCCATTGACCTGGCCTCCACAGCCTTCTGCGGCAATGGATTCCACGGACTCACTGCCCTCTGACTAAAGAAATTCCTCCTGCTCTCCTTTCTAAAGGAACGTCCTTTAATTCTGAGCTATGACCTCTGATGACGTAGACATAGACATAGAAAATAGGTGCAGGAGGAGGCCATTCGGCCCTTCGAGCCAGCACCGCCATTCATTGTAATCATGGCTGATCGTCCCCTTTTAAATAACCCATGCCTGCCTTCTCCCCATATCCCTTGACCCCACTAGCCCACAGAGCTCTATCTAACTCTCTCTTAAATCCATCCAGTGGCCTCCACTGCCCTCTGTGGCAGGGAATTCCACAAATTCACAACTCTCTGGGCGAAAAGTTTTTTCTCACCTCAGTCTTAAATGACCTCCCCTTTATTCTAAGACTGTGTGGCCCCTGGTTCTGCTCTCGCCCAACATTGGGAACATTTTTCTGCTGGACTCTCCCACACGTTCGTGTTGCCACGCTGCCCGTACCTGTACCGCGAGTCCACGAGCACTTTGGAAGGCAGTCTCCAGAGCACCCTAGGCCCTGGCTCTCCCGCAGCCTGGCAGTCCAATTGCAGGAGGCTGCCGTAGGCGATGTCCACTTTCCGGGGGGACAAGGGTGTGATCTTGGCCACGGCCGGAGTCCTGTGGATGGAGATGCCCACCGTCCTTCTGGCAATGCCCACCACGTTGGTGGCCAGGCACTCGTAGGTGCCCACCTCGCGGGCGGACAGGCTGCGCACGTACAGCGTCCCATTGGGGAAGACGAAGAGGTTGCCGTTGATGAACTGGGAGGGCCGGATCTGCATGCCGTCGGACAGGACCCAGCGTATGTTGGCCGGGGGGGCAGCACGGGCGGTGCAGTGGGCATGGACCCCCTTGCCCGCCGCCGCCGAGATGTTCTCCGACCGCTGCTCCAGGATGCGGGGCGGCAGGGCCAGGACGTGGAGCCGGACGGTCACGGTGTCTGCCCCCACCGCATTGCCCGCCACGCACTTGTACACCCCCCGGTCGGAGAAGACGGTCTGCCGGATGGACAGGGTGCCGTTGGCGGAGAGGGTGACCCTGCGGCCGGAGTCGCCCGGCGCCCGCAGCATCCCCCGACCCGGCAGGATCCAGGCCACCTGCGGCCCGGGCATCCCCTGCGCCCGGCAGTCGGCCGCGAAGGGTTCGCCCAGGTAGCTGGTGGCCTCCCGGTAACGGGCACCGGCGATCCGCGGCTGCTGGGCCAGCACCACCAGCGTGACCAGGATCCGGTCCATGCCGTGGGCGTTCTGCGCCTCGCACATGTACTGCCCGCGGTCCTGCACCTCTGCGCTGTGGATGCCGAGCGTCCCGCTGGGCAGGACTTCAAACCTCCTGGATTTACTGCTTGCGGCCACCACTGCACCTGCAAGAAGCACAAAGCATTTAGCCCTTGGACCACTTCGTCATAGAGTACAGACCTCACTGGGATTAAGCGCAGTCACAGAGTCATAGAGTGTGGGCAAGTTGTGATCCACCCAACCGTTGCCCACACCGACCAACATGCCCCACCTACACTGACATAGAAACATAGAAAATAGGTGCAGGAGGAGGATTCATTGTTATCATGGCTGATCGTCCCCTATCAATAACCCGTGCCTGCCTTCTCCCCATATCCCTTGACTCCACTAGCCCCTAGAGCTCTATCTAACTCTCTCTTAAATCCATCCAGTGACTTGGCCTCCACCGCCCTCTGTGGCAGGGAATTCTACAAATTCACAACTCTCTGGGTGAAAAAGTTTTTTCTCACCTCAGTCTTAAATGACCTCCCCTTTATTCTAAGATTGTGGCCCCTGGTTCTGGACTAGTTCCAACTGCCTGCGTTTGGTCCAAACCTGTCCTATCCATGTACCTATCTAGATGTTTCTTAAACGTTGCTATTGAGGCAGTTCAGCATTGCGAAAGGACATCCTTGCTATTGAGGCAGTGCAGCGTAGGTTCACGAGGTTAATCCCCGGGATGGCGGGACTGTCATATGAGGAAAGATTGGAAAATCTGGGCTTGCATTCACTGGAATTTAGGATGAGAGGGATTCTTATAGAAACATAAAAAATGATTAAAGGACTGGCCAAGCTAAAAGCAGGAAAAATGTTCCCAGTGATGAGGGAGTCCAGAACCAGGAGCCACAGAAAAGAATAAAGGGAAGGCCATTTAAAATTGAGAACTTTTTCACCCAGAGAGTAGTGAATTTGAGGAATTCTCTGCCTCAGAAGGCAGTCGAGGCATATTCACTGGATGGATTTAAAAGAGAATTAGATAGAGCTCTTTGGGCTGGCAGATTCAAGGGATATGGGGAGAAGGCAGGCACAAGTTACTGATTGTGGATGATCAGCCATGATCACTATGGGGTGGGAGATTGCAACCTTCACGTGGTCCACTCTGTTTCAACGAATGCAATCAACCTGGCGTGCACAATCAAATAAGATCAAATAGAACAAGTTGTCCTACAACTTTAGACTGTGCACGCCATACGCAAGAAGAAGAAGTAGATCACTAAAATTTAGAAGATTGAGGGGGGATCTTATAGAAACTTACAAAATTCTTAAGGGGTTGGACAGGCTAGATGCAGGAAGATTGTTCCCGATGTTGGGGAAGTCCAGGACAAGGGGTCACAGTTTAAGGATAAGGGGGATGTCTTTTAGGACCGAGATGAGAAAAACATTTTTCACACAGAGAGTGGTGAATCTCAGGAATTCTCTGCCACAGAAAGTAGTTGAGGCCACAGTTCATTGGCTATATTTAAGAGGGAGTTAGATGTGGCCCTTGTGGCTAAAGGGATCAGGGGGTATGGAGAGAAGGCAGGTACGGGATACTGAGTTGGATGATCAGCCATGATCATATTGAATGGCGGTGCAGGCTCGAAGGGCCGACTGGCCTACTCCTGCACCTACAGTATTTTCTATGTTTCTATGTTTCTATCACAATGGATGGCAGTGCAGGCTCAAAGGGCCAAATGGCCTCCTCCTGCACCTATTTTCTATGTTTCTATGTAATACCAACCTCAACTACCTCCTCCGGCAGCTCGTTCCGTACACCTACCACGATTTGCGTCACCATACACCCTTCTGATTCCTATTAAATCTTCCCCCCTCACCTTAAACCCATGGCCTCTGGTTCTCAATTCCTCTACTCTGGGCAAGAGACTCTATGAGTCTACCCGATCTATGGATTTATGCACCTCTATGAGATCACCCCTCATTCTCATAGACACTTACAACATTGAATCCTAATCCTACCTTGACAACTTTTGACTTTAGAGATACAGCATAGAAACGGGCCCTTTGGCCGACTGAGTCGGCGCCGATCAGTGGTCCCCATAAACGAGCACTATCCTACACAGTAGGGGCAATTTACAATTTACAGAAGCCAATTATCCTACAAACCTGTACCTCTTTGGAGAGTTGGAGGAAACCGGAGCACCCGGAGAAATCCCATGCGGTCACAAGGAGAAGGTAAACAAAACTCCATCCACACAGCAGCCAAGGTCAGGATTGAACCCGGGCCTCTGCAACTGTAAGGTAGGAACTCTACCGCTTCACCACTGTGCTGCCCCAAATTTAGCTTAGGGATACAACAGGGAAACAGGCCCTTCGGCCCACTGAGTCCATGCCAGCCATCGATCACTCCTTCAGCGTAGTTCTACGTTAGCCCACTTTCTCTCCACACCCAACGCACTTGTGGGCAATTTGCCAGAGGGTCAATTAATCGACCAAGCCATCGCTTGCGCCCATGGTTTCTAATTGTGTTTTGTACCAATTACTTTTTTTGCGTAAACCTTCATATTAAAAATGATTTTTATGATGTATACAGCCCTTTTTTCATGGTTTTACAAATTTTTCTTTATCTGTTTCATAAGTTCCTGGGGGCAGAATTAGGCCATTTGGCCCATCGGGTAAACTCCGCCATTCATTCATAGCTGGTCTATCTTTCCCTCCCAACCACATTCTCCTGCCTTCTCCACACAGCCTCTGACACCCGTACTAGTCAAGAGCCTATCAATCTCTGTCTGAAAATTATCCATTGCCTTGGCCTCCAAAGCCTAGAAATGGGAGTCATTGGCAGGGAGGTCTTAAAGAATAAGAGTAGAATCTGGCCATTCAGCCCATCAAGTCCACAATTCCATCATGGCTAATCTACCTCACCATCCTAATCTCATTCTCCTGTCTTCTCCCTATAACCTCTGACACATGTACTAATCAAGCATCTATATCTGCCTTAAATATATCCACTGACAACTTCCACAGCCTTCTGTGGCAGTGATTTCCATAAATTCACCACCCTCTGACAAAAGAAATTCATCCTCACCTTTCTAAAGGTTTTATTCTGAGGCTGTGTCCTCTGGTCCTAGACTCTCCCACCTTTGCCTGTGTGTGAATGTGTGTGAATGTGTGTGAGTGATTGGTGGTGGTCGGAGGGGCCGTATGCGCAGATTGGCTGCCACGCTTCCGTCAGTCTGCCCCAGGGCAGCTGTGGCTACAGAAGTAGCTTACCACCACCGAGTGTGACTGAGGAGTGAATGAATAATGCGATGTAAAGCGCCTTGAGTATTAGAAAGGCGCTATATAAATCCCATCCATTATTATTATTATTAGTGGAAACATCCTCTCCACATCCACTCTATCCAGGCCTTGCACTATGAAGGAAGTTTCAATGAGGTGCCCACTCATCCTTCTGAACTCCAGCGAGTACAGGCCCAGTGCCATCAAATGCTCATCAGACATTATTAACTCAATCATTCCTGGGATCATTCCCGTAAATCTCCACTGGACCCTCCCCAATGCCAACGCATCCTTTCTCAGATATAGGGCCCAAAACTGCTCGGATATAGGGCCCAAATCTGCTCACAATATTCCAAATGCGTTCTGACCACTTCATTTCCCTCTTGGAAGGAACCTGCCACCACCACACCTAGAACAGATTGGGTAGACCTTCAGCTGACTGGATAGAGAATTGGCAACATGGAAGGAAGCAGAGATTGATGGTGGAAGGTTGTTTTTCAGACTGGAGGCCTGTGACTAGTGGTGTGCCTCAGGGGTCGGTGGTGGGCCCATTGCTGTTTGTGGTTTATATCAACAATCTGGAGAACCTGTGCCCCATCCAGGTAACACATCCATTTGTCCCACAATCCCACCGCCCCTTTCCACCTGTATCCCTTCCTCTGGCTTCACATCTCCCTCCTCCTCTCTCATTATCTTACACCCTTTTTTCTCCTTTTAACCTCCAGCCTTCGTCCACCCATCCTGCCAATTAAACCCAGTTCACCTCTATCCAACTATTACTTGCCAGGATTTGTCCCACCCTCTCTGAATTCCCAGCTTTCTCTTCCCACTTAAATCAGTCTGAAGAAGGGTGCTGACACAAAACGCCACTGATCCATGTCTTCCTGTTGCCAGGCTAGCTGAGTTACTCCAGCACTTTGTGTCTTTGTTTTGTATACCGGCATCTGCAGTCCCTTGTGTCAGGCTATCCATGTCTTTGAGATTATGCTGCCGGATCTGCAGAGTTAAGGGCCTGTTCCACTTGGGCGCCATTTACGCGATATCATTTACGCGTCACGATGCACGACGCATGTACCGTGACGCGTTACGTGCGACACATTACGTGCGCATGGTGCGCATTACACGCGCATGTTGCATCGTGACGAACGCAGTGACGCGCCCCAGGATTTTGGGATGTACAAAAGCTCCGCTCGCCATCTGCGTGACGCGCAAATGACGCCCGTGGGACAGGCCCTTAAATCTAGCACTTTGTGCTTTACACACTATAATATTACGGGCAACATTCTTGCAAAGTTGTATTGAAGGCCAGCACACCTAAAATATCTTTCCTAGCACGGTGGCACAATGGTAGGGTTGCTGCCTTACAGCACCAGTGGTCGATCCTGACTACGGGTGCTGTCTGTACGGAGCTTGTACGTTCTCCCCGTGACCGCGTGGGTTTTCTCCGAGGTCTTCGGTTTCCTCCCACACTCCAAAGACGTACAGGTTTGCCGGCAAATTGGCTTGGAGTATCTGTAAATTGTTCCTAATGTGTAGGATAGTATTAGTGTGCAGGGATCACTGGTCGGTGTGGATTCAATGTGCCTCGCAGCTGCTATCAGGCAACTGATTCATCCAACCACAACCAGAGAGCAGTCCTGAACTACTATCTACCTCTTTGATGACCCACGGACTATCCTAGATCAGACTTTACTTACTGGCTTTACCTTGCACTAAACGTTATTCCCTTATCATGTAACTGTAAATGGCTCAATGAAAATCATGTATTGTCTTTCTACTGACTGGATAGCACGTAACAGAAGATTTTCACTGTACCTCGATACATGTGACAATAAACTAAACTGAAACTGTTTCTGCACTGTATCTCTAAACTTGACAAAACTAAGATGGAAGATATAGTTGACCTTTTTTCAGAGAGAAAATCTCTGGAATGAGCAGAGTATTAGCTTGCCACGACTTGGTAAGGATTGGGTGATTGAAAGACCATAAACATTATAGGCACTTCCTGAGTTTATAGCCTTGTAATTTACAGCAATTCCAAAGCAAGTTATAAAATGTCTTATCACGAAACCAGCAATTTTTTTAAAATCCGCTATTACCCAATGGTGGATCTTATTACACTAGCACTGCAGACCAAGTACCAATTAGAGGCAGAGTCACACAGCATGGAAACATGACCTTCGGCCCATCTCGTTCATGATAACCAAGTTAACTAAGTTACATGGGCAAGAGGGATATGGGCCAAACGCACGCAGGTGGGACTAGTGCAGATGGGACATGTTGGCCAGTGTGGGCAAGTTGAGCTGAAGGGCCAGTTTGCATGCTGTAAGACTCTAATGCCACTTAGGAAACCTGAACGGAAACCTCTGGAGACTTTGCGCCCCACCCAAGGTTTCCGTGTGGAGGTTGCAGGTGGTTGCCGGAGGTTGCAGGTAGTGGAAGCAGGTCGGGAGACTGACAAAAACCTCCGGGAACCTCCGGGAACCACACGGAAACCTTGGGTGGGGCGCAAAGTCTCCAGATGTTTCCGTTCAGGTTTCCTAAGTGGGACAGGGGCATTAGACTCTATGACTCTATCCAAGCTAAGTTCATCCCATATGCATGTGTTTGGCCCTTAACACTTTAAACCTTTCCTATCCATGTGCCAAATGTAATAAAAATAACTGAAAATTCCTCAAGTGCTGCGGTTAGATTTGAACTCAGGTTTAGGTCTCCAGATTACTAGTCCAGCAGTTTAACCATTGCACTAACTGCATACCTAATGATGTAAATTGTTATTCTTTATGCTTTATGTTAGATAGCATTTTATCGAGATGCATTACAGCATGGTTTGGGAACAGCTCCATTCAATTGCAGTGAAATGGAGAATTTGCCGTGAAATTACACAAACAGACCTCCCTTCCATTGACTGCACCTCAATCTGCCTCAGTAAGATCACCAGCAAAATCCATGACAAGTCTCACTTCCTATTCTCCCCTACCATCAGGCAAGAGGTACAGAGGTATGAAAACACACATCTCCAGATTCAGGGACGGTTTCTTCCCAGCTGTTTTTCCCATCAGGCAACCAACTCATCCCATCAACAACTAGAGAGTGGTTCTCAGCTACTAGTTACCTCATTGGAGACCCTTGGATTACCTTGCACTAGATGTTATTCCCTTTAGCTTGTAGCTGTAGACTGTGGACGGCTCGATTGTCATGTCATAAGTGACAGGAGCAGAATTAGGCCATTCGGTCTACTCTGCCATTCTATCAGGGCTGATTTATCTCTCCCTCCTAATCCTATTACATAGATACATAGATACATAGAAAATAGGTGCAGGAGTAGGCCATTCGGCCCTTCGAGCCCGCACCGCCATTCAATATGATCATGGCTGATCATCCAACTCAATATCCCGTACCTGCTTTCTCTCCATACCCCTGATCCCTTTAGCCACAAGGGCCACATCTAACTCCCTCTTAAAAATAGGGATTAAATATATTCTCCTGCCTTCTCCCCATAACCCCTGGCAGCCATACCAATCAAGAAACTATCTAACTAAGCCTTAAAAATATCCATTGATTTGGCCTCCACAGCCTTCTGTGTAAAAGAATTCCACCGATTCACCACCCTATGACTAAATAAATTATTTCTCATCTTCCTAAAGGTACGCCCTTTAATTCTGAGGCTGTGACCTCTGGTCCTAGACTCTCCCACGTGGAAACCTCTCTCACTATTCGGGTAGGTTTCACCGAGCCCCGAGCCCCCACCCATTCTTCTAAACTCCAGCTAGTACAAGTCCAGTGCCATCAAACAAATGTAATCACCCATATAGTATTTCCCACTGACTGGTAAAGGGCCTGGCCCACTTACACGACCTTTACAGGCGACTGCCGGCACCCGTGATAGGTCGCCGAAATTTTCAACACGTTGATAATTCAGCGGCGACCAGAAAGACGCTACGACTCTTTGGAGACTTCTCACGACCATAGGAGACCTCTCAGGACCGTACGGTCGTGAGAGGTCTCCTATGGTCGTGAGAGGTCACCCGTGACATGTCGCCAGGGGTCGCCCGTATGGTCCTGCGAGGTCTCCTATGGTCGTGAGAGGTTTCCAAAGAGTCGTGGCGTGTTTCTGGCCACCGCTGAATTTTCAACATGTTGAAAATTTCGGCGACCTATCACGGGTGCCGGCAGTCGCCTGTAAAGGTTGCGTAAGTGGGACGGGCCCTTTAGCACGCAACAAAAGCCTTTCGCCGTACCTCACAGTACAGGTGACGATAAACTATGCAAATTAACTAATTATGCTATAACTCCAGGTGTGTAAACTAGGCACGGAATCTCTCTTACCTGTTGATATCTTTGACCAAGTAATAACAGGCTTGGGTTCCCCACTCGCTTCACAGGGAAGATATGCATCCATCTCAGCTTTCACCGACACGGTCAGGGAGTTACTGGTGAGTATTTTCGGGTTGGTTTTTGTGGCTCTGAAGCTGGGAGTTGGCAGAGTCACGCCGGCCGAGCCTTTGTCCGCCTTGCTGGAGACCAGCGAGTAATAACCCCTTCTGTTCACCAAAGCGTTACTAAACGGTTGTCCGGTGGTGGCCGGGGTGGGCGTTGTTGTCTCGGTGGGCGCAGCCAGCGGTTCACCGGCCACCTTGGCGGTGGTGGCTAAGCCTTTGACGTTCGTAAACTGCACGGGAATCTGCATGTAATTGAACTTTGGGTTGCCCCGGTTCATTTTGGACCTTTGGACGACCTTCAAGGGTGGTATGTGGTTCATTTTCTTATTAGCCCTTGAGATGCTGCCTGGATCGGGGACCATCTTATTGCCGGGTTTGTTGAATACCACCGGGATGGTTCTCACCGGTGTTACCAAGGTGGTCGCGGGGGGTTCGGGGGACGTCTCCCTGGGCTTAGACGCGTCCGGCAGCATCCTCGGGGCAAATGCATGGGGATACATCTGTCTGCTATTCACCACAGACGCTCCAGTGGTGGAGGGAGAAGTTCTGTTCATCGCTGTCGGGACGAGGTATTTTTGTGTCATTTCCACACGCACGTATTTGGGCGATTTGCGGCGTGCGTCGGTGGTGGACACGGGCACCGTCCGGAGCCGGACCCTGCCACCCTTTGCAGCCCACGTGGAGTTGCTGGCCGGCAGGGTTTGTTTTCCCTGGAGTCGCTGCCAGCCCCTGGTGTAGTGTTTGGGAAAGATCCTCTGGGGAACAGCATTACTCTCCGGCGTTTTCACCGCCCCCATCCTCTCTCCTTCCCATTCCTTCTTCCCGACGCCCAGCTGAATGGTCGAGGGAGGGGTTTGTCCCTCAGAGGTAACTCCACCCGGTTTAACGGTGGGAGACGGAGTTGATTTGCCCTCTGTTGAGGCAGGGTGGGAGAGCAAAGCAGGAACGGTGGCCGGGGTTCCAATATTCGGTGGCCTTCCCGGGACGATATTTTCCTTCCCCGTCCCCTTGCCCACAACGGCGGCGGCGGGCAGCGAAGCAAGAGTATTGCCATGAGAAAAGGGAGGTATTCTTGCTGGGACATCAACTCTGTGGTCCTGAACTCCAGAATTCCCACCGGCGGGAGGTAGCACTGGTGATTGAGGACTCGTCCCCAAAGCTGTTGCAGTTGGCACTTTGACCACGATGCTCGATGCTGGAGTACTCCTTTGTACCTTTATATTAGAAGCAGTGGTTGATTCCACACGGTAATGCTCCAGTACTGTTGGCGTTGGCACTTTGACCACGATGCTCGGTGCTGGAGTACTCCTTGGTACCTTTATGATAGAAGCAATGATTGATGCCACACTGTTATGCTGCAGCACTGGTGTAGTTGGCACTTTTACCACAGTGCTCGATGCTGGAGTGGTCCTTGATAGCTTTATATTAGAAGCAGTGGTTGGTGCTATACTGTATTGCTGTAGAACTGTAGGCGTTGGCACTTTGACCACAGTGCTCGGTGCTGGAGTACTCCTTGATAATTTTATATTAGAGGCAGTGGTTGATGCTATACTGTAATGCCCCAGAACTGTTGGCGTTGGCACTTTGACCACAGTGCTGGGTGCTGGAGTACTCCTTGATAATTTTATATTAGAGGCAGTGGCTGGTGCTATACTGTAATGCCCCAGAACTGTTGGCGTTGGCACTTTGACCACAGTACTCGGTGCTGGAGTACTCCTTGAGCCCTTTATATTAGGAGCAGTGGTTGGTGCTATACTGTTTTGCTGTAGAACTGTTGTCGTTGGCACTGGGGAAGCTGGTGGTCTAGCAGTGGGCTTGGTGATCAGAGGTGACGCGGGGGCCGTGGTGGCTGTGTATTTCGGGCCGTAGCGCAGTTCGTAGTGGCTTTGGATGAGCAGAGTTTTGGACAGGTGGAGGTGGTGCGTGGGGTTGGCGGCTTTGGGGGTCTGCGCGGTTGGAGGTGGGTTGGGCCCCGGCAGCGTGGGACGGGAAGGCGAGGTCGGGGGCTTGCCTGGGCGTTCGGGCTTCACAGCGACCGGGACCTTGGCCGGTTGCTCGGTGGTCAGTCGCTGCGCGGCGACCTTGTGGTACGACGTCGGGACGGACTCGTCTCCTGTCGTAGCCTTGACCTTTCTAGTCGGAGCCGCTTTCACAGCCGGATCAGCCGTTGATGTCACGTTGGCCTTGGCCTTCCGTTGTAAGCTCTGCCTAAATCTCTGGAGCCGATACCTCCTGCCAGGGCGCCTTCTCTTGCCGTACCTCCGAAGAGGCAGACGTCTTCTCTCCGGCATCTGTGCGTTGGAGTTGGCGGCAGTAGTGGTCGTGGTGGTCGCCGTTGTCGTGGTGGTGGTCGTCGTCGTTGTCGCAGCGTTGGACCCCAACGAACTCGCTGTAGATGCTCCGGCCGACGAGGTGGGGACAGTGGCCGGAGTTGTTCCAACGTGATCAGTGCTGGTGGGAGCGGTGGTCGTGCGAGGCGTGGTGGTCGTACCAGCCGTGGTGGTCGTACCAGCCGTGGTGGTCGTACCAGCCGTGGTGGTCGTAGACGGCGCGACAGTACTGGTCAATGCATTGGCCACTGTGCTCGCTTCTTCGGGAGTGACCACCGCTGCAGTGGCGTTGCTCGTCACACTGAGGTTCTCCCTGATGGATGAAGTAGCGTCTTTCCCACCGGTCACAGCCGGGGTGTCAAGTATAGTCCTGACGGGGTGGTCCAGACTCTTGGCCACCCAACTCTTCACGATGTACTCATCCCCGTTCAGTTTGTGAAGAAACCCTTGCTTGGCGTCTATCCCAACTTCCCCGAGGGTCAGGTTGAAGTTAATGAACAACCCCGTGGCTTCGCTAGGGTGCATCTCGACCGGCGGGTGAGGAGTAGCTGCCGTACTCAACATCTCGGGGTCTTCGCTGGACGGCTCGGAAGCGGGCTCTGGCTCTGGCCCTGGGGCAGCAGTGGATGTGGACCACCACTGTTCCGAAGTGGCCTCTGGTCGTACCTGAGCCGGCGGTGTTTGGACATCGAGGCGGGCCGTGGGCGTGCTCACGTGGATTAACTCGTCCGCCGTGAAATTCAGATCCCCGTTGCCCGACGAGTCTTCCTCGTCGAGGTCATCGATGGGGTCGGTGGTCTCCATCGGGGCCGGGTGGGGTTGGCCAGTGGGTGCGGGCGCCACCGCCTTGGGGGCCGACTTGCCCCTCACCTTGGCCAGGATATCAGCCCACTTGCGCGGGTCGATCTTCCTATTGCTCACGTTGATCCGCCGGTGGGAGTCCAGTCGCCTCCTGCCCTCGGCCGCCAACATCCCGCGGCCCCTCTTCATGCCTCTCCTCCTCAGATGCACGTCCCTGCCGTGGTCCACCCTGGGGTTGTGGTGGGCTCCATCTGCGTGGAGCTTCCTCCTCCTGCTGAACGGCCTGCCCGTGTACGAGTCGAAGGTGACCTGGCCCTGACTCTGGAACGGCGCCTCGTACCCCGAACCCACCTCCTCCCGCTCCGTTTCCTTCTGAAAGCCGGGCTTGAAGTAGAACTTGGGAGAAGGTTTCACCTTCTTCACCTTGTTCTGGCTGGGCACCTTCTTGATGACGGCCACGTTGACGGTCAACACATCCAACCCGTACCTGTTGGCGGCCACGCATCTGTAGTGGCCGCTGTTGCCGTCGTGGCCGCCGGCGATGACCAGGGTCCCGTTGGCCATGACCGAGCCGGCCTTGGAGATCTTCGGGGAGATGAGCACGCTGTTGTTGGGAAGGATCCAGCTCAGTTGGGCGTCCGGTATGGAGTTGGCCGCGCAGGGCAGGGAGATGGTGTCGCCGTAGGGCACCGTGATGCCCTTGTCGCCCACCTGAGACGCGTCCACTTGCGCCGGCTGGACGATCACCCTGTAGGTGACCGTGTCCGTGTCCTCCTTCACGGCCGCCGCGCACTGGTACAAGCCCGAGTCGTGGACCTCCACCGACTTCACCACCAACCGGCCCGTGTTGGACACGGACACGCGGTTGTCCTCGCTGGTGTAGGGTGCCGTCACCTGGCTCCCGCCCGGGAGAACCCACCTGATAGACGGCCTCTCGGACGCGATCACCTGGCACTTGATCTGCAACATATTCCCCGTGACCAACACGTGGACCATCCTAGTCCTGTCGTTCGTTTTGATCAACACCCAGTTGGTTTTCTCCTTGGTTGCGTTCAGCACGGAAATCAGTTGGGACAGCTGCAGGGAGAACTCCAGGACCACGTTGTTGGCAATGGTCAGCTTCCTATCCAATTTGATGTTGACATCATCTTGCATTAACCAAGAGGGAACGGCTGTGATATTGGCCCTCACGTCGGTGTAGTAGAAGGAACTATTGTCCACCGCCTGCCTGTATTCGAAGCACGGGGGCCCGTTCGACACCACCAGGGTCTTCTTTAATTTCACCGGGGTTTCGCTGTAGTAGGCGATGAGTTTCCAGAGCTTCTCCATGCTGTCCTGGTTCATGGAGCAGGTGAGTTGCACGGCGCAGCTGACGTTCACTCCAATGTCCTGGTCGCTCAGCCGGCCAAACTGCTTGTGCCTGTCACTTCGCAGACCGTGGACCTGGCAAGACACGTCGTTTTGGTTGCCATGCTGGTCGGTTAGGTTGAGGGTCATCCGCCCGAGAGGTTTCTGGTACTCCTCCGGCCAAAGGTCTTCCCCATCGTCCGCTTCCCACTCGTCCCCGCGATTCTTAGTCAGCGAGGATTTGATGGTCGGCTTGGCGCAGGCCATTTCGTTGGAGCTCATGGTGAACAGCTCCCGCTTGCTCAGCAGCTTGGGGTCGGAGCACACGGGGCACACCCGGCCTCGGGGGTTAGAGCGATCCTTCTTGCACTTCACCACATCTGTGGGCGAGAAAGAACGGATTTAAGACTAGGGCGGCAGGGGTCATAGAGTCATACAGCGTGGAAACTAACCTTTCAGCTCAAGTAAGCCCGGCTCCCCACCCCCCACCCCTCTCTCCTCACATCCCTCCCCCACCCAAGTCGCACCAGCTTCTCGTTCTCACCCAACAAACAGCTGACAATGTGTCGGAAGGAACTTCAGATCGAAACATAGAAAATAGGTGCAGGAGGAGGCCATTCGGCCCTTCGAGCCAGCACCGCCATTCATTGTGATCATGGCTGTGAGAAAAAACTTTTTCACCCAGAGAGTTGTGAGCTAATGAAATTCCCTGCCACAGATGGCAGTGGAGGCCAAGTCACTGGATGGATTCAAGAGAGAGTTAGATAGAGCTCTAGGGGCTAGTGGAGTCAAGGGATATGGGGAGAAGGCAGGCACGGGTTATTGATAGGGGACGATCAGCCATGATCACAATGAATGGCGGTGCCGGCACCGGAGGGACATGCAGTATCTCTGGAGGGAAGGAACCGGAGCTCCTCGAGAAAATTCACACAGGTCACGGGGAGGTCAGGAACGTACAAACTCTGTACAGACAGCACCCGTAGTCAGGATGGAACCCGGGTCTCTGGCGCTGTAAGGCAGCAACTCTACCGCTGTGCCAACTACCGCCCTAATAGCACATATTCCAATTCCTTCTCTCACGTTATGCTTCATCTGCCCACCACCCTCATGTGGTTCTGTTATATCATCGCGATGTGGAACTAGTGTGTAGAGGTTGGGAGTTCATGTTGTAGTTGTATAAGGCTTGGATAGATTGATAATAGACAATAGACAATAGGTGCAGGAGTAGGCCATTCGGCCCTTCCAGCCAGCATCGGCATTCAATGTGATCATGGCTGATCACCCCCAATCAGTACCCCGTTCCTGCCTTCTCCCCATATCCCCTGACTCCGCTATCTTTAAGAGCCCTATCTATCTCTCTCTTGAAAGCATCCAGAGAACCTGCCTCCACCGCCCTCTGAGGCAGAGAATTCCACAGAGAGTCCCGCCATCACGGGAATTAACCTTGTAAACCTATGCTGTACTGCCTCAATAGCAAGAATGCGCTTCCTCAAATTAGGGGACCAAAACTGCACACAATACTCCAGGTGTGGTCACACACAACAACGTACCTCGGTGACTGCCAATCACCCCCCCACCCCCCGGACACTTATTATTATTTATTTAAATCATTTGCTATGTCGCTCTTCCAGGGAGATGCTAAATGCATTTCGTTGTCTCTGTACTGTACACTGACAATGACAATTAAAATTGAATCTGAATCTGAATCTGACTAGGGCCCTGTACAACTGCAGAAGGACCTCTTTGCTCTTATATTCGATTCCTCTTTTTATAAAGGCCAACATGCCATTCGCTTTCTTCACTGCCTGCTGTACCTGCATGCTTACTTTCATAGACTGATGTACAAGGACCCCAGATCCTGTTGTACTTCCCCTTTTCCCAACGTGGATGTGGAGAGGATGTTTCCACTAGTGGGAGGAGAGTCTAGGACTAGAGGTCATAGCCTCAGAGAAAACCCATGGGGAGAAAGTACAAACTCCGTACAGACAGCACCCGAGGTCAGGATCGAACCCGGGTCTCTGGCGCTCTGAGGCAAGCAACTCTGCTGCTGCACCACTGTGGCGCCCATCGTTTCTACATCCTTGCTTCGCAAGTCTCAGTGATTACCTCCAGCCTCCTTCCCCCAGTTCAGCAGCCACTGTAGTCTGCAGTCACATCTCCATGGGTTGTCGTGCAGATAGATGCTATCCAGCTGTAGCAGCTGACTCAGCATTTTCCCGGGCAGCGTGTGGATGGAATTATCAGCCAAGTAGAGGTGCTTTATTGATGAGAACTTAAAATGCTGGAAGAATGAGAAGGTCACAAAGGTGTTGGGATGGATCTGTTGCAATTTGTTCCCTTCCAGGTGCACAAGGGCCAGCGAGGTCATCCCGTAGAACGCGCCGGGCTGAATGAATACTATCTTGTTGTGATCCAAGTGCAACCTTTGCAGATTCACCAGTCCCTGAAACGTCGTTCCCGTTATGGCAGTCATTTTATTGTAGCTCATTTTCAGCGCCTGGAAGAGAAGACAAAATTACATTGACTAAAACGAGGCAATTCCAAAACCAACACTAAATCAGTTCAAGATGCTTCGTAAGGCTTCGACCAAATTGCCACGGATTTACAGTAACAAGCAACACATGTACACTATTCACAGATTATTGAGGCGATTAGTCTTGTGTTTCCCACAGGGAATTGTTGGACTTTGTTGAACATTCTTGGGAGGTTTGAGGGAAATATTGGAGATGGAGGGCATAAGGTCATATGTAATAGGAGTAGAATTAGGCCATTCGGCCCATCAAGTCTACTCCGCCCTTAAATCGTGGATGATCAATCTCTCCCTCCTAACTCTCTCAATTCTATATAACCATATAACCATATAACAATTACAGCATGGAAACAGGCCATCTCGGCCCTTCTAGTCCGTGCCGAACACTTACTCTCACCTAGTCCCATCTACCTGCACTCAGACCATAACCCTCCATTCCTTTCCCATCCATATACCTATCCAATTTATTTTTAAATGATAAAATCAAACCTGCCTCCACCACTTCCACTGGAAGCTCATTCCACACAGCTACCACTCTCTGAGTAAAGAAGTTCCCCCTCATGTTACCCCTAAACTTCTGTCCCTTAATTCTGAAGTCATGTCCCCTTGTTTGAATCTTCCCTACTCTCAATGGGAAAAGCTTATCCACGTCAACTCTGTCTATCCCTCTCATCATTTTAAAGTCCTCCATCAAGTCCCCCCCCTTAACCTTCTGCGCTCCATAGAATAAAGACCTAACTTGTTCAACATTTCTCTGTAACTTAGTTGCTGAAACCCAGGCAACATTCTAGTAAATCTCCTCTGTACTCTCTCTATTTTGTTGACATCCTTCCTATAATTGGGCGACCAAAATTGTACCCCATACTCCAGAATTGGCCTCACCAATGCCTTGTCCCCATAACCTCTAATACATGTACTAATCAAGAAAGGAGGAAAAATGAAAAGAGAACTAGACCAGGAGCCAATGGATTATTTCCTTTGGAGAGATGGAATGGGTGACGTTTCATGTCAAGACCCTTCTTCAGACCCGACCAGAAACGTCACCCATTTCCTTCTCTCCGGAGATACTGCATGTCCCACTGAGTTACTCCAGTTTTTCTTCTACGGTGTAAGTTCAGAGGTTCATAAGTGATAAGCCATTCGGCCCATCAGGTCTACTCCACCATTCAATCGTGGCTGAACTATCTTTCCCTCTTAACCCCATTCTCCTGCCTTCTCCCCGTAACCCTCGACACCCGTACTAATCAAGAATCTATCTATCTCTGGCTTAAAAATATCCACTGACTTGGCCTCCACGGCCTTCTGTGGCAAAGAAATCCACAGATTCAACACCCTCTGACTAAAGAAATTCCTTCTCATATCTTTCCTAAAGGGCCGTCCTTTAATTCTGAGGCTATGACCTCTAGTCCTAGACTCTCCAACTAGTGGAAATCTTTACATTATTTTTTCGTTGCAGTATTTTAATTAGCCACAAATGGGATTCCTCCTCTGCCAAATTTTAATGAAGGAGTTCTGAACCACCGTGTCTGTAAAATGTAAGAAAAATTATAAGGGTCGCAGGGCAGCAGGGTGGTGCTGCGGTAGAGTTGCTGCCTCACTGTGCCAAAGACCCCGGGTTCGATCCTGATAATGGATGCTGTCTGTACAGTGTTTGTACCTTCTCCCCCGTGACCGCATGGGTTTTCTCCAGATGCTGCCGTTTACTCCCGCACTCCAAAGACATAAAGGCTTGTGGGTTAATTGGCTTCTGTAAATTTTAATTCAGCCCTGGTGTGTAGGATAGTGCTAGTGTTGGCATGGAATGAAGGGCCTGTTTCCACGCACGGTTTCTCCAAAGTCTAATGTTTGTAAGTCAAGATGTTTTCTCAACTTTACCCAGTCTCTTAAAGTGGTTGACGTAACAACCCGTTCATAGAAAAATAGAAAATAGTTGCAGGAGTAGGCCATTCGGCCCTTCGTGCCTGCACCGCTATTCAATATGATCATGGCTGATCATCCAACTCAGTATCCTGTACCTGCCTTCTCTCCATACCCCCTGATCCCTTTAGCCACAAGGGCCACATCTAACTCCCTCTTAAATATAGCATGTTGGAAGAGGCCTGGCAAGTCATTCCAGTGTCAGAATAGGTTTTATCACCATTTCTCAAGAGAAATAATGAGCAAGGTTTGATGATTTATGGCTGAATAGTTTTTTTTATTTCAAACTGACAGCTTGATAGAGTGGATGTGGAGAGGATGTTCCCACTAGTGGGAGAGTCTAGGACCGGAGGTCATAGCCTCAGAATTAAAGGACATTCCTTTGGGAAGGAGATGAGGAGGAATTTATTGAGTCAGAGGGAGGTGAATTTTTGGAATTCATTGCCACAGAAGACCGTGGAGGCCAAGTCAATCAATATTTTTAAGGCAGAGATAGATAAATTCTTGATTACTCTGGATGTTGGAGGTTATGGGGAGAAGGCAGGAGACTGGAGTTAAGAGGAAGAGATATATCAGCCATGATTGAATGGTGGATTAGACAATGGCCAAATTCTGCTCCTATCGCTTATGAATTTAAGATGTAAACTTAACTTCAAGAAGGAGGTGAAGGTCCTGGAAAAGGAACAGTAATAGATGACTAAATTGGTTAGAAGACTGAGCAATTTTAGCCTCAGGGTAAAATTAAAGAAGCTAGGTTGGTTACTTTGGAGCAGAGAAGTTTGAAAGGAGATTTGATGGAGGTGAATAAAATAGATAATTATTGTGGAGGTAAACAGTGGCCTTTAGCTAGGGGCAGGGTGAACTGATTTAACATTCTGCACAGAGGATACAGGAAGAATATGAGTAAACATTTTTTTAGTTTAGTTTAGTTTTGTTTAGATTATTGTCATATGTACCGAGGTACAGAGAAAAGCTTTTGTTGCATGTTATCCAGTCAGTGGAAAAACTATATATGATATTTTCAAGAGAGAGTTAGATTTAGCTCTTGGGGCTAAAGGGATAGGGGGGAAAAGCAGGAATGGGGTACTGATTTTGGATGATCATATTGAATGCTGGTGCTGGCTCGAAGGGCTGAATGGCCTAATCCTGCACCAATTGTCTATGTTTCTATACATGATTACAATTGAGCCATCCACAGTGTACAGAATCATTATAGTGGGAATAACATTTAGTGCCAGAAAAAGTCTGTAAATTGTCCCAAGTGTGAGTAGGATAGTGTTAATGTGCGGGGTGATCGCTGGTCGGCATGGTCTTGGTGGGCAAATGGGCCTGCATCTGCGCTGTATCTCGAAAGCCTCTTGAGTCTAAAATCCAATCAAGAATCTGTCAAACCCCACTTTAAAAATACCCAATAACACGGCCTCCACAGCCTTCTGTGGCAATGAATTCCACAAATTCACCACCCTCTGATTTTCTAAAGGTAAATCCTTTTATTCTGAGGCTGTGCCCTCGGGTCCTAGACTCTCCCACTAGTGGAAACATCCACCCCATCCAGGTCTTTCACCATTTGGTACGTTTCAACGAGGTGTCCCCTCACCTTCTAAACTCCAGCGAGTACAGGCCCAGTGCCGTCAAAAGTGCTTCACCCAGAGAGTTGTGAATCTGTGGAATTCTCTGCCTCAGAAGGCGGTGGAGGCCGATTCTATGGGTATTTTCAAGAGAGAGTTAGATCGAGCTCTTAAAGATAGCCGAGTCAAGGGATATGGGGAGAAGGCAGGAACGGGATACTGATTGTGGATGACAGTGAATGGTGGTGCTGGCTTGAAGGGCCGAAAGGTCTACTCCTGCACATTGCAGGGGAGAGATAAGACTTTGCCTTCCATCACAGTGAGGCGGAGATTCGCTGTGATGGATGTTTGTGTAAATTGTGTTGTGTCTTGGTTCTTCTACTTGTGTGTATGACTGCAGAAACCAAATTTCGTTTGAACCTCAATGAGGTTCAAATGACAACAAATAAATTGTATCTACACAAAAAAGCTGGAGAAACTCAGCGGGTGCAGCAGCATCTATGGAGCGAAGGAAATAGGCAACGTTTCGGGCCAAAACCCTTCTTCAGATAAATAAATTGTATAATTGTATCATTATCGATTGTCTAAATGCTCATCATTATACTTTACATTCATTCTTTTGCAAAAGAAAACATAAATGCAGTTTTAAACAGCTTATACGATATAAATAATGTACCAAAGCCAGGTACTACCTGCAGTGAACTCAGGTTTTTGAAGACTTTATCTGGAAGATTTTGAATGTCATTGCCGTGAAGCATCAGAAGTTCCAGTCGCTGCAGACCATCGAAGAATTCCTTGCGCACGCTCTGTATGTTGTTGAAGCTGTACAATACAGAAGAGTATCACTCCTATTATCCATGTGGAAAATCCAACTAATGCAGTGCTTTATAGGGTTAAGGGCCTGTCCCACTGTACAAGCTAATTCAAGAGCTCTCCCGAGTTTGAAAAAAAAAATCAAACTCGTGGTAAGCACGTAGAATGTACGTAGCGGGTACGTCAGGACTCAGGACATCTCTTAGCGGCTCGTAACGCTAACGGCAGGTACTCGGGAAACGTGGTAAGCTCGTGAAGACTCGTGAAGATTTTTCAACATGTTGAAAAATGTCCACGAGAGCCCCGAGTACCTACGAGCGGCCATTACCGTAATTCTCCGAGTTCGAATCAGGGGAAACTCGGGAGAACTCTTGAATTAGCTCGTACAGTGGGACAGCCCGTTAAGGAGGGAGAGATAGATCATCCATGATTAAATGGCGGAGTACACTTGATGGGCCGAATGGCCTAATTCGACTCCAATTCCTTCTAACCTTCTGACCTTTATCGAAGTCAAAGATCACTCTTTCTCTCTCTCTCTTTTAGTTTAGTTTAGTTTAGAGATACAGCGAGGAAACAGGCCATTTGGCCCACCGAGTCCGTGCCGACCAGCGATTCCCGTACACCAACACTATTCCACACACACTAGGGACAATTCACATTTATACCAAGCCAATTAACCTACAAACCTGTAATTCTTTGGAGTGTGGGAGGAAACCAAAGATCTCGGAGAAAACCCACGCAGGTCACGGGGAGAACGTACAAACTCCGTTCAGACAGCGCCCGTGGTCAGGATTGAACCCGGATCTCTGGCGCTGTGAGGCAGCAACGTGTCACCCTCAATCTATACCAGACATTTTACTTGTCAGAAAGATTTCTTTCTTTTCGTCGCATTTTTACTTTTATACGATTTGAACGTCGACTTATTAGGGAATTTAATGTACAGAGATACTGCGATGTTTGACTATACTCTGCCTGTCACAAAACACAATGTAGCAGACAGTGGTGTTTTGAAGAAAGGACGGCACGGTGGCGCAGCGGTAGTGTTGCTGCCTTACAGCGCCAGAGGCCCGGGTTCCATCCTGACTACGGGTGCTGTATGTACGGAGTTTGTACACTCTCCCCGTGACCACTTAGGTTTCCTCTGGGATCTCCCGCTGAGTTTCTCCAGCATTTTTGTCTACCTTCGATTTTCCAGCATCTGCAGTTCCTTCTTAAACACTTTGTATAGGATGGTGCTAGTGTATGGGGGAGCTCGCTGGTCGGCGTGGACCCGGGGGGCTGAAAGGCCTGTTTCCGCGCTGTATCTCTGAACTGAACTAAGCATAACGTGTAGGAGTAACTCAGCGGGTCTTGAGCTAAAGTCTCTTGAGAGAGGTTTGAACCCACATCCCTTTGACTCAGCGAGCAGAGTCCACCACTAAGCTATAGCTGAGGGCATGCAGAAATCATAGACATAGAAACATAGAAAATAGGTGCAGGAGGAGGCCATTCGGCCCTTCGAGCCAGCACCGCCATTCATTGTGATCATGGCTGATCGCCCCCTATCAATAACCCGTGCCTGCCTTCCCCCCCATATCCCTTGACTCCACTAGCCCCTAGAGCTCTATCTAACTCTCTCTTAAATCCATCCACTGACTTGGCCTCCACTGCCCTCTGTGGCAGGGAATTCCACAAATTCACAACTCTCTGGGCGAAAACGTTTTTTTCTCACCTCAGTCTTAAATGACCTCCCCTTTATTCTAAGACTGTGGCCCCAGGTTCTGGACGCGCCCAACATTGGGAACATTTTTCCTGCGTCTAGCTCGTCCAGTCCTTTTATAATTTTATATGTTTCTATAAGATCCCCCTCATCCTTCTAAACTCCAGTGAATACAAGCCGTCTTTTCAATCTTTCCTCATATGACAGTCCCGCATCAAATTTACCAAGCGCATACAAAGTTACTTATATAAAACCTTGGGGTTAAGTATTGTCATGGAATCAGAGGTATATTGCTTTGAAACAGGCCCGTCAGCCCAACGTGCCCACACTGACCAACAGGCCCCATCTACACTAGTCCCACCTGCCTCCATTTGGCCCACATCCCTCTAAACCTGTCCTATCCATGCACCTGTCAAAATGTTTTTTAAAGATTGTGATGTTACTTGCCTCAGGTAACTCCTCTGGCGGCTCAATCCATATACCTATCACCCTTTGTGTAAAAACGTCTGTTTCTAGACTCCCCTACTCTGGGTAAAAGACCACCCTGGCCACTCTCTCATTTCACCCCTGGTAGAAGGTACAGGAGCCTTAAAACTGTAACGTCCGGGTTCAGGAGCAGCTTCTTCACCAACAGCCATCAGGCTATTCTATACGGCCATCGTAGAGTCTGTCCTCACCTTCTCCATCATGGTCTGGTTTGGCTCAGCCACCAAGCACGACACCTGGAGGCTGCAGCGAATCGTACGATCAGCTGCACACTGCAAGGGCCAGGAAGCGAGCCGGCAAGATCATCTCTGACCCCTCTCACCCTGGCCACAAACTCTTTGAATCACTTCCCTCTGGAAGGCGACTCCGGACTGTCAAAGCTGCCACAGCCAGACATAAAAACAGTTCTTATCCACGAGTAGTTGCTCTACTCAACAGCCAAAAATCTGTAGCCTCCCTTTGATCTGGTATTTTATTTCATTCACATGTTTAAACCACAATGTTTTATTATTAAAGTTTAATATTTTATATGTCATTCTTAATTGGTTACTGTATGTTGTGTTGTTACTTGCGAGCGGAGCACCAAGGCAAATTCCTTGTATGTGAACATACTTGGCCATTAAGCTTATTCATTCATTCATTCATTCATTCATTCATTCATTCATTCATAAATAAAACATTCTTGACTTTCTTGTCTCTGTGCATTGACCCTATAATTTCCTTTCCAAGAAACATAGAAGCATAGAAATTAGGTGCAGGAGTAGGCCATTCGGCCCTTCGAGCCTGCACCGCCATTCAATGTGATCATGACTGACCATCCAACTCAGTATCCTGTACCTGCCTTCTCTCCATACCCGCCGATCCCTTTAGCCACAAGGGCCACATCTAACTCCCTCGTAAATATAGCCAATGAACTGGCCTCAACTACATTCCGTGGCAGATAATTCCACAGATTCACCACTCTCTGTGTGAAAAAAAAATGTTTTTCTCATCCCGGTCGTAAAAGATTTCCCCCTTATCCTTAAACTGTGACCCCCTTGTTCTGGACTTCCCCAACATTGGGAACAATCTTCCTGCATCTAGCCTGTCCAACCCCTTAAGAATTTTGTAAGTTTCTATAAGATCCCCCCCTCAATCTTCTAAATTCTAGCGAGTACAAACCGAGTCTATCCAGTCTTTCTTCATATGAAAGTCCTTACATACCAGGAATCAGTCTGATCTTATGCACATATGCACATCTCCTGATCTTATGCACATTGCTGTGCAAAATTTTTGCAGCTTGGTAGATACTCCAGCTATGGAGTAACCATGCCTTATGGATTTAAGACATCATGCTGATGATGGAACCAAGTACTTACCCAAAATTGATCCTCTCCACCAGCTTCGGTATTCCAGATGGCACAGCTGTCAGAGATCGAAAAGTGCAGTGGACTTCAGTGGAAAAGTAGCAGGCACAGGGTTGTGGACAGGAGAGGGTGAAGCCTGGATAGCCCAGAGACAACATCAGTACAATGGAGAGAGTTACCACAGGGATCAGGTGGGATGATGCCTCACACATCATTGCCTTCCTTCAGTAAGCGTTACCGGATTAGGAATGGTGCAGATGGCGGAACGAGAGACGGCGCTGTATGTTGTAAGCTCTTCGAGTGCTGTACAATCTACCTAGCTTATCTTCGTGTTGTACCTTTGACAAACGACGAGCGTTTCACCAAGTCGGGTGCTTTTTAAAAAGTGTTACATACAATTCTGGCTCATTCTGTTGAGAAAGAAAGAAAAAAACATTTATCCACTGATCTACTGTTATCCAAAAACATGAGGCACAGTTCGAGTAAAGGACCTTTCATTGTCCATTCCCTGATTCCATACAATCTGACCCGACCATGAACAGAATGATCAACCCAGCCAGGAAGCGAGCGGGCAAGACCATCTCTGACCCCTCTCATCCTGGCCACAAACTCTTTGAATCACTTCCCTCTGGAAGGCGACTCCGGACTGTCAAAGCTGCCACAGCCAGACATAAAAACAGTTTTTATCCACGAGTAGTTGCTCTACTCAACAGCCAAAAATCTGTAGCCTCCCTTTGATCTGGTATTTTGTTGGTTCACATGCTTGATCAATGGTGTTTTATCATTAATGTTTTATTATTATTAATGTTTAGTGTTTTCTGAGTCATTCGTAACTGTCACTGTATGTCATGTTATTACTTGTGGGCGGAGCACCAAGGCAAATTCCTTGTATGTGAATACTTGGCCAATAAACGTACTTACTTATTGCTTCACATAAAGGTTCAGCATGACTTTTCGCTGCTCAGGGACTAAATCCAGGAAACTTCCACGAACCATGCATGATCATAGATTATAATTTTTTTTCAAATATTTATAATTTATCTCTCCTAGTTCCATGTTCTGTCTTAAGAAAATTAATTGTTTTTTTTAATAGAAAATATATCCAATTATTTTCAATAATAATATTTCCAAAACAAACAACAGCCACCACCATGCTCTGGGTAGTGTTGTAGAGCAGAGGGATCTAGGAGTACAGGTGCATGGTTCCTTGAAGGTCGAGTCGCAGGTAGATAAGGTGGTCAAAAAGGCATTTTGGCACATTGGCCTTCATCAGTCAGAGTATTGAGTATAGAAGTTGGGAGGTCATGTTGCAGTTGTATCAGACGTTGGTGAGTCCGCATTTAGAGTATTGTGCATAGTTCTGGACACTGTGTTATAGGAAAGATGTCGTCAAGCTGGAAAGGGTACAGAGAAGATTTACAAGGATGTTGCCAGGGCTAGAGGGTCTGAGCCACAGGGAGAGGTTGGGGCAGGCTGGGACTCTATTCCTTGGAGTACAGGAGGATGAGGGGTGATTTTATTGAGGTATATAAAATAATGAGAGGAATTGATCGGGTAGATGCACAGAGTCTCTTGCCCAGAGTAGGGGAATTGAGGACAAGAGCACAAAGGTTTAAGGTGAAGGGTAAAAGATTTAATAGGAATCTGAATGGGAAATTTGATGGTGATCAGAGGGTGGTAGGTGTATGGAACAAGCTGCCAGTAGAGGTAGTTGAGGCTGGGACTATCCCAAAATTTGAGAAACAGTTAGACAGGTATGCGGATAGGACAGGTTTGGAGGGCAGATGGGACTAGTGTAGCTGGAACATGTTGGCCGGTGTGGGCAAGTTGGGCCGAAGGGCCTGTTTCCACACTGTATCACTCTAGGACTCTATGACTCTATGACCACCATAAAACAAAGTTACAAAATATTCGTAATACTAAATATTAAATGACTATGTTATGGGCCAGTCCTACTTACGCGACTTTTTCGGCGACTGCCGGCACCCATCATAGGTCGTTGCAGGTAGCGGAAAGTTTTCAACATGTTGAAAACTCTTTGGGCAACTAAGGAAACGACTCACGACCATACAGGCAACAGCCCGGCCACATGTCGTGGGGTGAAGCCCGTATGGTCGTGCGTTGTCGCTCAAAGAGTCGTAACTTGTTCTGGTCGGATTTTCAACATGTTGAACATTTTCGGCGACCTGCTTGCGACTATGATGGGTGCCCGCAAGTCGCCGAAAAATTTGCGTAAGTGGGACAGGCCCTTTACAATTCTGGTCCAGGATGCATTCAACACAGTGCCCATCGGTCCTGGAAATCCCCCACTGAATTGAATTTGAATTGAATTGAATTGATTTTATTAGGGACAGTGCATATTAATAAACATTTGCATGTAATACGCAAGATTGTAGCCAGTAGCTAATTTCCATCTTTAGTCCCACACAAGGTAAACACATCCCAAACAAGGTAAAAACAAAAGACAAAAACAAAAAACAAAACAAACAATATGGTTTAGCCTGCAGTCATAACATAGAATAAATAACAAACACTCAACACAGTTTAAAGTCCCAAAGTCATTGTCTCTTCCCTCCTTGCTCTCCCTCTGCGCTGAGGCAATCCAAGCCTCCGATGTTGTGACCCCGCCGGGTGATGGTAGGTAAGTCCCGCAGGCTGAATCCGTGCTCCGCAAACGGGCCGGTTCAAACTCCGCGGCCCGGGGCGGTCGAAGCTGCCGAAGCTGCCGTCCTCCAGTCCAGCGGACGCAGCTGTAGTTGCGGGGGCTCCGGAAAACAGAACTCGAGCTCCCGATGATGTCGTCCACTGGCCCACTGGCCCGCGGCCGAGCCTCCGAGGCTCCAAAGTCGGGTCGGAAGTTGTGCCGCACCGCAACCACAGCCCCGAAGTCGGCCAGGCTCATGTTGGTAAGTCCTGGCTCTGCTCCACAGCCTCCACAGCCTCGAGGTCGGTCGCAGTTGGAGGCCGCCAGCTCCGCGGTAGGCCTCAGCGCAGACGGACACGGAGACGGGGGATACGACAGGAAAGGTCGCATCCCCCCCCGAAGGAAGAGTCAAAAAACATATTACACCCACCCCCCCACACACACACACAGCCAAACAAACCGAAATAAACCGCAAAAACAGGACAAAGGAAAACAAAAAACAGAAAAGACAAATGGACTGCAGGCGAGCCGCAGCTGCAAGGCAGCACAGATGGACAATGGAATCAAGGGATATGGGGGGAAAGCAGGAACGGGGTGCTGATTTTGGATGATGAGCCATGATCATATTGAATGGCGGTGCTGGCTCCAAAGGCCTGCACCTATTTTCTATGTTTCTAGGGCACCAGGGCACCCAGGCACGGACATAACCCCGGTGAAGGGGCAGGCAGTCGGCTTGGAAGAAAGTCAATTGTTGGCAAAATGGAAGAGTTGGGAAGGTGGGGGGGGTGGGGGGGGGGAACAGCAGAAGGTTCTTCTTCTTCTTCTTGCGAATGAAACATAAATAGACCAAAGGAATAGTTAGATCTCAAGTCGGGTGTTGAGCAGCCAGGTTGTTGTCTCTGTTGGCGTCAATGTCTGCCAGGCCCTGACACAGCTCCATTTGGTGGGTGGTAGAGCGGGCACCCAGAGATGACATGGTTGGCTGTCTGTTGTTCTGCTCCACATTCACAGGCTGGGCTCTGGCGGAGGGAGTCCCCATCTCCACAAGCTGGCGTTGAAACACCCAACTCCAGTACAAAGTCTGTTGAGCTTCAACCATGCTCCTCTGCGGAGCTCAGACCGCAGAAGCAAGATTCCATTATCCATCGCTATAGACTATGGATATGCCATTTTGTCACATTTTGTCTGTTATTCATGTTTGATAAAAGTGACAATGCCATGCATAATTGAGAATCATGCTCAAAGCTCTCCCATGTCAACAACTCTCATAAGCACTGAAATATTTGTAACTTATGATATCATTACTTAAGATTTTTTTCATTTTTAGTTTTGGTTTTAGAGATAAGAGCATGGGAAACAGGCCCTTCAGCCCACCAAGTGCATGCTGACCAACGATCACCCGTACACTAATTCTATCCCACACACAAGTGACAATTTACAGGAGCCAATCAACCTACAAACCCGTACATCTTCGGAACGGGGGAGGAAACCGGAGCACCCGGAGAAAACCCACGTGGTCGCAGGGAGAATGTGCCAACTCTGTACAGACAGCACCCGAGGTCAGGATCGAACCTAGCTCTATGGTGCTGTAAGGCAGCAACTCTACCGCTGCACTGCCGTGATCTTGCCTTGCTGGCACAATACAGTTCAAACCAACTCTTACCCCGTGGCAATCCCTTCTCTCTCTTTTTCATCTTCTCATTATCTCTGTTTCATTGTTTTACTCTCTGACCTCCCTCTCTCTTTTCCTTCTGGCTTGTTTTGATTGAAGGTGCCATGAGAGCCACTAAAGTTTAGTTCAGAGATGCAGCTCGGAAACAGGCCCTTCGGCCCATCGAGACCGTGCTGACCAACGATCCCTGCACACAAACACTATCCTACAGACACTGGGGACACTATTCACATTTATACCAGGTCAATTAACCTATAAACCTGCATGTCTTTGGAGTGTGGGAGGAAACAGGAGCACCCGGAGAAAACCCACGCAGGTCACGGGGAGAACGACGGGGGACGACAGATGGCACAATGGGCTAAGTGTTCGGCTGGCAACCGGAAGGTAGCTGGTTCGAATCCCGCTTGGAGTGCATACTGTCGTTGTGTCCTTGGGCAAGACACTTCACCCACCTTTGCCTGTGTGTGTGGATGTAATTATGTGAAGCACTTTGGGGTCAATGCAAGTTGACTAAAAATGTGCTATATAAATAAAGAAATTAAATTTAATTTAATTAAAAATTTTAATAATTTTAACGTACAAACTGTGTACCGACAGAACCCGTAGTCGGGATCAAACCTGGGTCTCTGGCGTTGTAGGCGCTGTAAGGCAGCAACTCTACCATGCGCCACCGTGCTGCCTATACTGTGCCATTGCTGCCTGCTTGGACATATGACAGCTTGTGGCATTTTTGGGATAGAGTTTGGACAGCAGCTGAATGTTATATTGCATTACCTTGCCGGAGATGCCATTGTTTTCCGGATCGTATCTCCGGTCGCTCTGCGGCCTAACATCGTGGAGCTGGAGGCCTCGCTCGGGACTGACTTTGAGCCCCACCGCGGGGACGTGGACTTACCGTCGGATCCCTTGCCTGGGATCGACGCTCCAACAGCAGCCTGCGGATTTCAACATCGAGGTGCTCGCCGTCTCGGGTAGAGACCGATGTCGGGAAGCTCCAGTCGCAGAAGGTTTCGACCAGCCCCGACCTGGGGTCCGATTGCCAGATGCGGGGGAACTGAGATCCCCCCCACCACCACCACCACCCGATGCAGGAGCTTGATCGTCCCGACGCGGAGGGCCCGCCGCTGGCTACGGGAGTCAAGATCATCCCGTCAACGGAATGCTCGAGGCCCCCGATCGCGGAAGAACAAAGAAGGGAAGAGATTGAACTTTTTTTCACCTTCCATCACAGTGAGGAATGTGGAGGAGTCACTGTGGTGATGTTTATGTTAATAATAATAATAATAATAATAAACTTTATTTATAAAGCGCTTTAAACAACCGCAGTTGCCACAAAGCGCTGTACATGAGAACTCATGGACAAAAAGTTATTACAAACCATTAAAAACCGTAAAACGAACGACTAAAAACAGTAAAAATTAAAAGACATTAAAAGCACTAAGAACAGGAGCAATGTCTCAGCCAGTGTCGAAAGCCAGAGAATAAAAATGAGTTTTTAGGGAGGATTTGAAGATGGACAGTGAGGGGGCCTGTCTGATGTGCAACGGCAAGGTGTTCCAAAGTGCCGGAGCAGCAACAGAAAAGGCTCTATCCCCTCTGAGCTTCCACTTAGACCGTGGCACCTCAAGGAGCAGCTGATCAGCTGACCTGAGGCACCGGGCAGGAGCATATAGGTGGAGCAGCTCAGAGAGGTTAGGCGGGGCGAGCCCATTCAACGATTTGAAAACAAATAAAATAATTTAAAAATGAACTCGAAAGTGCACTGGGAGCCAGTGAAGGGAGGCCAAAATTGGCGTAATGTGCTCCCTCTTTCGAGTTCCGGTCAAAAGGCGAGCGGCAGCATTTTGAACAAGCTGGAGACGAGCCAATGAAGCTCGTGCGACTCCAGAGTAGAGTGCGTTACAGTAATCCAGCCTAGATGTAATAAAATGTATTTTGTGTGTTCTGTTGTTTTTTATTGGTATGACTATGGCAAATTCCTCGTATATTGCAAAACATACTTGACTAATAAAGTATGATTATGATTATGATGTTGCATGGCATAATGCCAAACCTAGCAGCGTGACTAATGGTGAAGGATATACAGGGGTATGAGGATATTGGAACCTTGTGCAAAAAACAAGGCGCTGGAGTACCTCAGGAGGTTCCCTGTGGGGGGAAATGGACAGGTGCCAATTCAGGTTGCGACCCTTCCCAAGATCGCAAGAAATTGCAGAGAATTGTGGACGCAGCCTAGACCATCATGCAAACCAACATACCTTCTATTGACTCCATCTCCACTTCATGCTGCCTTGGCAAGGCCAGCAGCATAATAGACAATAGACAATAGGTGCAAGAGTAGGCCATTCAGCCCTTCAAGCCAGCTCTGCAATTCAATGATATCATATCTGATCACCCCCAATCAGTACCCCGTTCTTGCCTTCTCCCCACATCCCTGACTCCGCTATCTTTAAGAGCCCTATCTAGCTCTCTCTTGAAAGTATCCAGAGAGCCGGCCTCCACTGCCCTCTGAGGCAGAGAACTCTCTGTGAGAAAAAGTGTTTCCTTGTCTCCGTTCTTAATGGCTTACCTCTTATTCTTAAACTGTGGCACTTGGTTTTGGACTCCCACAAAATCGAGAACATGTTTCCTGCCTCTAGCGATTCCAAACCCTTAATAATCTTTTATGTTTGAATAAGATTGCCTCTCATCCTTATAAACTCCAGAGTATACAAGCCCAGCAGCTCCATTCTCTCAGCAAATGACGGGGGTGGGAGATTGCAACCTTCACGTGGTCTGCCCTGTTTCGATGAATGCAATCAACCTGGCGTGCACAATCAAATAAGATCAAATAGAACAAGTTGTCCTACAACTTTAGGCTGTGCACGCCATACGCAAGAAGAAGAAGAAGCATATGACAGTCCTGCCATCCCGAGAATTAACCTTGTAAACCTACGCTGCACTCCCTCAATAGCAAGAATGTCCTTCCTCAAATTAATGGACCAAAACTGCACACAATACTCCAGGTGTGGTCTCACTAGGGCTCTGTACAACTGCAGAAGGACCTCTTTGCTCCTCTACTCAAGGATAGGTCTCACTCTGGACACTTCTTCTTCGACCCGCTCCCATCGGGCAAGAGCCACAGCAGTGTCATAACGCACACCTCCAGACTCAGGGACTGTTTCTTCCCAGCAGTTATCAGGGGAATATACCATCACCATCCTATCATCAACTAGTAGGTATGTTGCAAAGCCTACCTGAAGCGTCGTTGAAAATCTGCCGTTGTGGGTGTGCGCGATTTTGGCGCCGTTTAGAGGGGGCGGGTTTAAAACGCGATTTTCTCTAAGCTGTTCCAATCGAAAATGTTCAGCCTAGTTAATTATTAACGAAAAATCGCTGGAAGACCCCGTCGCAAAAGCTATTATTAGTTTTAAAGGCCTTGAATAATAGTTATAGTAGTTTAAAAATCAATCTTTAAACCCGCGACAGCCAGCAACCGCAGGGTCCCATAAAGCAAACCACAGAAGTTAGGTTGTATATTTTTACATTAAAAAGGGCTTTTAAAGAACCCTTTATACAAAGTTTAATATTGCGAGTAGCTCAATTTGGCCCCATTATATCCCGCAGTATTTTTCTCGGCATTTGGGGGCACAAATCTACCGCAATGTGAACGTTCTAAACCAGCGCGTTCCACAGGGACCCACTGGAAAGCTGATTTAAAATGGACTTTAATTTGCAGCAATTGAACACTAAATTCCTTCCATTTGGCCTATAAATTAATGTAAATGAGATTTAAAAATCATGTTTTATTGTGAATTATTTGTGAATATTATTTGGACATTTAGGCTATTTAAAAATGTTAATCATTTATTAAGAAATGGATAGATGTTTAGATCTAGTAATTGAAGTCTGAAATTAGCTACAATTAGGTAACTAACTAATTATATGCTTTAATTTCAGGTCATCCAAGTAAGATTATTTTATATTTGTTTCAGAATGCTTCAATCTATGATAACTGAAAATTTCATTCAGTTCTCTTAATTTTTAAGAAAGTTATGGGCTTTTGACTGTTCACGATCACAGCTTTTTTGTTATGTCCATAGAAAATCAATAGGGAACAAGATGCTCATTTCCCAGTATGAAAATGGCCATAACTTTTTAAATACTTGAGATATGAAAGTGAATTAGGTGTCAAATTAAACTTATTTTTATGCTTTATCTGATGGGATAAATTACAGACTTGATTTTTAAAATCTCAAAATTTTGTAACATTGCTACAACTAGAGAGCAGTCCTGAGCTACCATCTACCTCGTGAGAGACCTTCGGACTATATTTAATCGGACTTTACTGGACTTTTATCTTGGACTAAACGTTATTCCCTTTATCCTGTGGATGTACACCGTGGATGGCTCGTTTGTAATCATGTATAGTATTTCCACTGACTTGAGAGCATGAAATGAAAAAGCTTTTCACGGTACCTCAGTACATGTGACAGCAACCTGAACTAAACTAGAAGGGTGAAAATTGGTACAAGTGCATGAGGGGAAGGCGTGAGGCAAACACTACCCATTCCATTCACCTCTCTTCATCAGCTTTCTCACATTTAATTCAGCATCTAAAGAAGGGTCCAGACTCGAAACGTCATCTGTCCAATGCTAAAGGAGACCCTTGATTAGAAAGGATGTCAGGGGTTATAGGGTGAAGGCAGAAGAATGGGGTTGAGAGGGAAAGATAGATCAGCCATGATTGAATGGCGGAATAGCCTTTAGTTTAGTTTAGTATCAGTTTAGAGATACAACACGCGAACAGGCCCTTCGGCCCACCGGGTCCGCGCCGACCAGCGATCCCCACACATTAACACTATCCTACACCCACTAGGGACAATTTTTACATTTACCAATTAACCTATAAACCTGTACGTCTTTGGCATGTGGGAGGAAACCGAAGATCTCGGAGAAAACCCACGCAGGCCACGGGGAGAACGTACAAACTCCGTACAGACAGCACCCGTAGTCGGGATTGAACCCAGGTCTCCGGCGCTGCATTCGCTGCAAGACAACAACTCTACCGCTGCGCCACCGTGACTAACCGTGACTTGATGGGTTGAATGGCCTAATTCTGCTCCTAGAATTTATGAACTTACGAAGTAACCAATACAGATCTGCAACATCTCAGGAACATCAACGACAGTCTACCTAAGATTCTGGCTGTGGAATTCCACGAAAAGGGAAGACATAGAAACATAGAAAATAGGTGCAGGAGTAGGCCATTTGGCCCTTCGAGCCTGCACCGCCATTCAATATGATCATGGGTGATCATCCAACTCAGTATCCTGTACCTGCCTTCTCTCCATACCCCCTGATCCCTTTAGCCACAAGGGCCACATCTAACTCCCTCTTAAATATAGCAAATGAACTGGCCTCAACTACCTTCTGTGGCAGAGAATTCCAGAGATTCACCACTCTCTGTGTGAAAAACGTTTTTCTCATCTCGGTCCTAAAAGATTTCCCCCTTATCCTTAAACTGTGACCCCTTGTTCTGGACTTCCCCAACATCGGGACAATCTTCCTGCATCTAGCCTGTCCAACCCCTTAGGAATTTTGTAAGTTTCTATAAGATCCCCCCTCAATCTTCTAAATTCTAGCGAGTACAAACCGAGTCTATCCAGTCTTTCTTTATATGAAAGTCCTGACATCCCAGGAATCAGTCTGGTGAACCTTCTCTGTACTCCCTCTATGGCAAGAATGTCTTTCCTCAGATTAGGAGACCAAAACTGTACGCAATACTCCAGGTGTGGTCTCACCAAGACCCTGTACAACTGCAGTAGAACCTCCCTGCTCCTATACTCAAATCCTTTTGCTATGAATGCTAACTTACCATTCGCCTTCTTCACTGCCTGCTGCACCTGCATGCCTACTTTTAATGACTGGTGTACCATGACACCCAGGTCTCGTTGCATCTCCCCCTTTCCTAATCGGCCACCATTCAAATAATAATCTAAGACATTTGGAAAAAAATCAGTTGCATGTGCAGGGGAGAATAATGGAAATGTGTTTGTGATTATTCAAGAGTAATTTAGTACAGGGTCAGTTATTTTGGAGTAATCGTAGTAATAATCCAATCAAAGTATTTGGATGCAGAAGTCTGAATTAAGATATGATTCATCAGTACCCAGAGTGTGTAATTGAGATTAGCAACAGTTCCAATGTCCTAATTTTTAAACTAACTTTCTCAGCAGAGTCTCTGCCAAATCCATTCAGGAAATATTACTCTCTGCAATATTTTGCTTCCTTACAACCAATCTGGCTCAGACACTACTAATGAAGGATGACAACCTCCAGGCCCTTTACTTTGATTTTTATAGGAAGTTTTCCCTCTTAATTTCAAAGTAGTGTCATTTATTAATGGGAAATAGATATTCATGTAACGTTCTTAAGTTGTTGGACAGGCTAGATGCAGGAAGATTGTTCCCGATGTTGGGGAAGTCCAGAACAAGGGGTCACAGTTTAAGGATAAGGGGGAAGTCTTTCAGGACCGAGATGAGAATTTTTTTTTCACACAGAAGGTGGTGAATCTGTGGAATTCTCTGCCACAGAAAGTAGTTGAGGCCAGTTCATTGGCTATATTTAAGGGGGAGTTAGATGTGGCCCTTGTGGCGAAAGGGATCAGGGGGTATGGAGAGAAGGCAGGTACAGGATACTGAGTTGGATGACCAGCCATGATCATATTGAATGGCGGTGCAGGCTCGAAGGGACGAATGGCCTACTCCTGCACCTATTTTCTATGTTTCTATGTTGGGCGGCATTATGGCGCAGCGGTAGAGTTGCTGCCTTGCGGCGCCAGAGATCCGGGTTCGATCCTGACTACGGGTGCTTGTACGTACGGAGTTTGTATGTTCTCCCCGTGACTGCATGGGCTTTCCCCGGGAGCTCCAGTTTCCACCCACACTCCAAGAGACAAACAGGCTTGTAGGCTCTTCTTCTTCTTCTTGTGCATGGCGTGCACAGCCTAAAGTTGCAGGACAACTTGTCCCATTTGATCTTATTTGATTGTGCACGCCAGGTTGATTGCATTCGTCAAAACAGGGCGGACCACGTGAAGGTTGCAATCTCCCAACCCCGGCTAATTGGCCTGGTATAATTGTGAATTATCCCTTGTGCATGTAGGGTAGTGTGAGCGTGCGGGGATCGCTGGTCGGCGCGGACTCGGTGGGCCAAAGGGCCTGTTTCCGCGCTGTATCTTTCAACTAAACTAAACTATGAAGGATCTCAGGGTAGAAACAATGAACTGCAGAAACTGGCTTACACAAAAGAGCACAGAGTGCTGGAGTAACTCAGCGGGTCAGGCAGCATCCCCAGAGAACATGGACAGGTGATTTACAATTCAAATTCAGACTTTAGAAATACAGCTTAGAAAGTGGACCATTGGCCCATCATGTCCGCGTCGATCAACGAACACCCCTTACACCAGTTCTATCCCACACACAAGGGACAATATGCAGGGACTAACCTTACTGTACCATTTACTGTTGTGTGGTGTCTTTTTAAAAATGCTGTTTTTTCCTTTTTCTTCCCTCCCTCCCACAAATATGTAATATGTGGATATGTGACTGTTCCATTCTGTTTGTTGTTTGTTTGTTTGTCTTTTTGCACAAAGTCCGTGAGCATTGCCACTTTTCATTTCACTGCACATCTCGTATGACTTGGCTTGACAGAAGCCAATTAGCCTACACGTCTTTGGAATGTGGGGGGGAAACCGGAGCACCCGGAGAAAACCCACGCTGTCACTGGGAGAACGTACACATTCCATATGGACAGCACCCGTGGTCAGGATCGAACCTGGGTCTCTACGCTGTAAGGCAGCAACTCAGCCACTGCGACACTTTACTGACCATGACATTTTTGGTCGGGACCCTTCTTCAGACTCTATGTCTCAGTGTTGGAAACAAATGGGATACAGCTGTGTTATCTACATATACTGATCTACTGCTTTAGCTGAGCTTTAATGGTGAATGGGTTCAGCATGCTTAAGGGCCTGTCCCACGAGCATGTGACTGCATGCGTCTAGCGCGACCTAACGTGGTCGCTTGAGCCGTACGGCCTCGCGGGGCCGGTCCCACTTCGATCGCCGGAGCCGTATGGAGTTGTGCGGAGCTGGTCCCGACATCGCGCGGGGCTCCGAAAAACTGACACTGTCCAAAAATTCCGCGCGGCAACGGCCTGCCGGCCCGCAGACACATTGAGGCCGTACGCACCGCCTCAACGGGCGTGCGCAGCGTCTCAACGGCGTACGCAGCGTCTTGACGCCGTACGTAACGCGCGAACTTCCCGCGGACTTCGCCCAAACTTCACGTCAACTCGTACGGGATCACTCAACCTCCACACGGCCCCCGCACGGTCCCCACTTCCGGTTTCGTCGCGCTTGCCGCATGCAGTCGCATGATCGTGGGACTGGCCCTTAAGTCCCATTGTACGATACGATGCGATAGAGCTTTATTCATCCCAGGAGCGAAGTCGGTCTGCCACAGTCATAAAAACACAACAAGATACATGAGACGTGAAATTAAAGTGAGGAGTGGAAAGTCCAGGGTAGGGGATGTGACAAGATTGGGGAGGAGGGGGAGTCAGTCTACCTCACAACAGTTTGACAGCCACAGGGGAAAAGGATCTCTTGTGGCGTTCTAGTGTGGTAATTTGATCCATGTAGAGAGCTATATATTTAAGAAGCAATAGACAATAGACAATTGATGCAGGAGTAGGCCATTCGGCCCTTCGAGCCAGCACCGCCATTCACTGTGATCATGGCTGATCATCCACAATCAGTACCCCGTTCCTGCCTTCTCCCTATATCCCTTGACTCCTCTATCTTTAAGAGATCTATCTAACTTTCTCTTGAAAGCCTCCAGAGAACCGGCCTCCACTGCCTTGTGAGGCAGAGAATTCCACAGATTCACAACTCTCTGGGTGAAAATGTTTTTCCTCATCTCCATTCTAAATGGCCTACCCCTTATTCTTAAACTGTGGCCCCTGGCTCTGGACTCCCCCAACATCGGTAACATATTTTCTGCCTCTAGTGTGTCCAAACCTTTAATAATCTTATAAGTTTCAATAAGATATCCTCTCATCCTTCTAAATTGCAGAGTATACACGCCCAGCTGCTCCATTCTCTCAACATATGACAATCCTGCCATCCCGGGAATTAACCTTGTAAACCTACGCTGCACTCCCTCAATAGCAAGATTGTCCTTCCTCAAATTTGGAGGTAAAAACTGCACACAATACTCCAGGTGTGGTCTCACTAGGACTCTGTACAGGCAATCTCAGCAGGTAAATAAAAGCATAGAATGATACAGTTGGCCCTTTGGCCCAACACATCCATGCCAACACGATACCCATATACATGTCCCATTTTTCTGTGTTTGATCCATATTTCTCTAAACGTTTCCTACCCATGTTTCTGTCCAAATGTCCTTTAAATCTGTGGAATTCTCTGCCACAGAAGGTAGTTGAGGCCAGTTCATTGGCTATATTTAAGAGGGAGTTAGATGTGGCCCTTGTGGCTAAAGGGATCAGGGGGTATGGAGAGAAGGCAGATACAGGATACTGAGTTGGATGATCAGCAATGATCATATTGAATGGCGGTGCTGGCTCGAAGGGCCGAATGGCCTACTCCTGCACCTATTGTCTATGTTTCTATGTTTCTAAGAGCCAAGTAGGCAACAGACCTGATGCAGGTGAACGGGATTAGTGAAAGTGGGCAGCATGGACATGACGGGCCGAATGGCCTGTTTCAATACTGAGCGACTTGTGATTCTAGGATATCAATGGAGTCTGTCTTTGTGAAAGATAAAATGACCCATCTGTCTCTTTGCCATGATCTTTGATGCTACAACGGAACGAAGAAAGGGTAAAATATGTTTTAGTTTTAGTTTTAGAGATACAGCACGGAAACAGGCTCTTCGGCCCACCGAGTCCGCGCTGACCAGCGATCCCCGCACGCTAACACTATCCGACACACACCAGGGACAATTTACAATTTTGCCAAACCTTCAAACCTGCTCGTCTTTGGAGCGTGGATGAAAACTGGAGCGCCCGGAGAAAACCCACGTGTACACAGGGAGAACGTGCAAACACCGTACAGAGAGCGCCCGTAGTCAGGATCGAACCCGGGTCCCTGGCGCTGTAAACAATTCTACCGAGGATAAATTGGCTGCCGATATGCCTGAGGCTCTTCAGAAGAATGGCAGCATAGTCTAAAGAGCGCTTTAACAGAGGTAATAAGCAAAACCTCTTTCCAGCTGCAGGGAAGCTGAAATCCAGATGTTACCAGTTTGGAATGAATGGAGAAAGAACCAGGAGGGAAATGAAGATAATAATTTAATGCTGTAAGGCACTGCGTTCATTGTCTGAAACGTTCATGGAGACTGGACACAAAATGCTGGAGTAACTCAGCAGGTCAGTCAGCATCTCTGGATGGTTAATTCCCCAGATGGAGGGACTGTCATATGCTGAGAGAATGGAGCAGCTGGGCTTGTACACTCTGGAGTTTAGAAGGATGAGAGGGGATCTTATTGAAACATGTAAGATTGTTAAGGGTTTGGACACGCTAGAGGCAGGAAACATGTTCCCGATGCTGGGGGAATCCAGAACCAGGTGCCACAGTTTAAGAATAAGGGGTAAGCCATTTAGAACGGAGACGAGGAAATACTTTTTCTCACAGAGAGTGGTGAGTCTGTGGAATTCTTTGCCTCAGAGGGCGGTGGAGGCAGGTTCTCTGGATGCTTTCAAGAGAGAGCTAGATAGGGCTCTTAAAAATAGCGGAGTCAGGCGATATGGGGAGAAGGCAGGAACGGGATGATCAGCCATGATCACATTGAATGGCGGTGCTGGCTCGAGGGGCCGAATGGCCTACTCCTGCACCTATTGTCTATTGTCTATTGATAGGAATGGGTGTCGTATTGGATTGAGACACTTCTGCAGACTGAGAGTCAGTGGAGAGGGAAATGAGAGATATGGAAGGGTAAGGTGTGAAAACGAGAGATCAAAGAGGAACAATAACCCAGAAAAATGGAGAATAGATCATTGTTGGTTTGGGGAAGTTGACCACGAAGCATTCAAAGTAAAATGTAATCAGGAGGATAGTCAAATTAGCCAGAGAACTAGGGTGGGGAGGGACGGAGAGAGGGGAGGGGAGGTAAGGCTAATGCCCCTGTCCCACTTAGGAAACCTGAACAGAAACCTCTGGAGACTTTGCGCCCCACCCAAGGTTTCCGTGCGGTTCCCGGAGGTTGCAGGTGGTTGCCGGATGTTGCAGGTTGTGGAGCAGGTAGGGAGACTGACAAAAACCTCCGGGAACCGCACGGAAACCGCACGGAAACCTTGGGCGGGGCACAAAGTCTCCAGAGGTTTCCGTTCAGGTTTCCGAAGTGGGACAGGGGCATTACTTGACGTTAAGGAAGTCAATATTCATACTGTTGGGTTGTAAGTTGCCCAAGCTAAATATGAGGTGCTGTTCCTTCAATTGCCGTTTGACCTCACTCTGTCACATATCCACAGCAACTATCCCAATGAAAACCAAAACTGGCTCCAAAAAGATAGATGCAAGTTTCCATGGAAAATGAAGGTAGTTTTTTCGAGACGTGTAGGAAGGAACTGCAAGAGCGGCACGGTGGCGCAGTGGTAGAGTCTCTGCCTCACAGCGCCAGAGACCCAGGTCCGATCCCGACTACGGGTGCTGTCTGTACAGAGTTTGTACATTCTCCCCGCGACCTGCGTGGGTTTTCTCCGGGTGCTCCGGTTTCCCCCACACTCCAAACACGCCCAGGTTTGTAGGGCAATTGGCTTGGTATAATTGTAAATTCTCCCCAGTGTGTGTAGGACGGTGTTAGTGTGCAGCGATCGCTGGTCGGCGCGGACTTGGTGGGCCGAAAGGCCTGTTTTCGTGCTGTAGCACCGAAGATACACTCTCCTTACACTGATGAAGGATCCCGACCCAAAAAGTCACCAATTCCTTTTCTCCAGAGATGCTGCCTGATCCACTGCGTTACTCCAGCTATAACTACACTGAGTTACTCCACCTGTTCTATATTCTGTTGTGCTGAAGCAAAGCAAGAATTTCATTGTCCTATCTGGGACACATGACAATAAACTCTCTCGAATCTTGAATCTTGAATCTTCACCTATTTCCTTTTCTCCAGAGATGCGGCCTGATCCACTGAGTTACTCCAGCTATAACTACACTGAGTTACTCCACCTTCACCTATTTCCTTTTCTCCAGAGATGCTGCCTGATCCACTGAGTTACTCCACCTATAACTACACTGAGTTACTCCACCTTCACCTATTTCCTTTTCTCAAGAGATGCTGCCTGATCCACTGGGTTACTTCAGCACTCTGTGTCTATCAGTTGAAGATTTTTCCAAGTTGTTTAAACAAGTTTGACGGGTCGGTTGGCCAGCTGCTTTTCATAAATAGTTCCTCTGCCAATGATTGATGGGGGCAAGGCCATATCCTGACTACATTTGACATGTTTGGCACCAGCATCATCCATTACGTTCATCGTTGTAGGTCCCAAACCAGCCTCCTGTGGAATCTGTACAATTCTTTGCCACAGAAGTGCTGTGGTGGCCAAGTCAGTGGATATTTTTAAGGCAGAGACAGATACAGTACGATGTCAGAGGTTACGGGGAGAAGGCAGGGGAATGGGTTTGGGAGGGAGAGATAGATCAGCCATGATAAAATGGCGGAGTAGACTTGAATGGTCGAATTCTACTCCTATCACTTATGATCTTATGATAACCGATATACAGAATAGAGTTGCAACATTATCTGTTTAGTTTAATTTAGTTTAGTTTGGAGATACAGCATGGAAACAGGCCCTTCAGCCCACCGGGTCCATGCCGACCAGCGATCCCCGTACACTAACACTATCCTACACACACTAGGGACAATTTTACACTTATACCAAGTCAATTAACCCACAAACCTGCATGTCTTTGGAGTGTGGGAGGATCCGAAGATCTCGGAGAAAACCCACACAGGTCACGGGGAGAACGTACAAACTCCGTACAGACAGCACCCGTAGTTGGGATCGAACCCGGGGGGGGGGGGGGGGTCTCTCTCGCTGTAAGGCAGCAACTCTATTGTTGCACCACCATGCCGTTCTTACATTTACAGTTACATATTGTACCCATAAGAACATTAGATAATGCAAAAGAAAAAAACTGAGTGAAAAATATACTGTAGTGTAGGAAGGAACTGCAGGTAGACACAAAATGCTGGAGTTGCTCAGACGGTCAGACAAAATCTCTGGAGAAAAGGAATTGGTGATGTTTTGGGTCGAGACCCTTCTTCAGACTGGCACAACCCATGCATTGTTTTCTCTGAATCCAATTCTTTTCTAATGCTTATAAGACAGCTCTGTAAAACGGATAGCAGGGAATGATGTAGTTGATATACTGCATCTATAAACAGAAAATAAACACTCGAAAATGTAACAATTAGTATCTGAGTGAAGACTTTAGATCAATGGGCAGCACGGTGGCGCATCGGTAGAGTTGCTGCCTTACAGCGCCAGAGACCCGGGTTCGATCCTGCCTACGGGTGCTCTCTGTACGGAGTTTGTACGTTCTCCTCGTGACCTGCGTGGGTTTTTCTCTGAGACCTTCAGTTTCCTCCAACACTCCAAAGACATACAGGTTTGTAGGTTAATTGGCTTCGGTAAAATTGAAAATTGTCTCTCGTGTGTAGGGTAGTGCCTGTAGTTGGTTGGCATGGACACGGTGGGCCGGGGGGGGGGCCAGTTTCCGTGATGTAGTTCTAAACTAAACAAAACTAATTTTCTAGTGTAGGAATTCAGAATTGTCCCTAGTCCTACAACTTTAGGCTGTGCACGCCATACGCGAGCAGAAGAAGAAACTGCCTCCACCACTTCCACTGGAAGCTCATTCCACACAGCTACCACCCTCTGAGTAAAGAAGTTGCCCCTCATGTTACCCCTTCTCCAACACCTCGAGGTGGGTCTTGTCCCAGAGAGCCAGCGTGGCTTCCTGGCCGAGCGTGGATCTGTAGACATGATATTTGCTGCACGTCAGATCCAGGACAAAACGCCAAGAGCAGCACAGTGACCTCTTTGTGACCTTTGATCTTCTTACCCAGGCCTTCGATACGGTCAGCAGAGATGTCTTGTGGAAGACAACGGAGAAGTTTGGCTGTCCCAGCGGGTTCATCACGATTATCCGGCAGTTCCACCACAGCACGATGGTGAAAGGATTGGATGATGAAGACGAGTCGGAAGCCTTCCTAGTGACAATTTCAAGTTGAAGATTCAAGATTCAAGAGAGTTTATTGTCATGTGTCCCTGATAGGACAATGAAATTCTTGCTTTGCTTCAGCACAACAGAACATAGTAGGCATTGACTACAGAACAGATCAGTGTGTCCATATACCATAATATAAATATATACACACATGAATAAATAAACTGATATATTGCAAATAACAGATAATGGGCTATTAATGTTCAGAGTTTTGTCCGAGCCAGGTTTAATAGCCTGATGGCTGTGGGGATGTAGCTATTGCTGAACCTGGTCATTGCGGTCTTCAGGCTCCTGTACCTTCTACCTGAAGGCGTGAAGCAAGGCTGCGTTCTTGCCCCTACGGTCTTTAGCATGGTCTCCTCCATCATGCTGACTGATGCTTTCTGTGACTGTCGGGATGGAATACACATCAAGTACAGGACTGGGTGATTCAACTTCAGGTGCCTGCCGGCTGTTACAAAGGTGTAGGAGACCGACATCAGAGACTTCTTATAGGGAGGTTGCACGCAGTCGAGGTCACGACCCGTGGCTCGTACTGTTGCCACGCTACGCCAACTGGAATACACGCGATGAACTGCAGGTAAGCACTGACCATGGCTTCCAATGTAGACAAAAGTGCTGGAGAAACTCAGCGGGTGCAGCAGCATCTATGGAGCGAAGGAAATAGGCAACGTTTTGGGCCGAAACCCTTCTTCAGACGTATGCTTCAAGGTATGGCTTCCAATGTAATGGACGTTTAAAAAACGCCAAAATAGTCAATTTTTGCGCTGTAAATAATTATGGAAATTGTGGTAAGCCTGAGAGACATTTATCCTACTTCAGAATTCCAATAGTGAGGAGAAATGATGGTAGAGAGAAACGACAACTGAAGGGACAACAACAGCTAAAGTGGTTGGCAAACATTGGCCGTGCAGATATCAAGATTGAAAATATTGGAAATTATCTTGTTTGCTCACTGCATTTAATCAACAGTTAAGAGCCTGTCTGTAAAGAGGAGTCATGAGCACACTGTGTCTTTACTACTGTTTATTGATAATACACAAACGTTGCTGCCCTAGCTGTACGTGGTCTGTCACAGGAGCTAGAGAGAGATCAATGGGTGGGGAGGTTGCCATTATACTTCTGATATGGGGAGTGGTTAGTAGTGGTGAGGTCACTATATTAAAGGTACATGCACATGTCATCTACATCCTTCCCCTTGGAAACAAAAAGCAACACAGTGGTGACGGGGCGACCACGTCTCATACGCTACGAGCAGGTAAGCAAACAGTTAAACAAACAGAGGAGCAAACAGCTAAGCAAATTCACCATAGCGGACAGGCGGCTTAACCAGCCGCCCGGACCGGGTACGCAGCTCGCCATCTCCCCGCTCTGCAGGAAGAGCAGGGGCCGGAGCGGGAGCGGGTGACCGAACCGGGGACCCTGGAGGAGAAAGAGGAGGCGGAGGCCGAGGAGGGGATGCAGGCACATCAGCGGGTGGACGGGCAGGCGAACGAGGGCTGGCAGGTGGAGAGCGGGGCTGGAAGAGCTGAGGTGGCAGGGTCCGAGGCATTCGTGGGGCGGCAGGCGGTGTGGCGGACAACGGAGGGGAGAAAGGATCGGCAGGCGGTGGTGGGGGCTCGTTGACAAGCCGCAGATGTTGGCAGGACCGGCGGTAGATGGTACCGTCGTGGTCGACCAGGTAGGACCGCGGCGAACCAGCATCACCGACGACGGTGGCAAGCTTGGAGTGACCGGAGGGGGACTGCATCCGGACAACTTGACCGGGGAACAGATGCGGGAAGGTACGGCAGGACTGGTCGTGGGAGCGCTTTTGCACCTCGTGCTTGAGGGCAATGCGCTCCTGGACAGCAGCCGGCTGGAGAACAGATGGCACGAGGGACCACTGGGTCACAGGGAGTGGAGGTCTCGTAGTGCGAGACATCAGACGCTGTGCTGGCGAGCCCAAGGCAGGGTCGCGGGAGATGTTTCGAAGATTGAGGAGGGCCAGGTAAAAGTCGGAGTCGGACAGTCTGCAATGCTCCAGCAAGTCCTTAGCACTGCGGACAGCGCGCTCCGCTAGGCCGTTGCTCTGCGGGTACTCTGGACTGCTGGTGTAGTGTCGGAAGTTCCAGCTGGCAGCGAAACCCCGAAACTCGGCACTGGTGAACTGGCTGCTGTTGTCAGATTGGAGGCTCGCCGGGGAGCCGAAAGTGGCGAAGTGGCGGCGCAGCTTCCCGATGCCGAAGAGGAGAGGGAGTGCAGCTGGTCGACCTCGAACCAGCTGGAATAAGAGTCAACGAGGACCAGGAAGTGTTTGCCACGCCACTCGAAAATGTCAGTTACGACCGCCATCCAGGGCAGTTCAGGGGCAGGCTGTTGCAGAAGCGGCTGGCGTTGCTGATGGGGAGCGAGGCTATTGCAGGTAGAGCAGGCGGAGACCCTCTCCCGGATGTCTTGGGCCATGCCGGGCCAGTAGAACTGACTCTGGGCGTGGGACAGAGTGGCCTCGGCCCCAGGATGACCGCGGTGGGCGGACTGAAAATAGTGGTCTTGCAGCGCAGCGGGCACAACCACCTTGTGTCCTTTCACCACCACGCCGTCGTGCAGCACGAGCTCGTCACAGACCAGGAAGTAGGGCTCGGCACCGGCCGGCAAGGATGAACGTCGGTCTGGCCAGCCCTGCCGGATGACGTCGGCAAGCTGCTGCAGGGCAGGATCCTTGGCAGTGTGCTTGACCAGGGACTGCATCTGCAGTCTAGACTTCAGGATGTCAAAAGCTTTTTGGTGATGCGGGAACCAAGCCCAGGCAGTGTCCTTCTTGATTAGCTCCCTCAGGGGCGCACTCAGCTCGCTGAGGTCGGGGATGAACTTGCCCAGGTAATTGACCATGCCCAGGAAATGCTGCAGGCTGGGCACGTCGGTGGGTGAGGACATCCCGGAGACAGCAGCCGTTTTTTGCGGGTCAGGCTTCAGCCCCGAGGCAGTAAAACCGTGGCCCACGTAAGTGACCTCCGGGACGCGGAAGCGGCACTTCTTTGGGTTGAGCTTGAGGTTGATTTCACGGGCCCGGTCCAGGACTTGACGGAGGTGGAGGTCGTGCTCAGCAACGTCCTTGCCGTAGACCAGGATATCGTCAACGATGATGGCACACGGCAGACCGGCAGACAGCTGCTCCATGGTTCGCTGGAATACCTCGCTGGCAGAGTTGATCCCGAATGGCATGCGGAGGAATCGGAACCTTCCGAAAGGCGTGCTGAAGGTGGTCAGGCAGGAGGACCTGACTACCAGCGGTATCTGCCAGAAAGAGCTCTTGGCATCGAGGACCGAAAAGACAGTGGGCGGACCAACCTGTGCAGCGACGTCCTCCACTGTTCGCATGGGGTAGTGCGGGCGTTTGATGGCCAGGTTCAGGTCCTTGGGGTTGATGCAAATGCGAATTTCACTTTTGTCCTTTTTCGCGGCAACGACCACGGTGGAGACCCACCGGGTGGGATCGCTCACCTCTTTCAGGATGCCCATGGTGACCATGTTGAGCAGCGTCGATTCCACCTTGTCCTTCATGGCAAAGGAGACGCGGTGCGGCGGGCGGATCACAGGTTCAACACTGGGGTCGACAGCAATCTTGTAACAGTCAGGGTATTCGTGCAGGGGGTCCATGAGGGTCCGCACCTGGTGGATATCACGGTGGAAGGAGACCAGGCCGAGGTCTTGGCACGCCTGGGCACCCAGCAAGGTAATGTTGTGAGAGTCTAGCAGGTAGAAAGTGAGGGGCCGAGAGGCCTTCAGGACCTTGCAGTGCAGGGTTGCCTTTCCCACAGGAATGAGCACGCCTCCCCCGTAGGCATGCAGACGGGAGTCGTCAGCAGTCACTATTTCATTAGTCCTTATCTTTTTGAAAAGGCTTGTTGACATTACATTTGTCACGGCCCCCGTGTCGATTTTTGCGGAGAAGGTCGAACCATTGACAGTAACCCGAACCGAAGGGTCCGTTATCAGGGCATGTGCATCCAAGAGTGAAAAAATGCTGGTCTCCCCCTGGGATGAACTGGTATCAGACAAAGGGAGTTCGTCAGGCTGGTACTGGGAACCAAGCTCGCTATCAGCTTGAGCAAGGTTGTTTAACATTCTCCGTGGAGCGGGAACTGGCTTCCCACGGGAGCGGCAAGCTGCAGAGAAATGGTTTAACTTCCTGCAAAAATTACATGTTTTGCCCAAGGCAGGGCACACATTAAACTGATGGGAGGCAAAATTGCAGTTGGGGCAACGTCGTGGGCTGTCGCCCCCGGGTGCAGGGGAACCCCGTTGCCGTGGCGGGCCAAGCGTTTCGCCGGCGGCCAGCAGCACTGGCAAAGTTAATGTCATGATCAACAGGCGACAGTGCCGAGGCGACAGCCTCAGCCATGCGGGAGGCGTGCAGAGCATCGTGCAGAGACAGGTCGGGCTTCCGCAGAAGTTCAGCCTTTAGCTTTACATCTAGAAGGCCATATACTAGAATGTCCCGGGTCACTTGATCGGGGGTCAGTGCGTCCAGGCGACAATGCCTGGCCATGTGTCGCAACGCGGCGATATAGTTGTCGATTGACTCTCCAGGGATCTGACGCCGGCTGAACATTTTAAAACGCTCTAAGATGCAGTTAGTGGGGATGTCGCACATCGCGGTAAACTTAGCCATAAGACATACCGGGTCTTGAGCATCTTCACCTGCACCATAGACAAATGACTCAGATCATTCCAGGGCATCGGGACCAGCCAGGTTGAGGAGCAGAGAAGCACGCATTTCAGCGGTGGCAGCAGGATGGGCGATCGTCACGTAGTGCTGGAAATTGCGTCTAAAGACACCCCACCGATGGGCAATGTCTGAGTCGAAGACAAGCACATCGGGCTTGCGGCAAGAGGTAGCCATGGCACGGGAGATAGAACAAGGGATAGGGAACTGGGTCAAAAGTAAATAAAACCCGACAAACAGGAGGCGCAGAGGTACGATTGTGACACCATGTAAAGAGGAGTCATGAACACACTGTGTCTTTACTACTATTTATTGGTAATAAACAAACGTTGCTGCCCTAGCTGTACGTGGTCTGTCACAGGAGCTAGAGAGGGATCAATGGGTGGGGAGGTTGCCATTATACTTCTGATATGGGGAGTGGTTAGTAGTGGTGAGGTCACTATATTAAAGGTACATGCACATGTCATCTACACTGTCCCACGGGCATGCGACTGCATGTGGCGAGCGCGACCTAACGTGGTCGCTTGAGCCGTATGGCCTCGCGGGGCCGGTCCCACTTCGATCGTTGGAGCTGTATGGAGTTGTGTGGAGCTGGTCCCGACATCGCATGGGGCTCCGAAAAACTGACACTGTCCAAAAATCCCGCATGGCAACGGCCTGTCGGCCCGCAGCCGCATTGAGGCCGTACGCAACGTCTCAACGCCGTACGCAGCATCTTGACGCCGTATGCAGCATCTTGACGGTGTACGCCTAGCGCGTGGCGTTGCGCAATGACGTCACCGCCCGGCGTGCCGTTGCGCGATGACGTAACCGCCCAACGCCGTGCGACGTCCAAATTCAGTCAGCCCACCTCCTGCCCAGCTGATTGGCGAGTATGATGTCGGGACCAGCCCCGCACAACTCCAGACGGCTCCGCGGTTGGAAGTAAGACCGGCCCCGCGAGGCCGTACGCCTCAAGCCACCACGTTTGGTCACACTAGATGCATGCAATCACATGCTGGTGGGACAGGCCCTTAAGGCATTGTTTGTTTTTTTTCTTAATTCCTTCGGTATCTAAAAAATTGCAGAAGTGTTAATCTGGCTGTAAAATTTTTAAATCGCCCATGGTTCTCAAGTGGGATTTTACGTGTAAAATGAAACGCTTCTGAAGCAAATTTTATCATTAAAAAAAAAATCACAAACCATACGTGGGTTTTGAATTACATTTTACTCAGATGCAAGTCAAGGAATGGCATAATTGTCAGCTGTTAATTGGACATAATCAACTTCAGCAAATTGCCAATATCTTTGAAAGGGAATGGGTATTTAAGCTGTCAGGACATTTTATTATTTGCCAAAACATACATCTATAGCAAAATAATAGAAAACTTACTTTTCCACACACCGCTCGTAAGTCTGGAGATTTTTTTTAATGATAAATTTAGCTTCAGACGCATTTTCTTTTTGCATGTAAAAACCCACTTCAGAACCATGGGCGATTTTTAAATTTTATCACGCCAGATTTATCACTTCTGAAACTTTTTGGATACCAAAGGAATCAAGAAAAAAGACAAATAATGCCTTACTGTTGATGAAATGCAGTGAGCAAATGATAATTGTCAATATTTTCAATCTCGATATCTGCACGGCCAATGTTCACCAACCACTTTAGCTGTTGTTGTCCCTTCACCTCTCGCTTCCCTATTTCTCCTCACTTTTGGAATTCTGAAGTAGGACTAATGTCTCTCAGGTTTACACCGATTTCCACAATTATTTACAGCGCAAAAAAATGAAAATGTTGGCGTTTTTTAACGGGTAAACAAATACAGTATATGCCGGAAGCTGCTATGTCCTCCACATGGACTGAGCTGCTCCGTGCATCACACCCTTTGTCCCGATGACCTTACGTACAACAGCCTCCTCTTGAATATCAAAGAAACTAAGGAGATGATCGTAGACTTTAGGAGGGCACATCATCCGAGAACGTACACACCACTGAAGATAAATGGGGATACTGTGGATAGGGTGAGCTGCTTTACATACCTGGGAGTCCACATCTCTGAGGATCTGACATGGACATCACACGCTGCAGCATTTGTGAGTAAGGCAAGGCAGCGCCTTTACCACCTCGGGCAATTGATGAAATCCAGAGTGTCTCTGAGGATCCTCCAGTGCTTCTACTCAGCAGCTGTGGAAAGCATCTTGTCCGGAAACATCACAATCTGGTTTGGGAATTGTTCTGCCCAGGGCAAGAAGGCTCTGCAGAGAGTAGTGCGTTCGGCCAAACGCACTATGGGAACTACACTCGCCCCCCTGCAGGAACTATACATCAGGAGGTGCAAATCCAGAGCCAGCAACATTATGGGGGACCCCTTCCACCCCTGCAACGGACTGTTCCAGCTACTACGGTCAGGCAAATGCCTCCGTTGCCATGCTGTGAGAACGGAGAGGATGAGGAGGGGTTTCTTCCCAGAGGCCATGAGGACTGTAAACTCCTATCTCACCAGGGATTAACTTACTGCACCATTCTACTGTTGTGTTGTGTCTTTTTTAAATTGCTGTTTTTTCTCCCACCAATATGTAATTACTGATTCTGTTCTCCCCCGTCTCCGCCTGCACCAAGGCTGGCGACCTCGGAGCTGGGGCAGCGTTCCAGCGGCAGCGGTCCGACTCCGGTGCTGTGGTGTTCCGGCGGCAGCGGCGACACGGCCTCGGAGCTGGGGCAGCGGCAGCGGCAGCGGCAGCAGCGACCCGACCTCGGAGCTGGGGCAGCGGCGACCCGACCTCGGAAATTTGGCCGCGTGCCCGGTGGACGACATTGTCGGGAGCTCGCAGGTCACAGGTTGGTGACCTGTTTTCCGGAGCTCCCGCAACAACAGCTGCGTCCGCTGGACTGGAGGGCCGCTGCTTCGGCAGCTTCGACCACCCCGGGCCGCGGAGTTGAACCGGCCCGTTCGCGGAGCTCGGATTCAGCCGCGGGACTGACATTACCTACCATCACCCAACGGGGTCACAACATCAGAAGCCTGGATCGCCTCGGCGCAGAGGGAGAATAAGAAGGGAAGAGACAAAGACTTAAGGCTTTTGCCTTCCATCACAGTGAGGAGGTGCCTCGTGAACTTAGTGGTGGATGTTAAACTGTGTTTATTGTGTGTTTTGTCATTTTTACTATATGTAGGACTGCAAGGCAATGAAATTTAGTTGACAATAAAGGCTACTTTGACTTTGACTTTGACTTTGATTAGGTGGCAGGTCAAAATCCCGGACACGGAAGCCTTGCAACCAAAGATCCTTTGGTCTGCACCCTCCTTCGGAAAGCCCAAGGCAGGTGGGCTGGCCATGTCATCCGAATGCCAGATTGTCGTCGGCTGCCAAAACAGCTGTTGCACGGAGAACTGTGTCAGGCAAGCGCTCAGTTAGGGGAGGGCAGAAGAAACGCTTCAAAGACTGCCTCAACGTGTCCCTCAAAGACCTTAACATCGATCTCAATACTTGGGAATACAAGATCACCACGGGAGTGGATGCGGCTGAAAAGAAGCGCACATCGCAGAAGCTCAGAAGAAACCTTGTCACACGTAGAAACATAGAAAATAGGTGCAAGAGGAGGCCATTCGGCCCTTCGATCCAGCACCGCCATTCATTGTGATCATGGCTGATCGTCCCCTACCAATAACCCAAACCTGCCTTCTCCCCATATCCCTTGACTCCACTAGCCCCTAGAGCTCTATCTAACTCTCTCTTAAATCCATCCAGTGATTTGGCCTCCACTGCCCTCTGTGGCAGGGAATTCCATAAATTCACAACTCTCTGGGTGAAAAAGTTTTTTCTCACCTCAGTCTTAAATGGCCCCCCTTTATTCTAAGACTGTGGCCCCTGGTTTATAAATCAGAGCATTGAGTATAGAAGTTGGGATGTAATGTTAAAATTGTACTAGGCATTGGTGAGGCCAATTCTGGAGTATGGGGTACAATTTTGGTCGCCTAATTATAGGAAGGATGTCAACAAAATAGAGATAGTACAGAGGAGATTTACTAGAATGTTGCCTGGGTTTCAGCAACTAGGTTACAGAGAAAGGTTGAACAAGTTAGGGCTTTATTCTTTGGAGCACAGAAGGTTAAGGGGGGACTTGATAGAGGTCTTTAAAATGATGAGAGGGATAGACAGAGTTGACGTGGATAAGCTTTTCCCACTGAGAGTAGGGAAGATTCAAACAAGGGGACATGACTTGAGAATTAAGGGACAGAAGTTTAGGGGTAACATGAGGGGGAACTTCTTTACTCAGATAGTGGTGGCTGTGTGGAATGAGCTTCCAGTGAAGGTGGTGGAGGCAGGTTCGTTTTTATAATTTAAAAATAAATTGGATAGTTATATGGACGGGAAAGGAATGGAGGGTTATGGTCTGAGCGCAGGTAAATGGGACTAGGGGAGAATACGTGTACGGCACGGACTAGAAGGGTCGAGATGGCCTGTTACCGTGCAGTAATTGTTATATGGTTATATGGTTATATGGTTCTGGACTCGCCCAACATTGGGAACATTTTTCCTGCATCTAGCTTGTCCAGACCTTTTATAATTTGATATGTTTCGATAAGATCCCCCTCATCCTTCTAAACTCCAGTGAATACAAGCCTAGTCTTTTCAATCTTTCCTCATATGACAGTCCCGCCATCCCAGGGATCAATCTCGTGAACCTACGCTGCACTGCCTAAATCACAAGGATGTCATTCCTCAAATTAGGAGACCAAAACTGTACGCAATACTCCAGATGTGGTCTCACCAGAGCCCTATATAACTACAATGTGATATGATATTCCATTCCATAGAGTGGTGGGAAAATAGAATGAGCTGCCAGAGGAGGTAGTTGAGGTGGATACTGGAACACTTAAAAGACATTCGGAAACATACATGGACAGGGAGAGCTCAGAGGGACATGGACCAAAGTCAAGCTTATTACCACCTGCATGACTTGGATGAGGCACAGGTGCAGCTCATATTCCCAGTGAAAGGACTGGAAGAAACTGTTCAATTGATAATACAAACTATTTAAAAAGATGGTTTTAAAGTAGGTCAAATGGAAACAACTAAACAAAACTCCGCGATAAGCCTTTTTGAAGTGTTTAGTCTGAATAGGATAAGAAATATATTTTGGCATGTACTGTTCAACTCATCTCCAGCATTTTGAGGACATTGGGCATTGTCTATGGAACTGATGCGCTACAATGCTGAGAACTATATTCCGCACTCTGTATCTCCCCCTCTGCTCTGCCTACTGTACTTGAGTTTGAACTGATTGTACCCAGGTATGGTATATCTGATCTGATGGATTGCATGCAAAACAAAGCTTTTCACTGTACCTCGGTACATGTGACAGCAATAAGCCTAAACATCAAAGTGAAATTTTGAACTGGATTAACTCAGCGGGACAGGCAGCATCACTGGAAAAAAGGAAGAGGTGACGTTTCGGGTCGAGACCCTTCTTCAGAGTCAAGTAAGAAGGGTTCCGATCTGAAACATCACCGGTCCACGTTCTCCAGAGATGCTGCCTGACCTGCTGAGTTAATCCAGCACTTTGTGTCTATCTCTAGTATAAACTAGCATCTGCAGTTCATTTTTATTATGGTTTATCCATTCCTACCATCAGTTCCACTGCCTTCAGCCATGAATTGAAAGGCTATGTCTTTAGAAGACAGAGGCAAGGAAGTGCGGATGCTGGTTTATGCCAAAGATAGACACAAAGTCCGACAGTAAATCAGCAGTTCAGGCAGCATCTCTGGAGAAAAAGGATGGGTGTCGTTTTGGGTTGGGAACCTACTTCAAGTTACTTACAGAAGGGTCCTGACCTGAAAAATCACCCATCCATTTTCTCGGGAGATGAGTTTGAATTTTGAGGAATCCAACCACCCACAGTATACAGATACATGGGTTTAATGCAAGATAAAGTAAACTCCGATCAAAGATAGTCCAAGGGTCCCCGATGTAAGACTGCTCTCTAGTTGTTGGTACAGCTAGGATGGTACAGTTACCTGGTAACACCTGAGAAAACAGTCCCTGAATCTGGAGGTGTGCATTTTCACACTTCTATACCTTTTGCCCAATGGGAGAGGGAGGAAGAGGGAGTGGCCGAGTTGTGACTCATTCTTAATTATATAGAAAGTAACTGCAGATGCTGGTTTAAACAGAAGACAGACACAAAAAGCTGGAGTAACTCAGTGGGTCAGGCAGCATCTCTGGAGAGATGACATTTCGGGTCAAGAATATGAAGAAGGGTCCTTCTGCAGTTGTACAGGGCCCTAGTGAGACCACACATGGAGTATTGTGTGCAGTTTTGGTCCCCTAATTTGAGGAAGGACATTCTTGCTATTGAGGGAGGGATGGCAGGACTGTCATATGCTGAGAGAATGGAGCAGTTGGGCTTGTACACTCTGGAGTTTAGAAGGATGAGAGGGTATCTCATTGAAGCATATAAGATTGTTCAGGGCTTGGACACGCTGGAGGCAGGAAACATGTTTCCGATGTTCGGGGAGTCCAGAACCAGGGGCCACAGTTTAAGAATAAGGAGTAAGCCATTTAGAACAGAGACGAGGAAACGCTTTTTCTCACAGAGAGTGGTGAGTCTGTGGAATTCTCTGTCTCAGAGGGTGGTGGAGGCAGGTTCTCTGGATGCTTTCAAGAGAGAGCTAGATAGGGCTCGTAAAAATAGCGGAGTCAGGGGATATGGGGAGAAGGCAGGAACGGGGTACTGATTGGGGATGATCAGCCATGATCACATTGAATGGCGGTGCTGGCTCGAAGGGCCGAATGGCCTACTCCTGCACCTATTGTCTATCGTCGACCGGAAAAGGTCGCCCATTCCTTCTCTTCAGAGATGCTGCCTGACCCGTTGAGTTGCTCCAGCACTTTGTGCCTATTTAGAGGGCATGCTTTTTAGAGGTCTCTGTCCACCACTGAAATTACTGACTGGTTGTTCCACACTCTAATCACCAGACCCAGATATAACAATATGTTTTTTTTTCCCGCATTGTGACCTGGTGCGGAGAATAAGGGCCTCGTCCCGAAACACCACCCATTCTTTCTATCCAGAGATGCTGCCTGTCCCGCAGAGTTACTCCAGCGTTTTGTGTCAATCTTGGGTGTAAACCAGCATCTGCAGTTCCATCCTATGCAGTGAAAAGCCTTTGTTTGTGTGCTATCCATTTGGAGAACAGACTATACATGTATACCATCTTCGGTGTTAACCAGCACCTGTAATTCCTTCCTACACAAACTGAGAGAGTGTTGCATTTTGAGACACTTGTACCAAGGGCGGGTTACAGTTCAGTTTCCGTTTAGTTTATTGTCACTTGTACTGAGGTACAGCGAAAAGCTTTTATTGCGTGCTAACCAGTCAGCGGAAAGACAATAAATGATTACAATCATTCCATTTACAGTGTATAGATACATGTTAAGGGGATAAGTGCTTAGTGCAAGATAAAGCCAGCAAAGGATAGTCCCATAACATGGTGGCACAGAACTGATACGGAATTTAGAAGATTGAGGGGGGATCTTATAGAAACTTACAAAATTCTTAAGGGGTTGGACAGGCTAGATGTAGGAAGATTATTCCCGATGTTGGGGAAGTCCAGAACAAGGGATCACAGTTTAAGGATAAGAGGGAAGTCTTTTAGGACCGAGATGAGAAAATCATTTTTTACACAGAGAGTGGTGAATCTGTGGAATTCTCTGCCACAGAAGGTAGTTGAGGCCAGTTCATTGGCTGGATTTAAGAGGGAGTTAGATGTGGCCCTTGTGGCTAAAGGGATCAGGGAGTATGGAGAGAAGGCAGGTATGGGATATTGATTTGGATGATCAGCCATGATCATATTGAATGGCGGTGCAGGCACGAAGGGCCGAATGGCCTACTCCTGCACCTATTTTCTATGTTTCTATGTTTCTATGCTCTAACTGCAGCCTCATACAACTGCAACATGACCTCCCAATCTATAAAGAGTAGCAATGTTTAGTTTAGTTTAGTGTGGTTGAGTTTGGTTTAGTTTATTTTCACTTGTACCGAGGTACAGTGATAAGCTTTTGTTGTGTGCTAGTCAGCGGAAAGCCAATACATGATTACAATCGAGCCATTTACAGTGTACAGATACATGATAAGAGAATAACACTTTAGTTAGTGCAAGATAAAGCCAGTAAAGTCTGATCAAAGATAGTCCGACAGTCACAGATGAGGTAGTTAGTAGTTCAAGACTCTAGTTGTGGTAGGATGATTCAGTTGCCTGATTACAGCTGGGAAGAAACTGTCCTTGAATCTGGAGGTGAGCATTTTCATACCTATACCTTTTGCTTGATGGGAGAGGGAAGAAGAGAGAATGGCCAGGGTGCAACTTATCTTCGATTTTGCTGATTATCCTTGATTTCAATAGACAATAGACAATAGACAATAGACAATATGTGCAGGAGTAGCCCATTGACCCATTGAGCCAGCATCACCATTCACTGTGATATGGCTGATCATCCACAATCGGTACCCCGTTCCTGCCTTCTCCCCATATCCCTTGACTCCGCTATCTTTAAGAGCTCTATCTAACTCTCTCTTGAAAGCATCCAGAGAATTGGCCTCCACTGCCTTCTGAGGCAGAGAATTCCACAGATTCACAACTCTCTGGGTGAAAAAGTTTTTCTTCATCTCCGTTCTAAATGGCCTACCCCTTATTCTTAAACTGTGGCCCCTCGTTCTGGACTCCCCCAACATCGGGAACATGTTTCCTGCCCCTAGCGTGTCCAATCCCTTAATAATAAGGGACCGAAAGGTGTTTAAACCTAATATTCTTATACTCTTCTCCTCTGAATGTTTTTCACTACTCTGTTCAGTTTCCATGTTGATTGCATTTGTTCTTAGGTGGGTTGTAGAGTGCTTCTTCTGCCTGCCAGGGCACTCTCATACAAATGCTTCACATAAAATCAATGTACAAATATATGTGGCCCACATAGATATTTGAATACAACAACTGCATCACAGCTTGGTTTGGGAACAGCTCCATCCAAGACCGCAGTAAATTGCAGTGAATTGTGGACGCAGCCCAGACCATCACACAAACCAACCTCCCTTCCATTGAAGGTAGACAAAAATGCTGGAGAAACTCAGCGGGTGCAGCAGCATCTATGGAGCGAAGGAAATAGGCACCGTTTCGGGACGAAACGTTGCCTATTTCCTTCGCTCCATAGATGCTGCTGCAACCGCTGAGTTTCTCCAGCATTTTTGTCTTCCTTTGATATTCCAGCATCTGCAGTTCCCTCTTAAGCACTTTGTCTACTCCCTTCCATTGACTCCATTTACACCTCACGTTGCCTCGGCAAGGCCAGCAGCATAATCAAGGACCAGTCGCACCCTGGCCACTCCCTCTTCTCCCCTCTCACATCGGGCAAAAGGTACAGAAGTGTGAAAACGCACACCTCCAGATTCAGGGACAGTTTCTTTCCAGCTGTCATCAGGCAACTGAATCATCCTACCAACAACTAGAGAGCAGTGATGAACTACCATTTACCTCATATTGTGGCACTCAAACTATCTTTGTTCGGACTTTACTGGCTTTTTAAAGCCCTGTCCCACGGTACGAGTTAATTCCAAGAGCTCTCCCGAGTTTAAAAAAAATCAAACTCGTGGTGAGCGCGGAGAATGAACGTAGCGGGTACGTCGGAGCTCGGGGACGTCTCTTAGCGGCTCGTAACGCCAACAGCAGGTACTCGGGAAGACTCGCTAACAGCAGGTAAGCACGGGAAGACTTGTGAAGATTTTTCAACATGATGAAAAATGTCCACGAGAGCCCCGAGTACCGACGAGTGGACATTACCGTAAATCTCCGAGTTCGAATCAGGGCAAACTCGGGAGAGATCTTGAAATGAACTCGTACCGTGGGACAGGGGTTTTACCTTGCACGAAAAGTTATTCCCTTACCATGTATCTGTGCACTGTGAATGGCTTGATTGTAATCATGTATTGTCTTTCTGCTGACAGGTTAGCACGCAACAACAACAAAACACTTTTTACTGTACCTGGGTACTCGAGACGATGAACTAAACTGAAACTGAACACTGGAGCAGGCACGGTTACATGGCGAGTGAGCGGGGCACGGCAAAGTTCAGGACATGCATTCAGCTGGGATATGGGTTCTTCTGCACCAATATTTGTTTCAGCGTGCAGTTGCAAGTGTTCAGAGACTTGAGTTGCCGATGTGTCCTGGGCGATGTTTTGTTTCCACCCCAGCCCGTCGAAGGCAGATGATTCCCATTCTCACACACGCACATTTATTAGAGAAGAAATCGCTTCCCTCCCCCTGGGGAACGTGTGAAATTCCCAGCCCCTTTCTCCTGCCATCCAATGGGCTCGCACGGTGCTCTTGTGTTTGCAAGATATATGCAACATTTATGCAATGTCCGCTACATTGCAGCAGAGATTCCAAGCCTTATTCTCGCTACTATACATCGCAATTCTACATATGTGTAGGAACGAACTGCACAGATAGATGCTGTCTTAACCCGAAGGTAGACACAAAATGCTGGAGTAACTCAGCGGGACAGGCAGCATCTCTGGGGAGAAGGAATGTGTGACATTCCGGGTCGAGACCCTTCTTCAGAATAGATTATAATCTAATATACACTTTATATCTTATTATAAATAGATAGGTCAAATCGTATTCAAAATCATTTTAAAAGAAAAAAAAAGCACAATAATTTGAAATAGTATTATGTTCCCAATATACCACTTAATTATACATATATAGATCAGAATGTAAACACGAGCATTTTAAATAATAAAAAATGGTTTGCAATATTAGGATCATATTAGTATGCGACCTGGTTACATACCGATAGTTCAAAAATGTTAAATGTAAACGGCAGCATTATTAATAATAAAAGTTATGTTCATGTTAATTTATAACGTAGTTATAGATCCATATGTCAAATTTTAAATGAAAACATGTTTTTAAAAAAACCACTTAAATTGTTTCAAAAGTTATGTTCCACCGCCACGTCAATCTGCAACATAGTTATAGATCGATCGGTCAAAATATAAACACAGGATTTAAAAAAAAACAATAAACGCTTCAGCAGTTTGCAAAGTTGTGGCCACGTTAATATGCAACATAGTTGGTACAGATTGACACAAAAATCTGGAGTTAACTCAGCGGGACAGGCAGCATCTCTGGAGAGAAGGAATGGGTGACGTTTCGGGTCGAGATCCTTCATCGGACTAGTTAAGGATAAGAGAAGCGAAAGGTATACCTTGAGGATCTAAAGCCGGAAGGCCATGAGGGGGGGTCCACGAGGAAGGGGTTCGTTGGAGACGGGAAAATGGATCAGTCTGAATACCGGAACGTTGCCTATTTCCTTCGCTCCTTAGATGCCGCTGCACCCGCTGAGTTTCTCCAGCACTTTTGTCTACCAAGCGAAAGATATGGACGGTGATGTTCAGAGATAAAGAACAATGAATGAAAGATATGCACAAAAGTAACGATGATAGATGGTAAAAGATCGATAGGTCAGAGGGTGGACGGAAGCATTTCAACAATAATTTCTCCAGCATTTTTGTCTACCTTTGATTTTCCAGCATCTGCACTTCCTTCTGAAACTCAATAAATAAACTCGATATTTTTGAAAAGTGATGTTCTACACTAATATACTAATAACACACTAATATGCAGCACAGTTATAGGTCAACATGGAAAAGGAAACACAATTTAAAATAGTTTGAAATGGTATTATTTTAGAAGTGATTTTTCAACATAGCAACGCTTAAATAAACAGCGGAATAAAACAGGCGTCATTTACCTTGTGTTTGTTTCTCTGTGGATGCTAGCCTGCAGTTGTGTGCAAAGATGCGACTGGGTCAGTTCGGAGTCAATGGTTTTTGTATACAGATGAAAGAGAATCATTAACTTCTCGGATGTGGACCAGCGCTGGATGTGCCTGGGTGCACATACACAACTTCGCCGCCCCCGTTTTAGATTCAAGCGGCGAAACAAACTGCAGGGCAGGCTTTAATTTTCAAGAAAACCGCCTCGATTGGGACACAAGCTCCTTCCTTGTTTCTCTCATAGTAGCAGAACAGAGAGAGGCTGCGTTGACTGATCCATTGCCCAGGGACTAGCTTCAGCAACTTTGCTTGGAGTTTCACCGGTTGCTTTGTCAGGAGTTGGATGTGGCAAATAGTAACTGCAGTGTGAAACAGCGAGGAAGGGAGCGAGAGACACGCGGCAGCTGGGAGATCCAAATCGCTTTTTAAGTTAGAGACGGAGTGATATGTCAAGCGGTTTCTGTGCATCTGAGTCGCTCCCTTTGCAAGACAGAGTGGAAACAGAGGGTTCGGGGAGGCTGTTAGACAAGGGGAGTGTTCGCTGCTAGGGGAGGGAGGGGAGGTTGGAGTGGTGTGTGTGCATACACTCTCCGGTCTGGGTTGGCTCGAGGGGAAGAATTGGTCGCTCGCTGCAGAAGGGGAGGGGGCGGGCAGCGTTATATTACACGCACAGACCTCCCTGTAGTGTGGGTGGAGACACACACTCACACAGATGAAGCAAAGCGGGCAACTCGCCTCGGTTTAACACTCGTTAGATAGAGTGTGTAGGACTAGGAAGGAACTGCCGATGCTGGTTTACACCGAAGACACAGGCTGCCTGGAGTCTATCTATCTATCTATCTATCTATCTATCTATCTATCTATCTATCTATCTATCAGTGGGTCAGGCAGCACCTCTTGGAGAGAAGGAATGGGTGGAGTTTCGGGTCGAGACCATTTCTTCAGACTGAGAGTCAGGGGAGAGGGAAAGGAGAGACGTGGAAGTGCACGAAGCGCCGGAGAGCAGGAGGAATCACAGAGGGGGGAGCAACGAGAAGAACTCTTGGCGGAGGGAGGAGGGGAACTTCTTCAAACTTCCCAAAGTTGCTTTCTTCTGTGTATTTCACACCTTACATGCCCTTGTGTACCCTTCCATACCTCTCGTTCCATCTAATACTCTACATGTATACAATCAACCTATATACAAGTTCAACAGATTAGACGCCAATTGCAGGAGAAACTCAGCGGGAATGGGTGACGCTTTGAGTCGAGACCCTTCTTCAGACTGGAGACTGAAGTCTGGAGATTGAAGAAGGGTCACAAAAATGCTGGAGAAACACAGCGGGTGCAGCAGCATCTATGGAGCGTAGGAAATAGGCAACGTTTCGGGCCGAAACCCTTCTTCAGATTGAAGAAGGGTCTCGACCCAAAGTCTAGTCTGAAGACGGGTCTCGAATCAAAACGTCCCCCATTCCTTCTCTCCACAGATGCTGCCTGTCCCGCTGAGTTACTCCAGCATTTTGTGTCTATCTTCGGTTTAAACCAGCATTCCTTCCCACACAGGGTGAAGGGATAGATGAGACAGCTGAGCTATTAAAACACTTTGGTTAGGCCACATTTGGAGGGGATTGTGTTCATTTCTGGTCGCCCCTACTATAGGAAGGATATGGAGGCTTTAAAGAGGGTGCAAGAGTGTTTTTTACCAGAATGCTGCCTGACTTAGAGGGTATTAGCTGTAAGGAGACGTTACTTACTCCTAACAAAGATAACTTACTGAAGTATATAAAATTAAGAAAAAAATAGAAACATAGAAAAATAGGTGCAGGAGTGGGCCATTCGGCCCTTCGAGCCAGCACCGTCATTCAATTTGATCATGGCTGATCATCTAAAATCAGTACCCCGTTCTGACTTTTCCCCCATATCCCTTGATTCCTTTAGCCCAAAGAGCTAACTCTAAAGGAGGCAGGTTCGATTTTATCATTTATCATTTAAAAATAAATTGGAAATGTATATGGACGGGAAAGGAATGGAGGGTTATGGTCTGAGTGCAGGTAGATGGGACTAGGTGAGAGTAAGTGTTCGGCACGGACTAGAAGGGCCAGATGGCCTGTTTCCGTGCTGTAATTGTTATATGGTTAAAGGGCCTGTCCCACTTAGGTGATTTTTTTAGGCAACTGTGGACACAGTCACAGTCGCGGCGTGACGCCGGAAATGCAACCACCCCACGACAATGTTCACGACAAGCTACCCCCTAGTCGATGTCAAGCTACGACAAGCTATGCCAACTGGCGACACAATTCCTCATGACTTGGGACGTCCACCTACGACCGCACCTACGACAACCTTGGACCGCACAGGCGACAACATACGACACCCGAAGTCAACCTACCTCCACCCACAACAAGCTACGACAAGCTACGACCATGTCGGCGACAAATGAAGACAACTGAAGATGTCTTGATGCCGGAACTGTTGCCGGTTGCCGAAGGATGATGTAGGTTGTGTCACCAATGGAATTCACTGAGGTCATGACCCGGTGACAACCAACGTCACCTGCCGTCATCCTGGGCGACAATGTACGACAGAACCTACGACAGGAGAAGACACGCAACGTCAGGCAACGACAGGCCCACTGTCGTCGAGCCCACTGTCGAACGTCAAGCCCACTGTCGAACATTTCAAAATTCAGCGGCGACAAGAAATAAGTAATGACACTTGAGGAGACCGCTCACAATACAGGCATCACCCCCGCGTCATGCCGCGACCATGTGGCGACAGACTATTTTTCGGCTATCGCCGAGAAAATCGCCTAAGTGGGACAGGCCCTTAAGTCTCTTTTGAAAACATCCAGTGAATTGGCCTCCACTGCCTTTTACTTAGAAAATAGGTGCAGGAGGAGGCCATTCGGCCCTTTGAGCCAATACCGCCATTCATTGTGATCATGGCTGATCGTCCCCAATCAATAACCCGTGCCTGCCTTCTCCCCATATCCCTTGACTCCACTAGCCCCTAGAGCTCTATCTAACTCTCTCTTAAATCCATCCAGTGATTTGCACTCCACTGCCCACTGTGGCAGGGAATTCCACAGATTCACAAACAAGCATAGCATGGGGTAAATTATTAGACAATTTTTTTGAGGGTGGAAACAATAACTATTCGAGGACACAGCTTTAAGGTGAGAGGGATTAACTTTAAAGGAGATGCACGGATTTATTTTACAAAGAGGGTGGTGGGTGCCTGGAATATGCTGCCAGGGGTGGTGGTGAAGGCAGATACTACAGTGGTGTTTTGGAGGCTTTTAGATAGGCACATGGATATACTGGGAATGGATAGGTATGCATCACATGCAGGCAGAAGAGCTAAGTTAACCTTGACACCATATTTGGCACAGATTGTGGGCTAATGGGCCTGTTCCTGGACTCTACTATTCTGTATTTTATAACCATGAGCAGCTCACACCTGCAAAACATAAGGTGATCAGACACTACATTTGGCACCTTCCTACACTACAACTGCTCAACACAATGGCAACATAAGTAACACAACAGAGAGATTTATCTTTTCAATCTGGATCAGGAAAAAAAAAATTTTATAAAATATGGGACAAATACCAGAATTATTTATTTTACTCTATTATTGAATTTCAAATCAGTTGATGAAATTAAATTCAACAATTGCTTTTGAAAGGAAGTTGGAACTATCTGTCTGTCTGTCTGTCTGTCTGTCTGTCTGTCTGTCTGTCTGTCTGTCTGTCTGTCTGTCTGTCTGTCTGTCTGTCTGTCTGTCTGTCTGTCTGTCTGTCTGTCTCTCTGTCTGTCTGTCTATCTATCTATCAATAGACAATAGACAATAGGTGCAGGAGTAGGCCATTCGGCCCTTCGAGCCAGCACCGCCATTCAATGTGATCATGGCTGATCATCCCCAATCAGTACCCTGTTCCTGCCTTTTCCCCATATCCACGGACTCCGCTATCTTTAAGAGCCCTATCTAGCTCTTTCTTGAAAGCATCCAGAGAACCTGCCTCCACCGCCCTCTGAGGCAGAGAATTCCACACACTTACAACTCTCTGTGAGAAAAAGCGTTTCCTCGTCTCCGTTCTAAATGGCTTACCCCTTATTCTTAAACTGTGGCCCCTGGTTCGGGACTCCCCCAATATCGTGAACCTGTTTCCTGCCTCCAGCGTGTCCAAACCATTAACAATCTTATATGCTTCAATGAGATATCCTCTCATCCTTCTAAACTCCAGAGTGTACAAGCCCAGCTGCTCCATTCTCTCAGAATATGACAGTCCCGCCATCCCGGGAATTAACCTTGTAAACTTACGCTGCACTCCCTCAATAGTAAGAATGTCCTTCCTCAAATTAGGGGACCAAAACTGTACACAATACTCCAGGTGTGGTCTCACTAGGGCTCTGTACAACTGCAGAAGGACCTCTTTGCTCCTATATTCGATTCCTCTTGTTATAAATGAGGTCGGTACCCCTGATGGGACTGGGCAATGTTCACAACTTTTTGGGATGGAGAGAGGCTGTAACTCCTTCCAAAAAAGAGCTTGATCCCAATGTTATAAAGCAGGGGTTAACGCTAAAGTGTGGTTGCTGCCACCACGTTCTGCAGTTGTTTCCTTTAAACAACTTACTGCTGTGAAAACTACTGGAGCTCACTAGGGAGCAGAAGCATAATGAAATGAATTATGTTGGAAAGTGAAGCAAAGATTGAATAAAGCCATTGTGGAGAGACAGCCATTAAAAGGAGGACAATTTATTTTGATTGTACTGTGGTCACAGAGTCTGGATACCAGACCCAGTTTCCCCCATGTGTCCCAACCCTCAGTCAATCCTGTTTAGTGTTTACATTCACTTTCTTGTGCCTGGAGTTTTACTTACAGACTTTCCAAACGTTGATTCAATGCAACTATTTTGATTCTGCTCTTTTTTTCAGGAGATGTCACAGGGAAGATGTTGGCAAGCTGGAACGGGAGCAGAGATAGATTTACGAGGATGTGTGTATGCAGGAACTGCAGATGCTGGTTCAAACCAAAGATAGAAACAAAATGCTGGAGCAACTCAGCGGGACAGGCAACATCTCTGGAGAGAAGGAATGGGTGACGTTTCTGGTCAATAGACAATAGACAATAGACAATAGGTGCAGGAGTAGGCCATTCGGCCCTTCGAGCCAGCACCGCCATTCAATGTGATCATGGCTGATCATCCCTAATCAGTACCCAGTTCCTGCCTTCTCTTCATATCCCTTAACTCCGCTATCCCTAAGAGCTCTATCTAACTCTCTCGTGAAAGCAGCCAGAGAACCAGCCTCCACCACCCTCTGAGGCAGAGAATTCCACACTCACAACTCTCTGTGTGAAAAAGTTTTTCCTCATCTCCGTTCTAAATGGCTTACCACTTATTCTTAATATTCGTCGAGATCTTTCTTCAGACAAGGATGTTGCCAGGACTAGAGGGTCCTGTTTTAGTTAATTTTAATTTATTAGGTTGTGTATGTGTGGGGGGGCGGGGGGAGAAACATGTTTTTCGTCTCTTCCTTCGGGGGGATACAACATTTTCTTGTCGTATTCCCCGTCTCCGTCTACACTGAGGCCTAATGGCGGAGCTGGCGGCCTCGTGTCTGTGGCGGCGTTCCGGCGGCGGCGACCTGACTTCGGAGACACCGTCGGGAGCTCGCAGGTCACAGGTTGGTGACCTGGTTTTCCGGAGCTCCCGCAACAACAGCTTCGTCCGCTGGACTGGAGAGCGGCAGCTTCGACCACCCCGGGCCGCGGAGTTTGAACCGGCCCGTTCCGGGAGCTCGGATTCAGCCGCGGGACTTACTTACCATCACCCGGCGGGGTCACAACATCGGAAGCCTGGATCGCCTCAACGCAGAGGGAGAACAAGGAGGGAAGAGACAAGGACTTAAGACTTTTGTCTTCCATCACAGTGAGGAGGTGCCTGGTGGACTCACTGTGGTGGATGTTAAACTGTGTTTTTGTCATTTTTATTATATGTATGCCTAGAAGGCACGAAATTTCGGATAATTTCGGACAATAAAGGATACTTTGACTTTGATACATAGGGAAAGGTTGAGTAGGCTGGGACTCTATTCCTTGGAGCGCAGGAGGATGAGGGGTGATCTTATAGAGGTGTATGAAATCAAGAGAGGAATAGATCGGGTGGATGCACAGTCTCTTGCCCAGAGTAGGGGAATCGAGGACCAGAGAACATCAGTTTAAGGTCAAGGGGAAAAGATTTAATAGGAATCTGAGGGGTAACGTTTTGACACAAAGGGTGGTGGGTGGACAAGCTGCCAGAGGAGGTAGTTGAGGCTGGGACTACCTGAGCATTTAAGAAACAGTTAGACAGGTACATGGATAGGACAGGTTTGGAGGGTTATGGACCAAACGCGGACAGGTGAGACCAGTGTAGCTGGGACATGTTGGCCGGTGTGGGCAAGTTGGGCTGAATATAATATATATAATATAATATATATCTTTTATTGTCATTGCACGTCAGTGCAACGTGATTTAGTGTGCAGCTCCACTGATGTACAAGAAAGGTAAATAAATACAATACATAAATAAACAAGCTGAAATGATTGACGTGACCATCTGATGGAGACTGTCCAAAGGGGGTGGGTGGGGGGGCACTCATTAGGGCCGGTTCAGAGCCGCTATAGCTCTTGGGATGAAACTGTTCCTGAGTCTGGAGGTTCGGGCGTAGAAGGCCTTGTAACGTCTGCCGGAGGGAAGTAGTTGAAACAGACCGTGGCAGGGGTGTGATGAGTCCTTATGGATGCTGAGGGCCTTCCTGAGGCACCGCGTGTGGTAGATGCCCTCCAAGGCTGGTAGCTCTGTCCCGATGATCCTCTGGGCCTGTTTCCGCACTGGACAGACAGCACCCGTGGCCAGGATCGAACCCGGGTCTCTGGTGCTTGTAAGCATTGTAAGGCAGCAACTCTACCGCTGCGCCACTGTGCTGCCCAATCCAGAGTAATTTTTTTATGTTAGACACTATTAAACAACGGAAGCAAATGCAGGTCAAGTCAAGTCAAGTCAAGTTTATTCGTCACATACACATACGAGATGTGCAGTGAAATGAAAAGTGGCAATGCTCGCGGATTGTGCAAAAAACACACAAACAAACAACCAAACAAACAAACAAACTAACAAACAGAATGGAACAGAATCACATATTCTTTTATATATATTGTGGGCGGAAGGAAAAAGGGGAAAAAAACAGCAATTTAATAAATAACTGGAATGGTACAATAAATTTAAATGGTACAGCAAGAATAAGAAATGTGTGCTATTAAAACAATTAATTTTACTAACTCCTGTTTCAGTTAGAAATAACAAACTCTTGCTCGCTACATTGCATGCTTTTGACATTGTGGTTTATTTTTAGTGTCGTTTCACAACCCACGAATGTCAAGTTCACCTGGATCTAGCGGAGTTACGATGAGATCGCCTCTTGATTCATTTGAAAAGCTTAGGTTAATTAGTCTTAAAACAGAAATGTACACTGTATAAATATACAGACATGTTCAGCATTATATATCACTGTCCATCAAGTACATTAGCCAGCATGACTGTAATTACATTATATGACTAGCTTCCTCCGGGTTAAGAACAAGCAAGCAGCAATCAGTTCCGTTTACTTTAGTTTAAAGATACAGCAGGGAAACGTGCCCTTTGGCGCACTGAGTCCACGCCGACCATCGATCACCAGGGTGACCACGGTGGTGCAGCAGGTAGAGTTGCTGCCATTATTAGTAATTAGTATTAACTTTATTGTCATTTCATCGAGTACTTTCATACACAGAAGAAACGAAAAATTGTTTCTCATCAGTTTTTGTCAGTGCAATTAATACAAACAAAAAATAAATACATACAACTTAAATATTATCATATCCAAAATAGACCTAAAATTGAACTAAAAACAGACATTCAAACCGAACAGTGACTTTACCTTGATAGATGTCCAGCTGTCAAGGTTAGGGAGAGGTTAGATGTGTGGGGAGTTGTGTATGTGTATGGGGAGGGGACACAGTCCGTTAACCAGTTTTATTACTTGTGGGAAGAAGCTGTGTAGCTGATGCTCCTGTACCTCTTCCCAGATGGCAGAATGGAGAAGATGTGGTGGAATGGGTGATAGGGGTCCTTAATAATGGAGATGGCTCTGCTGATGCTCCGCTTCTGATAGATCTCCAGCAGCAAAGGGAGTGGGGCACCAATGATCCTACTACTGCAGCAGCGTAGACCCGGGTTCGATCCAGACTACGGGTGCTGTCTGTACAGTGTTTGTACTTCTTCCCGTGACCACATGGGTTTTCTCCGGGATCTTCGGTTTCCTCCCACACTCCAAAGACGTGCAGGTTTGTAGGTTAATTGGCTTGGTGTGTGTGTGTCACCCGGAGAAGACCCATGCAATCACAGGGAGAATGTACAAACTCTGTACGGACAGCAACTGTAGTCAGGGTCAAACCCGGGTCTCTGGTGCTGTAAGGCAGCAACTCTACCACTGCGCCACTCAGCTGCCCTACAACCTACTCACACCCCCAAGTTAATAAGTCCTGAAGTTGACAACTAGCACCTACTGGTAATAACAAGTCTCAAACTACCAGAAACAAGCAACGGCATTAGCTGATTAATACCCAAAAGGACACAAAGTGCTGGAGTTATCCAGGCAACATCTCTGGAGAGAAGGAATGGGTGATGTTTCGTGTCGAGACCCTTCGTCAACTACACCTTGAGGAAGATGCTGTTGTCCTGACACTGAAGAAGGGTCTCGACCCAAAACATCACCTAGTCCTTCTCAGAGTACAGATAGATGATAGGGGAATGATGTTTACTGCAAGGTAAAGCGAGTAAATTCCGATCAAAGATAGTCCCTCGGTCACCATTGAGGTAGATAACAGTTCAGCACTGCTGTCTGGTTGTGGTAGGATGATTCAGTTGCCTGATAACAGCTGGGAAGAAACTGTCCCTGAATCTGGTGTGCGTTTTCACACTTCTGTACCTCTTTCCCGATGGGAGAGGGGAGAAGAGGGAGTGGCCGGGGTGCGACTGGTCCTTGATGATGCTGCTGGCCTTGCCGAGGCAGCGTGAGGTGTAGATGCAGTCAATGGAAGGGAGGTTTGTTTGTGTGATGGTCTGGGCTGCGTCCACATTTTGCTGCAATTTCTTGAGGATTTGGATGAAGCTGTTCCTAATTTGATGCGGAGTCTTTTGCAGTTGGTTCTGTAAATGCTACATACCGTGCTGGCTGCAGAGGGACTAAAGGCCCTGTCCCACCAGCATGTGATTGCATGCATCTAGCGCGACTAAACGTGGTCGCTTGAGGCATACGGCCTCGCTGGGCCGGTCCCAATTCGAATCGCGGAGGCGTATGAAGTTGTATGGGGCTGGTCCCGACATCATACTCACCTGGGCAGGAGGCGCGCCGACTGAATTTGGACGTCGCACGGTGTCAAGACGCTGCGTACGCCCTCAATGCGCCTGGGGGCTGACAGGCCGTTGGCGCGCGAAGATTTCGGACAGTGCGGGATTTTCGGAGCTCCGCGCGATGTCTGGACCAGCCCCGCACAACTCCGTACGCCTCCACGCTTGGAAGTTGGACTGGTCCCGCGAGGCCGTACGCCTCAAGCGACCACGTTTGGTCGCGCTAGACGCATGCAATCACATGCTGGTGGGACAGGCCCTTAAATGTTTAGCTTGCTGTGCAATGTGTTAATAAACTGGCCTGCTGTGCCCTGGAGAGGAACTTTGTTGGCTCCCCTTGTGGAATTTGACAAATTAAGTAGTTTACACAAGTTACTGCATGTCTTTCATTCAAGTTTATTTTTGTACTTTTTTTGTCTACCATCATTTCTCCTCTGGCTTAATTCCTTTAGCTTTAGCTTAGAGATGCAAGATGGAAACGGGCACTTGGGCCCACCGAGTCCGCGCCGACCAGCGATCACCCCCCTCACCAGTTCTATCCTACACACTAGTGACAATTTACAATTTACAGAAGCCAATTAAATCCAACAAACCTGCACGTCTTTGGAGTGTGGGAGGAAACCGGAGCGCCCGGAGAAAACCCACGGGGAGAATGTGTGAATCCCGTGCAGACACCACCCGTAGTCAGGATCGAACCTGGGTCTCTGGCGCTGCAGCAACCCTACAAAATCCTGGTCCTCACCTACAAAGCCCTCCACCATCTGGCCCCCACATATCTCACTGACCTCCTCTCCCCCTACCAACCCTCACGGTCCCTCAGATCCACATCAGCCGGTCTCCTCTCCATCCACAAGTCCAACCTCCGCAGCTTTGGGGACAGAGCCTTCTCCAGGGCAGCTCCCAGGCTCTGGAACTCCCTCCCCCAACTGATCCGCAATTCCGTGTCCCTCACCATCTTCCAGTCCCGCCTCAAGACCCATCTCTCCACCTCTGCCTATCCTTAGCCCCACGTCCCCCTCCCTTTTCATCTGTGCATTAATTGCCTCATATTGTGTTTTGAATTGAATTCTGTCTTTAATTTGTGTACTAGTCATGTCTCTACTATTTATTTCATTCCCCTTATATGTTTTTCCTCTACATGCTCAATTTTTGTAAGGTGTCCTTGAGACTCTTGAAAGGCGCCCATAAATAAAATGTATTATTATTATTATTATCCGGTCGCAGCTTAGTTTAGATTAGAGATACAGCGCGGAAACAGGCCTTTCAGCTCACCGAGTCCGCACCGACCAGCGATCCCCGCACATTAACACTATCCTACACACACCAGGGATGATTAACATTTATACCAAGCCAATTAGCCTACAAACCTGTACGTATTTGAGTGCGAGAGGAAGCCGGAGCACCCGGAGAAAACCCACGCAGTCACAGGGAGAACGTACAAACTCCGTACAGACAGCCCCTGCAGTCAGGATCGAATCCAGGTCTCTGGCGCTGTGAGGCAGCAACTCTACCGCTGCGCCACCAAGCCGTCCCATCGCAGTTTGCATGTGCTCTTTGCAAAGAAGGAGATTTCTCAAAATGTGCCTCCCCTCCTCTCTGGTGGGAATAAAGTTCCCACCTTTACTGGTGTTTCTGTCCATTGTTTCCCAAGGCAGGATATTATTTATAAAAACTCCATGCATTGATTGGAATGTTTGTGGAGCTGAGTGGATCCCAAGGGGACATTTTGCTGCATGTATATCTCCCGCTGGGATTGTTAAACAAGTACAACTTTAATGAATGCAGCTTTCGTTGCCTGAGGCCGCATTATGCAAAGTTTACAGAAGTTATGGGGATTCGATAATAGTTGCACTCAACCCTTTATGGTTTTCACCGAATAACATTCTCTCTCTGTGGTTTAGTTAAACTTTTTAAAGATTTCTTGAAACTTTTCATTCGAGCACTACTTCATCACTATTTTCTGTTCGGCTAACCAATGGCTACATCCTTTGCCTTAATCCGCCTCTCTCTGTGTAGAACTGTACACTGCAAGGGCCAGGAAGCGAGCGGGCAAGATCATCTCTGACCCCTCTCACCCTGGCCACAAACTCTTTGAATCACTTCCCTCTAGAAGGCGACTCCGGACTGTCAAAGCTGCCACAGCCAGACGTAAAAACAGTTTTTATCCACGAGTAGTTGCTCTACTCAACAGCCACAAATCTGTAGCCTCCCTTTGATCTGGTATGTTGTTGGTTCACATGCTTGATCAATGGTGTTTTATCATTAATGTTTTATTATTATTAGTGTTTTCTGAGTCATTCGTAACTGTCACAGTATGTCATGTTGTTACTTGTGGGCGGAGCACCAAGGCAAATTCCTTGTATGTGACTACTTGGCCAATAAACTTACTTACTTACTTACTGTGTAAAGAACTAGCCCTGCACATCTCCTTTAAACTTTAGATTTGGTTTTAGAGATAGTGAGCGTGGAAGTAGGTCTTTTGGCCCACAGAGTCGGCGCCAACCTCCCATCAACCGTACACAACCAGAGAGCAGTCTGAAGAAGGGTTTCGGCCCGAAACGTTGCCTATTTCCTTTGCTCCATAGATGCTGCCTCACCCGCTGAGTTTCTCCAGCATTTTTGTCTACCTACGACCGACCTCATTGTTGTCCCTCGGTCTATCCTTGATCGGACTTTGCTGGCTTTACCTTGCACTAAACATTATTCCCTTACCATGTACTGTACACCTCACGCTGCCTCGGCAAGGCCAGCAGCATAATCAAGGACGAGTCGCACCCTGCCCACTACCTCTTCTCCCCTCTCCCATCAGGCGAAAGTTAGAGAAGTGTGAAAACGCACACCTCCAGATTCAGGAACAATTTCTTCCCAGCTGTTATCAGGCAACTGAATCATCCCACCACAAAAAGAAAGCAGTGCTGAACTACTATCTACCTCATTGGTGAACCTCAGACTATCGTTGATCGGACTTCACTGGCTTTACCTTGCACTAGACGTTATTCCCTTATCATGTATTTTACACTGAATGGCTTGATTGTAATCATGCATTGTCTTTCTGCTGACTGGTTAGCACGCAACAAAAACTTTTCACTGTACCTCGGTACACGTGACAATAAACTAAACTAAACTGAACTAAAACAAACTAAACAAATCATCACTACTCTTTATAGGTTGGAAGGTTGTGTTGCAGTTGTATAAGATGATGGCGAGGCTGAATTTAGAATATTGCATTCAGTTCTGGGCACCATGTTATAGGAAAGATGTTGTCAAGCTGGAAAGGGTACAGAGAAGATTTACAATGTTGCCAGAACTGGAGGGTCTGCGCTACGGGGAAGGTTGAGCAGGCTGGGTCTCTATTCCTTGGAGCGCAGGAGGATGAGGGATGATCTTATTGGGGTGTATAAAATCATGAGAGGAATAGACCAGGTAGATGCACAGAGTCTCTTGCCCAGAGTAGGGGAATCGAGGGCCAGAGGACATAGGTTTAAGGTGAAGGGGAAAAGATTTAATAGGGATCTGAAAGGTAACTTTTTCGCACAAAGGGTGGTGGGTGTATGGAACGAGCTGCCAGAGGAGGTTGTTAAGGCTGGGACTATCCCCAACTTTCAAGAAACAGTTAGACAGGTACATGGACAGGACTGGCTTGGAAGGGTATGGGCCAAACACGGGCTGGTGGGACTAGTGTAGCTGGGACATGTGGGCAAGTTAGGCCGAAGGGCAGGTTTCCACACTGTATCACTCTGCGACTCTCTGGCTCTTTGTGATCTGGGCAGTCTCCCAATTCTGGCAATCAATCTTTTTCCTGTCACCGCTTCATCTGTTGATGCGTTGAACTCCTGTCTCCGTTATGTTTAAATTGAGATGTTCGCCATTATTATTATAAATGGGTTCGTGGCTCCACTAAACTATTTGCAAAAGGATCGTCTTGAGACAGAAGCAAATACTTGCATGTTAATCTTTAGTGCATTTGTACCTATCATAGAAACATAGAAACATAGAAAATAGGTGCAGGAGGAGGCCATTCGGCCCTTCGAGCCAGCACCGCCATTCAATATGATCATGGCTGATCATCCCCAATCAATAACCCGTGCCTGCCTTCTCCCCATATCCCTTGACTCCACTAGCCCCTAGAGCTCTATCTAACTCTCTCTTAAATCCATCCAGTGACTTGGCCTCCACTGCCCTCTGTGGCAGGGAATTCCATAAATTCACAACTCTCTGGGTGAAAAAGTTTTTTCTCACCTCAGTCTTAAATGACCTCCCCTTTATTCTAAGACTGTGGCCCCTGGTTCTGGACTCGCCCAACATTGGGAACATTTTTCTTGCATCTAGCTTGTCCAGTCCTTTTATAATTTATATATTTCTATAAGATGCCCCCTCATCCTTCTAAATTCCAGTGAATATCATGTTAAGCGATTGGGTGCCTGGGAACGGAAGTGTTTACCTGAATCCCCTCCGCTCCTCACTTCCCCCGCCTGACGACATTGCTTGAAACGGAATGTCCCGGTGAGGTCACCTCTGCTCCGAAGAGTTCCTCTTTGACTCAGGTTTCCAATTGCCTGGCTACGGGACAATATTATCAACATTTATTTCATGGCCATTCCAAGAGAGTAAATTTGGTGATTTACAAGAGGCACATGAGACTACACATGCTGGGCAGTTAAAGCAAACTCCTGCCTTGGGTCAAACAGAATGTTTTTGGTGATTTACTACATCATAGAAACATAGAAAGATAGAAAATAGGTGCTGGAGGAGGCCATTCGGCCCCTCGAGCCAGCACCGCCCTTCATGGTGATCATGGCTGATCATCCACAATCAGTAACCTGTGCCTGCCTTCTCCCCATATCCCTTGATTCCACTAGCCCCTAAGGTTCTATCTAACTCTCTTTAAAATTCATCCAGCGACTTGGCCTCCACTGCCCTCTGTGGCGGGGAATTCCACAAATTCACAACTCTCTGGCTGAAAAGGTTTTTTCTCATCTCAGTTTTAAAAGTCCTCCCCTTTATTCTTCCCTTTATCGAGCTCCTACTACTACCAGAGCGCCCGGAGAAAACCCACGCGGGTCACGGGGAGAATGTACAAACTCCGTACAGACAGGCACCCGTAGTCGGGATCGAACCCGGGTCTCTGGCGCTGTGAGGCAGCAACTCTACCGCTGCGCCACCGATCTGGGAAATCTGACAACTCATCCCCAGCGTATCTGAGCTTCAGAGAACGATTTTCGCAATTCAGACAGTCTTAAAATGGAGATTTCAAAGAGTAGGTCTATTCGCGGCCAGCATGCAAAATGTTGCCACACTCCAGCCCAACCCGGGTGGAAGGAATCCAGAATATGTGATGGAGGACCATACGGCAATGGGGCGAAGATGTTAACTCCACACACATCAGGACGCTTTAGTTTAGTTTAGTTTAGAGATACAGTGCAGGAACAGGCCCTTCAGCCCACTCAGTCATAAGATCATGTGAGAGGAGTAAAATCAGGTCATTCGACCCATCGAGGCCAGTTCATTGGCTATATTTAAGAGGGAGTTAGATGTGGCCCTTGTGGCTAAGGGGATCAGAGGGTATGGAGAGAAGGCAGGTACAGGATACTGAGTTGGATGATCAGCCATGATCATATTGAATGGCGGTGCAGGCTCGAAGGGCCGAATGGCCTACTCCTGCACCTAATTTCTATGTTTCTATGTTTCTATCAAGTTTACTCTGCCATTGTATCATGGGAGCCCGCAGGTCCCTGGTGGGAGACCGCTTTTCGGAGCTCCCGCAACGGCAACTTATCCCGCCGGAATCGCAGGGTTTAAATGAGCGGGGCCTTGCCTTGCCCGGCGCGGCTTAAACGTCCGCGGGCGGGACTTACCATCGCCCGCCGGGGGCTCTAACATTAAGAGCCTCGATCAGCTCGATGCAGCAATTTGACTGCTTGACTGCGGGAGAAGAATAAAGAACAGAGATATGACTTTAGCCTTCCATCACAGTGAGGATGTGTTTGGAGATTCACTGTGATGGATGTTTGTGTGGAATTGTGTTAATTGTGTGTTTTGGTCTTTTTACTGTTACGACTGCAGGAACGGAATTTCTTTTGAAACTTGTTTGTTTGAAGGACAATAAATGGCGTCCTATTCTATTCTATTCTATTCTATTCTATTCTATTCTATTCTATTCTTCCCATAACCTCTGACACCCCTATTAATCAAGAATATATCTATCTGTGCCTTAAATATATCCACTGGCTTAGCCTCCACAGCCTTGGGTGACAAAGAATTCCACAGATTCACCACCCCAGCCAAGATGCACCAATGCACACCAACCAACGACCCCCACACACCAACACTATCGTACGCACACTAGGGACAATTTACAATTACACTAAACCAATTAACCTACAAGCCTGTGCGTCTTTGGAGTGTAGGAGGAAACAGGAGCACCTGGGGAAAACCCACTCAAGTCATGGGGGAAACATACAAACTCTGTACAGACAGCACCCGTAGTCAGGATCGAACCCGGCACTGTAAGGGAGCAACTCTCCCGCCGCGCCACCATAGCGCCCAGAAGATGCAAACTCTAAAAGATGGCCAGGTCTCTTGAAGCTCAACAATAGCAGATCTCCCTGCTCAGCCAGTGTGTGACACTTGCCCCTTGATCAGCCCCTTCTCAAAAATGACTGCAATTCACGAGTCAGGTCAAGAGTGAAACATAGAAACATGGAAAATAGGTGCAGGAGTAGGCCATTCGGCCCTTCGAGCCTGCGCTGTCATTCAATATGATCATGGCTGATCATCCAACTCAGTATCCTGTACCTGCCTTCTCTCCATACCCCCTGATCCCTTTAGCCACAAGGGCCACATCTAACTCCCTCTTAAATATAGCCAATGAACTGGCCTCAACTACTTTCTGTGGCAGAGAATTCCACAGATTCACCACTCTCTGTGTGAAAAACAATTTCTCATCTCGGTCCTAAAAGACTTCCCCCTTATCCTTAAACTGTGACCCCTTGTTCTGGACTTCCCCAACATCGGGAACAATCTTCCTGCATCTAGCCTGTCCAATCCCTTAAGAATTTTGTACGTTCCTATAAGATCCCCCCCTCAATCTTCTAAATTCTAGTGAGTACAAGCCGAGTCTATCCAGTCTTTTTTCATATGAAAGTCCTGCCATCCCAGGAATCAGTCTGGTGAACCTTCTCTGCACTCCCTCTATGGCAAGAATGTCTTTCCTCAGATTAGGAGACCAAAACTGTACGCAATACTCCAGGTGTGGTCTCACCAAGGCCCTGTACCAATGACACCAGTTCAAAAAGCGTACAATTCTCATATGTGCCGATGACGGAATAATGAAATTTTAACTTGCAGTACCATAACGGGCCGGCAAACATGATACATACAGATCATATACAATGGACAAACATATATAGTCATAGAGTGCTACAGTGTGGAAACAGGCCCATCAGCCCAACTTGACCACATCAACAAACATGTCCCATCTACACTAGTCCCACCTGCCTGCTTTTGGCCCATATCCCTCTAAATTCCCTCATCCATACAATAAGATAATAACCCCAATACTAGTGCAAAAATCCTCTCAAAGTTAATGCAAACAAAGTCTATGGTTCTTAAAGATATTCCCATAACAAGCTAGGTTTGTGGGCCTGAGGAAAGGTCCAAACCCAAAATGTCACCGACCCATGTTCTCCCGAGGTGCTGCCTGACCCGTTGAGTTACTCCAGCACTTGTTGTGTAAACCAGCATCTGCAACACCTTATTTCTCCACTCTAGGGCTTGTTGCACCCAGTGTTGATGATAACATTGGATAAATAAAACGAGTGTGAATGGGCGATAATATGGGACTCATGTCAATGTGACCAGTGGTTGGCGTGGACTCGATGGGCCTCGCTGTATCACTAAACCGAAAAAAAATAGTCGTAAATGAACTTCAAGCTCCCACACCCGAAGTAACCCTTGCATCCCCCCCTCTCTCCATCCTTCCCCCGGCCACATCGTACCAGTTTCAAAGTCGTCTTGTTAAGTCTCAAGGGCCTGTCCCACTTACGCGACCTTGGCTCGCAAACTACGCGACCTCGTGGTCGCTTGAGGCGTACGGGCATCGTATAGCCGCGCGGGGCCGGTCCCACTTAGAAGAAGGAGTTGTGCGGGGCTGGTCCCGACATCGCGCGGGGCTCCGAAATTCTTGCAGTGACTGAAATCTTCGCGCGCCAACGGTCTGTCGGCCTGCATACGCAATCAGGCGCATTGCGGTCGTACGCAGCGTCTCGACGGCGTATGCCTAGCGCGTGGCGCTGCGTGATGACGTCACCGCCCGATGCCGTGCGACGCCCATATTCAGTCGGCCCGCGTCCTGCCCAGCTGATTGGTGAGTATGACGCTAATTACATCATGCGCGAACTTAGCGCGTACTTAGCGCAAACTTCGCGCGACCTCCGCTTCCGGTTGGTCGCTCCAAACGCACGCAATCGCATGCAAGTGGGACAGGCCCTTCATTGTCTGTAACTCATTCTCACCTAGCACACAGCTAACCTTTTCTGCGTATCTTTCATTCATTTGCTCTATATCTCTCTACATCACCGTCTAATATCTCTCGCTTCCCTTCCCCCTGACTCTCAGTCTGAAGAAGCGTCTCGACCCGAAACGTCACCCGTTCCTTTTCTCCACAGATGCTGCCTGACCCGCTGAGTTACCCCAGCTTGTTGCGTCTACACCCGAAATAATATCAGTTGTGGGGAAGGTTTTCTGTCTTGAAACTGTTTGGTTAATGCGTTTTTTTATATCGTGGTTGTTCCACACGTTTTCATTTGGATTGGATGTCATGAAAATGGTTACAGATGAGGAGATGTACAGCTGGCATCTCATTGCTGTCGTTTTGTTACACACAGGAGGGTCCACAGCTCTGCTCACTGTTTGGCAGCTTTATCAGTGAAATCATTGACATGTTTCTCCCACCTACTGATCACTCCTGGGCCTTCGTCCAGCTCCGGTCCCAGCTGAGCGCAGCTGCGAAAGGGGAAGTATATCTTGTGGGCACGTAGCAATTCGACAGCGCTGGGCCCGTACTCGCTGGCGTTTAGCAGGGTGAGAGAGGGGACCTCATTGAAACTTACCGAGTAGTGAAAGGCCTGGATCGAGTGCATGTAGAGAGGATGTTTCAACGAGAGTCATACAGCTTGGAAACAGGCCCTTCGGCCCAACTTGCCCATACCAGCCAACACATCCCATCTAAACTAGTCCCCACCCACCTGTGTTTAAGAAGGAACTGCAGATGCTGGAAAATCGAAGGTACACAAAAATGCTGGAGAAACTCAGCGGGTGCAGCAGCATCTATGGAGCGAAGGAAATAGGCAACGTTTCGGGCTGGCCCGAAACGTTGCCTATTTCCTTCGCTCCATAGATGCTGCTGCACCCGCTGAGTTTCTCCAGCATTTTTGTGTATCCCCACCTACCTGTGTTTGGCCCAGGATGCGAGAGGGATGGAGAGAGAGGGAAAGCAAGGGTTGCTTGAACTTAGAGAAGTCAATATTCATACTGCTGGGGTGTAAGCTGCCCAAATGAAATATGAGGTGCTGTTCCTCCAATTTGCGCTGGGCCTCACTCTGACAATGGAGGAGGCCCAGGACAGAAAGGTCAGTGTGGGAATGGGAGGAGGAGTTAAAGTTGTAGTACCAGCCTCAACTACCTCCTTAGACTCTGTCTGCCGAAGGGGTTCGACCCAAAATGTCACCTATTCCTTTTCTGCAAAGATGCTGCCTGACCCGCTGAGTTGCTCCAGCATTTTGTGTCGACCTCCTTTACCAACTCATTTCATAGGCCCACCACCCACTATGTGAAAAAGGTTCTGGGGAACAGGTAGAGAGCAATGGAAAATATTCAACATAATCTGAAATGTACCAATTAGTTCATCATACACTTGTAAATGGGGTGAAACTAAAGGGCCTGTCCCACTTGCACGCGATTGTGGCGTTTGGCGCGACCAAACGGAAGCGGAGTTCACGCGAAGTTCGCGTTAAGTTCACGCGTGACGTCATTTACGTCATGCTTACCAATCAGCTGGGCAGGAGGCGGGCCGACTGAATTTGGGCGTCGCACGGCGTCAGGCGGTGACGTCATCACGCAACGGCACGCCGGGCGGTGATGTCATCACGCAACGGCACGCACTAGGCGTACGCCGTCAAGACACTGCATACGACCGCAATGCGCCTGCGTGCCGACAGGCCGTTGGCGCATGAAGATTTCGGCCACTGCCAGGATTTCGGAGCCCCGCGCGATGTCAGGACCAGCCCCGCACAACTCCGCGCTTCTATGTGGGACCGGCCCCGCGCGGACATACGGTGCCCGTACGCCTCAAGCGACCACGAGGTCGCGTAATTTGCGAGCCAAGGTCGTGTAAGTGGGACAGGCCCTTAACCCTGTCACGATCATGATTAATGGGCACCATTATAGCATAGGAAAATAGTTTTCACTGGTGATTCTTGACCAATATTTCTTCAATATTCCTGTCAACATTAATTGAAGGTTAGAGATACAGCATAGAAATAAAGCCATCTGCCCACCAAGTCCATGCCGACCATTGATGGCTGGTTCACACGAGTTATGTTATCCCACTTTTCCTACACAATTTCAGCAGCAATTTACAGAGGACAATCGACCTACAAACCTGCACACCATGGCAAGGCCACCAGCACAATCAAGGACCAGCCTCACTCCAAACATTCCTTCTTCTCCCCTCTCCCATCAGGCGAGAGGTACAGAAGAGTGAAAACGCACACCTCCAGATTCAGGGACAGTTTCCTCCCAGCTGTTATCAGGCAACAGAAACATCTTATCACCAACTAGAGAGCAGTGTTGAACTACCATCTACCCCATGAGAGACCCTCGGGCTACCAGACTTTAGTGGACTTTATCTTGCATGAAACATCATTCCTTTTTTTCTGTATTAGTACATTGTAGATGGCTCGATTGAAATCAAATATAGTCTTTCCTTTGAATGGATAGCAATCAACAAAAAAGCTTTTCACTGTACCACGGTACACGTGACAATAAACTAAACTAAACTAAATTAAACTAAATTAAACTAAACTAAACTAAACTAAACTAAACTAAACTAAACTAAACTAAACTAAACTAAACTAACTAAACTAACTAAACTAACTAAACTAAACTAACTAAACTAAACTAACTAAACTAAACTAACTAAACTAAACTAAACTAAACTAACTAAACTAACCTAAACTAAACAAACTTAAACTAAACTAAACTAACTAAACTAACTAAATTAAACTAAACTAAACTAAACTAAACTAACTTAAACTAAACTAAACTAAACTAAACTAAACTAAACTAACTTAAACTAAACTAAACTAAACTAATCTAAACTAAACTAAACTAACTAAACTAAACTAACTTAAACTAAACTAAACTAAACTAAACTAAACTAAACTAAACTAAACTAAACTAAACTAACTTAAACTAAACTAAACTAAACTAAACTAAACTAACTAAACTAAACTAACTAAACTAACTAAACTAACTTAAACTAAACTAAACTCAATTAAACTAAACCTTTCCACCTGTTTTATGCCATTTGCAATCTTGGATAAGTTATGTTCTACCTCACCCCTAGGCAATTAATATAAATACTAAATAATTAAGGGCAGGAACTGATCGTTGGATTAATATAGCACAGAAACAGGCCCTTCAACCCAATTCACCCACGCTGACCTATGATGGATGATACATTTCCCTCTATATCTTTCCTATCCATGTACCGGTCAACATTATCGTTTATGCTTGATGTTGTCAGGACTCACAGGCCTGAGCTATAGGGAGAGGTTGAAGAAGGAACATTCCTTGGAGCGTAGGAAGATGAGGGGTGATCTTGTCGAGGTGTACAAGATTGTGAGACGAATAGATCGGGTAGATGCACAATCTTTCACCAACAGTTGGTGAAACAAGAACCAGAGGACATAGGTTTAAGCTGAGGGAGATAAGATATAATAGGAACCTGAGGGCAACTTTTATACACAAAGGGTGGTGGGTGTATGGTAGGTATGTAGTTGAGGCAGGGACTATTGCAACATTTAAGAAACATTTAGACAGGTAGACGGGTAGGACAGGTTTCGAAGGATGTGGGCCAAATGCAGGCAGGTGAGACTAGTGTAATTGGGGCATGTTGGTCGGTGTGGGCAAGTTGGGCCGAAGGGCCTGTTTCCACGCTGTATGACTCTAAGACTCTATGTTGTTACTGTGCCTGCCTCGACCAATTCCTCTGGCAGCTTGTTCCATAGACCCATCACCCTCAGAGTGAAGCTGTTGCCCCCTTAGCTTTACATTCCCACTAAATCTCTCCCCTCACACCTGGACCATCCTTTTAAGGTGTAAGTTGAAGAAAGCCACTGAAAAATGCTTGCAAGGGACCCAGTTGGATTCACAAGCAACTGCTAGTGATTTGTTATGAGCAGCGTAGCCTATAAAATGAATCGGTTATAAGAGGGAAAAAATGTACCTTTCGTATTCCCCATCTGCCATAGATCTATTTAAGGAGTTTTGCAAAGATTTGGACTGGTACCAAATTTCTGAAGTATTTTGTTCTTTGATCCATTGCTCTCGGTTCATTCTGATATCAATTCAGAATAGACTCTGAGATTCCTGTTGGCAATCATTCAAAGCACAAGAGGATTTTTGATGTTTGGTGCAACAGCCCTGTAACTTCTGGTGGGTTGAAGGAGGCAGAAGTGGGCACATATGCAGTTGAAAGCCGGTATCATCCACATTATCTTAAACCAGTGGAAAGAATTTAAAGGGTGAATGGTATTTTCCATGCAAGGTAAGAGCATAAAGTCCCCTTAGAAAACTATCAAAAAATTCTGCTCGCAGCCACAATATTTCACTTTCTTCAATTTTGATATAATGTTCAATGTTTGGGACTGAACGGTAAAAAGGTCACAAGTGATTGGAGCAGAATTAGGCCATTCAGCTCATCCAGTCCGCCATTCAATTATGCCTGATCTATCTCTCCCTCCTAACCCAATTCTCCTGCCTTCTCCCCAAAACCTCTGACACCCGTACTAATCAAGAATTTATCAATCTGCCTTGAAAATATCCATTGACCTGGCCTTCACAGCCTTCTGTGGCAAAGAATTCCTCAGATTCACCACCCTCTGACTAAAGAAATCCCTCCTCATCTCCTTCCTAAAGGAACGGCCTTTAATTCTGAGGCGATCTCCAGTCCTACACTCTCCAACTCGTAGAAACATCCTCTCCACATCCATTCTATCTAAGCCTTTGACTAATCGGTAAGTTTCAATGAGGTACCCTCTCATCCTTCTAAACTCCAGCAATATACTTGGCAAGCAAGTATTTTTGTATGTGTAGGAAGGAACTGCCTAGGGAGGTTTATACACAAGGTAGACACAAAATGGTGGAATAACTGGGCGCAGCGGTAGAGTCGCTGCCTTACAGCACCAGGGACCCAGGTTCGATCCTAACTACAGGTGCTGTCTGTACGGCATTTGTACGTTCTGCCTGTGATCTGCATGTGTTTTCTCCAGAATCTCCGGTTTCCTCCCACACTCTAAAGACGCACAGGTTTGTAGATTAATTGGCTTGGTGAAATTGTAAATTGTCCCAAGTGTGTGTAGGAGAGTGTTAGGTTATAATAAATATTATCAACATTTATTTCATGGCCATTCCAATGGAGTAAATGCGATAATTTACAAGAGGCACAAGAGACTACTCATGCTGGAATCTGGGCAGTAAAAGGAAACTCCTGCTTTGGGTTGAGCGGATTATTTTTAGTGATTTACTACATCATAGAAACATAGAAAATAGGTGCAGGACGAGAACATTTGGCCCTTCGAACCTGCACCGCCATTCATGGTGATAATAGACAATAGACAATAGACAATTGGTGCAGGAGTAGGCCATTCGGCCCTTCGAGCCAGCACCGCCATTCAATGTGATCATGGCTGATCATCCACAATCAGTACCCAGTTCCTGCCTTCTCCCCATATCCCCTGATTCCGCTATTTTTAAGAGCCCTATCTAGCTCTCTCTTGAAAGTATCCAGCGAACCTGCCTCCACCGCCCTCTGAGGCAGAGAATTCCACAGACTCACCACTCTCTGTGAGGAAAACGTGTTTCCTCGTCTCCGTTCTGAATGGCTTACTCCTTATTCTTAAACTGTGGCCCCTGGTTCTGGACTCCCCGAACATTGGGAACATGTCTCTAGCGTGTCCAAACCCTTAACAATCTTATATGTTTCAATGAGATACCCTCTCATCCTTCTAAACTCCAGAGTGTACAAGCCCAGCTGCTCCATTCTCTCAGCATTCAACAGTCCCGCCATCCTGGGAATTAACCTTGTAAACCTACGCTGCACTGCCTCAATAGCAAGAATGGGGACCAAACTCAATTTAGGGGACCAAAACTGCACACAACTGCATCCCGCTGAGTTACTCCAGCAATTTGTGTGTATCTTCAGTGTATCCCAGATAGAATATTGAAACTCTTACTTGCTGCAGCACAACAGAATATGTAACATAGTACACTGTAAACAATATAATAAATTAGAGAAAAACAGTTACGTGTTGAAAAAATGGTGGCGTTTAAGAGGGTTTTAGATGGGCACGGATATGCAGAGAATGGAGATATATAGACCAAGCACTCCCAGGCAGATGAAGTCTATGAGGGGGGAACCTAATTGAAACATACAGAATAGTGAAAGGCTTGGATAGAGTGTTTCCACTAGTGGGAGAGCCTAGGACTGGAGATCATGGCCTCAGAATTAAAGGACTTTCTTTTAGAGAGATGAGGGGAAATTTCTTTAGTCAGAGGGTGGTGAATCAGTGGGATTGTTTGCCACAGAAGGCTGTGGAGGCCAAGTCAGTGGATATATTTAAGGCAGCGATATATAGATTCTTGATTAGTGCGGGTGTCAGAGGTTATGGGGAGAAGGCAGGAGAATGGGGTTAGGAGGGAGAGGTAGATCAGCCATGATTGAATGGCGGAGTAGACTTGATGGGCCGAATGGCCCAATTCTACACCTATTCCTTATGACTTTATGACATTATTAACCTGGTATCTTGTTCCGCACTTACTTTGTGGACCAAAAGGCTTGTTCCTTTCCTATACTGTTCTATATTCTACTTGGGTAGAATGGCTTTAATGTGTGCTGCAAATGAAATGGCTTGCAATTTGCAGAATTACACTCCAGTAGTACTTTGATAAAAAAAAAATCCCCCAGGCCCCTGAATGCTTGTATGGGTTTCTTGTAGCTCAGAGCCGAGAATGAGACAAGTTCTGATTGAATACTTGAAAGGATAAAAGAAAATTGGCCAACACAAAGGTGATGGAAGGCAACTTGACAGAACTTGAATCTCTGCATCTGTGAACCGCACCAATCTTCTGACAGACTCACTCTTACGTAAGAAAGTCAATCCTTTGCAATTAAGTCAAAGAACGGCCATCAAGGAAGGTTATTACATAGAAACATAGAAAATAGGTGCAGGAGTAGGCCATTCGGCTCTTCGAGCCTGCACCGCCATTCAATATGATCATTGCTGATCATCCAACTCAGTATCCTGTACCTGCCTTCTCTCCATACCCCCTGATCCCTCTAGCCACAAGGGCCACATCTAACTCCTTCTTAAATATAGCCAATGAACTGGCCTCAACTACTTTCTGTGGAGAGAATTCTACAGATTCACCACTCTCTGTGTGAAAAATGTTTTTCTCATCTCGGTCCTAAAAGATTTCCCCCTTATCCTTAAACTGTGACCCCTTGTTCTGGACTTTCCCAACATCGGGAACAATCTTCTTGCTTCTAGCCAGTCCAACCCCTTAAGAGTTTTGTAAGTTTCTATAAGATTCGCCCTCAATCTTCTAAATTCTAGCGAGTACAAGCCGAGTCTATCCAGTCTTTCTTCATTACGGAAAGTGGTGTACACTGCCCAGTCCATCACAGGTTCTGACCTCTCCTCCATCGAAGGGATCTACAGGAGGCGCTGCCTCAAAAAGGCAGCCAGCATCATCAGAGACCCACACCACCCTGGCCACGCGTACACATTTCACTCCTGCCATCGGGAAGAAGGTACAGGAATCTGAAAACTGTTATCTCCAAGTTCAAGAACAGCTTCTTTTCAACAACCGTTGAGTGAGGGGCAGCACGGTGGCGCAGCGGTAGAGTTGCTGCCTTATAGCGTCAGAGACCCTGGTTCGATCCTGACCACAGGTCCTGTCCGTATGGAGTTTGGACATTCTCCCTGTGACCGCGTGATTTTCTACGGGGCTTTTCTCCAGTCTCCTCACACATCCCAAAGATGTGCAGGTTTGTAGGTTACTTGGCTTCTGTATATTGTCCCTAATGTTAGTTAGTTAGTTTAGTATATTGTCACTTGTACCAAAGTCCAGTGAGAAGCTCTTGTGGAGTGCTAACCGGTCAGCGGAAAGACAATACATGATTACTATTGAGCCATTTACAGTGTATAGATAAATGAAAAGGGATAATGTTGTGTGAGATAGAACCAGTGTACGGGTCATTGTAGGCTGGCATGGACTCGGTGGGCCGAAGGGAGTGTTTCCACGCTGTATCTCTAAACTAAAGGGCCTGTCCCACGAGCATGCGACTCCATGTGGCAAGCGCGACCTAACGTGGTCACTTGAGCCGTATGACCTCGCGGGACCGGTCCCACTTCGATCGCCGGAGCCATATGGAGTTGTGCGGAGCTGGTCCCGACATCGCGCAGGGCTCCAAAAAACTGACCGTGTTCAAATATTCCGCGCGGCAACGACCTGCCGGCCCACAGCCGCCTCGACGCCGTACGTCACCCGCGAACTTCCCGCGGACTTCGCTCGCACTTCATGTCACTCACTCGACCACCGCGCGGCCCCCGCTTCTGGTTAGGTCGCGCTTACCGCATGGCGTCGCATGCTCGTGGGACAGGCCCTTAACCTAAACTAAACTAATAACAGGATACCGATACTTTATTTTAGATTACTTTGAGAACATACAAACTCCGTACAGACAGCACCCGTAGTCAGGATCGAACCCAGGTCTCTGGCGCTGTGTGGCAGCAACTCTACCGCTGCGCCACCATGCCATCCGTGCAAGTAAGAATATTTTTTATCCTTTGTCAGTACCTATGGCATAGAAACATAGAAACATAGAAAATAGGTGCAGGAGTAGGCCATTTGTGCCTGCACCGCCATTCAATATGATCATGGCTGATCATCCAAAATCAGTACCCTATTCCTGCTTTTTCTCCATATCCCTTGATTCAGTTCTAAGAGCTATATCTAATTCTTTCTTGAATACATCCAGTGAATTGGCCTCCACTGCCTTCTGTGGCAGAGAATTCAGAAAAAGGTTTTTTCTCATCTCAGTCCTATATCACTAGGATATCTGAATTTTCCTGAAAAGGGGATTAATAAAGTATCTATCTATCTATCTATCTATCTATCTATCTATCTATCTATCTATCTATCTATCTATCTATCTATCTATCTATCATCTATCTATCTAGCTATCTATCGCTTATCTAGCGAGCCATCCATCCATCCATCCATCCATCCATCCATCCAGCCACCATCCATCCATCCATCCAGCCATCCACAGCCATCATCCAGCCATCCATCAGCCAGCCAGCCCCAGCCATCCATCCATCCATCCATCCAGCCAGCCATCCACCCATCCACCATCCACCCATCCACCATCCATCCACCATCCAGCCATCCATCCATCCACCCATCCATCCATCCACCATCCATCCACCATCCATCCTCCATCCATCCATCCATCCACCATCCACCATCCATCCACCATCCATCCACCATCCATCCATCCATCCATCCATCCATCCATCCATCCTCCATCCATCCATCCATCCATCCATCCATCCACCATCCATCCATCCATCCATCCATCCATCCATCCATCCATCCATCCATCCATCCATCCATCCATCCATCCATCCATCCATCCATCCATCCATCCATCCATCCATCCATCCATCCATCCATCCATCCATCCATCCATCCATCCATCCATCCATCCATCCATCCATCCATCCATCCATCCGCCCATCCATCCATCCATCCATCCATCCATCCATCCATCCATCCATCCATCCATCCGCCCATCCATCCATCCATCCATCCATCCATCCATCCATCCATCCATCCATCCATCCATCCATCCATCCATCCATCCATCCATCCATCCATCCATCCATCCATCCATCCATCCATCCATCCATCCATCCATCCATCCATCCATCCATCCATCCATCCATCCATCCATCCATCCATCCATCCATCCATCCATCCATCCATCCATCCATCCATCCATCCATCCATCCATCCATCCATCCATCCATCCATCCATCCATCCATCCATCCATCCATCCATCCATCCATCCATCCATCCATCCATCCATCCATCCATCCATCCATCCATCCATCTATCTATCCATCTATCTATCCATCCATCCATCTATCCATCTATCCATCTATCTATCTATCTATCTATCTATCTATCTATCTATCTATCTATCTATCTATCTGTCTATCCCCTTATTGTTAAACTGTGACCCGTGGTTCTGGACTTCCCCATCATCAGGAACATTTTTTCTGCATCCAACCTGTCCAATCCTTGAAGAATTTTATATGTTTTTATAATATTCCCTCTCATCCTAAATTCCAAGGAACACAACCCCAGTTGAAACCATTCTTTCATCATATGTTACTTAAACACACATGACTCTTGAAGTGACATGACCTGAAAGTATAGTAACTCTTATAAAAGAATATTGGCCCTCGGACTACCCTTGATCGGACTTAGCTTTACCATATAACCATATAACCATATAACAATTACAGCACGGAAACAGGCCATCTCGACCCTTCTAGTCCGTGCCGAACACGTATTCTCCCCTAGTCCCATATACCTGCGCTCAGACCATAACCCTCCATTCCTTTCCCGTCCATATAACTATCCAATTTATTTTAAATGATAAAAACGAACCTCCCTCCACCACCTTCATTGGAAGCTCATTCCACACAGCCACCACTCTCTGAGTAAAGAAGTTCCCCCTCATGTTACCCCTAAACTTCTGTCCCTTAATTCTCAAGTCATGTCCCCTTGTTTGAATCTTCCCTACTCTCAGTGGGAAAAGCTTATCCACGTCAACTCTGTCTATCCCTCTCATCATTTTAAAGACCTCTATCAAGTCCCCCCTTAACCTTCTGCGCTCCAAAGAATAAAGCCCTAACTTGTTCAACCTTTCTCTGTAACTTAGTTGCTGAAACCCAGGCAACATTCTAGCAAATCTCCTCTGTACTCTCTCTATTTTGTTGACATCCTTCCTATAATTAGGCGACCAAAATTGTACACCATACTCCAGAATTGGCCTCACCAATGCCTTGTACAATTTTAACATTACATCCCAACTTCTATACTCAATGGTACACAAAATTGCTGGGGAAACTCAGCGGGTGCAGCAGCATCTATGGAGCGAAGGAAATAGGCGACGTTTCGGGCCGAAACCCTTCTTCAGACTGATGGGGGGTGGGGGGGGGGAGAAGGAAGGACTCAATGCTCTGATTTATAAAGGCCAGCACACCAAAAGCTTTCTTTACCACCCTATCTACATGAGATTCCACTTTCAGGGAACTGTGCACAGTTATTCCCAGATCCCTCTGTTCACCTGCATTCTTCAATTCCCTACCATTTACCTTGCACTAAACTTTATTCCCTTATCATGTATCTACACACTGTGAATGACTTGGTCGTAATCAAGTACTGTCTTCCTGTAGACTGGATAGCGAGCGGCAAAAGCTTTTCACTGTACCTCGGAACACGTGACAATAAACTCATTTTGGGCGACTCCGGAGTTATAATGTGTTGCACGGGATTACAATCAATGGCGAATGCTCACTCAATCCCTTCCAAATAATTAATGGCACAACTCTGATTCCAAGGTTTCTGATTCATACCCCATATATCTAGACTCGGTAAGGTTCCAGGGGTTAAAGAAAATTCATTTATCCAATTCACCTGATAATTACGTCTTCACAATGCTAACGTAAGTGTTAACTCGTGTGTCGACCTGCGAAGGTGCGTCTGGATGTGCGGGATAAACTCCACTGACAATGTCTCCTTGATGTCTCCAACTAAGAGTGTTACATTGAGACTCTCAAGCCATTCAAGTCTAAAAGCTTTCCTTTTATCTTGCCCAGATGCGGGTGGGAGGCATTGAGTAAGCCTCTTTTCGTCGTTATTGTTCTGGTCCTCATCCAAGAAAGAAACAAAAATGAGTTATATTACTGACTGGATAGTTACATATATCATATTTAATTGGAAAATAATTCCTAAGCCCGTTAAATGAAATGACCCTGCTGAACCATATTCAGTCAAAGTAATTATTTCATTGCTGCTAAGAATCATCTGTCATTTGGATAGTTTGCCAGAACATTAGCCATTTTATATTTCGGATGTCTGACCACCACACATAACCCCACCAGCTCATGGGTGGGAAGGAACTGCAGATGCTGGTTTAAACCGAAGATGGACACAAAAAGCTGGAGTAATTCAGTGGGTCAGGCAGCATCTCTGGAAAAAAGGGATAGGTGACGTTTTGGGTCAAGATCCTTCTTCAGGCTGAAGACTGAAGAAGAGTCTCGACCTGAAACGTCATATATTCCTTTTCACCAGAGATGCTGTCTGAAGTGCTGAGTTACTACAGTTTTTTGTGTCCATCTTCGGTTTAAACCAGCATCTGCAGTTCCTTCCCACATAGAAACATAGAAAATAGGTGCAGGAGGAGGCAATTCGGCCCTTCGAGCCAGCACCACCATTCATTGTGATTATGGCTGATCGTCCCCTATCAATAACCCGTGCCTGCCTTCTCCCCATATCCCTTGACTCCACTAGCCCCTAGAGCTCTATCTAACTCTCTTAAATCCATCCAGTGATTTGGCCTCCACTGCCCTCTGTGGCAGGGAATTCCATAAATTCACAACTCATACATGGTTTGGCAGTAGGTACACAAAATTGCTGGGGAAACTCAACGGGTGCAGCAGCATCTATGGAGCGAAGGAAATAGGCGACGTTTCGGGCCGAAACCCTTCTTCAGACAAGTGTCTGCTATCTAGTTGCTTGTGCCCATGGTCTTCGAAGTGTTTACTTTAGTTTAGTTCATAGTCACGTGTACCGAGGTGCAGTGAAAAGCCTTTGTTGCGTGTTGGCAGAAAAACAATACGTGGTTTTAAATCGAGCCATTCACAGCGTTCAGATACATGATAAGGGAATAATGTTTAGAGCAAGATAAAGCCAATAAAGTCTGATCAAAGATAGTCCGAGGGTCACCAAAGAGGTAGATAGTAGTTCAGCACTGCTCTCTGGTTGTGGTAGGATGATTCAGTTGCCTGATAACAGCTGGGAAGAAACTGTCTCTGAATCTGGAGGTGTGCGTTTTCACACTTCTATACCTTTTGCCCGATGGGAGAGGGGAGAAGAGGGAGTGGCCAGGGTGCGAGATGCCCTTCACACAGAGAGTGGTGAATCTCTGGAATTCTCTGCCACAGAAGGTAGTTGCGGCCAGTTCATTGGCTATATTTAAGAGGGAGTTAGATGTGGCCCTTGTGGCTAAAGGGATCAGGGGGTATGGAGAGAAGGCAGGTACAGGATACTGAGTTGGATGATCAGCCATGATCATATTGAATGGCGGTGCAGGCTCGAAGGGCCGAATGGCCTATTCCTGCACCTATTTTCTATGTTTCTATGTTTCTATTATGCTGCGGGCCTTGCCGAGGCAGCGTGAGGTATAGATTGAGTCAATGGAAGGGAGGTTGGTTCGTGTGATGGTCTGGGCTGCGTCCACAATTCGCTGCAATTTCTCGCAATCTTGGATGGAGCTGTTCCCAAACCAAGCTGTGATGCATCCCGATAAAATGCTTTCTACAGCGCTGGTGTGAGCAACCACACATTTGCAGCTCTCTGTGGAGATAATGCAAGTACATCTTAAAGAAAGCAACTGACCATGATGGTGTATCTGGCGTTCTTAAGGAATCAGACAGGCTAGATGCAGGAAAAATGTTCTCCATGTCGGGGGGAGTCCAGAACCAGGGCTCACAGTATTTCCTTCGCTCCATAGATGCTGCTGCAGCCGCTGAGTTTCCCCAGCAATTTTGTGTACCCTCACAGTTTAAGAGTAAGGTGTAGGGCGTTTAGGACTGAGATGAGGAAAAACTTCACCCAGAGAGTTGTGAATCTGTGGAATTCTCTGCCACAGAAGGAAGTTGAGGCTGATTCACTGGAGGGGGTAGCCTTTAGTGTAAGGTAAAGCCAGCAAAGCCCGATCAAGGATAGTCCGAGGGTCAGCAAAGAGGTAGATAATAGTTCAGCACTGCTGTCTGGTTGTGGTAGGATGATTCAGTTGCCTGATAACAGCTGGGAAGAAACTGTCTCTGAATCTGGAGGTCTAATGGATTTGAAGACGGGTTTTAAATGTTAGCTTCAAGGCAGAGTCGGTATGTGGTGAGTCAGTGCATTGCCACTTTTCATTTCACTGCACATCTCATATGTGTATGTGACGAATAAACTTGACTTGACTTGACTTGAGTGGCTTGCTGCCAGTGCATGGGCTAAAACAAGCTAATGTCTGGTAGACTAGTCATTAAATGAATAGTTCAGCATCCAGAATATTGGCCCATCGAGCAACATCTGTGCACAAATTTAGTTTTGTTTAATTTAGATTAGAGACACCTATACACTAGTTCTATCCTGAACCCGAGGAACAATTTTACTGAAACCAATCAACGTACAAATCCGACACACCATGGGCAGCACGTTGGCGCAGCGATAAAGTCGCAGTGGGTTTTCTCCGGATGCTCCGGTGTCCTCCCACACTCAAAGACGCACGGGTTTCATGGCGTCCTAAGGTCATAAGTGACAGGAGCAGAATTAGGCCATTCTGCCCATCAAGTCTACTCCGCCATTCAATCGCAGCTGATCTATCTCTCCCTCCTATCCCCATTCTCCTGCCTTCTCCCCATAACTGCTGACACCCGTACTAATCAAGAATCTATCTATCTCTGCCTTAAATTGATTAGTAGGACTGGGTGTTACAATCCCTATGATTTCACTACAATTGACATTCTTGGGGATGACCACTAGGTGATTTTGCTACCAATCAGACACATCTTCAGTTGTGTACCTCAACGTCACTGGGCGTTTCGGCCTTTTATCACAAGACTCCCTCAGTCGAGGCAGGCCCACCGCAGGGTGATCAGACCTGGGTGTGTGTCTTGTGGTTAGCCTCTAGATGGTCACATGGCAGCCCAGACAGCATCTTTCCTCTTCAGCCACACCCAGTGACTGCTCCGTTTGGTGGCATTGGCAATTTCTTTTATTGCCCTCCTTTGTGCCTGCCCGCTGACTCCTACTTCCCTCAGGATAACAATGTTACAAAATGTTGAGATTTAAAAAATAAAGTATTTAATTTATCCCATCAGATAAAGCATAAAAATAAGTTTAATTTGACACCTAATTCACTTTCATATCTTCAGCATTAAAAAAGTTATGGCCATTTTCATACGCGGAAATTAGCATCTTGTTCCCTATTGCTTTTTCATTGACTTAACACAAAAGCTGTGACCGAGGACAGTCAAAAAGCCTATAACTTTTAAGATTAACATTTTTAAATAGCCTAAGTGTCCAAATAACATTCACACAAGAATTCAGAATATAACATAATTTTTAAATCTCATTGTCATGGGTTTATAGGCCAAATGGAAGGAATTTAATGTTTAATACCTGTAAATTAATGGCCATTTAAATCAGCTTGCGAGTGGGATTTTCTGGAACGCGACCATTTGGAGCGTTGAGATGCGGTGATTTTAGTCCCCGTATCGGTAGCAAATACACTGACGGTTCTTCGGGCAAAAAAAATCACCGTTTCGCAACTTAAAATGTGAATTAAATGCATCTTAAGAAACACTTTTATACATAAAAATAAACTACTTTCTTTTACCAGTCCCCTACATAAAATCCAGCCCGGTTGTCAGCATTGACGCTTCAGAAGCTGATTTTAAAATCACTCCAGCGATTAATTTGTAGGGCAAATTTTTTTTTAAAACACACAAACGCCCGTTGGAACGATTCTTTAGCAAAAACTTGCACTCAAATATAATCCAGGACCAGGTCGGACAAAAAAACGCGTTTTAACCCCGCCCCCCCCCCCCCCCCCCCTCAAACGCACCAAAATCGCGCACACGGCCAGTGGCAGAATCGCAGCGCCGCTGAAGGTAAGTATTGTAACATACCTACTCAGGAGCCTTGCGATGGAACTGGCTACAAAGCCCCTGCACCCCACCTCTTTCTTCAGTCTGAAAAGAAGGGTCTTGAGAGATGCTGCCGGTCCCGCTGAGTTACTCCAGCATTTTGTGTCTATCTTCAATTTTCTTGGCCCTGCTCTGGGAGTAGAAGTGGGGGCGGATCCGGATCGCAATGGCCGTGAGCCCCAGGCCGAGTTCGGCGATCATTTGCCTGCTTCTGCTGCTGTTGGAGGTGAGACGTTGCGTCGCGCCAGGGTCTTGGGCCTGTCCCACTTTGGCCGTCAGTTACGCGACAGGCCGTTGGCAAGCGAAGATTTTGTTCGCTACAAAATTTCGGAGCCCCGCGCGATGTCGCACACAACGACATACCCCTCCGCGCTTCTCAGTGGGACCGGCCCCGCGCGGCCATACAATGCCCATGCGCCTCAACGCGATGACGAGGTCGCGTAATTTGCGTGCCAAGGACGCATAAGTGGGACAGGCTCTTTAAGGTCTTTCAACGTGGAACCAGGTACATTGACCCAACTTGCCCACACCGGCCAACATGTCCCATCAGCACTAGTCCCACCTGCCTGCCTTTGGCCAATATCCCACTAAACCTGTCCTATCCATGCACCTGTCGAAATGTTTATCAAACATTGCGATAATACCTGCCTCAACTACCTCCTCCGGCAGCTCGTTCCATCCACCCACCAACCTTTGTGTGAAAATTTTACCACTCAGGTTGCTATTAAATCTTTCCACCCCCCCTCACCTTAAACCTATGTCCTCTTGTTCTCGATTCCCCTACTCTGGGCAAGAGACTCTGTGCATCTACCTGATCTATTCCTCATGATTTTGTACACCTCTGTAAGATCACCCCTCATCCTCCTGCGCTCCAAGGAATGGAGTCCCAACCTGCTTAACCTCTCCCTTAAGGTCAGAGCCCCTGGGTCCGTGTTTAGAAATTGTTTTCCCTGGAAACATATCCCAAAGTATATTTAAACTGACAGTAAGTGTCTTGTCAGGAATCACTCTTGTCCATATTCTAGTGGTGTTAGATAAAGGCTCTATTTTGTAAGTGATATAAAATCAAGTGTCTAATTCAGACATTCTCATCTCAAGACACAATCAACAACAATCTCAATCACTTGAAGACATAGAAGTTGGACACAAAATACTGGAGTAACTCAGCAGGTCAGGCAGCATCTCTGGAGAGAAGGAGTGGGTGATGTTTCGGGTCGAGGCCCTTCTTCAGTCTGAAGAACCCAAGTTACTCCAGCATTTTGTGTCTATCCGGTTTAACATCAAAACATAGAAACATAGAAAATAGGTGCAGAAGTAGTGGGGAGCAGTGTTAGCTGTGAGGAGGATGCTAGGAGGCTGCAAGGTGACTTGGATAGGCTGGGCAAATGCATGGCAGATGCAGTATAATGTGGATAAATGTGAGGTTATCCACTTTGGTGGCAAAAACAGGAAAGTAGACTATTATCTGAATGATGGCCGATTAGGAAAAGGGGAGATGCAATGAGACCTGGGTGTCATGGTACACCAGTCATTGAAAGTAGGCATGCAGGTGCAGCAGGCAGTGAAGAAAGCGAATGGTATGTTAGCATTCATAGCAAACGGATTTGAGTATAGGAGCAGGGAGGTTCTACTGCAGTTGTACAGGATCTTGGCGAGACCACACCTGGAGTATTGCGTACAGTTTTGGTCTCCTAATCTGATGAAGGACATTCTTGCCATAGATGGAGTACAGAGAAGGTTCACCAGACTGATTCCTGGGATGTCAGGACTTTCATATGAAGAAAGACTGGATAGACTTGGCTTGTACTCGCTAGAATTTAGAAGATTGAGGGGGGGTCTGATAGAAACTTACAAAATTCTTAAGGGGTTGGACAGGCTAGATGCAGGAAGATTATTCCCGATGTTGGGGAAGTCCAGAATAAGGGGTCACAGTTTAAGAATAAGGGGGAAATCTTTTAGGACTGAGATGAGAAAATCATTTTTTACACAGAGAGTGGTGAATCTGTGGAATTCTCTGCCACAGAAGGTAGTTGAGGTCAGTTAATTGGCTATATTTAAGAGTGAGTTAAATGTGGTCCTTGTGGCTAAAGGGATCATGGGGTATGGAGAGAAGGCAGGTACAGGATACTGAGTTGGATGATCAGCCATGATCACATTGAATGGCGGTGCAGGCTCGAAGAGCTGAATGGCCTCTACTCCTGCACCTATTGTCTATGTTTCTCTGTTAAACCAGCATCTGCAGTTCCTTCCTACAACAGTTTAGTTCCATTTAGTTTAGAGATACAGAACGGAAACAGGCCCTTCGGCCCACCGAGTCCGCGCCGACCAGTGATCCCCGCACATTAACACTATCCTACACTCATTAGGGCCAATTTTTGACAGATGGCACAATGGGCTAAGTGTTCGGCTGGCGACCGGAAGGTGGCCGGTTCGAATCCCGCTTGGAGTGCATACTGTCGTTCTGTCCTTGGGCAAGACACTTCACCCACCTTTGCCTTGGTGTGAATGTGTGTGAATGTGTGTGAGTGATTGGTGGTGGTCGGAGGGGCCGTAGGCGCAGAATGGCAGCCACGCTTCCGTCAGTCTGCCCCAGGGCAGCTGTGGCTACAGAAGTAGCTTACCACCACCGAGTGTGACTGAGGAGTGAATGAATAATGCGATGTAAAGCGCCTTGAGTATTAGAAAGGCGCTATATAAATCCCATCCATTATTATTATAAATTTTTACATTTACCAAGCCAATTAACCTACAAACCAGTACGTCTTTGGAGTGTGGGAGGAAACAGAAGATCTCGGAGAAAGCCCACGCAGGTCACAGGGAGAACGTACAAACTCCGTACAGACAGCACCCGTAGTGGGTATCGAACCTGGGTCTCTGGCGCTGCAAGCGCTGCAAGGCAGCAACACTACCACTGTGCCACGGTGCCGCCCTTGATGGTCCATTCTCAATTACGAGTGAATTAAAAGCCCAACATGTTGGTGGGTCAGGACTTATATATAGGCCAGGTTTGTCGACAAATTGCCTTCCCTGATAGACATTAATGACTCTGGTGGGTTTTCGCAACACTTCCGCAGTTGTGGAGACAAAGGTTTTTTTTTTAAATTCCAGATTTATTTAATCACATGGATTTATATGGCTCATGGCGCCGAAGTGAGATTCAAACTCATAATTCTTGATTAATGGTCCAGAAAACTGGCTCCCAGTCCAAAAACTTAACCGCTGCGCGACCATAACAAAGAGTTGAACAAACTTCAAAATTTATATACAATCCGGTGTTCAAAACAAGCAACCTTGCCAACTGATAGCCTCTGTACAGCCTAAAAACAAGCCCTTCAGCCCACCGAGTCCACGTTGGTCAGTGACCACCTAAGGGTTTGAACACGCTAGAGGCAGGAAACATGTTCCCGATGTTGGGGGAGTCCAGAACCAGGGGCCACAGTTTAAGAATAAGTGGTAGTCCATTTAGAACGGAGATGAGAAAAACCTTTTCACACAGAGGGTTGTGAATCTGTGGAATTCTCTGCCTCAGAATGCAGTGGAGGCCGATTCTCTGGATGCTTTCACGAGAGAGTTAGATAGAGCTCTTAATGATTTGGTAACTACGGAGTGTTCTCCGTTCCGACGCCGGAGTTCCATCATCCTGGCGAGTGGGCCTGAAGGCCCCGTCCACGGGTGAACAATGAGGAAGATGACTGAACTTTGTTGCCTTCCCTCACTGTGGAAAACGTTGATTCCGCTGTGTGGGGATGTTCATGGTAAATTCTATCGTGCGTTGTGTTCTTTTTACTCGTGTGGCTGTATGGTCACTCAAATCTCACTGTACCAACTGGTGCACGTGACAATAAATGTCCCTTGAACTCTCTTGAAATCCAATTTTGAACAAGAAAGATACAATAGACACTAGAAAATAGACAATAGATAATAGACAATGGCCCTTCGAGCCAGCACCGCCATTCAATGTGATCATGGCTGATCATCCCCTATCAGTACCCCGTTCCTGCCTTCTCCCCATATCCCCTGACTCCGCTATCTTTAAGAGCCCTATCTAGCTCTCTCTTTAAAGCATCCAGAGAACCTGCCTCCACCGCCCTCTGAGGCAGAGAATTCCACAGACTCACCACTCTCTGTGAGAAATAGTATTTCCTCGCCTCCGTTCTAAATGGCTTACTCCTTATTCTTAAACAGTGGCCACTGGTTCTGGACTCCCCCAACATCGGGAACATATTTCCTGCCTCTTGCGTGTCCAAGCCCTTAACAATCTTATAGAAATATAGAAACATAGACAATAGGTGCAGGAGTAGGCCATTCGGCCCTTCGAGCCTGCACCGCCATTCAATATGATCATGGCTGATCATCCAACTCAGTATCCTGTACCAGCCTTCTCTCCATACCCCCTGATCCCTTTAGCCACAAGGGTCACATCGAACTCCCTCTTAAATATAGTCAATGAACTGGCCTCAACTACCTTCTCTGGCAGAGAATTTCACAGATTCACCACTCTCTGTGTAAAAAATGTTTTTCTCATCTCGGTCATAAAAGACTTCTCCCTTATCCTTAAACTGTGACCCCTTGTTCTGGACTTCCCCAACATCGGGAATAATCTTCCTGCATCTAGCCTGTCCAACCCCTTAAGAATTTTGTAAGTTTCTATAAGATCCCCCCTTAATCTTCTAAATTCTAGCGAGTACAAGCCGAGTCTATCCAGTCTTTCTTCATATGAAAGGCCTGCCATCCCAGGAATCAGCCTGGTGAACCTTCTCTGTACTCCCTCTATGGCAAGAGGAGCAGAATAAAAACAGGAGTCTCATAATGGGAACGGTTTAGCCGAAATCTAAGAAGATAAGCGATACAAACGTAATTAGGTTAAACGGAAAATCTTCACCCGCAAAGGGAATGGTGATACGTGGGTCCTTCATGATGTGGCTGTTTCAAGCAACATCTGTTAACTTGGACAAGCCCATGCCACTCCTGCTGAGTTTAATTAAGCAGAAGAGCTTGGAACCTGATGTGGAATTGGTGACAGTTTGACACATTGAGGAGAGAGTTCTTCTCCATCAGATGTTCCACCACATTGAGATCCATGGCAGATAGCAAAGTCCAAGTTGATTTCTGGAGCGTGTGAGATATCGGCACGACTTTAGGCATGACCATCGAACAGATTCCAAATGCAGCAAGATGAATGAGCTGGATCAATGTAATGTGATTAGGTAGTTTAGTTCATGTTCATAGGTTATAGGAGCAGAATTAAGCCATTTGGCCCATCAAGTCAACTCCACCATTCAATTGTGGGTGATCAGTCTTTTCCTCTCAACCACATTCTCCTGCTATCTATCCATAAACCCTGACAACCATATAAATCAAGAGATTAGTAAGAAATCTCTTACTTAGTAGAAAAATGTCGAGCAACAAAATATAGCGTGTAAACAGGCCCTTTGGCCGGCTGAGTCTGCACTGACCAACACACACGTTCTATTCTCCACATGAGGGACAATTTACAGAAGCCAATTAGCCGACAACCTTCATGTCTTTGGAGTGTAGGAGGTAACCAGAGCACATGGAGGAAAGACACGCAGGTCACGGGAAGGACGTACAAACTCCATACAGACAGCACCTTTCGTCAGGATCAAACCCGGGTCTCTGGCGCTGTAGGGTAGCAACCCCACTGCTGTGCCACTGTGCTGCAATATGTCACGAGACAAAGAGTCATGGAGTCTTACAGTGTGGCGACAGGCTCTTTGTCCCAACTTGCCCACACGGGCCAACATGTCCCATTGAAACTAGTCCCACTTGCCTGCATTTGGCTATGATCCCTCCAAACCTGTCCTATCCATGTACCTGTCTAAAGCCCTGTCCCATTGTACGAGTTCATTCCAAGAGCTCTCCCGAGTTTACAAAAAAATCTAATTCGTGGAAGCACGTAGAATGTACGTAGCGGGTACGTCGGAGCTCGGTGCATCTCTTAGAGGCTCGTTAAAGCCCTGTGCCACTGTACGAGTTAATTCAAGAGTTCTCCCGAGTTTGCCCTGATTCGAACTCGGAGATTTATGGTAATAACCATATAACCATATAACAATTACAGCACGGAAACAGGCCATCTCGACCCTTCTAGTCCGTGCCGAACACGTATTCTCCCCTAGTCCCATATACCTGCGCTCAGACCATAACACCTCCATTCCTTTCCCGTCCATGTAACTATCCAATTTATTTTTAAATGATAAAAACGAACCTGCCTCCACCACCTTCACTGGAAGCTCATTCCACACAGCCACCACTCTCTGAGTAAAGAAGTTCCCCCTCATGTTACGCCTAAACTTCAGTCCCTTAATTCTCAAGTCATGTCCCCTTGTTTGAATCTTCCCTACTCTCAGTGGGAAAAGCTTATCCACGTCAACTCTGTCTATCCCTCTCATCATTTTAAAGACCTCTATCAAGTCCCCCCTTAACCTTCTGCGCTCCAAAGAATAAAGCCCTAACTTGTTCAACCTTTCTCTGTAACTTAGTTGCTGAAACCCAGGCAACATTCTAGTAAATCTCCTCTGTACTCTCTCTATTTTGTTGACATCCTTCCTATAATTAGGCAACCAAAATTGTACACCATACTCCAGAATTGGCCTCGCCAATGCCTTGTACAATTTTAACATTACATCCCAACTTCTATACTCAATGCTCTGATTTATAAAGGCCAGCACACCAAAAGCTTTCTTTACCACCCTATCTACATGAGATTCCACTTTCAGGGAACTGTACACAGTTATTCCTAGATCCCTCTGTTCACCTGCATTCTTCAATTCCCTACCATTTACCATGTACGTCCTATTTTGATTTGTCCTGCCAAGATGTAGCACCTCACACTTATCAGCATTAAACTCCATCTGCCATCTTTCAGCCTACTCTTCCAACTGGCATAAATCTCTCTGTAGACTTTGAAAATCTACTTAATTATCCACAACCCCACCTATCTTAGTATCATCTGCATACTTACTAATCCAATTTACCACACCATCATCCAGATCATTGATGTACATGACAAACAACAGTGGACCCAACACAGATCCCTGTGGCACCCCACTAGTCACTGGCCTCCAACCTGACAAACAACCATCCACCATTACTCTCTGGCATCTCCCATTCAGCCACTGTTGAATCCATCTTGCTACTCCACCATTAATACCCAACAATTGAACCTTCTTAACCAACCTTCCATGAGGAACCTTGTCAAAGGCCTTACTAAAGTCCATATATACAACATCCACTGCTTTACCCTCATCAATTTCCCGAGTAACCTCTTCAAAAAATTCAAGAAGATTAGTCAAACATGACCTTCCAGGCACAAATTCATGTTGACTGTTCCTAATCAGACCCTGTTTATCCAGATGCTTATATATATTATCTCTAAGTATCCTTTCCATTAATTTGCCCACCACTGACGTCAAACTAACAGGTCTATATTTGCTCTTAGACCCCTTTTTAAACAATGGAACAACATGTGCAGTACGCCAATCCTCCGGTTCTATTCCGTTTCTAATGACATTTGAAATATTTCTGTCATAGCCCCTGCTATTTCTACACTAACTTCCCTCAATGTCCTAGGGAATATCCTGTCTGGACCTGGAGACTTATCCACTTTTATATTTCTCAAAAGTGTCAGTACTTCCTCTTCTTTGAATCTCATAGTTTCCATAGCTACTCTACTTGTTTCCCTTACCTCACATAATTCAATATCCTTCTCCTTGGTGAATACCGCAGAAAAGAAATTGTTCAATATCTCCACAATCTCTTTTGGCTCTGCAGATAGCTGTCCACTCTGACTCTCTAATGGACCAATTTTATCCCTCGTTATCCTTTTGCTATTAATATAGCTGTAGAAACCCTTTGGATTTACTTTCACCTTACTTGCCAAAGCAACCTCATATCTTCTTTTAGCTTTTCTGATTTCTTTCTTAAGATTCTTTTTACATTCTTTATACTCCTCAGGCACCTCATTTACTCCATGCTGCCTATAATTATTGTAGATCTCTCTCTTTTTCCGAACCAAGTATCCAATTTCCCTTGAAAACCATGGCTCTTTCCAATTTTTACCATTTCCTTTCAACCGAACAGGGACATAAAGATTCTGTACTCTTAAAATTTCACCTTTAAATGTACTCCATTTCTCTTCCACATCTTTCCCATAAAACAAAATGTCCCAATTTACTCCTTTTAAATCCTTTCACATCTCCTCAAAGTTAGCCTTTCTCCAATCAAAAATCTCAACCCTAGGTCCAGTTCTGACCCTCTCCATAATTATATTGAAACTAATGGTATTGTGATCACTGGTCCCGAACTGTTCCCCAACGCATACCTCTGTCACCTGACCCGTCTCATTTCCTAACAGGAGGTCCAGCACCGCCCCTTCTCTAGTAGGTACTTCGATGTATTGCTGCAAAAAACTATCCTGCACACATTTTACAAACTCCAACCCATCCAGCCCATTTACAGAATGTGTTTCCCAGTCTATGTGTGGAAAATTGAAATCTCCCACAATCACTACCTTGTGCTTACTACTAATATCTGCAATCTCCTTACATATTTGCTCTTCCAATTCTCGCTCCCCATTTGGCAGTCTATAATACACACCTATAAGTGTTGCTACCCCTTTCCCATTTCTACGTTCCACCCAAATAGCCTCCCTAGACGAGCCCTCTAATCTATCCTGCCAAAGCACTGCTGTAATATCTTCCCTGATAAGCAATGCAACACCTCCACCTCTTGCCCCTTTAATTCTATCACACCTGAAGCAACGAAATCTTGGAATATTTAATTTCCAATCACAGCCCTCCTGCAACCATGTTTCACTGATCGCCACAACATCATACTTCCAGGTGTCAATCCAGGCTCTAAGTTCATCCACCTTTCTTACAATGCTCCTAGCATTAAAATATACACATTTAAGAAACCCACCCTCTCTTATTCTCTGTTTATTGTCTTTCTCTTCTCTCCCCTACATTTTGGGTCAGAGTGCTACCATTCTCTGCCTCCTGCCTCACACACTGACTGCTAGCTTTCCCAATTTGAGTCCCTCCCCCCAACCATACTAGTTTAATGTCTCCCCAGTAGCCTTTGCAAATCTCCCCGCCAGGATATTGGTCCCCCTTGAGTTCAAGTGCAACCCGTCCTTTCTGTACAGGTCGCACCTTCCCCAAAAGAGGTCCCAATGATCCAGAAACTTGAATCCATACCCACTGCACCAGTCCCTCATCCACTCATTTATCCTCCACCTCGCTCCATTCCTACTCTCACTGTCGCGTGGCACAGGCAGTAATCCTGAGATTGTTACCTTTGCAGTCCTTCTCCTTAACTCTCTACCTAACTCCCTAAATTCTTCTTTCAGGACCTCTTCTCTTTTTTTACCTATGTCGTTGGTACCTATATGTACCACAACCTCAGGCTCCTCTCCCTCCCATTTCAGGATTTCTTGGACACGTTCAGACACATCCCTGATCCTGGCACCAGGTAGACAAACTACCATCCGGGTCTCCTGTCTGTGTCCACAGAATCGCCTATCCGACCCCCTGACTATAGAGTCCCCTATTACAATTGCCCTCCTCTTCTTTTCCTTACCCTTCTGAGCAACAGGACCGGTCTTTATGCCAGAGGCCCGGCCGCTGTCGCTGCCCCCAGGTAGGCTGTCTCCCCCACCCTTACTCAAACATGAGTACTTATTTTCAAGGTGTACAGCCACCGGGGTACTCACCAGTCCCTGCCTCTGCCCGTTGCCCTTCCTAACTGTGACCCAGTTTTCTGTCTCCCGTGGTCTTGGAGTGACCACTTCCCTGTAACTCCTATCTATGACCTCCTCGCTCTCCCTGAGCAGACAGAGGTCATCGAGTTGCTGTTCCAGGTTCCTAACATGGTCCCTTAGGAGCCCCATCTCGACGCACCTGGCGCAGATGTGGACGTCTGAAGGGCACTCAGACTCCATGACCTCCCACATCTGACATCCAGAACAGTAATCTCCCCTGGCCCTCATTCTCCCCCTTATCCGAATACAATAAAGGCTTACCTGGGATACAAGCCAATCAGCTGCTTCCTCTAGTCCTGTAACGGCTGCTTCCTCTAGTCCGTTCGACCAATCAGAGGCTTCCACCAGCCCCCTTAATTTGAAGTGTGATCTGCGAATGGAACGTTGCAGATTTTGGTTCCTCCCCCTGTAACAGCTCCTGGGCCTCTGTTGAAACAAGCCCCGCGATGGGTTTTTTAACTCACCACACGGAGGTCGCTCCTCCCTCTGTAACGGCTCCTGGGCCTCTGTTGAAACACGCCCCGCGATGGGTTTTTTAACTCACCACACGGAGGTCGCTCCTCCCTCTGTAACGGCTCCTGGGCCTCTGTTGAAACAAGCCCCGCGATGGGTTTTTTAACTCACCACACGGAGGTCGCTCCTCCCTCACCAACGGCTCCTGGGCCTCTGCTGAAACAAGCCCCGCGATGGGTTTTTTAACTCACCGCACGGAGGTCGCTCCTCCCTCACCAACGGCTCCTGGGCCTCTCGTAATGGCCGCTCGTAGACACTCGGGGCTCTCGTGGACATTTTTTAACAAGTTGAAATATCTTCACGAGTCTTCACGAGCTTACCGCGTTTCCCAAGTACCTACCGTTAGCGTTACGAGCCCTAAGGGACGTCCCCGAGCTCCGACGTACCCGCTACGTGCATTCTACGTGCTCCCACAGTTTGATTTTTTTTTAAACTCGGGAGAGCTCTTGAATGAACTCGTACAGTGGGACAGGGTTTTAACACTAACGGCAGGTACTCGGGAAACGCGGTAAGCTCGGGAAGACTCGTGAAGATTTTTCAACATGTGGAAAAATGTCCACGAGAGCCCCGAGTATCTACGAGCGGCCATTACCATAAATCTCCGAGTTCGAATCAGGGCAAACTCGGGAGAGCTCTTGAATGAACTCGCACAGTGGGACAGGGCTTTAAATGTTTCATAATTAGCTGTTCAGAACATACAGGTTGCCCCCAGGTTACATTAGGGTCTCCAGGAACTAGTTTGTCACTTTCTTGGATTATCATTGTCACTTGTACTGAGATACAGTGAAAAACTTTGTTTTGCATGTCATCCAGGCAACTTGCTTTCCCTCTCTCTCCATCCTTTCCCCCTTCCCAGTTCTCCCACCAGCCTGACTGCCTCTGAGTCTCTGTTTATCTCTGTTTGCTTCGTTGTTACCTTCTCCCAACTAACAATGATCTATTCTACATTTTCCTTGATCTACATCCCCTTTTGTCCTGTTTTCACACCTTACATTTCCTTATCTACACAGTTCCTTGTCTATGTATCTCCCTCTCACCTGACGTCAGTCTGAAAATGGGTCTCGACTCGAATCGTCACCCATTCCTTCTCTCCAGAGATGCTGCCTGTCCCGCTGAGTTACTCCAGCATGTTGTGTCTATCTTCTCTATATAAGTACAGCAGGTTGAGCAAAGAGAAAAAATATAATACAGAATAGACTGTTGCAGCATTATCGGTTACAGTTACACACTATATACATGAGGACGAAATGTGTAGGACGGAACTGCAGATCCTGGTTTACACCGAAGATAGACACAAAATGCTGGAGTAACTCAGCGGGACAGGCAGCATCTCTGGAGAGAAGGAATGGGTGACGTTTCAGGTCGAGATCCTTCTTCAGACTGAGAGTCAGGGGAGAGGAAAGCTAGAGATATGGAAGGGTGCAAAGCATATTTAGATGCGCAAAAGGACAGATCAAAGCAGATGATAATCAAGGAAATATAGAAAGGGTCATTGTTGGCTGAGGGGAAGGTGACAACGAGGCATACAAACAGTAACATTAATCAGGATGGCAGTGAAACTAATCACAGAACTAAGGCGGTGGAGAGATGCTGCCTGCCCCGCTGATTTACTCCAGTATTTTGTGTCTATATACATGAGTACATCAGGTAATTCAAAAGAGAAAACAGATTTGAAATATAGTGTAGCAGGGAACTGCAGATGCTGGTTTACACCGAGCATAGATACAGACTGCTGGAGTAACTCAGCGGATTCGGCAGCACCTCAGGAGAAAAGGCATAGGTGACGTTTTGGGTCGGTTCTTCTTCAGACTGAGTTATAGAAAAATCAGTTATATAAAATATAATGGTACAGCCACAGAGAAAGTGCATTTATGAAAAAGCGCAAGGATGGCAGCAAGGTAGGATGGAGGATGGGGGAAATTCTTCCTTAGCATATCAGAGGTTTGTTCAAGAGTTTGATAATAGCAGGGTAGAATCTTTTGGGCGGCACAGTGGGGAAGGGGTGTAGTTCAGGTCCTCGAGTCCTGGCAATGTTGTTGTAAAGCTTCCCTATACCCTTTATACAGGGTCTTGGTGAGACCACACCTGGAGTATTGCGTACAGATTTGGTCTCCTAATCTGAGGAAAGACATTCTTGCCATAGAGGGAGTACAGAGAATGTTCACCAGACTGATTCCTGGGATGTCAGGACTTTCATATGAAGAAAGACTGGTTAGACTCGGCTTGTACTCGCTAGAATTTCGAAGATTGGGGGGGGATCTTATAGAAACGTACAAAATTCTTAAGGGGTTGGACAGGCTAGATGCAAGAAGATTGTTCCCGATGTTGGGGAAGTCCAGAACAAGGGGTCACAGTTTGAGGATAAGGGGGAAGTATTTTAGGACCGAGATGAGAAAAACAAATTTCACACAGAATATCTGTGGAATTCTCTGCCACAGAAAGTAGTTAAGGCCAGTTCTTTTCGATATTTAAGAGGGAGTTAGATGTGGCCCTTATGGTTAAAGGGATCAGGGGGTATGGCGAGAAGGCAGGTACAGGATACTGAGTTGGATGATCAGCCATGATCATATTGAATGGCAGTGCAGGCTCGAAGGGGCGAATGGCCTACTCCTGCACCTATTGTCTATGTTTCTATGTTTCCAGCAAAGAATGATGTGCAGAGGGATGGGATCCAAGTTTATCTTGGAGCCAGCGTTGACCTCGATGGGCCAACTGGCCTGCTTCTTCCGTAACAATTCTTGGATCCAGTTATTGAATGATAAACATGTGGGTAATGAAGAGGTGGCGGAGGAGGGCTTCCATTGAATGGAACATTGACACCAGATGAGAACTCCTCTGCAAGTATGGGACACACATGCACCGGAAGAGAGTCAATAAAATGGTTTATTGGACAAGTATGGAAATTGTGATTCAATATATTGTTGAGGATGAACGTCAGAAATGGAAAGAAAGTTTAGAAGAGTTTAGAAGAATGAGCCGGCCCCTAATTGAAACATACAGAACAGTGAAAGGCTTGGATAGAGTGGATGTGGAGAGGATGTTTCCACTAGTGGGAGAGTCTAGGACAAGAGGTCACAGCCTCAGAATTTAAGGACATTCTTTTAGGAAGGAGATAAGGAAGGATAAATTTATTTCGAGGGTGGTGAATCGGTGGAATTCTTTGCAACAGAAGGCTGTGGAGCCCAAGTCATTGGATATTTTTTAAGGCAGAGATAGATAGATTCTTGATTAGTATGGGTTTCAGAGGTTAGGGGGATAAGGCAGGAGAATGGAGTTAGGAGGGAGAGATAGATCAGCCAAGATTGAATGGCTGAGTGGACCTGATGGGCCGAATGGCCTACTCCTATACCTATTCCTATGACCTTATGAAAATGAAGGGATGAGAGATGTACAAATAAGAAACATCTTGAAAACATGTCCCTGACTAAATTGAGGAATACATTGAAAATCAGTGAACTCTATGTAGAAAAACAAGGAACTGCAGATGCTGGCTTACAAAAAAATGATACAGAGAGGAATATGGAAATCGCACGGAGTCTCTTGCCCAGATGATGGGAATCAAGAACCAGATGATATAGGTTAAAGTTAGGGGGGTCTGATTGAATAGGATCCTGGGGGGGGGTAACTTTTCACACAAAGTGGTGCTGGGTGTACAGAATGAGGTGTCGGAGGAGGGTAGTTGAGGCTGGGACCATCGCAACTTTTAAGAAACATTTAGACAGTTTATTGTCATGTGTCCCTGTATAGGACAATGAAATTCTTGCTTTGCAGGGGAAGTCTACCCTTGTTCTTCTGTGGGGGGGAGGGAGAGTGAGAGCAGAACTACGGGACACAGAGGAGATGTGGGTGAGTGATCCGTCTATGGTAGGGGGACACAATGGCGCAGCGGTAGAGTTGCTGCCTCACGGGGCTAGAGACCCAGGTTCGATCCTGACTACGGGTGTTGTCTGTACGGAGTTTGTACCTTCTCCCCGTGACCTGCGTGGGTTTTCTCCGGGATCGTCGGTTTCCTCCCACACTCCAAAGACCTACAGTTTTGCCGGTTAATTAGAAACATACAAACATAGAAACATAGAAAATAGGTGCAGGAGTAGGCCATTCGGCCCTTCGATCTTGCACCGCCATTCAATATGATCATGGCTGATCATCCAACTCAGTATCCTGTACCTGCCTTCTCTCCATACCCCCTGATCCCTTTAGCCATCTAACTCCCTCTTAAATATAGCCAATGAACTGGCCTCAACTTCCTTCTGTGGCAGAGAGTTCCAGAGAATGTTTTTTCTCATCTCGGTCCTAACGGATTTCCCCTCTATCCTTATGTTTCCTGCCTCTTGCGTGTCCAAGCCCTTAACAATCTTATAGAAACAGAGAAACATAGACAATAGGTGCAGGAGTAGGCCATTCGGCCCTTCGAGCCCGCACTGCCATTCAATATGATCATGGCTGATCATCCAACTCAGTATCCTGTACCAGCCTTCTCTCCATACCCCCTGAATCCTTTAACCACAAGGGTCACATCGAACTCCCTCTTAAATATAGCCAATGAACTGGCCTCAACTACCTTCTCTGGCAGAGAATTTCACAGATTCACCACTCTCTGTGTAAAAAATGTTTTTCTCATCTCGGTCATAAAAGACTTCTCCCTTATCCTTAAACTGTGACCCCTTGTCCTGGACTTCCCCAACATCGGGAACAATTTTCCTGCATCTAACCTGTCCAACCCCTTAAGAATTTTGTAGGTTTCTATAAGATCCCCCCTCAATCTCCTAAATTCTAGCGAGGTGAGGTGTAATTCTAAATTAGTGAGGTCTAATTGTAAAGTGTGTGTAGGATAGTGTGAGCGTGCGGGGATCGCAGGTCGGGGTGGACTCGATGGGCCGAGGGGTCTGTTACCGTGGTGTATCTCCAAACTAAACTAAAAACAAGAAGGGGGGGGGGGGTCTGGGGGATTTATTCAAGAAAGAGGACATCAGGGGGTGCAGTTTTTATAGCGTGTTTGCCCAATGCAAATCCAACAAGCGAATATAGATGTGATTGAGAGTGGAGTGTGTTTCGCAAAGCATCTGTGACACATGGTTTGTTTAGCAGACTGGCTTCGCAGGGCATGGATAATCATCAACTTAGTACATGGGCCAAGATCGCCAGCATGAGTTACTATTGCTTAGTGACTTGGAACTGAAAATATCGGACAAAAACTATGGAAGCATAGCGGGAGTTGCGAGCGATTTCGGGGGCAGCACGGTGGCACAGCGGTAGAGTTGCTGCCTTACATCGCCAGGCACCCCGGGTCCGGTACTGACTACGGGTGCTGTCTGTACGGAGTTTGCACGTTCTCTCCGTGACCTGCGTGGGTTTTTCTTCGGGTGCTCCAGTTTCCTCTCACGCTCCAAAGACATAGAAACATAGACACAGAGAAAATAGGTGCAGGAGTAGGCCATTCGGCCCTTCGAGCCTGCACCACCATTCAATATGATCATGGCTGATCATCCAACTCAGTATCCTGTACCTGCCTTCTCTCCATACCCTTTAGCCACAAGGGCCACATCTAACTCCCTCTTAAATATAGCCAATGAACTGGCCTCGACTATATTCACAGAATACATTATTGTTTCTAACCTCAAAAGGCAATAAAGGTGTTGAGACAGATGAATGAATGAATAGGTTTATTGGCCAAGTATGTACACATACAAGGAATTTGCTTTGGTGCTCTGCTCGCAAGTAACAACACGACAATACAGTAAACACAAAAACTGCACATACAACCTCAGGCACAGACGAGCGGACAGTATCGCCACAAATAGAACACGCTTTTTTAAGAGCTTCTTCCCTGCAACAGTGAGACTCTTGGCCAAAACACAACAAAATGAACTGATGTCCTGATATAGTGTTTGTGCAAGTTACAATGCTCTATGTGTCTTTTTTTATTTTTTTAAATTTTTAAATTTTTAATTTTAATTTTTAACTTAACTTGACTCTCTGAATAGCCGCACAAGAGTTCCTATGTGTGTAAGCACAAATGGCAAATAAAGTTTTTGACCTTTTTGACCTTTGACAATTAAGAATAAAACATTAAAACATTAAGAATAAAACATTATAGTTTAAACATGTGAATGAAATAAAATACCAGAGTAAAAGGAGGCTACAGACTTTTGGTTATTAAGTAGAGTTACTGCTCATGGAAAAAAGCTGTTTTTATGTCTGGCTGTGACATAATTGACAGTCCGGAGTTGCCTTCCAGAGGGAACTGCTTCAAAGAGTTTGAGGCCACGGTGAGAGTGGTCAGAGATGATCTTACCCGCTCGCTTCCTGGCCCTTCAAGTGTACAATTCGTCAATGGGGGGAAGGTTGCGGCCAACAGCCAACTTAGAACGGAGATGAGGAAAAACTTTTTCTCACAGAGAGTTGTGAGTGTGTGGAATTCTCTGCCTCAGAGGGCGATGGAGGCTGGTTCTCTGGATGCTTTCTAGAGAGAATTAGATAGAGCTCTTAGGGATAGCGGAGTTAAGGGATATAGAGAGAAGACAGGAACAGGGTACTGATTGTGGATGATCAGCCATGATCACATTGAATGGTGGTGCTGGCTCGAAGGGCCGAATGGCCTACTCCTGCACCTATTGTCTATTGTCTATAACCACCTTCTCAGCCGATCGAACGATTCGCTGCAGCCTCTGGATGTCGTGATCATACATGTCGTGATGTCGTGATCATATATGAGATGAGCATAATAAGATGAGTGGTTCAAAGGACTAAAAGCCAACTCATGCTCCTAGTTTTGAATGCTTCTGTGAAACAAAGGAAATAAGGTACAGCTGTTGGATAGCCAAGTCAATAACAATAATTTGTGCTTCTCACTTAATCTGTGTTCCATCCTAACTATTTTCTTCCATCTATGCAATTTGCAGTTCCTCCTAACTTGAAATGGCATCTGTAAACTTGGACATGCAATTCACTGTTCCTTGATTGAAATCATTAGAATAAATAGTGAAATTCTCTGAGTCCCCAGGGGAATACTACTTGTCATGTCCTGCCAATCATGAAAATATTCTCTTTATCTCGACTTCCTCTCTCCTGCCTGGCAACCAATTATCAACTCATTTAACAGTTGACTCTAAATGCGTGCACTTTCATGTTCGGGAATAATCACGTGAAGAATACTTGCAAATGCCACTGAAACATAGAAACATGGCTGATCATCCAACTCGGTATCCTGTACCTACCTTCTCTCCATACTCCCTGATCCCTTTAGCCACAAGGGCCACATCTAACTCCCTCTTAAATATAGCCAATGAACTGGCCTCAACTATATTCTGTGGCAGAGAATTCCAGAGATTCACCACTCTCTGTGTGAAAAATGTTTTCCTCATCTCGGTCCTAAAGGATTTCCCCCTTATCCTTAAACTGTGACCCCTTGTTCTGGACTTCCCCAACATCGGGAACAATCTTCCTGCATCTAGCCTGTCCAACCCCTTAAGAATTTTGTAAGTTTCTATAAGATCCCCCCTCATTCTTCTAAATTCTAGCGAGTACAAGCCGAGTCTATCCAGTCTTTCTTCATATGAAAGTCCTGACATCCCAGGAATCAGTCTGGTGAACCTTCTCTGTACTCCCTCTATGGCAAAGAAGGTTCACCAGACTGTACAGGTTTGCAGGTTAATTGGCTTCGGTAAAATTATAAATTGTCCCTGGTGCGTAGGATGGTGCTAGTGTACAGGGTGATTGTTAGTCAGCGCAAACTCTGTGGGCCGAGCAGCCCGTTTCGGTGCTGTATCTCTACACTAAACTAAATGAAAGCTCAGAGATCCTGGTTCAATCCTGACCTCGGGCGCAGCCTGCATGCAGTTTGCATGCTCTCCCTCTGTGCTCTGATTACCCCGACAACCGTAAGATGCGCGGGTTTGTAGGTCAATTGGCCACTGTTAATTATGTAAATCAGTTAATGAATCTGTGGGAAATTGATGGAGAGAACGGATTAGTACAAGATTAGAGGGAATAAGGGCATAGGTCATCAGGTCAAATGGAATAGGAGTAGAATTAGGCCATTCGGCAGGCAGTGAAGAAAGTGAATGGCATGTTGGCCTTCATAACAAGAGGAGTTGAGTATAGGAGCAAAGAGGTCCTTCTGCAGTTGTACAGGGCCCTAGTGAGACCACACCTGGAGTATTGTGTGCAGTTTTAGTCTCCAAATTTGAGGAAGGAATTTCTTGCTATTGAGGGAGTGCAGCGTAGGTTTACAAGGTTAATTCCCGGGATGGCGGGACTGTCATATGCTGAGAGAATGGAGCGGCTGGGCTTGTACACTCTGGAGTTTAGAAGGATGAGAGGGTATCTCATTGAAACATACAATATTACAAAGGGTTTGGACATGTTAGAGGCAGGAAACATGTTCCCGATGTTGTCCAGAACCAGGGGCCACAGATTAAGAATAAGGGGTAAGCCATTTAGAATGGAGATGAGGAAACACTTTTTCACACAGAGGATTGTGAGTCTGTGAAATTCTCTGCCTCAGAGGGCGGTGGAGGCCAGTTCTCTGGATACTTTCAAGAGAGAGTTAGATAGGGATCTAAAAGATAGCGGAGTCAGGAGGTATGGGGAGAAGGCGGGAATGGTGTACTGATTGTGGATGATCAGCCATGATCACATTGAATGGCGGTGCTGGCTCGAAGGGCCGAATGACCTACTCCTGCACCTATTGTCTATTGTCTAAGCCTACTCCACCGTTCAATCATGGCTGATCTATCCCTCCCACCTGACCCCATTCTCCTGCCTTCTCCCCACAACCTCTGACACCCGTACTAATCAAGAATTTATCTATCTCTGCCTTAAAAATATCCACTGACTTGGCCTCCACTGCTTTTTTTGGCAAAGAATTCCACAGCTTTGCCACCCTCCGACTAAATACATTTCTTCTCATCTTCCTCCTTAAAAAACATGCTTTAATTCTGAGGCTATGACCTTTAGTCCTAGACTCACCCGCTAATGGAAACATCCTCTCCACATCCACTCTATCCAAGCCTTTCACTCTTCTGTATTCTGTATGAGTGGTTGATGATCAGCGTGGACTCGGTAGGCCAAAGGGCCTGGTTACATGCTCTCTCTCTCTCTATGACAATGGCATTCATTCTGTGTTGGCTCAAAAAAGCTGAGCACCCAATCTTGCAAACACCCTGCATTACAAATAAGATTACGGGCAGCCACGGTGGTGCAGCGGTAGATTTGCTGCCTTACATCGCCAGGCACCCAGGTTCAATCCTGACTACGGGTGCTGTCTGTACAGAGTTGGTACGTTCTCCCCGTGACCACGGAGGGCTTTCTCAAGGAACTCCAGTTTCCTCCCACACTTCAAAAAAGTACTGGTTTGCAGGCTAAATGGCTTGGTTAAAGCCCTGTCCCACGGTACGAGTTCATTCCAAGAGCTCTCCCGAGTTTAAAAAAAATCAAACTCGTGGTAAGCACGGAGAATGAACGTAGCGGGTACGTCGGAGCTCGGGGACGTCTCCTTGTGCTAACGGCAGGTACTCGGGAAGACTCGCTAACGGCAGGTAAGCACGGGAAGACTCGTGAAGATTTTTCAACATGATGAAAAATGTCCACGAAAGACCCGAGTACCGACGAGTGGCCATTACCGTAAATCTCAGAGTTCGAATCAGGGCAAACTCGGGAGAGCTCTTGGAATCAACTCGTACCGTGGGACAGGGATTTTAAACAGTAAATTGTGTAGGATAGTGTTAATGTGCAGGGATCGCCGGTCGGTGCAGACACGGGAGGGCCGCAGGGCCTGTTTTCTGTGCCGTACTCTAAATTAATCTAAACCCCCCTGTCCCACTTTCACAACCTAATTATCGACCTCTGCCGAGTTTGCCCTTGACTCATACTCGCAGCATGGTCGTCACAAGGTCGTAGGAGGTCTTCGTAACTCTTCCTCACGCTCGTGAGTGGTCTCCGCGTACTCGTGGCCTCAAGTAGGTCGCGCCGTCTTTTCCAGCACGATAAAAAATGTTTTAAAAAAAGTCGGCATGGAGAAAATGTATACTTTTTACTCGTAGGTAGGTCATGGGTAGGTCGTAGTAAGTCGTGATGGTAGTCGTAGATAGTCGTAGGTAGTCGTGGGTAGGTCGTAGGTCGGCAACTGGCCCGAGAAAAAAAATGCAAACATGACATCATTTTATCATGTGATAATTTTCCACTCGTAGCTAGTCGTAGTTGGTCTTAGGTGTGGAAGACTGAGATCGAGGGGGGTCGTTGGAGGTCTTTTACTTTGGCGAGTCAACACGATCTTGACATTTTTTTCAACTCGTCAAGGGTCTACTAAACTCGTGGATTAGCTCGTCCAAGTGGGACAGACCCTTAAGCAGCGAGTACTGGTCCAGTGCCGTCAAACGAGCTGTGAACGGGTTGACAAGGGGTTGGACAGGCTAGATGCAGGAAGATTGCTCCCGATGTTGGGGAAGTCCAGGACAAGGGGTCACAGCTTAAGGATAAGGGGGAAATCCTTTAAAACCGAGATGAGAAGAACTTTTTTCACACAGAGAGTGGTGAATCTCTGGAACTCTCTGCCACAGAGGGTAGTCGAGGCCAGTTCATTGGCTATATTTAAGAGGGAGTTAGATGTGGCCCTTGTGGCTAAGGGGATCAGAGGGTATGGAGAGAAGGCAGGTACAGGATACTGAGTTGGATGATCAGCCATGATCATATTGAATGGCGGTGCAGGCTCGAAGGGCCGAATGGCCTACTCCTGCACCTAATTTCTATGTTTCTATGTTTCTATGACAATCTGGTTCATATTTCTCGGCTGAGGAAGTCAATTAACAGATGCCAGCGAAGATCCCTCATTCAGAAGCAAGACGTCTCTATATGTGTAAAGCTGGGCCTTCATTCTAAGTCGCACTCAGCTGCCTGTAGTTGGAGAACCTCGCTGTGTTTTATAGGGCAGAACCACTCAAGACACAGCGGGGCTCTGCTTATAATCAGGTTACTGGCTGCAGAGCTTCAAGCATGGAAAGTTATCAAAAATATTTCATGACACAAAACACCATGGAACTGAATCTGGGCGTTTTCGAATGACGCATATTATTTTACATGATACTGGCCCAGGCACTTTCTGTCTGTAAAGAGAGAATGTTCTGAGGGGGTCTACACGATTATGAAAAGCACAGACATGGAGTCATTTTTATCTTATTCTTGGTGGAAAAACAGAACTAGGTAGACAATAATGCTGGAGAAACTCAGCAGGTGAGGCAGCATCTATGGGGCGAAGGAAATAGGCAACGTTTCGGGTCGCGACCCTTCTTCAGAACTAGAAGGCAGAGTCGTTCAGAAATCCACATATTCTGAAGCACTGGAAGAGAACAGAGGGGCAATAGTGAGGGGCAAAATTGTGGAAGCATTTCAAAATAAGCTAAGTTCATCAGTGAGAGGAGCAGATTTTGGCCATTCGGCCCATCGAGTCTACTCTGCCATTCAATCATGGTTGATCTATCTTTCCATATATAACCATATAACCATATAACCATATAACAATTACAGCACGGAAACAGGCCATCTCGGCCCTACAAGTCCATGCCGAACAATTTTTTCCCTTAGTCCCACCTACCTGCACTCATACCATAACCCTCCATTCCCTTCTCATCCATATGCCTATCCAATTTATTTTTAAATGATACCAACGAACCTGCCTCCACCACTTCCACTGGAAGCTCATTCCACACAGCTACCACTCTCTGAGTAAAGACGTTCCCCCTCATGTCACCCCTAAACTTCTGTCCCTTAATTCTGAAGTCATGTCCTCTTGTTTGAATCTTCCCTATTCTCAAAGGGAAAAGCTTGTCCACATCAATGGGGTCCCTCTCAACCCCATTCTCCTGCCTTCTCCCCATAACCCCTGACACTCGTACTAATCAAGAATCCATCGCTGAGTCTTGAATAGATAAGGTGATCGCTGGTCGGCGCAGACTCAGTGGGCTGAAGGGCCTGTTTCCGCACTGTATCTCTAAAGTCCATAGGAACAGAGTTGTGCAAGCAATAAATGCTAGAATGGACCATTTGGACTGAATCGCCTGCAACTGCAATACAAATTCCATGTAAAAATAATAATTAAGGAAGATATCAGCCAGAGTATTGAGTATTGAAGTTGGGAGGTCATGTTGCAGTTGTATAAGGAGTTGGTGAGACCGCATTTAGAGTATTGTGTACAGTTCTGGGCACCATGTTAAAGGAAATATGTTGTCAAGCTGGAAAGGGTACAGAGAAGATTTACGAGGATGTTACCAGGATAAAGGGTCTGAGCTACAGGGAAAGGTTGAGCAGGCTGGGACTATTCCTTGGAGTACAGGAGGATGAAGGGTGATCTCATAGAGGTGTATAAAATCATGAGAGGAATAGATCGGGTAGATGCACAGAGTCTCTTTCCCAGAGTAGGTGAATTGAGGACCAGAGGACATAATTCAAGGTGAAGGGGAAAAGATTTAATAGGAATCTGATGGGTAATTTTTTCACACAGAGGGTGGTGGGTGTATGGAACAAGCTGCCAGAGGAGGTAGTTGAGACTGGGTCTATCCCAGTGTTTAAGAAACAGTTCGACAGGTACATGGATAGGACAGGTTTGGGGGGATATGGACCAAACGCAGGCAGGTGGGACTAGTGTCGCTTGGACGTGTTGGCCGGTGTGGGCAAGTTGGGCCGAAGGGTCAATTTCCACGCTGTATCACTCAATGCCTCTATAACCCATATGGTCAGCTAATGGGAGTGATAATCCATCCCAGAGGTTGCAGTGCCACCAAAACAACTAGTTTCAATGAGGTTCAAAAGGAAACTCGAGGTTTCGTTGGGTTGTTCGCGAACAAGGAGGTTATTATGAAATGTGTGTGAAGGGGCAGCAGATGCTGGTTTATACCATAGATAGACACTCCTATCACTTATGACCTTATGACAAAAAACTGGATTGACTTCGTGGGTTAGGCAACATCTCTGGAGAAAAGTAATAGGTGACGTTTCGTGTCGAAACCCTTCTTCAGACCGAGAGTGAGGGGAATGGAAAACGAGGGATATAGATGTTGATGAAGAGAGATATAGAATAAATGAATGAAAGATATGCAAAGAAGTAATGATGATAAAGGAGACCGGCCATTGTTCGGTGTGCGCTAGGCGAAAACGAGTTTCAGACAATGAGACTCAACAAGACGACTTTGAAGCTAGTCCAACAACTTGGTTGGTGGGGGGGAGGGACGGAGAGAGAGGGTCGCAAAGGTTACTTGAAGTTAGAGAAATCAATATTCATAGCGCTGGGACGTAAGCTGCCCGAGTAAAATTATTTCAGATAGTCACTGAAAGAGATGATTTTCCCCAACAATTGCTGGATAGTGAAGGGGAGAATGTTTCACCGTCTGTGAGAACACTGGATCACTGTAGATTGTTCTTGGAAACAGAGAGCACAAACAAAATGACATTTAAACACTTGTGTGGTGCTGCCAGATAAATATTGGACAATGGTGATGAATGGAATTAAATCAGATAAAAGCTCATTCAGCCATTTAAACATCTTCCGCCATTCAGTTAAGCCTTATAGAACCATAGAAATATAGAAACATAGAAAATAGGTGCAGGAGTAGGCCATTCGGCCCTTCGAGCCTGCACCGCCATTCAATATGATCATGGCTGATCATCCACAATCAGTACCCCGTTCCTGCCTTCTCTCCATACCCCTGATCCCTTTAACCACAAGGGCTACATCTAACTCACTCTTAAATATAGCCAATGAACTGGCCTCAACTACCTTCTGTGGCAGAGAATTCCAGAGATTCACCACTCTCTGTGTGAAAAATGTTTTTCTCATCTCGATCCTAAAAGATTTCCCCCTTATCCTTAAACTGTGCCCCCTTGTTCTGGATGTCCCCAACATCGGGAACAATCTTCCTGCATCTAGCCTGTCCAACCCCTTAAGAATTTTGTAAGTTTCTATAAGATCCCCCCCTCAATCTTCTAAATTCTAGCGAGTACAAGCCGAGTCTATCCAGTCTTTCTTCATATGAAAGTCCTGACATCCCAGGAATCAGTCTGGTGCTCCCCCATCCCTCCCTCCCCCAAGTCGCACCAGCTTCTCATTCTCACCCAACAACCAGCTAACAATGTGTAGGAAGGAACTGTAGATGCTGGTTTAAACCGAAGATGGACACAAAATGCTGGTGCAACTCGGCGGGATAATCTGTGGAATTTATTGCCACAGAGGGCTGTGGAGGCTGTGGAGGCTGTGGAGGCCAAGACAGTGGATATTTTAAAGGCAGGGATAGACACATTCTTGATTAGAATGGGTGTCAAGTGTTATAGACAATAGACAATAGACAATAGGTGCAGGAGTAGGACATTTGGCCCTTCGAGCCATTCAATGTGATCATAATAATAATAATAATAATAAATTTTATTTTCGGGCGCCTTTCAAATCTCAAGGACACCTTACAAAGATTAACAGAAGAGAAAAAAACATATAGTCGGAGAAAAATAAATAATAAGGACATCATCAATATAGAAATTAAAGATAGAAATCGCTCCAAAGACACAAAATCAAAAAACACAATGTGAAGAGAGAGCAGCGGCAGCTAAAGCGCGCCAGCGTCCACTCTCCCTTCCGACAGCCATCTTGGACACAGACTAAAATAGTAACCACTGTGGGGGAAGGCACAAAGTCCAGTCCCCAACCCCAGTTCTCCCAAAAGTCACGCCTATTGAGGCCTCCGCTATTGCCTCTACGGAGGCCCGATGTTCCTGGCCGTTCTGGCCGGGTGGAGTTGCCCCGGCGTCGGGAGAGTCCTCACAGCGGCTGGGCCACCTGGAACGGCCGCTTCCTAGCAGGGGATTGTCGGCTTCCGAAGCCGAGAGGGACGCACCGGGTTGGAGCTCCCAGGCTCCCGATGTTAAAGTCGGCACCGCCTGCTCCCGCTCCGCAGACCCGCAGCCCGGAGGTGTTGAACACGGCGGTCACAGCTCACCGGAGCTCCAGCGCGTCGATCCAGCGCGGCGACCCAGGCAAGGCATCGCCCGCTCCGCTCCACGATAGCGCTCCAGCGCTGTGCCACCAACGAAGCCGAGGTGCTGGGCGGTCCCCGCCAGAAAACGGCGCTCCAAGCCCGCTAGTAGGCCACGAGGACGGGTCGACGGGCAGCCCGGAGAAAAAGCTGCCTCACCGACCAGGTAGGGACCTAGAAGTAAGATTACCTCCTTCCCCCCCACAATAAGAAGTCCATTTCTCCTACAAACGAAAAACAAGACTAACTAAAAAACTGGGGAAAAAAATGGATTAAACAGACGGCTGCTGGTAGCAGCCGTTCCCCAAGATGGCTCCTCCTCCCTGGCTGATCATCCCCAATCAGTACCCCGTTCCTGCCTTCTCCCCATATCCCCTGACTCCGCTATTTTTAAGAAACCTATCTAGCTCTCTTGAAAGAATCCAGAGAATCTGCCTCCACCGCCCTCTGAGGCAGGGAATTCCACAGACTATGGGGTGAAGGCAGGAAAATGGGATTAGGAGGCAGAGATCAGCCATGATTGAATGGTGGAGAAGACGCGATGGGCCGAACGGCCTATTTCTACTCCTGTTACTTGCGGACTTGTGACAGTGGTAAGTCTTTTGCAGGAAGGAACTGCAGATGCTGGTTTACACCAAAGATAAACACAACATGCTGGAGTAACTCAGCGAGACAGGCAGCATCTCTGGAGAGAAGGAATGGGTGACATATCGGGTTGAGGCCCTTCTTCACACTGGTTAGGGAAAAGGGCTGCAAGTGATAGATGATGATGTGGTGAGGTAAAGAACAATGAATGAAAGGTATGCAAAAACATAACGATGGCTGTTTGTTGGGTCAAAACGCCAGCCATTCCTTCTCTCCAGAGATGCTGCCTGACCCGCTGAGTTACTCCAGCATTTTGTGTCTATATTCGCTTTCTTCCACCATCTGCAATTCCTTCCTACACATTATATTGTGTCTTACCCACTCCTCTCAGCATTATATAGATTTTATCAAGGTAACACTGCAAATAAATCAAAATCTGTCGACCTCAAAAATATCAAAACAAACCGTGTTAACTAGAGGGATACTTAGGGGCAGCGCAGTGGCGCAGCGGTAGAGTTGCTGCCTTATAGCGCAAGAGAAGGCAGGCACGAGTTATTGATAGGGGACGATCAGCCATGATCACAATGAATGGCGGTGCTGGCTCGAAGGGCCGAATGGCCTCCTCCTGCACCTATTTTCAATGTTTCTATGTTTCTATGAGACCCGGGTCTGATCCTGACTACTGGTAATATCTGTACGGAGTTTGTAAGTTCTTCCCTGGGACCGTGTGGGTTTTCTCCAGGTGCTCTGATTTCCTCCCTCATCCCAGAGACATGCAGATTTTAGGATAATGTGTTCTGCAAATTGTCCCGTGTGTAGAATAGAGCTAACGTGAGCAGGTGATCAATGGCCTGAGTGGACTCAACGGGCCCAAACTCTACCGCTGCGCCACCCTGCCGTGCTGACTTATCTTTTTTGGAGGATATTAAAGATGAGGAGAGAGGGAGACAGAGAAACGGGAGTGTTCAGGTTAAGGATAGGAACAAATTTCAAAGAATGAGAAAACCGCAGTGCCAGCTTTGGAGCGAGGGCAACATTCACGGGTGGATTGAGTTGTCTGTTTGAATATAAATTTGGGGAACATTCAAAGAGTACACTTATGTAGAGTCACATAGAGTCATACGGCATGGAAAGAGGCCACTTCAGTCTAACTCGCCCCCCCCGGCAACCAAGATACCCTATCTATGTTGGACGCAAAAAAGCTGGAGTAACTCAGCGGGTCAGGCAGCATCTCTGGAGAAAAGGAATAGTAAGTAAGTAAGTAAGTAAGTTTATTGGCCAAGTATTCACATACAAGGAATTTGCCTTGGTGCTCCACCCACAAGTAACAACATGACATACAGTGACAGTTACGAATGACACAAAACACTAAACATTAATAATAATAAAACATTAATGATAAAACACCATTGATCAAGCATGTGAACCAACAAAATACCAGATCAAAGGGTGGCTACAGATTTTTGGCTGTTGAGTAGAGCAACTACTCGTGGATAAAAACTGTTTTCTATGTCTGGCTGTGGCAGCTTTGACAGTCCGGAGTCGCCTTCCATAGGCGACGTTTCGGGGGAGGGGTCTCGACCCGAAACATCTCCTATTCCTTTTCTCCCGAGATATTGTCTGAGAAGCTGAGTTACTCAGACGTTTTGTGTCTATCTTCAGTTTAAACCAGCATCTGCAGTTCCATCCTATATACCCTATCTACATTAGTCCCATCTGCCCACATTTGCCACTAATCCCTATAAATCTTTCCTGTCTAAATGTCTTTTAAATCCTGTCATAGTAGCTGTCAACTATCTCTTCTCCAAACTCACTCCAAACGCAGCTCACTCCATACAGTCACCATCAAAGATCCTATAGCGGAGCAAGATAGACCACTCCTGCTAAATGCAATGGGCTGACGTGTAGTACGCAACGGAGCGGAACGTGGGCCTTTTTTTCATCCATTTTAGTAACCCGACCCGACCCGACCCGCAGTGTAATCAACGTTGTGGGGGGACAGTTTGTGTTAATAAATTATAATTCTGAAAATGAGGAGAAGATTTTTATCAAAGAACTTTTATTTTTATGATGATGTTTCCGTAACCGGCTTCCGTCTCCGCACTAGTATATTTGCTCCGCTACGGGATCTTTGGTGCTGAGACGGAAGCCGGTTACGGAAATGGGGCCGAAAATTACCCATGAATCTGCCCATGACCGTACTACGTCTTTTTCTTCGAGTGGGCTATCTTGCTCGCTATAGGATCTTTGGCCTCAACTACCTCCTCTGGCAGCTCGCTCCATACAGGCACCATTCCCTATAAGAATTGCTTAAAGAGTTGCTATTAAGTCTTTCCCCTCACACCTTAAACCTATGAGCTTTGATTCCTGATTCCCCTTCGCTGGGTAAAAGTCTCAGTGCATTCATCTGGAGTTTAGAAGGATGAGCGGGGATCTTATAGAAACGTTTAAAATTCTAAAAGGACTGGACAAGCTAGATGCAGGAAAAATGTTCCCAATGTTGGGCGAGTCCAGAACCAGGGGCCACAGTCTTAGAATAAAGGGGAGGCCATTTAAGACTGTGGTGAGAAAAAACTTTTTCACCCAGAGAGTTGTGAATTTATGGAATTCCCTGCCACAGAGGGCAGTGGAGGCCAAGTCACTGGATGGATTTAAGAGAGAGTTAGATAGAGCTCTAGGGGCTAGTGGAGTCAAGGGATATGGGGAGAAGGCAGGCATGGGTTATTGATTGGGGACGATCAGCCATGATCACAATGAATGGCAGTGCTGGCTCGAAGGGCCGAATGGCCTCCTCCTGCACCTATTTTCTATGTTTCTATCCTATCAATTCTTCTGGCACTCTGGCAAAATATTCCCTGGAGCACCAGGAAATAACCGGATGGAAGGAATTCAATATTAATATTGTCATTGGGAAAGGATCAAAGAAAAAAATAAAGTTAGGAAATCAAATGTACATATCATTTTGACCACAGCATTTAAAATCATTTATCATTTTATGTGTGGAGCATGAAAGAAATCTCTTTGACAGGCATATATTTGTCATTGCCCATGTACATTCTTTACTTGTGTGTAGCAAGGAACCGCAGATGCTGGTTTAAACCGAAGATGGACACAAAAAGCTGGAGGAACTCAACGGGTCAGGCAGCGTCTCTAGATAGAAAGGAATCGGTGACGTGTCGCGGTTGGGACCATCTTCAAACTGAGTCTGAAGAAGGGTCTCGACCCGAAACCTCAGCTATTCCTTTTCTCCAGACATGCTGTCTGACTCATTGAGTTACTCCAGCTTTATGTGTCTCAGCCATTTGGCTCAGCCGCCAAGCACATCATCCGGAGGCTGCAACGAATCGTTCGATCAGCAGAGAAGGTTGTTGGCTGTAACCTTCCCTCCATTGATGAACTGTACACTGCAAGGGCCAGGAAGCGAGCGGGCAAGATCATCTCTGACCCCTGTCACCCTGGTTACAAACTCTTTGAATCACTTCCCTCTGGAAGGCGACTCCGGACTGTCAAAGCTGCCACAGCCAGACATAAAAAACAGTTTTTATTGATTGATTGATTGATTACTTTATTAATCCCCTTATTCAGGGGAAATTCTGATGTCCTTGCAGCACACTAATAAAAATACAACACAGCATTCATAAAGAAATTCGACACCAAAACACCCCCCCACAGTGATTCCCACTGTGGGGGAAGGCACAAAGTCCAGTCCCCATCCTCTTGTCCACCCATAGTCGGGCCTATTGAGGCCTCCACAGTCGCCGCCACGGCGCCCGATGTTCTCGCCGGGTGATGGTACTCCGGCGTCGGGAGAACCCCCAGCGGCTTGGGGTGCCAGGAACGGTGGCCTTCCCACCGGAGACCGCGGCTTCCAAGCCAACAGACCACGCCAGATGGAGCTCCGCACACTGGTGATCTCGGCGAGATGTAAGTTCAACGTCGCAGCTGGCCGCTCCGCAGAACCGCGGCTCCACGATGTTTTCCTCGGCGGTACCAAGCATACTGGAGTCCCAGCGCGGCGACCCAGGAAAGGCATCGCCCGCTCCGCAATAGCGCTCCAGCGCCTCGCCGCCGCCAAAGCCGATGTTCTGCGCCGCCGCCAACGCCGACGTTCTGCGCCGCCGCCAAAGCCGATGTTCTGGCCAGGTCCCCTCAGGGAAACGTCGCTCCAGGACCCGCTGGTAGGCCGCGAGGACAGGTCGAAGACGCTGCTCGGAGGAAGGCAACCCCTCCGACCAGGTAGGGACTTAGAAAAGCAGTTTCCCCCTTCCCCCCCACCACCCCCCACACATAAAAGATTTAGACCCCCTGACTGTACACTTAACGAACTAAAAATAATAAAAAAGAAGGGGAAAAAACAGACAGCTGCAGGACAGGCAGCCGTTCAGGACAGCGCCTCCTCCGGATGATTATCCACGAATAGTTGCTCTACTCAACAGCCAAAAATCTGTAGCCTCCCTTTACTCTGGCATTTTATTTCATTCACATGTTTAAACTATAATGATTTATTCTAAATGTTTTAATGTTTTATGTTTTATTCTTAATTGTTTACTGTATGTCATGCTGTTACTTGCAAGCGGAGCACCAAGGCAAATTCCTTGTATGTGTACATACTTGTCCAATAAACTTATTCATTCATTCATTACATTCTTTACTCTGGGCGCTTCATGTGAACAAGTTCATTTTATTGGTGTATATTTAGTTTAGTTTAGGGTTTACACAGTGGAAATCTGCCCTTCGGCCCACCGTGTCCACCCCGACCAGCGATCCCCGCACACTAATACCATCCTACACACACTGGGGACAATTTACAATTTTACCGATGACAATTAGCCTGCAAACCTGTACGTGTTAGGAATGTAGGAGGAAAACGGAGCACCCAGAGAAAACCCATGTAGGTCATGGGGAGAACGTACAAACTCTGTACCGACAGCACCCGTGGTCAGGATTGAACCCGGGTCTCCGGCGTTGTAAGGCAGCAACTTTACCGATGCACCACCGTGGCACCCTGGTGTAGATAATAATAAACAAATCTGAATCCGATATCCAGTGGATATCATGGAGCTATCTTGGGCTCCAGATCTATAGCTCCTTAAAAGTGGCAGTGAAATAGATAGGGTGATAATGAAGGCCTTTGGTATGCTGGACTACATTAAGTTGGGGCACTGAGTATAAGAGGCAAGGACTCATGATGTATAATATAGTATAGTAGAGTATAGTATAGTATATCTTTATTGTCATTTTCCTGAGTACTCATATACCCAGAGGAAACAAAAAAACGTTGCTCAACCCGTGTCCATTCAGTGTGCAGTAAAAAATAAATAGAAATAAAAATACATATATCATGAACAAATTAAACACTCTACTCTCTACTAAACATCAACAGGCGTTCCGATCGGCAGCGGCACGACAGTGGCTCTGATGCAGTGTGTCCAGGTTGGTGGTTGGTGCGCGATACTTTGGCAGGGGGCAAAGTCCGTTTATCAGTCTTATAGCCTGCTGTAAGAAGCTGAGGAGCATCCTGCTGGTTTTGCAGCTAATGCTCCTGTACCTCTTCCCAGATGGCAGGATGAAGAATATGTGATGCGATGGGTGGTAGGGGTCTTTGATGATGGAGATGGCTCTGCAGATACATCTCTTCCTGTATATGTCCAGCAGGAAAGGAGTGGAGCACCAATAATCCTGCTGGCGGTCTTCATAATCCTGTCTAGTTGGTGCCGTTCGTACGCCTTGCAGCTCCCGAACCAGGAAGTGATGCCGTAGGTTAATGTGCTCTCGATTGTCCCCCTATAAAAAGTTTGTAGGTGTGTAGTGGGGAGACCTGCTTTCCGTAGTCTTCGGAGAGGGTGTAGTCGCTGCTGGGCTCTCTTGACCAGTGCTGTGGTGTTGGTTGTGGACATCAGGTCATCTAACAGGTGGAGTCCTAGGAACTTCACGCTGCTGACCCTTTCCACATCAGCTCCATCGATGTGCAGAGGTGTATGGTGTTGTTTTCCCGCCCTCCTGAAGTCAACCACCATCTCCTTAGTTTTTCCCACGTTGAGAATGAGAATGATGTAGTTCTGTAAGACTTTGTGGGTAGGAATGGGAAGGGGAGTTAAAGTGTATACGAAGGAACTGCAGATGCTGGTTTAAACTGAAGATAGACACAAAAAGCTGGAGTAACTCAGCAGGACAGGCAGCATCTTTGGGGAGAAGGAATGGGTGACCTTTAGCGAAAAGGGAAAAGAGAGATATAGACGTTGATGTAGAGAGATAAGAAACAATGAATAAAAGATTTGCAAAACAAGTATCGAGGATAAAGGAAACAGGCAATTGTTCGCTGTTTGTTGGATGAAAACGAGAAGCCGGTGCGACTTGGGTGGGGGAGGGGTGGAGAGGGGGAATGCCGGGGCTACCTGAAGTGAGAGAAATCAATGTTCATACCACTGGGATGTAAGCTGCCCAAGCGAAATATGAGATGTTGTTCCTCCAATTTGCGTTTAGCCTCACTCTGACAATGGAGGAGGCCTAGGACAGAAAGGTCAATGTGGGAATGGGAAGGAGAATTAAGGGCCTGTCCCACTTTCATGCGATTGCATGCGTTTGGCGTGACCAAACATGGTCGCTTGAGGCGTACGGGAACCGTATGGCCGCGCGGGGCCGGTCCCACTTAGAAGCGCGGAGTAGTGCAGGGCTGGTCCCGACATCGCGTGAGGCTCCGAAAAACTGACCATGTCCAAAAATCTTTGCGCACCAACGGCCTGTCGGCACGCAGGCGCATTGCGGTCGTACGCAGCGTTTTGACGGCATACGCAGCGTCTTGACGGCGTACGCCTAACGCGTGGCGTTACGCGATGACGTCACTGCCCGACGTGGCGTTGCATGATGACGTCACCACCCGATGCCGTGCGCCATTCAAATTCAGTCGGCCCCCCTCCTACCCAGTTGATTGGTCAGTATGACGCAAATGACGTCACGTGCGAACTTAGCGCGTATTTAGCGCGTACTTAGTGCGAATTTCGCGTGAACTCCGCTTCCGTTTGTTCACGCCAAACGCATGCAATCGCATTCAAGTGGGACAGGCCCTTTAAAGTGTTAACAACCGGGAGATCTTTGGTTAGGTCACATTTGGAGTATTGCGTGCAGTTCTGGTTGCCCCATTGCAGGAAGGATGTGGAGGCTCTGGAGAGGGTGCAGAAGAGGTTTACCAGAATGGTGTCTGGATTGGAGGGCACTATCTATGAGGAGAGGTTGGACAAACATGGATTGTTTCCTCTGGAACAGCAGAGGATGACGGAAGACCTGATGGAAAGATAAAATGTTGCAATGTACAGATAGAATAGACAATCAAAGCCTTGCTCAGGGTTGAAATGTCAACGACTAGAGGTCATAACTTCAGAGGTGTAGAGTTGAAAGGAGATGTCATGGAGTCATAGTTATATAGTCATACAGTGTGGAAACAGGCCCTTCGGCCCAACTTGCCCACGCCGGCCAACATGTCCCACCTGCCTGTGTTTGGCCCGTATCCCTCCAAACCTGTCCTAGCCATGTGTGGGGCAATGTTTTTCAACCGAGGGTGGTGTATGCCCACAGCACACTGCCATGGGTTATAGACAATAGGTGCAGGAGTAGGCCATTTGGCCCCTTGTGCCAGCACCGCCATTCAATGTGATCATGGCTGATCATCTCCAATCAGTACCCCGTTCCTGCCTTCTCCCCATATCCCTTGACTCCGCAATTTTTAAGAGCCCTATCTAGCTCTCTCTTGAAAGCAGGTTGTGGTGGAAGCAGATACAATAGTGCCATTTAAGAGGCTTTTGGAAAGGTCCATGGACATGTAAGAGTGGAAGGATCTGAATAATGTGCAGACATTAGAAATATAGAAACATAGAAAATAGGTGCAGGAGTAGGCCATTCGGCCCTTCGAGCCTGCACCGCCATTCAATATGATCATGGCTGATCATCCAACTCAGTATCCTGTACCTGCCTTCTCTCCATACCCCCTGATCCCTTTAGCCACAAGGGCCACATCTAACTCCCTCTTAAATATAGCCAATGAACTGGCCTCAACTACCTTCTGTGGCAGAGAATTCCACAGATTCACCACTCTCTGTGTGAAAAATGTTTTTCTCATCTCGGTCCTAAAAGGTTTCCCCCTTATCCTTAAACTGTGACCCCTTGTTCTGGACTTCTCCAACATCAGGAACAATCTTCCTGCATCTAACCTGTCCAACCCCTTAAGAATTTTGTAAGTTTCTATAAGATCCCCCCTCAATCTTCTAAATTCTAGCGAGTACAAACCGAGTCTATCCAGTATTTCTTCATATGAAAGTCCTGACATCCCAGGAATCAGTCTGGTGAACCATTAGTTTATTTGGCATTATGTTCGGCATGGACATTGCAGGGAGAAGGGCCTGACCCTGTGCCACACTGTTCTATGCTCTACGTACGTTCTATGATCCCGCTGATGTTAACACCACTTCAAACTAACCCGTGCATTCGCTCTCTCTCCATCCCTCCCCCACCCAAGTCGTACCAGCTTCAAAGTGTTGTCTTGTTGAGTCTCATTGTCTGTAACTTGTCCTCACCTCGGCCACACCTAACAATGGGCCTGTTCCCTTTCTCATTGTTTCTTTTTTGCATATCGTTCATTACATCGGCGAGACCTAGCGCAGGCTCGGCGATCGTCTCACTGAACACCTCCGCCCAGTCCGTCTTAACCTACCTGATCTCCTGGTGGCTCAGCACTTCAACTCCCCCCCCCCATTCCCAATCTGACCTTTCTAGCACAAATTGGAGGAACAGCACCTCATATTTCGCTTGGGTAGTTTACACCCCAGCGGTATGAACATTGACTTCTCTAACTTCAGATAGCCCTTGCTTTCCCTCTCCATCCCCTCCCCCTTCCCAGTTCTCCCACTAGTCTTAAGGGCCTGTCCCACTTGTAGCCGGCAGCGACTGTTGCGTGTGTCAGCATGCGTCCGCACAGCCGTCTGGAGTGCGTGACATCATTTGAATACCCAGTTTAGGATATTTACCCAATTTATGATATTTATGGTGATTTTCTAAAATGTCCCAGTTTCTTGAGTGGTGCTAGCAATTGGAAAAACTGCAGATGGAATGCCCCTATTCAAAAAAAGAGGTGAATGAAAAGTAGCAAGCTGCAGACCAAATTAATGTGTGGGAAGGAACTGCAGATGCTGGTTTAAATTGAAGAGACACAAAATGCAGAAGTAACTCAGCGGGACCGGCAGCATCTCTTGAAAGAAGGAATGGGTGATGTTTCAGTCTGAAGAAGGGTCTCGACCCGAAACGTCAACCCTGTCCCACTTGGCCATCATTTACGCGACAGGCCAGTGGCGCACAACGATTTCGTGCAGGACGAAATCCACACTCCTCCACACCACTCCATGCACCCGTCCCGCGCTACCCACACGCTAGCAGGTCGTGTAAATGGCGCGCGAATGACAGCCAAGTGGAACCGGTCCTTTACACATCTTTCATTCATTTCTTCTATACCTCTCCATATCACCATCTATATCTCTCGTTTCCCTTTCCCCTGACTCTCGGTCTGAAGAAGGGTCCCAACACGAAACGTCACCCATTCCTTTTCTCCAGAGATGTTGCCTGACCAGCTGAGTTACTCCAGCTTTTTGTGTCTATCTCCACTTCAAAGAAACTCTTTGCCTGAAATGATTTAAGATATTTCTCTCAGCATAAAATTATTAAAAGGAGTGAGGGAATAGGCAAAGGATATAACGGAATGAATAGTAAGTCTCAAATTTCATTATGAGTCAAGCAGAGGTAATAAAAGCTACGGAGGAAAGCTGGTAAATAACATCAGAACATAGGTCCACTAAGCTATAACTAACTCCAGAGCAAATATCTTTTCCAGGTAATCCCTCGGCAATCTCAGCAATATTGGAATATTAGGTAACTCAAGGTTTCATGGATATGTCCAAAGCCTATTGACTTTAGACTGGAGAGATACAGTGTGGAAACAGGCCCTTCGACCCACAGAGCCCAACAATTGCCGCGTATACTAGCACTATCTTACGCACTAGGGGCAATGTACAATTTACAGAAGCCAATTGATCCACAAATCTGAAGATAGACACAAAATGGTGGAGTATCTCAGCGGAATAGGCAGCATCTCTGGAGGGAAGGAATGGGTGACGTTTCACCTCCTTCAGGCACGACCCATTCCTTCTCTCCAGAGATGCTGCCTATCCCGCTGAGTTACTCCAGCATTTTGCGTCTATCTTCGGTTTCTCCAATATCTGCAGTTCCTTCCTACATAATAATAATAATAATAATGGATGGGATTTATATAGCGCCTTTCTAGAATACTCAAGGCGCTTTACATCGCATTATTCATACACTCCTCAGTCACACTCGGTGGTGGTAAGCTACTTCTGTAGCCACAGCTGCCCTGGGGCAGACTGACGGAAGCGTGGCTGCTAACCTGCGCCTACGGCCCCTCCGACCACCACCAATCACTCACACACATTCACACACAGGCAAAGGTGGGTGAAGTGTCTTGCCCAAGGACACAACGACAGTATGCACTCCAAGCGAGATTCGAACCGGCTACCTTCCGGTCGCCAGCCGAACACTTACCCCATTGTGCCATCTGTCGTCTACAGACCTGTACGTTTTCACAGTGTGGGAGGAAACCGAAGCGCCGATGGCTGCCTCCGCCTGCAGTCTGTTTGTCTGTATTATTTTTAGTTGTTTAATATATGTTTTTGGAGATTTTTGGGGTCATTTTATGTGTGGGATGGGGGTAGGGTAAGGGGGAAACCGTCTTTCAGTCGCCTCCTGGCGAGGATGCGACTATTATCCGAGTCGCGCCCTCGCCCCCCCCCCTCCTCGCGGCCTACCTACTGGATTGGCGCGGCCTTTCTTGCCGGGGACCGGACCAGAGCTTCAGCAGCGGCGGCGCAGCGTTGGATACATCGCAGAGCGGGCGATACCTCACCTGGGATAGCCGTTTGAGGCTCCGAGCTGTAGGGCCTGCTGCATCGACATCGCAAAGCTGTGGCTTGTAGACCTCCCACCGCGGGTGGCGCTGACCAACATCGCGGAGTCCTGGGACCCTCTGCCGGGGGCCGCCAGCGTTGAATCTCCGCCCAGCTCGGCCTGTGGATTTCGTGAGCCGCCGACTCCGGTGGCCGATTCAGAGGTCCAGGCTGCTGAGGCTGTTCCTCTGTTTGACGTCGGGGTTCCATGGCTCCCGGCGAGAGGGCCTGAACAGCAGGCCGCCCGTAGCGGCGACTGCGGTGGGCTCGTGAGGCCACGACCACGGGTGAACATTGGGGAACATCAGCGAGGAGGTTGACTGGACTTTGGTGCCTTCCCTCACAGTGGGGAACTTTGGTGCTGCTGTGGAGATGTTTGTGTTGTGGACTACTGTGTTCTGTGTTTTTGGGTTTTTTTATTCGTATGACTGTATGGGGAATAGCATTTCGTTGTCTCTTACTTGAAGACAATGACAATAAAGTTGAATCAAATCAAATCAAATCAAATCAAAATCCTAGCGGTCACAGGGTGAACGTACAAACTCCATACAGACCTAATGTTCAAGAAGGAACTGCAGATGCTGGAGAATAGTAAGATTAAACGAGAACTTACCAGTTTGAAGTTTGATCTGTATTTTATGAGGAGTTACGATGAGGGATTACGTGAAGAACCCGCTCAGTGCGCAGGCGCGGCATACTTCCAAGCAGCGGTGTGGAATCACAGATAGACACAGTTATTTGAAGTAAACATAGTAAAGATAAGGAGACATCAATTTATTAGTTTGATCCATACAATGAGGGTGGGAGCGGAGGGCACGTAATCCCTCATCGTAACTCCTCATAAAATACAGATCAAACTTCAAACTGGTAAGTTCTCGTTTAATCTTACTATTTTACTTCGGAGTCACGTGAGTGACTACGTGAAGACTTCAAAGCTCTGTGATTTCAAACCGTGTAACAGTTCATACTTCACTCGCTGCCGAAGTCATTCGAGGGAGGAAGTATGTTATCGTAATCAACCATGAATCTGTTTGTAAAAACAATAATGGTGTTATTAACAACAACAAGACCAATTGCTCCCCCGGGCTTAAATTATATATTTTTTGCAGATTCTTTTTCTGCAAACGATACAGGTTCTGTCAGTGGTTTGTTATAAAAGTTTGGAACGTATACTCCCTAGACCACCCTGCAGTAGCCAGGATGTGGTCCATAGGCTCGTCCATCCTCTTAGTTACTGACGTGGAAGCTGTTCTGGTGGAATAAGATTTTATACACGTTAGTATTTACTCCAGCAACTCCCAGTACCTGCTTGAGCCACTAGAGATAGTTTAGCTCGTCACCCGACCATGAGGTTTCCTGTGGCTGACCCATAAGGCTTTTTCCTCTCCCTCGGTATTCTTTATTGTGTCGATCTCTAAGTGGGTCATGACACATAAAACGTGGTTCAGGTGGGTATGCCCGGAATTTCATGACTGGACCTGATGTTCCTGGTCTGTTCTGTTTGGCCAACCCTTGAATGGGCATGTGACACTATCTGGTGTTATAACCATGTTGTCCCATCGCAGTAGATGGGAGAGCTGGCTCTTTGTGTTGATGTAAGGCCACCAGCATGTCCATCTTCAGGGTAGGCTGTTCCAGGGTGAGTGACCTGGCTGGTGATCATCCCCTAAGGTATGTCAGGATTTCACTGACATCCCAATTTGGGTGTACCTATTTCTGGGGAATGGATTGATATACCTCTCCTGTATCTGATCACCAGTGAGCGGTACCCAAGTTGAGTAGGCTAACAGAACATGTCCTTCATTGTGGTGAAGACCTGCCAGGAGCTCCAGTACAGTTTTTTGTTATAGTTGAATGTGTAATTCCTGTTTTGGAAACAGTGTACCATTTCTTGATGCTCCTCAGGTATGTTCCCTAGGATATGCGACGGAATGCTGTCATCAGGTTGATAGTGCTCCTGATCCAAGCACAGCAATGGTCTTCCCAATTCTGCAATTCTTTTAATGACCATGTCGAGGATCACTGGGAACCATGCTTGTGGACTTGGTCCACTGTAATTTGCGTAGTACCCGACTGATGAAGCCGTAGTACCTATTGAAGAGGTAGAAGGAAAGGAAAACATAGAGATTAGGTTCCCCCCACCCCTCAATACGCGGGAATGTCTCCATTGCCGCTGCCTTGAGATTGGTTTCATGTGACGTAAGTTAGTACGTGGTGATTTAATTGGATATAAGGAATCGATATCTGGTGTCCATATTGCTTAGTGATTTCAGCAAATATTTTTGGTTTAAATGTATGTTTACAGTATTTAGCTCACCTGATAGGTGAGTTACTGATGGTCAAACATGTTTGACGACATACGGTTTCCAATTGTTAATAAATTGTCCCCTAATATCGATGTTCTCCGCCCAAGTGGTTTGGTATATGCCACCACTGATGTTGTTATCTTATAAACGAACATGCAAATTTGGTGGATTACTGAGCAAATGCTTCACTAGAATTAAGTAAGTTAATATATAACATGTTTAAGTCAATTCATATTGGCATTAAGTATTACAAGCTCAGTAACACATCAGGACACATAAGATGTTACTCAAAACAGGTGGAAGTGTACAACCATAATCCTTCCTGCCGATAAATTCCATGATAACACTACAGATTAATCCATTTGCCCCCATATTACAGGTATGGAGATAGTTTTGAACACTAGTATCTCAGCTCATAGGAAAGGTACAAAGTTCAGTAGCTGGTAATGCTGCTATATCCCAATTACTTTGCCACGTAGTTGATTGGTGGTTAATGCACCATGACTGATAGTCTTAATGAATACCAGATAACAACGTTGTGGATGGTCAACGTAAATATCTGGATATATATTTTGTGCACCGTTCCCAGAGGCACTGCAATACTGGGTCGATGCGTGGAGTGGACGGAGCAAGCCCCTATTCCATCTCCCTGTTCCAAAATTCAATTTAATATATGGTCCCTAGATAAGGGACGTATCAGATTATTAAACTGATAAGAACAGATACTACACTTGATCTTAGCCAAAAGGCCGAGAAGCGATGCAGCTAAAGCTGTATCCAAGGATAGTTTGTCGTTAATATATAGACATGACATGACGGAATGTTTCTAAGTGTCAGGGCTAGTTGATTCTGGATAACTTTGACTTAAATGCCGCAACGCTGATCATGGTTACTCCATCCAGGTAATTGCGGTATATCCGAAACTTATATGAGAAGGTACTGAATAGTGTGCATCTTCAAGGTCGATGTCTACCATAAAGTATCCTTGGATCCATGGTAGTAGTTACAAATCCCATGAATGGGTATACCTGGTGAAATACTCAAGTGGTTTATCAACGATGGTGCGACATTCACCATCGTGGGAGGGTAGACCACTTGGGGTGCTTGCTGAATTGGTGGCAAGATATTAATTCTATTCCCCTTGTATTTATTTTTTGGTATATAACTACCAAGAGTGATAACTTCCTAACCAGGCATGATTCATCCACCCCTTGTTAGTACAACCCTTAACCTTTATGTGATGGTAGGAACCATACTTATCTGTCTTCATTGTTGTTTTCTTCGGTTTCTGGTTCCTTGTTCTTGTAGGGACGATGTTTGTTGGGGGGTGGCACATTTTCCCCTGGGGCCTGCTCTGGGCCGTGGCCTAAAATGCTACAGGTTTGGCATGCAGGCCCCGAGCTTTCACCAGTACCATGAGGAAGACGCCCCTGGTGGACACGTAGAGGTACTGCTGTCTGGTTTAGTGTGGTGCTCATTCCAGACTCTGCCCTCTTGTGCCGAATAGTTTGAACACTTCGTCCAGTTTTTTAGGACTGGTTTGGTAAGTGCCAGGTAGCAGGATCTGTGCTTATGAGGTCGGCGTTCTCATAGTCCTGTTAATTTCATAGATTGAGGGCAGGTTTGTGAGTTCATTTCAGAAGTTATGAGGTATACCGTTGAACAGTAGGGTCAGGTGTTTTGCCATACTACCCTGCCCTTCTGGAATGAGCAGGTGGACATGATAGCCGACGTCAGGGTACCAAATGCATTTTTAAAATATTTAGGTTAAATGCGCTGCTCAATGTATCCCCCAATAATGGCGGGCACTTTGAGTAAATGCAATTTAGGGGAGGCGTGATAAAACCAACGCCTCATGGCTACCTGTCTTGGAGAGGTTTTTTGGAAAAGACAGGTAGTAAGCTGGCCATCAGTTGAGACTGAAAAACCATCTCGCTAGTGGTGGAGCCACATAGCGGCCACACCCAGCAGCTCTTCCTGATCCTGTACCTCAAGCATACTCCCGATATTGTAGCTCTTCCTGATCCTGTTCAGCCAGTGACCCCTCTTCATGACCAGCCCAGCCACTGGTCACCCCAAAGCTAACCATACTAAGGAGGAAGCGATGGGCAGTGCCTAGGCACTGTGGAGGGTATGCCTGAACCCTCCAGCGAGACTGCCCCTCTCGTAGCGTGTCTCGCAGGAGCTCCTGCTCCAGGAGCCGCTCCAGCGGCTCAGGCGGCTGTCTCTCTCCCTGCGGGTGGAGAGACGTCCCCTCCGACAAGTCGGAAGCCACCGGCCGGATGCCTCTTCGGATGGCTGAACATCCAGCCCGCAGCTCAGGCACTAGCGGGACTGGCTTCGGCGCGGTGTGGGGATAGCGGAACGCCCGGTTAAATGTTCCTACCGCCTTCTTCTGGAGCTTTTGTGCCTTGTAGTAGCGAGAGCGCCCCTCAAGCAGCGCGTCTCGCAGGCACCTGCTCCGTGAACCGCTCCAGCGGCTCAGGCGGCTCTCTCTCCCCCCGTGCGGGTGGAGAGACGTCCCGTCCCAAATCGGGAACACCTGCCGGATGCCTCTTCGGGTGGCTATACATCCAGCCCGCTGCTCAGGTACTAGCGGGCTGGCCTCGGCACGGTGTCGGGGAATAGAGGAACACCGGGTCGCTCCTACCGCCTGTTGCTGCCCCCCTTCCCCCCGACGGGAAACGTTCCTCCTCGAACGGGGGACAGTTTTGTTCCAGAGCCTTTTTCTCTGCCTGTAAAACACAAGCAGAAAAAGGGGCTCCCCTGTAAAAGAAAACCGACCTCAGGATACTCACCTGACGGTCCGTTTCTCTGTTGCGGGAGTGCCTAGCTCCTGCTGCCGCTGTTGCACTGCTGGCGTAATGCCGCGCCTGCGCACTGAGCGGGTTCTTCACGTAGTCACTCACGTGACTCCGAAGTAAAATCGAAGGTAGACAAAAGTGCTGGAGAAACCCAGCAGGTTAGGCAGCATCTATGGAGTGAAGGAAATAGGATACGTTTCAGGCCAAAACCCTTCTTCAGACTAATGTAGGGTGGGGGGAGGGCGGGAAGAAGAAAGGAACTGAGGGAGAGCTGAGAAGGGGAGGAGACAGCAAGAACTACCGGAAATTGAAGAAGTGGTACAAGGAGTAATACAGTGACATTCATTCATTCATGATACGACACGATCCAATACGATTCAATAGAACTTTATTTATCCCAGGAGGGAAATTGATCGGCCAACATAAAACAAAAAATACATGAAACATGAAATTAAAGTGAGGAGTGGAAAGGATTGGGGACGTGCAAAGATTGGGGAGGTGGGGAGGAGGGGGTGGGTGTGAGGGGAGTCAGTCTATCCCACAACAGAAGAGGGAGGAGTTGTACAGTTGATAGCCAAAGGGAAGAAGGATCTCCTGTGGTGTTCTGTACTGCATCTTGGTGGAACCAGTCTGTTGCTGAAGGTGCTCGTGAGATTGACCAGTGTGTCATGTGCCACATAGTGTGTCAAGTCATTCATGTGTCTGCATCGATGTGTTGGTGGAGGCCCTGCAATGGGCTGGGCCTTGATTTTGATCGGGCTCCGCTCTAAGAGGCCGACCACATGCATCGGACGCGGCCTACAGCGGCACAGAGCGGTGGAGGACATGGACAACATCGCCTGGCCAGGCCATTCTCTGCAACTCTGGTCCAGTGTTGCCACCTGGACAATGGGCCTTCATGGCCGAGTTAAGCTCCTGTCCCACTGTCCGAGGTAATTGAAGAGTTCTCTGGAGTATTCCGCTGATTCGAAATGGGAGAATGCCCGTAGCGGGTCCGTAGGAGTTCGTGGATGTCTTGTAGTGGCTCGTAACGCTAACGGTAGGTACTCGGGAAATCCGGTAAACGCGTTGTAGATTGATGATGCATGTGAGCCAATCATACACAAGCCAGCATCACTAACTCCACCCCTCTATAACACTTATACTAACACCCGTTCCCAGAACTTCCGTTCGAGCAGCCAGGATGCATTGATAACCTGTTGGCCTCAACGCTGCTAAGTGTACATTAAAGATGTGTTTAAATCACACACTGACTCTGGCTTTTGTTTACACTCGTGAAGATTTTTCATCCCTGCAAAAAAATGTCAACGCACCCATCACCCTTTGTGTAAAAAAGTCACCCCTCAGGTTCCTCTTCAATCTTTCCGCCCCTCACCAGAAGCAGATGATAACAATCTGCTTCTACTTTGTATCAATGGTGGAGTGAATGAACATTTGTGGAGGGCATGCCTATCAATTGAGCTGCTATGCCTTTACCCCTCTGCTCAGTCCACCTAAACCTACCTGATCTCCCGGTTGCGAAAACCTTTAACTCCACCTCCCATTCCCACACTGACCTTTCTGTCCTGGACCTCCTCCATTGACAGAGTGAGGCCTAGCGCAAATTGGAAGAACAACACCTCATATTTCACTTGGGCAGCTTACACCCCAGCGGTATGAACATTGACCTCTCTAACTTCAAGAATTCCTTGCCTTCCCTCTCTCTCCATCCCCAACCCCTTCCCAGTCAGTTCCCCAACTAGTTTGACTGTCCCTGATTACATTTTACCTCTGTTTGCTTCTCCGAGCTAACAATGATCTATTCTACATTTTCCATGATCTCCATCCCCCTTTGTCCTGTCTTCACACCTTACACTTCCTTATCTATGTATCTCACTTGCCCCTGACTCTCAGTCTGAAGAAGGGACTCGACCCGAAACATCACCCATTCCTTCTCCCCAGACATGCTGCCGGTCCCGCTGAGCTACTCCAGCATTTTTGTGTCTATGCCTTTTCTACTGTTGGGTGTTGTTGAAACTACACCCATCCAGGCAAGTGGAGAATATTCCTTCACACTCCTGACTTGAGACCAATGGACCATAAGACATAGGACCAGAATTAGACCATTCATCCCATTGAGTCTCCTCCGCCATTCGATCATGGCTGATCTTTCTTTCCCCTTCCATTCCCCTGCCTACTCCTGATAACTTTTGAAGCGCTTACTAATCAAGACCCTATCAATATCCGTTTCAAAATACCCAATGTCTTGACCTCCCCAGCCGTCGGTGGCAATGAATTCCACAGAACCACTAACCTGTGGCTAAAGAAATTCTTCATGGACGAACAAGTATGACTTGTACCTTCTCTACCATTGTATCTACCTATTTGTGTCGTTAAAATAGTCACCCATTGCCTCTCTTCTGACTTCAGAGATCACAATGAATGGCGGTGCTGGGTCGAAGGGCCAAATGGCCTACTCCCGCACCTATTGTCTATTGTCTATTGTCTATTAACTGAGTAAGAGAATCAGGAGTAGTTTAGTTAAGTTTTCTTTAGAGATACAACACGGGAACAGGCCCTTCGGCCCATCGAGTTCGCAACGACCGACGATCCTAGCACATTAACACTATCCTACACACACTAGGGAAAATTTACACTTATACCAATCCAATTAACCTACAAACCTGCATGTCTTTGGAGTGTGGGTGAAGATCTTGGAGAGAACACAGGAGGTCACGGGGAGAACGTACAAACTCCGTACAGACAAGCGTCCGTAGTCGGGATCGAACCCAGGTCTCTGGCACCGCAAGCCCTGTAAGGCAGCAACTCTACCGCTGCACCACCATGCCTCCCTAATATGCCCTTCAGTTCCAACCACTCCATATCCATCTTATCTTCGCATACTAATACTAATATTGCCTGGAATTAGAATCCTAAATATACCTTGGCCTACATCCGACCTAAGCACCTTACCTGATATAAATTACTATATTATATTATATTATAACCCCAATAGTCATCTTAAACCACAGATTCTTCATCAACATCCAATCTAACCGCAGGAGAAAAGTTAAATTATTGTGTCAGAATTTAAACAGACAAAATGCTATTTTGCCAACATTTTGATTATTTTTTTATCGTCTCCCTTGCAGAAGATTCTGACAGATCTTTGAGGCTTTTGGGAAAGATTAACTTCTCAAACTGGAATGGAGAAGTCATCGGGTGTAACAGGAGGAATTCATTCTGCAGAACAATGTTGCCAGTTAGAGTTATAAATTCATAGCCCCACACAGTACGGAAACAGGCCCCTCGGCCCATCTTGCATATGCTTACCAAGATACAATCCAATACGATACGATAGGACTTTATTTATCCCAGGAGAGAAATTGATCTGCCAACAGTCATTAAAAACACAAAATCCATGAAAGGTGAAATTAAAGTGACGTGTGGAAAGGCTTGGGGGATGTGCAAAGATTGGGGAGGTGTGGGGGGGAGGGGGGGGACTTAGACTCAGTCTACCCCACGACAGAAGGGGGAGGAGTTGTACAGTTTGATAGCCACAGGGAAGAAGGATCTCCTGTGGCGTTCTGTGCTGCATCTTGGTGGAACCAGTCTGTTGCTGAAGGTACTCCTCAGGTTGACCAGTGTGTCATGGAGGGAGTGAGCTGTATTGTCCAGGATGCTCCACAGTTTGAGGACCCATGTACAAAGATAGACACAAAATGTCGGCAATGGTGGGCGGCATGAAAGGCGGCACGGTGGCGCAGCGGTAGAGTTGCTGCCTTACAGTGGCAGAGACCCAGGTTCGATCCTGACTACGGGTGCTGTCTGTATGGAGTTTGCACGTGGGTTTTCTCCGGGATGTCCAGTTTCCTCCCACACTCCAAAGACGTGCAGGTTTGTAGAGTTAAGTGGCTTGGTTTAATCGTGAATTGCCCCTAGTGCATGGAGTGTTAGTGTTAGTGTGCGGGGATCGCTGGTCGGCGCGCACTCCGTGGGCCGAAGGGCCTGTTTCCACGCTGTATCTCAAAAACTAAATTAATAATCTGGAGGCCCGTGTTCAAATCCCACCACAATCACTGAAATTCATGTTCATCAGTCACAGAATCAGAATTAGGCCATTTGGCCTATCATAGAAACATAGAAAATAGGTGCAGGAGTAGGCCATTCGGCCCTTCGAGCCTACACCGCCATTCAATATGATCATGGCTGATCATCCAACTCAGTATCCTGTACCTGCCTTCTCTCCATACCCCCTGATCCCTTTAGCCACAAGGGCCACATCTAACTCCCTCTTAAATATAGCCAATGAACTGGCCTCAACTACCTTCTGTGGCAGAGAATTCCACAGATTCACCACTCGCTGTGTGAATTCTCATCTCACCTCAAAGATTTCCTCCTTATCCTTAAACTGTGAGCCCTTGTTCTGGACTTCCCCAACATCGGAAACAATCTTCCTGCATCTAGCCTGTCCAACCCCTTAAGAATTTTGTAAGTTTCTATACGATCCCCCCTCAATCTTCTAAATTCTAGCGAGTACAAGCCGAGTCTATCCAGTCTTTCTTCATATGAAAGTCCTGCCATCCCAGGAATCAGCCTGGTGAACCTTCTCTGTATCAAGGCTACTCCACTTCAATCATGGCGACCTTTCGCTTTCAACCTGTACAACTCCGGTGACATCTCGGTGAAGGAGCGTGTGTGTGGGTTGTGGGTCTCCGCTTATGCTGTGTGCCCTGGGGATTCTCACACGCCGGTGTGATGGCTGTTTATGTAGTTTTGTATCTTGTTGCTTTTTTGGTATGACTGTATGGTTAATCAAAATTCACTGTACCTAGGTACACGAGACAATAAAGTACCATTGAACCCTTGATATTCCTTTTCTACAGAGGTGCTGTCTGACCCGCTGATTTACTCCAGTGTTTTGTGTCTATCTTCGGTTTAAACCAGCATCTGCAGTTCCTTCCTACACACTGTACAGAGTCTCCAGTTAGGAACTATTTTCAAGTCCCAGTTTTAAGTGCGAATCTTGATCTGACCATGAAAGTCCGTTGTTCTGGCGGGCGTTGCAGGGTCGGCCTGGCCAAGCGTATACGTTGATGATCCACCATATCCGGATGAAACCATTGTACAAAATGGATGCCGGATTTTTATCACAATACGTCGCTGTTTTTCTTCTCAGTGGACATCATTTCTAAAAAAAAACCCTCTTCCTGTAATCCCATTCATAGGCAGCTGCAACACTTAAACTTGCTACATGATTTTTATAGCTGAAAGAAATGTTTACAAGATGTTGGCACCTGCTAATTTTCAACGAGAAATTAATCTGTCAGCGCACTGAACAAAATGTGTTGTTCTAAATGTTCCACCATTAAGACAATTCGATTGCCAGAGTGAGGAGGTTTGTTCTGATCAAGACACTACAGTACATTCCTCCACTTGAGATTACGACTGCAATTGTCGACTCACGTACTGTTCATTGCTCATGGGGGTGGCACGGTGGTGCAGCGGTAGAGTTGCTGCCTAATGCCCCTGTCCCACTTAGGAAACCTGAACGGAAACCTCTGGAGACTTTGTGCCCCACCCAAGGTTTCCGTGCGGTTCCCGGAGGTTTTTGTCAGTCTCCCTACCTGCTTCCACTACCTGCAACCTCCGGCAACCACCCGCAACCTCCGGGAACCGCACGGAAACCTTGGGTGGGGCGCAAAGTCTCCAGAGGTTTCCGTTCAGGTTTCCTAAGTGGGACAGGGGCATAACATCGCTTGCAGCACCGGAGACCCGGGTTCGATCCCGACTACGGGTGCTGTCTGTACAGAGTTTGTGCATTCTCCCCGTGACCTGCGTGGGTTTTCTCCGGGATCTTCGGTTTCCTCCCACTCTCCAAAGGCGTACAGGTTTGTAGGTAAATTGGCTTGGTGTACGTGTAAATTGTCCCTGGTGTGTGTCACTCGGAGAAGACCCACGCAGTCACAGGGAGAATGTACAAACTCTGTACAGACAGCAATCATACTCAGGATCGAACCCGGGTCTCTGGTGCTGTAAGGCAGCAACTCTACCGCTACTCAGCTGCCTTACAAGTGTAAGTTGTCCCTGGTGAGTGTAGGATAGTGTTATGGCCCTGTCCCACGGTACAAGTTCACTCCAAGAGCTCTCCCGAGTTTGCCCTGATTCGAACTCGGAGATTTACATAGATTTACGTCATCATGTTGAAAAATCTTCACGAGTCTTCCCGTGCTTACCTGCCATTAGCGAGTCTTCCCGAGTACCTGCCGTTAACATTACGAGCTGCTAAGAGACGTCCCCGAGCTCCGACGTACCCGCTACGTTCATTCTCTGTGCTTACCATGAGTTTGATTTTTTTTAAACTCGGGCGAGCTCTTGGAATGAACTCGTACCGTGGGACGGTGCCATTAATGTGCGGGGATCGCTGGTCAGTGCGGACTCGGTGGGCCGAAGGACCTGTTTTCGCGCTGTATCTCTAAACTTAACTAAACTCACAACATATATGGTTATCTGATAAAAAACACAGCGTCGTTCCTTCAGACAATCCCATCAGTCCTATTCCACCTATCCTTTTGTCTCTGTACTTATTCTCTTTCATAAATGCCCATCAACTTTAATTTATTGAGTGTACACAAAAATGCTGGAGAAACTCAGCGGGTGCAGCAGCATCTATGGAGCGAAGGAAATAGGCGACGTTTCGGGCCGAAACCCTTCTTCAGACTGATAGGGGGTGGGGGGGGGGCAGCTTCTTCCCTACAGCCATCAGGCTATTAAACCTCCCAATGAGCTCCGAACTATATAGACTTGAGATGCGCTGTTTTAGTTTAATTCAGTTTAGTTTGGCTTAGTTTAATTTAGTTTAGCTTACTTTAGTTTAGTTTAGTTTATTGATACGCCGTGGAAGCAGGTCGTGATCTGACTGACAAAAACGGGATATTGATTGTGGATGATCAGCCATGATCACATTGAATGGCGGTGCTGACTCGGGGGGCCTAATGGCCTACTCCTGTACCTATTGTCTGTTGTCTATCATAACATATATTAATGTATGAAGGTAGACAAAAATGCTGGAGAAACGCAGTGGGTGCAGCAGCATCTATGGAGCGAAGGAAATAAGCAATGTTTCGGGCTGAAACCCTTCTTCATGTATGATGGTTTCGTTTTCAGTTTAGTGCAGAGATACAGTGCGGAAACAGGCCCTTCGACCCACCGGGTCCGCACCAACCAGTGATCCCAACACACTAACCGAAACCGGGACGAAACGTTGCCTATTTTCTTCGCTCCATAGATGCTGCTGCACCCGCTGAGTTTCCCCAGCATTTTTGTCTAACTTCAGTCTCAGTTTCAGATACAGTTTAATTTATTGTCTCGTGTACTGAGGCACACTGAAAAGCTTTTGTTGTGATCTAACAAGTCAGTGTAAAGACAATACATGATTACAATCGAGCCATTTACAGTGCATAGTTACATGATAAGTGAATAACATTTAGTGCAAGGTAAAACGAGTAAGGTCCAATCAAGGATAGTCCGAGGGTCACCAATGAGGTAGATAGTAGTTCAGGACTACTCTGGGGTTGGGGTAGGATGGTTCAGTTGCCTGCTAACCATATAACCATATAACAATTACAGCACGGAAACAGGCCATCTCAGCCCTTCCAGTCCGTGCCGAACACTTACTCTCACCTAGTCCCATCTACCTGCACTCAGACCATAACCCTCCATTCCTTTCCCGTCCGTATACCTATCCAATTTATTTTTAAATGATAAAATCGAACCTGCCTCCACCACTTCCACTGGAAGCTCATTCCACACAGCTACCATCGAGGGGATTTATCGCAGTCGCTGCCTCAAAAAGGCTGGTAGTATCATCAAAGACCCACACCATCCTGGCCACACACTCATCTCCCTGCTACCTTCAGGTAGAAGGTACAGGAACCTGAAGACTGCAACAACCAGGTTCAGGAATAGCTACTTCCCCACAGCCATCAGGCTATTAAACCTGGCTCGGACAAAACTCTGAACATTAATAACCCATTTTCTGTTATTTGCACTTTATCAGTTTATTTATTCATGTGTGTATATATTTATATTATGGTATATGGACACACTGATCTGTTTTGTAGTCAATGCCTACTATGTTCTGTGTGCTGAAGCAAAGCAAGAATTTCATTGTCCTATACAGGGACACATGACAATAAACTCATTTCAACTTGAACTTGCCACTCTCTGAGTAAAGAAGTTCCCCCTCATGTTGCCCCGAAACTTTTGTCCCTTAATTCTCAAATCAGCTGGGAAGAAACTGTCCCTGAATCTAGAGGCGTGTGCTTTCACACTTCCATACCTTTTGCCCGATGGGAGAGGGGAGAAGAGGGAATGGCCGGGGTGCGACTGGTCCTTGATTAAGCTGCTGGCCTTGTGGAGGCAGCGTGAGGCGTGGATGGAGTCAATGGAAGGGAGGTTGGTTTCCAGTGGAGGATGCCATACGCTGGGAAAGTAATGATGTTGGTTTATCCACTGATGATCTGTGTCATCTCCAACGGCAGCAGGTCACAGCGGGGAATTACGGGCAGGAGATCTGTTTGTTTCTGCACGTTCTGTACAATAACAGCAAGAAGGAAAAAAAAATACAGAACCACCGACTAACCCGAGGACAATGAATAGCTCTTGTGTTTCATTGCCAAGGAAGCAGGAGCTGTTTTTAATCTGGGAGCCCTTTGGCTGCCAATCCACCAGCTCCCACACAACTTCAGTCGGAACTATCTTCCAGAAGGAATAAATTGTCACGGTGATTTTGAACGAGTTGCGGACGGTGATCAGGCTTCACCCTGTTCATCGAGTGCTTGAGGTGTGCAATATTGCCAGGTCATAGAAACATAGAAACATAGACAATAGGTGCAGGTGTAGGCCATTCAGCCCTTCGAGCCAGCAACGCCATTCAATGTGATCATGGCTGATCATCCGAAATCAGTACTCCGTTCCTGCTTTCTCCCCATATCCCTTGATTCCGTTAGCCCAAAGAGCTAAATCTAACTCTCTTGAAAACATCTAGTGAATTGGCCTCCACTGCCTTCTGTGGCAGAGAATTCCACAGATTCACAACTCTCTGGGTGAAGACGTTTTTCCTCATCTGAGTCCTAAATGGCCGACCCCTTATTCTTAAACTGGCTGACCCCTGACTCTGGACTCCCCCCAACAGTGGGAACATTTTCCCTGAATCTAATCTGTCCAATCCCTTAAGAATTTCATGTATTGTAATAACAGCCAATTGCACTTTATCTGTTTATTGATGTGTGTATATATATATATTCTATGGTATATGGACACACTGATCTGATCAGTATTTATGACTATAATTTCCTGTTGTGCTGCAGCAATGCAATAATTTCATTGTCCTATCTGGGACACATGACAATAAACTCTCCTAACCTGACTTGACTCCTTCCAAATTCCAGTGAATACAAGCCCAGTCGATCCATTCTTATTTTTGCTTCAGCATGGATGGATGCTTTAACAGACGCCAACTGATTCAGTAGCATAGTGTGGATAGAAACATAGAAACATAGAAAATAGGTGCAGGAGTAGGCCATTCGGCCCTTCGAGCCTGCACCGCCATTCAATATGATCATGGCTGATCATCCAACTCAGTATCCTGTACCTGCCTTCTCTCCATACCCCCTGATCCCTTTAGCCACAAGGGCCACATCTAACTCCCTCTTAAATATAGCCAATGAACTGGCCTCAACTACCTTCTGTGGCAGAGAGTTCCAGAGATTCACCACTCTCTGTGTGAAAAATGTTTTTCTCATCTCGGTCCTAAAAGACTTCCCCCTTGTCCTTAAACAGTGACCCCTTGTTTTGGACTTCCCCAACATCGGGAACAATCTTCCTGCATCTAGCCTGTCCAACTCCTTAAGAATTTTGTAAGTTTCTATAAGATCCCCCCTCAATCTTCTAAATTCTAGCGAGTACAAGCTGAGTCTATCCAGTCTTTCTTCATATGAAAGTCCTGACATCCCAGGAATCAGTCTGGTGAACCTTCTCTGTACTACCTCTATGGCAAGAATGTCTTTCCTCACATTAGGAGACCAAAACTGTACGCAATACTCCAGGTGTGGTCTCAACTGCAGAACTTCCCTGCTCCTATACTCAAATCCTTTTGCTATAAATGCTAACATACCATTCGCTTTCTTCACTGCCTGCTGCACCTGCATGCCTACTTGCAATGACTGGTGTACCATGACACCCAGGTCTCGTTGCATCTCCCCCTTTCCTAATCGGCCACCATTCAGATAATAGTCTACTTTCCTGTTTTTGCCACCAAAGTGGATAACCTCACATTTATCAACATTATACAGCATCTGCCATGCATTTGCCCACTCGCCCAACCTATCCAAGTCACCTTGCAGCCTCCTAGCATCCTCCACACAGCTAACACTGCCCCCCAGCTTAGTGTCATCCGCAAACTTGGAGATGTTGCATTCAATTCCCTCGTCCAAATCATTAATATATATTGTAAAAAGCTGGGGTCCCAGCACTGAGCCTTGCGGTACCCCACTAGTCACTGCCTGCCATTGTGAAAAGGACCCGTTTACTCCTACTCTTTGCTAGACACAAAATGCTGCAGGAACTCAGCGGGTCAGGCAGCATCTCCAGAGAGAAGGAATAGGTGACGTTTCGGCTCGAGACCTTTCTTCAGTCTGATAGTCAGGGGAGAGGGAAACGAGAAATATGAAAAGGTACGTGTAAAAAAATGAATGAGAGATATGCAAAAGGACAGATCAAAGCCAGAAACAATGATCAAGAAAAGGTGGAGCCCACAATGGTCCATTGTGGGCTATGGAAAAGGTGATAATGAGTTATAACCATATAACAATTACAGCACGGAAACAGGCCATCTCGACCTTTCTAGTCCGTGCCGAACACGTATTCTCCCCTAGTCCCATATACCTGCGCTCAGACCATAACCCTCCATTCCTTTCCCGTCCATATAACTATCCAATTTATTTTTAAATGATAAAAATGAACCTGCCTCCACCACCTTCACTGGAAGCTCATTCCACACAGCCACCACTCTCTGAGTAAAGAAGTTCCCCCTCATGTTACCCCTAAACTTCTGTCCCTTAATTCTCAAGTCATGTCCCCTTGTTTGAATCTTCCCTACTCTCAGTGGGAAAAGCTTATCCACGTCAACTCTGTCTATCCCTCTCATCATTTTAAAGACCTCTATCAAGTCCCCCCTTAACCTTCTGCGCTCCAAAGAATAAAGCCCTAACTTGTTCAACCTTTCTCTGTAACTTAGTTGCTGAAACCCAGACAACATTCCAGTAAATCTCCTCTGTACTCTCTCTATTTTGTTGACATCCTTCCTATAATTAGGCGACCAGAATTGTACACCATACTCCACTATACAAACAGTGAAGCACAGTAAGATGACAGTGAAACCAGTACAATGACTAGGGTGGAGGATCGATGGAGAGAGAGGGGATGCAAGACTTGCGAAAAGTTAGAGAGATTAATGTTCATACCACTGGGTTGTAAGTTGCCCAAGTGAAATATGAGGTGCTGTTCCTCCAATTTGCGTTTGGCCTCACTCTGATAGTGGGGGAGGCCCAGGACAGAAAGGTGAGTTGGGGAAGGGGAAGGGGAGTTAAAGTGTTTGACTACCGAAAGTGTTCAGCAAAACGATCGCCCAGTCTGTGCTTGATCTTGCCGATATATAGGAGGAATCAGGTCAGCTCAGTTTAGTTTATTGTCACGTGTACCAAGGAACAGTGAACAGCTTTTGTTGCATGCTAACCAGTCAGCGGAAAGACAATAGTCTTTAGTCAGAGGAATCTGCGGAATTCTTGGCTACAGAAGGCTGTGGAGGCCAAGTCAGTGGATATTTTTAAGGCAGAGACAGATAGATTTGTGATTAGTACAGATGTCAGAGGTTATGGGGAGAAGGCAGGAGAATGGGGTTAGGAGGGAGTGATAGATCAGCCATGATGTGGCCCTTGTGGCAAAGATGTGGCCCTTGTGGCTAAAGGTATCAGGGGGTATGGAGAGAAGGTACAGGATACTGAGTTGGATGATCAGCCATGATCATATTGAATCGCGGTGCAGGCTTGTAGGGCCGAATGGCCTACTCCTGCACCTATTTTCTATGCTTCTATGATTAAATGGCGGAGTAAACTTGATGGGCCGAATGGCCTAATTCTACTCCTATTCCTTATGGCCTTATGATTACATGATTACAATCGAGCCGTTCACAATGTACATGTACACATGATGAGACAATAACGTCTAGTGCAAGATAAAGGCAGCAAAGTCCGATCAAAGATACTCCGAGGGTCAACGATGAGGTAGATAGTAGTTCAGGACTGCTCTCTAGTTATGGAAGGAATGGACAGCCAGAAAGGGTTCCAACCCGAATCATCGATGCTGCCTGACCAGATGAGTTCGCCCAGCAGTTTTGTGTTCCGAAGTCTAAATCCATCCCGTCTCTGCTTTCCAAGTGTTTCCTGATTTTGCTGCTGGGCACACTAGCAACAAATTTCAGATAATGCCCCCTCTTTATTGTGCGACTGTGGTGTTGGCCTCCCCTGTAATTAATGAAAGCTGCATTTTTTGAGGCAATTTGGCCTCTGTCGTTTCGATGCACTGCGTGTTTGCGAAGTAATTCCAAAGTTTCAATATTCTATTCTTGTTTGTCTATATACCAGCAGGGTGCAGGAAGTCTAAACAGGAGGCATTCTTTGTGTCCATGCATGACAAATAAAAAATAAATAAAGCATTGGTATCGCCAAGTTAAGTCCCAGTGACTCAAATTACACTTTACTGCAGTTTTTAAGACCACACGTATGATTGAAGTTACTCAAGATATCACCTTGGTATTAGTAACGTTAAGGGGTTTGTCATCTTCTGTTCGTGTTCATCTCGTTACAAATGTTGACCTCGCTGTCATCGTCCGTCCTGAAAAGGAGGCAAGCTTCCGCCGACAATCAGTGGAGACCATCCCTTGTCGCAATGGATGATGGTGGTAGCAGAATTAGCTCGGGATACTTCCAGTTTCCAGCCCCCACCACGTGGACGCTTCTCCTATGGGGCCGGGGGGTTGGTTATTAGATCTGTTCAGTTCAGATTATTGTCACGTGTACCGAGGTACAGCGAAAAGCTTTTGTTGCGTGCTAACCAGTCAGCGGAAAGACAATACATAGAAACATAGAAAATAGGTGCAGGAGGAGGCAATTCGGCCCTTCGAGCCAGCAACACCATTCATTGTGATCATGGCTGATCGTCCACTACCAATAACCCGTGCCTGCCTTCTCCCCATATCCCTTGACTCCACTAGCCCCTAGAGCTCTATCTAACTCTATCTTAAATCCATCCAGTGATTTGGCCTCCACTGCCCTCTGTGGCAGGGAATTCCATAAATTCACAACTCTCTGGGTGAAAAAGTTTTTCTCACCTCAGTCTAAAGTGACCTCCCCTTTATTCTAAGACTGTGGCCCCTGGTTCTGGACTCGCCCAACATTGGGAACATTTTTCCTGCATCTAGCTTGTCCAGTCCTTTTATAACATTTTATATGTTTCTATAAGATATCCCCTCATCCTTCTAAACTCCAGTGAATACAAGCCTAGTCTTTTCAATCTTTCCTCATATGACAGTCCCGCCACCCCAGGGATCAATCTCGTGAACTTTGATTACAATCGATCAATTTACAGTGTATAGATACATGATAAGGGGATAACCTTTAGTGCAAGGTAAAGCCAGCAAAGTCCGATCAAAGTTAGTCCGAGGGTCACCAATGAGGTAGATAGTAGCTTAGCACTGCTCACTAGTTGTGGGTTGGATGGTTCAGTTGCCTGATAAGAACTGGGAGGAAACTGTCCCTGAATCACACTTCTGTACCTTTTGCCCGATGGGAGAGGGGAGAAGAGGGAGTGGCCGGGGTGCGACTCATCCTTGATTATGCTGCTGGCCTTGCCGAGGCAGCGTGAGGGTGTAAATGGACCGAATGGGAGGTTGGTTTCCAATGGAAAATGTCATACGCGGGGAAATAATGAGTTGGCAGTAATAGTAGATAGATGAGGATAGATTCCTTCATCCTTTGCCGAGTGGATCTACGAAAGTGTCTTTCCAATACACACACTGGGGACAATTTACAATTGATACCAAGCTAATTAACCTGCACACCTATACGTCTTTGGAGTGTGGGAGGAAACTGGAGCACCCGGAGAAAATTCACGCAGGTCACGGAGAGAGAACGTACAAACTCCGTACAGACAGCACCCGTAGTCAGGATCGAACATGGGTCTCTGGCGCTGTAAAGCAGCAACTCTGCCGCTGTGCCATCATGCTACTCTGTTCTGGTCGCCATATTCTAGGATGGATGTGGAGACTTTGGAAAAAATGTATAGGAGGTTTGCCTGGATTAGAGGGTGTTAATAGAGGACATGACTTCAGAATTAAGGGACAGAAGTTTAGGGGTAACATGAGGGGGAACTTCTTTACTCAGAGAGTGGTAGCAGTGTGGAATGAGCTTCCAGTGGAAGTGGTGGCGGCAGGTTCGTTGGTATCATTTAAAAATAAATTGGATAGGCATATGGATGAGAAGGGAATGGAGGGTTATGGTATGAGTGCAGGCAGGTGGGACTAAGGGAAAAAAGTTGTTCGGCACGGACTTGTAGGGCCGAGATGGCCTGTTTCCGTGCTGTAATTGTTATATGGTTATATGGTTAATTACAAGGAGAGTTGGACAGACTTGGTTTGGTTTCTACGGAACGCCGGAGGTTGCGAGGAGACCTGACGGAAATATATAAAATGATGAGAGGCATAGACAAGGTAGACAGTCTGACTTTTTTTTCCCTGGATGGAAATATTACATACTAGAGGGCATATGTTCAAGGTGAGAGGGGCAAAGTTGAAAGGTGATGTGCAGGACAAGTTTTATATACAGGTGAGTGTTGGCAGGGGAGGTGGTTGAGGCAGATACGATAGTCTTCAAAGACTTTTAAAAAACTTTTGGATATTCATATGGATATGCAGTGCATGGAGGAATATGGAAAATGATAGTTGGTTTTGGCATTATGTTCAACACAGACATTGTGGGCCCAAAGGCAAGTGATGTGTTCTATGTTCTATGGTCTATGTTGTATGGTGTATGTAAAATGTTCTATAATCTGTTGTATGTTGTATGTTGTGTGTTCTATGTTGTATGTTCTATGGTGTATGTTGTATGTTGTAGGTAAAATGTTGGCTGTTCTATGTTGTATGTTCTATGGTCTATGTTGTATGTTCTATGATCTATAGTCTATGTTCTATGTTCTAACTTCTATGTTCCATGTACCACATAGTACCGTGACTTCACAGCACGTCATATAGCTTCTGAAGAAGGGTCCCGACCCGAAATGTCACCTGTCGGTTTTCTCCAGAGATGTTACCTGGCCCGCTGAGTTACTCCAGCACTTTGTGTTTATCAGAAATAGTTACGGGCTTGGAAGCGCAAGCGAAGATTCAGGTTGAACAGTTTCATGGACTTATATAGAGAGACTACAGCAGAGATGGAGGACAGACTGCCAGATGGAGTCAACGTCAGCTCCAAGAACGAGCACTCACTCCAGCCAATGCCATTCCCCCACCTTCACCCCATGGTCTTGCAATTTTGTTTCCCTTCAAACACTTTCCCCATTCCCATCTACGTTCCCTTCACACACATTTCATGATGACCCCATTGTTTCGAACTCCCCAACGAAACCTCCAGAGTTTTCTTTAGAACCACCACTAGTTCCCTTGGTGGCACTTCTACCTCTGAGATGGATTATCACTTCCATTAGCTGACCATATGGGTTATAGAGTCATAGAGTGATACAGAGTGGAAACAGGCCCTTCGGCCCAACTTGCCCACACCGGCTAACATGTCCCGTCTACTCTAATCCCACCAGCCTGCGTTTGGCCCAAATCCCTCCAAACCTGTCCAATCCATGATTGAATCTGCTTACAGCATCCCTCAGATACTTTAGTTTAGTTTGGTTTGGTTCAGTTGGGTTCGGTTTGGTACAGTTTAGTTTACTTCAGTTTAGATTAGTGTAGAGATACAGTGCAGAAACAGGCCCTTTGGCCCATCGAGTCTGCGCCGACCAATGATAACCCCTACACTAGCACTACCTACACACTGGGGACAATTTACAATTTATACCAAAGCCAATTAACCTTCAGACCTGTACGTCTTCGGAGTTTAGAGATACTGCACGGAAACAGGCCCTCCGGCCCACTGAGTCTGCACCGACCAGCTATTCATAGAAACATAGCAACATAGAAAATAGGTGCAGGAGTAGGCCATTCGGCCCTTCGAGCCTGCACCGCCATTCAATATGATCATGGCTGATCATCCAACTCAGTATCCTGTACCTGCCTTCTCTCCATACCCCCTGATCCCTTTAGCCACAAGGGCCACATCTAACTCCCTCTTAAATATAGCCAATGAACTGGCTTCAACTACCTTCTGTGGCAGAGAATTCCAGAGATTCACCACTCTCTGTGTGAAAAATGTTTTCTTCATCTCAGTCCTAAAAGATTTCCCCTTTATCCTTAAACTGTGACCCCTTGTTCTGGACTTCCCCAACATCGGGAACAATCTTCCTGCATCTAGCCTGTCCAACCCCTTAAGAATTTTGTAGGTTTCTATAAGATCCCCCCTCAATCTTCTAAATTCTAGCGAGTACACATTACCCCACATTTACACTGCCCCACACACAATAGGGACATTCTTTACACTTACAACAAGCCAATTAAACTACAAACCTTTGGAGTGTGGGAGGAAAACGAAGATCTTGGAGAAAACCCACGCAGGTCACGGGGAGAACGTACAGACAAGCTCCCGTAGTCAGGATCGAACCCGGGTCTCTGGCGCTGTGAGGCAGCAACTCTACCGCTGCGCCACCGGGCTGCCTCCTTCACTTCAAACCTTGACCACTAATGGCGTCAAAATAAGGTTTACATCCCTAGTCTCTTCTGGTACTTTTCCCCAATCACATTCACTCCATGACTTCTGGCTCTTGAACCTCTGTCAAAGGGAACAGTCACCAGGGAGGCCTGTTTTCATGTCAGAATAAGCTGTCAGCCCGCGGCTCAGAGAAAGAAGATCTTGGGTTACATTCCACTCAAGAGACCTGAGTGCTAATAAGAATAAAGTCTAGACACAATGCTGAAATGAGTAAAATGCAAAGTGTTATTACACTCCTCGTCTCTCTTGGTCTGTCACACGTTTGTTTCCTTGTTTCCCCACTTCTCTCCCTTTGTCCTCATTTGTTACCATTTGGTCTCCTTTTCAGCTCAAGCCTTTGTCTACTCATCAGCCCATCAAAACCCTCTTCACCTGCATCCACCTTTCAATAGACAATAGGTGCACTAGTAGGCCATTCGGCCCCTCAAGCCAGCACCGCCGGCCAACATGTCCCACCTGGTACACAAAATTGCTGGGGAAACTCAGCGGGTGCAGCAGCATCTATGGAGCGAAGGAAATAGGCGACGTTTCGGGCCGAAACCCTTCTTCAGACTGATGGGGGGTGGGGGGGGGAAAGAAAGAAGGAAAAGGGGAGGAGGAGGAGGAGCCCGAGGGCGGGCAGATGGGAGGGTGGGAGGAGACAGCTAGAGGGTTAAGGAAGGGGAGGAGACAGCAAGGGCTAGCCAAATTGGGAGAATTCAATGTTAATGCCATAAGGACGCAAGGTCCCCAGACGGAATATGAGGTGCTGTTCCTCCAATTTCCGCTGTTGCTCACTCTGGCAACATGTCCCACCTGCCTGTGTTTGGCCCGTATCCCTCCAAACTGTCCTAGCCATGTGTGGGGCAATGTCATGGGTTATAGATAATAGACAATAGGCAATAGGTGCAGGATTAGGCCATTCGGCCCTTCAAGCCAGCACCGCCATTCAATGTGATCATGGCTGATCATCCCCAATCAGTACCCCGTTCCTGCCTTCTCCCCATATCCCCTGACTCCGCTATCTTCAAGAGCCCTATCTAGCTCTCTCTTGAAAGTATCCAGAGAACCGGCCTCCACCGCCCTCTGAGGCAAAGAATTCCACAGGCTCACAACTCTCTGTGTGAGAAAGTGTTTCCTCATCTCCCGCTCTAAATGGCTTACCGCTTATTCTTAAACTGTGGCCACTGGTTCTGGACTAACTTGAGATTGACACAAAAGGCTGGAGTAACCAGCGGGACAGGCAGGATCTTTGGAGAGAAGGAATGGGTGGCATTTCGGGTCGAAACCTTTCTTCAGACCTGGCCACCTATCACTTGCCAGATTGTATCCTACCCAAAGAGGAAACAAAGTGCTGAAGTAATTCACTGGGTTAGGCAGCATCACTGGAGGGCCTGGAAAGGTGACATCTGAAAAGGGTTGGAACCTTTCTTCTGAAGAATGGCACCTACCCAAAGCGTCACCTATCCATGTTATCCAGAGATGCTGCCTGACCCGCTGAGTTACTCCAGCACTGTGCCCTTTTGTATAAAACCAGCATCTACAGTTCCTTGTTTTATAAGTTCATGTAAAAGGAGCAGAATTAGGCCATTCGGCCCATCAAGTCTATTCTGCTATTCAATCATGTCTGATCTATCTTTCCCTCTCAACCCCATTCTCCTGCCTTCTCCCCATAACCCCTGACACCCGCACTAATAAAGAATCTATCAATCTCTGCCTTTAAAATATCCATTGAGTCGGCCTCCGCAGCCTTCTGTGGCATTGAATTACACACCCACCTCTTTTCCCACTTTCTGCTCCCTAATACAATCCGTCTGAAGAAGGGTCTCGACCCGAAATATCACCTATCTATGTCCTCCCTAGATGTTGCCTGACCAACTGAGTTAGTCAAGCACCTTTTTAAAAAAAAGAATAGAGTCTAGCCCTCCAAAGTAGTGGGGAAAGAATGTTGTATTATGACTGGAGGTTTTATGTCTATCTTCAGTATAAACCAGCATCTGCAGTTCTTTCATACACATTTCATGAAGACCTTCTTGTTCTGAACTCCCCAACAAAACCTCCAGTTTTCTTTTGAACCTCCACTAGTTCCCTTGGTGGAACCCCCACCTCTGAGAAGGATTATCACTGCCACTAGCTGATCATATGGGTTATAGAGTCTAGATTCACAAAATGCTGGAGTAACTCAGCGGGACAGGCAGCATCTCTGGAGAGAAGGAATGGGTGAAGTTTCGGGTCAATATACTTCTTCAGATCCATACACTAATCCCACCTGCCTGCGTTTGGCCTAAACCCCTCCAAACCTGTCCTATGCATGTACCTGTCTATTGTTCCTTAAACATTGGGATAGTCCCAGCCTCAACTACTTCCTCTGGCAGCTTGTTCCATACACCCACCACCCTTTGTGTAAAAAAGATACCCCTTAGATTTCCAATTAAATCTTTCTCCCTTCACCTTAAATCTCTGTCCTCTCTGGTTCTTGATTCCCCTACACTCTGGGCGAGAGACTCTGTGTGTCTATCTGAGTTGCCTCACTTCACATCACATATCTACTTACGAAAATGAATTTGGTTATATTGGGAAAGATGAGTGACGGAATGTATTTAAGGTCGTGATGGGCAGATCTTTGGCCAATAGATTTGTGGTTCTGGAGGACTGACAAGATTAGCGGCCAAAATAACATTATCTGATCAATAACAGACCCAACTCATTGGACTGACTGATCTGCACCTGCTTTTTCTTATGTTCATATTTTGATGGGAATATTGAATTGGAACTTAAAACAGATGTTAACTCAACTCTTTTCTTATTCAATCTATCTGCCACTCATCGCCTCTGAAGGATGATCGTATAGAGGTGTACAAAATCGTCAGAGGAATAGATCGGGTAACATAGAAAGAATAGACAATAGACAATAGGCAATAGGTACAGGAGTAGGCCATTTGGCCCTTCGAGCCAGCACCGCCATTCAATGTGATCATGGCTGATCTTCCATAATCACTACCCCGTTCCTGCCTTCTCCCCATATCCTCTGACTCCACTATCCTTAAGAGCCCAATCTAGCTCTATCTTGAAAGCATCCAGAGAACCGGCCTCCACCGCCCTCTGAGGCAGAGAATTCCACAGACTCACAACTCTCTGTGTGAAAAAGTGTTTCCTCATCTCTGTTCTAAATGTTCCTCATCTCTGTTCTTACCCCTTCTTCTTAAACTGTGGCCCCTGTTTCTGGACCCCCCCCACCCCCAACATCGGGAACATGTTTCCCGTCTCTAGCGTGCCATAGAAAATAGGTGCAGGAGTAGGCCATTCGGCCCTTCGAGCCAGCACCGTCATTCAATGTGATCATGGCTGATCATCCAAAATCAGTACCTAATTCCTGCTTTCTCCCCATATCCCTTGATTCCGTTAGCACTTAAAAGAGCAATATCCAATTCTCTCTTGAAAACGTCCAGTGAATTGGCCCCCACTGCCTTCAGTGGCAGAGAATTCCACATTCACAACTCTCTGGGTGAATAGGTTTTCCCCCCATCTCAGTCCTAAATGGCCTACCCCTTATTCTTAAACTGGTAAATGCACAGGTTCTCTGGTCCAGAGTAGGGGAATCAAAAACCAGAGGACATTGGGTTAAGGTAAGGGGGGAAAGATTTAATAAGAACCTGAGGGACAACTTTTTCACACAGAGGATGGTGGGTGCATGGGGGAGGTGATTAAGAAGGTATTATCGCAAAGTTTAAGAAACAGTTAACGAGGTACATGGATAGGACAGGTTTGGAGGGATATGGGCCAAATGCACGCAGGTGGGACTAGTGTAGATGGGACATGTAGGTCAAGTTGGACAGGTTGGACCGAAGGCATATGACTGTCCCGGGATGGCAGGACTGTCATATGCTGAGAGAATGGAGCGGCTGGGCTTGTACACTCTGGAGTTTAGAAGGATGAGAGGGCATCTTATTGAAACATATAAAATTGTTAAGGGTTTGGACACGCTAGAAGCTGGAAACATGTTCCCGATGTTGGGGGAGTCCACAACCAGGGGCCACAGTTTAAGAATAAGGGGTAAGCCATTTAGAACGGAGACAAGGAAACACTATTCACAGAGAGTTGTGAGTCTGTGGAATTCTCTGCCTCAGAGGGCGGTGGAGGCCGGTTCTCTGGATGCTTTCAAGAAAGAGCTACAAAGGGCTCTTAAAGATAGCGGAGTCAGGGGATATGGGGAGAAGGCAGGAATGGGGTACTGATTGTGGATGATCAGCCATGATCACATTGAATGGCTCAAAGGGCCGAATGGCCTACTCCTGCACCTATTGTCTATTGTCTATTGTGTATTGAAGGGCCTGTTTCTATGTTCTACAACTCCAAGACTGTAGGAGTGAGTGGAAATGATGCCTGTTCTGGCTTCTATACTAGTCCTATCTGCCTGCATTTGGCCCATATCCCTCAAACATTTTCTCCAAGATCTTCGGTTTCCTCCCACACTCCAAAGACTAATTGGCTTGTTGTAAATGTAAAAATTTGCTCTGTTGTGTGTAGGGTAGTGTATATGTGGGGGAAAGGTTCTGACTGTCTAAAATGGTTCTGAATGTGTACATAGCTATGCCTCTGATAATTAAATGTGGGCGAGTCGCTGGTCGATGCAGACTCAGTGGGCTGAAGGGCCTGTTTCCGTGCAGCATACCTGTCCAAAGGTCTTTTAAAAAATGTATTTGACATTTCTACCCCGGAAAAAAAGGCTCCGACTGTCTACTTAGCTTTGCCTCTGATAATCATGTATATTTTGATCAGGTCACGCCTCAACCTCTGGTCCTCAGAGAGAATGGAGATGAGGATGACTTTCATTATCCATAGGGTGGTGAATCTGTGGGATTCACTGCCAGAGATGGCCTTGGAGTCCAAGACGTTGGGTATTTTTAAAGACTGTTCTTGATTAGTTAGGGTGTTGAGGGTTATGGGAAGCAGGCAGGAGAATAGAAACATAGAAACATAGAAATTAGGTGCAGTAGGCCATTCGGCCCTTCGAGCCTGCACCGCCATTCAATATGATCATGGCTGATCAATGGGGTTGAGAAGCAAAAATAGATCAGCCATGTGTGAATGTCGGAGTAGGTGCATTGGGCTAAATGGCCTAATTTTGCTCCTATGTCCTATTAAACAACTAATTATGGCAAAGCTTCTTAAATATATGGTAACTAGTGACAAAGTAGTTAAAATGTGTACATTGACTTAATTGAATAAACCAGTCATTTGAAATTAGTTTTGTATAGTTTAGCTTACTTTAGAGATACAGCATGGAAAGAGGCCCTTCGGCCCACCAAGTCAACCCAGACCAGCGTACCCCGTACATTAACATTAGTCTACACACACTAGGGACAATTTACAATTACACCAAGCCAATTAGCCTACAACGTGTACGTCTATGGAGTGTGGGAGGAAACCGGAGCGCCAGGAGAAAACCCACGTATGTACAGACTCCGACCTGACAAGCACCCGTAGTCAGGATCGAACCCGGGACTCTGGCTTTGTGAGGCAGCAACTCTAGCGCTGCGCTAGCATGCCGCCCATATTGATCCAGAAGAGGCACTGGTGTGACCATGAAACTATATTGTTGAGCCAATTGGTCTAAGTTCATAAGAACATAAATGATAGGAGCCGAATTAGGCCATTCGGCCCACTCCGCCAATCAATCATTGCTGATCTAATCCCCCCTTCAACCCCATTCTCCTCGCCATAACCCCTGACACCCGTACTCATCAAGAATCTATCGATCTCTGCCTTAAAATATCCATTGGCTTGGCCTCCACAGCCTTCTGTGACAATGGATTCCATACATTCATCATCCTCTGGCTAAAGAAATTTGTCCTCATTTCCTTGAGAAACATCCTTTAATTCTGAGGCTATGACCTCTGGTCCTAGACTCTCCCACTAGTGGAAACATCCTCTCCACATCCACTCTATCCGAGCCTTTCACTTGTATCCTCTAAGGAAGTAAGCCAGCCTTCCTTACATGCCCTGGTCAATTTTAACCATCTACTAAACATCATAGTAAGAAAGGAGGGCAATTACGGGCCTGTCCCACTTACGTGATGTTTTTCGGCAACTTGCCGGCACCCGTCACAGTCGCAGGAGGTCGCTGAACATTTCCAACGTGTTGAAAATCCAGCGGCGACCAGAAAAAGGTACGACTCTTTGAGCGACTACTCAAGACCAAACAGGCGTCACCACGACCATACGGGCAACATGTCGCGGGGTGACGCCTGTACGGTCGTGAGTAGTCGCCTAAAGACTCGTACCTTGTTCTGGTCGCCGCTGGATTTTCAACTTGTTGAAAATTTTCAGCAACCGGCTGCGGCTATGACAAATCGCCGAAAAAATTGCGTAAGTGGGACAGGCCCTTTAAGGATCGGCAATAAATGCTATCGACCGACAGCGTACAGTGAAAGGTTGAAAAAAAATAACCCGTACTTGAACTCAGCAAACGATAAACGCTGGATCCTTTAGACAATATTTCTCTTGTGTCGCTCACACTAACACAGCCAACATTTAGTTCAGCCTTCAGAATACATTTAAAAACCTCTGCAACTCCATCTTCTTGATGATACCAGATGGAATTGAATGCCAGACTGAATTAGCTTTAGCTGTGATACACACTCGACTTGCCTCCTGAGCAAGATATATTTTGACTCTTCACCAGTCGATTATTTGACTTTTAAAAGTTCTCCTGCCTGATGCTGGGACAGCTCCAAGCCAGAATTCCCCAGCATTTGAAACGCACTGGAGATTCAATCATGTTTTATTGAAAGGGAAATGCCTCTGTTAAAACGTCTTCGACAAACTGTGCTTCATCCTCTCACTGAACAAAATATTCAGCATGAAATACAAAAGCAATGCATCAAACTTGCCAACACGAAATGTTGCAGTGGCGAAAAAATGGGTCGCATTTTCAAGTACGGGTCCCACCACCGATTATCCGGCACCTCCGGACAAAAAGGGCGGCACGGCGCTCACAGCACCAGAGACCCAGGTTCGATCCCTGGCATGGCGGGACTGTCATATGAGGAAAGATTGAAAAGACTCGGCTTGTATTCACAGGAGTTTAGAAGGATGAGGGGATATCTTATAGAAACATATAAAATTATAAAAGGACTGGACAAGCTAGATGCAGGAAAAAATGTTCCCAATGTTGGGCGAGTCCAGAACCAGGGGCCACGGTCTTAGAATAAAGGGGAGGCCATTTAAGACTGAGGTGAGAAAAAACTTTTTCACCCAGAGAGTTGTGAATTTGTGGAATTCCCTGCCACAGAGGGCAGTGGAGGCCAAATCACTGGATGGATTAAAGAGAGAGTTAGATAGAGCTCTAGGGGCTAGTGGAGTCAAGGGATATGGGGAGAAGGCAGGCACGGGTTATTGATTGGGGACGATCGGCCATGATCACAATGAATGGCGGTGCTGGCTCGAAGGGCCGAATGGCCTACTCCTGCACCTATGTTATATGTTTCTATGTTTCTATGATCCTGACTACGGGTGCCCTCTGTACAGAGTTTGTTTATTCTCCCCTCGACCACTTGAGTTTTCTCCGAGATCTTCGGTTGCCTCCCACACACCAAAGACGTACAGTTATGTAGGTTAGTTGGCTTGATATAAATATAAATTGTCTCTAGTGCATGTGCGGTGGTGTTAATGTGCAGGGATCGCTGGTCAGTGCCGACATGGTGGGCCGAAGGGCCTGTATCCACACCATATCACCGTATCTCTATACACAGTGATACCACAATGTTATATTTTATCTGCCTTGGTAAGCAACAGATATCAAGTGCAGCAAACTCTTTCTCGAATCCCATCGTGTTGCATATGGTAACACTTAGTGATAATTTAGTTTGAGGGCAGAAAGCTTCCGAGAAAACAAAATCCCATGTTAACAGCTTCTCAATAAATGAGGTGACAAATCATTTAAAATTTCTATTCAGCTGCAACAGTGCACAGTAAATTGCAAATTGAACGAAAAACGGCTGTGTACATTTCTCTAGTATAGCCCACAGTCAAACATTGTCACAATTTGCAAACAGAAATTTCATCGTGGTTATGGACCATTGGCCTCGTATGATTGTGTTATCAGCCTGGAGAATAACCATGTGTAGGAAGGAACTGCAGATGCTGGATCACACCAAAGATAGATACAAAATGCTGGAGTAACTCAGCGAGACAGGCAGCATCTCTGGATAGAAGGAATGGGTGATGTTTCGGGTCGAGACCCTTCTTCAGAGAGGACAGGGTTGGATGGATAAGGGCCAAACGCAGGCAGGTGGAACTAGTGTAGAAAACATAGAAACATAGAAAATAGGTGCAGGAGGAGACCATTTGGCCCTTCGAGCCTGCACCGCCATTCATTGTGATCATGGCTGATCGTCCCCTATCAGTAACTTGTTGGCCATTGTGGGGCCAAAAGGCCTGTTTCCACGTTGTGTGACTGTGACTCTAATGCAGCATTGAACATCAAGTATCCCTTGCATCCCCTCTCTCCCCGTCCCTCCCTCTCCCAAGTTGTTGTACAAGTTTCAAAGTTGTCTTGTTGAGTCTCATTGTCTGTCACTCGTTTTCACCCAGCCCTCAGCTAACAATGGCCTGTTTCCTTTATCATCGCTTCTTCTTGGCATATCTTTCATTCATTTGGTCTCTACATCGCCAGTATCTCTCGTTTCCCTTCCCCCTGACTCTCAGTCTGAAGAAGGGTCTCGCCCCAAAACGTCGGCCATTCCTTCAATCCAGAGATGCCAACTGTCCCGCTCCAGCATTTTGTGCCTATCTTTGGAAATTAATCCTGGTGAATTAATGTGAAACTATCCATGTTTCTCACAACATACAAGGGCGGCAACGTTGGAGCAGCTGGTTGAGAGGCTACCTCACAGTGCATGAGATCTTGGTTCAATCCTGACCTCAGGTGCTGAGCCATGATCAGCCATGATGATCAGACATGATCATATTGGATGGCGGTGTTGACTTGAAAGGCCTACTCCTGCTCCTAGTCTCTATGTTTCTATGTTTCCACCTACATTTCTTCCCCTGGCTTCACAATTCGCACATCTGCTATCCTTATCTCACACCTTTTGTCTTTTCATCTCTTGTCTTTGTCCAACCCCCCGCCCACATCTGTTTCCACCTATCACTCGCCTTGGTCCTCCTCTCTTCCACCTTTCATCCCCCCCACCCCCACCGGCAATCAATCTGAAGAAGGGTCCTGACGTGTCCCGTCGCCTATCCATGTTCTCCACAGATGCTGCCTGACCCGCTGAGTTACTCCAGCACTCTGTGAAACGTCACCTATCCATGTTCTCCACAGATGCTGCCTGACCCGCTGAGTTACTCCAGCACTCTGTGAAACGTCACCTATCCATGTTCTCCACAGATGCTGCCTGACCCGCTGAGTTACTCCAGCACTCTGTGAAACGTCGCCTATCCATGTTCTCCACAGATGCTGCCTGACCAGCTGAGTTATGGTGCAGCAGCATCTATGGAGCTAAGGAAATAGGCAACGTTTCGGGCCGAAATCCTTCTGGAAATAGGCAACGTTTCGGGCCGAAACCCTTACGGGTTTCAGCCCAAAACGTTGCCTATTTCCTTAGCTCCATAGATGCTGCCTGACCCGCTGAGTTACTCCAGCACTCTGTGAAACGTCACCTATCCATGTTCTCCACAGATGCTGCTTGACCCGCTGAGTTACTCCAGCACTCTGTGAAACGTCACCTATCCATGTTCTCCACAGATGCTGCCTGACCTGCTGAGTTACTCCAGCACTCTGTGAAACGTCACCTATCCATGTTCTCCACAGATGCTGCCTGACCCACTGAGTTACTCCAGCACTCTGTGAAACGTCACCTATCCATGTTCTCCACAGATGCTGCCTGACCTGCTGAATTACTCCAGCACTTTGTGAAACGTCACCTATCCATGTTCTCCACAGATGCTGCCTGACCTGCTGAATTACTCCAGCACTCTGTGAAACGTCACCTATCCATGTTCTCCACAGATGCTGCCTGACCTGCTGAATTACTCCAGCACTTCGTGTCGTTTTTTTGTAAACCAGCATTTGCAATTTCTTGTCTCTTCAATATTTGCCGTTTCCCTTCAGAACCGAAGTATCTGATAAAGAGTTACGTTAACTATGATTGAATGGCCGAGTAGACTAAATGGGTTGAATGGCCTAATCCAGCTCCTGTGACTTATGGACACATTCAACGTGTGTTGGGTGGATGGAATGCTTGTTATCTCCATCCAATGCGATTTACATTAGATAATTTAGTTTAGTTTAGTTTAGAGAAACAGCACAGAAACAGGCTCTTCAGTCCACCAGGTCCGCACCGACCAGCGATCCCCGCACATTGACACAATCCTACACACATTAGGGAAAATGTTACATACCAAACCAATTAACCTACAAACCTGCGCGACTTTGGAGTGTGGGAGGAAACCGAAGATCTCGGAGAAAACCCATGCAGGACTTTCAGAAAGCATTTGATAAGGACCCACATAGGAGATTAGTGGGCAAAATTAGGGCACATGGTATTGGGGGTAGAGTGCTGACATGGATAGAAAATTGGTTGGCAGACAGGAAACAAAGAGTAGGGATTAACGGGTCCCTTTCAGAATGGCAGGCAGTGACTAGTGGGGTACCGCAAGGCTCGGTGCTGGGACCGCAGCTATTTACAATATATATCAATGATTTGGATGAAGGGATTCAAAGTAACATTAGCAAATTTGTAGATGACACAAAGCTGGGTGGCAGTGTGAACTGTGAGGAGGATGCTATGAGAATGCAGAATGACTTGGACAGGTCGGGGAAGTGGGCAGATGCATGGCAGTTGAAGTTTAATGTGGATAAATGTGAGGTTATCCACTTTGGTAGCAAAAACAGGAAGGCAGATTACTATCTAAATGGGGTCAAGTTGGGAAAAAGAGAAGTACAATGGGATCTGGGGGTCCTTGTTCATCAGTCTATGAAAGTAAGCATGCAGGTACAGCAGGCAGTGAAGAAAGCGAATGGCATGTTGGCCTTTATAAAAACAGGAGTCAAGTATAGGAGCAAAGAGGACCTTCTGCAGTTGTACAGGGCCCTAGTGAGACCACACCTGGAGTATTTTGTGCAGTTTTGGTCCCCTAATTTGAGGAAGGACATTCTTGCTGTTGAGGGAGTGCAGAGTAGGTTTACAAGGTAAATTCCCGGGATGGCGGGACTGTCATATGCTGAGAGAATGGAGCGGCTGGGCTTGTACACTCTGGAGTTTAGAAGGATGAAAGGATATCTTATTGAAACACATAAGATTGTTAAGTGTTGGGACACGCTAGAGGCAGGAAACATGTTTCCGATGTTGGGGGAGTCCAGAACCAGGGGCCACAGTTTAAGAATAAGGGGGTAAGCCATTTAGAACAGAGATGAGGAAACATTTTTTCTCACAGAGAGTTGTGAGTCTGTGGAATTCTCTGCCTCAGAGAGCGGTGGAGGCCGGTTCTTTGGATGCTTTCAAGAGAGCTAGATAGAGATCTTAAAGATAGTGGGGTCAGGGGATATGGGGAGAAGGCAGGAACAGGGTACTGATTGGGGATGTTCAGCCATGATCACATTGAATGTGGCTGGCTCGAAGGGCTGAATGGCCTACTCCTGCACCTATTGTCTACTGTCTATTGTCACGGGGAGAACGTACAAACTTCGTACAATCAAGCACCCGTAGTCAGGATCGAACCCGGGTCTCTGGCGTTGTCGGGCAGCGACTCAAAGGTTCAAAGGTTGATTTATTGTCACATACACCTAGATGTAGTGAAATTCCTTTTGCCAATGCAGCACATTAAAAAAGGAATACAAACATAACAATAATAAATAGCTTTAACATAAAAAACATCCCCCCACAATGGTTCCCATTATGGGGGAAGGCACAAAGTCCAGTCCCATCCCCAATGTCCACCCATAGTCGGGCCTATTGAGGCCTCCACAGTTGCCTCTACGGAGGCCCGATGTTCCAGGCCGTCCTCGCCGGATGATGATGTTCCGGCGTCGGGAGAGTCCTCTCAGCGGCATGGGAACCCTGGAACGGCCGCCTCCCTACTCGAGACCGTGGCTTCCGGAGCCGACAAGGCCGCGCCGAATGGAGCTCAACTGGCGATCTCGTCGCGAGATCCCAGGCTCCCGATGGAAAGTTCCAGCACCGCCGCCCGCAGCTCCGCGATGTTTTTAACGCCGGTCCCAGCTCACCGGAGGTCCAGCGCAGCGACTCAGGCAAGGCACCGCCCGCCCCGCAATGGCGCTCCAGCGCTGCACCGCCGTCCCCAGACCCGCAGCTCCACCGCCGCCGGTGCCGCCGCCGCCGCCGCCGCCGATGCCGAGGCTCTGGGCGGTCCCCTCGCTCTTTGGACCCGCAGCTCCGCAGCCGCCGCCGATGCCGAGGCTCCGGGCGGTCCCCTCAGGAAATGCCCCTCCAGGCCCGCTGGTAGGCCGCGAGGACGGGTCGAAAGTGCAGCCCGGAGAAAAGCTGCATCTCCGACCAGGTAGGGACCCTGAAAATTAGTTTCCCCCTCCCCCCCCCCCCCCCCCCCCCCACACACATAAAAAAGCTAGAACTCCTTAAAAACAAAACACTAAACTAACTAAAAATAAGAAAAAAGAAATGAAAAACAGACAGCTGCAGGCTAGGCAGCCCATACCCCCTACAGGTCGGCGCCAGATTTGACTCTCCCGCTGCACCACCATGCCGCCCAAAATCTTTGCGATTTGATGAAATTGAGAGTGGTGCTCTGGAAAATGAAATAAGACCTGGGATGTATGAAGATTTGGACGGATGACAGGAATCCATTTGCTTGGAATTTCATGTGAACACAAGGCTTCACGGATCAGGGAGGAAGCCCAAATAATTACTGCATGAATCCAATAAAACAAAGCCCAGAGATCTCAATCGTCTCTGAGTTGGATCATTGATAGTTTTACCACCTGTTGTGCATTGACTGACTTATGTACTTTGTGCTGGATTAGCCATAAACCCATTCAGATACTCTAATCTCTGAGGGAGCTCCACAGTTCAACCTCAGTAACCCCCTCCACCTCCCCACAGCTGTTCAGCCCTTACTGGGATTGCATCTTAGGCACTTAGTTTAGTTTAGTTTCATCCCACATCCCCAAAACATACAGGTTTGTAGGTTTTTTAAGAAGGGTCTCGACCCGAAACGTTGCCTATTCCCTTCACACCATAGATGCTGCCTCACCCGCTGAGTTTCTCCAGCATTTTTGTCTACCTTCAGGTTTGTAGGCTAATTGGCTTTGGTTAAAATTGTAAATTGTTCCTAGTGTGCAGGATAGTGCTGGTGTGTGGGAACGTGTGTGGACATGGCGTTGAAGGACAAGAAGCCCAAGTGAAGAAGTGGAAGCCAAATAACTGAATGGAAACAAAGCCGAAATTCCAAATAACCGAGAGGGTAGGACGCCTAAAATCCAACTAACCAAAAGGGCTGGACGCCTAAAAGCCAACTCACCGAAAGGCCGCAATGCTGAATCGCTAACTCAACAAAAGGCCCCAACGCCTAGAAGCCAACTCACCAAAAGGCCGCAATACCGAAAAGCCAAACAACGGACATGACGTCGCCGGGACTTGTCCGCCATTGATCCAGACCCTTGCGTCCATCACATCACTGGCCGGTGGAGACGGGAAGGGTGGGGGGTGATTTTTCCACACAAGCTATAGGTGACTGGGCACTCTGAACCCAAGCACTAAGGTGTAAGCGGCCGAAGGAGCGCATCCCTCGGGACAGCCCCCACTCTCCCACGGCCACGGCCGCCCTCCGCCTCGTCTCTCCCGTGCGGGTCGGCAGCACACACACACACGGGGCCGGCTGGAGCAGAGTTGAGGACAGGCTAGTCCCTCCGTCATAGAACGCGATGGACCGCCAACGGACACCGACCTGCACACCAGGGTGATTTACTCCTCCGACCCCCGGACTCCGACACCCACACCGGGTGATTCACTCCCCCCCTCCCCCGGCCAAGGGGACAGACGGCCCGGGATGCATTAGAAAATCTTCTGAGCATCTTGAAAGTGAATCAATGTGAGTGAACGACGAGCGACGCTGTATTGATCAGTGGCATCTTTCCGCTCTGTGTGATGTGGGCTGATCAATACCGCGTTGCTCGGCTATTGTTCACTCGTGCTCATGAGATTGATTTCAAGATGCTCAGATGACCTTCTAATGCACCCCGGGCCGTCTGTCGGTGGGGGGGGGGGTTGAATCACCGTGGTGTGGGGGCCGGGCTCCGGGGGTCAGGGGGATGAATCACCCTGTGTGGGGGCCGGGGTCCGGGGGTCAGGGGGATGAATCACCCTGTGTGTGGGCCTGGGTCCGGGGGTCAGGGGGGTGAATCACCCTGGTGTGGGGGTCGGGGTCCGTTGGTGGTGCATCGTGGTCAGTGACTCTGGGTGGGCGGAGGGACCAGACTGTTCCCAGCTCTGCTCCACCCGGCCCCGTGTGTGTGTGTGTGTGTGCGCTGCCGACCCACAGCCCATCACAGTGCGGCCGGACGGGGGAGACGAGGCGGGCGGCAGCTGTGGCTGGAGAGCGCTGACCCCAGGGGAGGGGGGGGGGGAGAGTGAGGGCTGTCCCGAGGGATGCGTTCCTTTGGCCGCTTACACCTTGGAGCTCGGGTACAGAGCGCCCAGTCACTCTCCAGCCCCGAGTGGTTTTGTGTGGGAAAAATGACCCCCACCCTCCCGTCTCCCCTGGCCTGTGATATGATCGACGCGGAGGTCAGGACCAATCGCTGACAGGTCCCGCCCCCCCCGGCGACGTCATGTCCGTTATTTGGCTTTTCTGCGTGGCGTCCGTTCAGTGAGTTGGCTTCTAGGCGTCCCGCCCTTTCGGTTAGTTGGCTTTTCGGCTTCTTCCGTTCGGTTATTTGACTTCCACTTCTTCGCTTTGGCTTCTTGTCCTTCTACGGCACGTCCGGGTACCGTGTGGGCATCGCTGATCCGCGTGGACTCGGTGGGCCGAAGGGCCTGTTTCTGTGCTGTATATCTAAAGTTATACAGTATGGAAACAGGTCATTTAGCCCAACTTGCCCACACTGGTCAACATGTTCCAGCTACATTAGTCCCACCTGCCCGCGTTTGGACCATATCCCACCAAACGTCCTATCCATTTACCTGTCTAACTATTTCTTAAATATTGGGATAGTCCCAGCCTCAACTGCCTCCTCTGGCAGCTTGTTCCATACACCCACCACCCTCGGTGTGGGTGCTCCAACGTGGAAACAGCCAGATATAAAAACAGTTTTTTTCACGAGTAGTAGCTCTACTCAATAACCAAAAAGCTGCAGCCTCCTTTTGCCCTGGCATTTTACTTAATTCACATGTTTAATCAATAATGTTTTATCAGCCATGATCACAATGAATAGCGGTGCTGGCTCGAAGGGACGAATGGCCTCCTCCTGCACCTATTTTCTATGTTTCTATTAATGTTTAATATTTTATGTGTCATTCCCAATTGTCACTGTATGTCATGTTGTCACTTGTGGGCGGAGCACCAAGGCAAATTCCTTGTATGTGAATAATTGGCCAATAAACTTATTCATTCATTCAAAGTTAACAGAAGTCAGCTACCTGCTGAACAAGGGCTGCTTCAGGATTTATAAAGATCATGTCTGATGAAGGGTCTCGACCTGAAACATCACCCATTCCCTCTCTCCAGAGATGCTGCCTGTCCCGCTGAGTTACTCCAGCATCTTGTGTATATCTGCGGGTGAAACGTCAGTCTCGGCTGTGCTTTTCTGCACTAGCCCACCCTGACTCCGATTCCCTTACTGTCCAAAATTCTAGCAATCCCTGTTTTGAATTAACTCAACAATGAGCCTCCACAGTCCTCCAGGGTAGAGAATTCCAAAGAATCCCTGTCATCTGATTGAAGAACATTCCAGATTTTTCACTCCTAAATGGCCTCCGAAGTATTCTAAAGCTGCGGCCCTCAGTTCCACAGATTCCTTCTTGCAGCCCATCGAGCCCTCGAAGGACTTTCTAAGAATGTAGTTTTTAGTTTTATACAGCGTTGAAACAAAGCCCTTTGGACCACTTGATTCCACGCTGACCATCGATCACACGTACACCAACTTATGTGTCCTACATACTAGGGTCAATTTACAGAGGGTCATTTAGAAACATAGAAACATAGAAAATAGGTGCAGGAGTAGGCCATTCGGCCCTTCGAGCCTGCACCGCCATTCAATATGATCATGGCTGATCATCCAACTCAATATCCTGTATCTGCCTTCTCTCCATACCCCCTGATCCCTTTAGCCACAAGGGCCACATCTAACTCCCTCTTAAATATAGCCAATGAACTGGCCTCAACTACCTTCTGTGGCAGAGAATTCCAGAGATTCACCACTCTCTGTGTGAAAAATGTTTTTCTCATCTCGGTCCTAAAAGATTTCCCCCTTATCCTTAAACTGTGACCCCTTGTTCTGGACTTCCCCAACATCGGGAACAATCTTCCTGCATCTAGCCTGTCCAACCCCTTAAGAATTTTGTAAGTTTCTATAAGATCCCCCCTCAATCTTCTAAATTCTAGCGAGTACAAGCCGAGTCTATCCAGTCTTTCTTCATATGAAAGTCCTGACATCCCAGGAATCAGTCTGGTGAACCTTCTCTGTACTCCCTCTATGGCAAGATTGTCTTTCCTCAGATTAGGAGATCAAAACTGTACGCAATACTCCAGGTGTGGTCTCACCAAGACCCTGTACAACTGCAGTAGAACCACCCTGCTCCTTGAGACTCTTGAAAGGCGCCCATAAATAAAATTTATTATTATTATTATACTCAAATCCTTTTGCTATGAAACCAACAAACCAACAAACCTGCATGTCTTTAGGATGTGGGGGGAGGGGAACCAGAGCACCAGGAGGAAACCCACACAGTCCCAGGGGTTACGGGGAGAAGGCAGGAGAATGGGGTTGAGAGGCAAAGATAGATCGGCCACGATTAAATGGCGGGGTAGACTTGATGGGCCGATTGGCTTAATTCTGCTCCTAAAAGGTGTGAACGTGAACTTATGAATAAGAAGAACATTTAAGCAACACACAGACAGTGCCTGAGGCCAGGATCGAACCTGCATCTCTGGTGACCTGAAGCTGCGGCTCTACCACAGCGCTAGTGATCACGGATACGGCATCTTTACAAGTCATTTGAGCTGAGTTTCTGTCAGTTCAAAGATGCGTTGAACTTTTCTTTGTGCCAATTAGTTGTACAAGATGTTGGTGAGGCCACATTTAGAGTATTGTGTCCAGTTTTGGTCACCTCGCTGCAGGAACGATGCTGTTAAGCTGGAAAGAGTACCGCAAAATGTACGAGGAATTTGCCACGACTTGAGGGCCTGAGTTACAGGGAGAGGTTGAGGAGGCTACGAGTTCATTCCTTATAGTGCTAGAGGATGGGGGATGATCTGATAGAGGTGTACAAGATCATGAGGGGAATAGCTCGGGTAAATGCACAGAGTCTCTTGCCCATAGGGGAATCAAGGACATAGGTTTCAGGTGAAGGGGAAAAGATTTAATAGGAATCTGAGGGGTAACTTTTTCACACAAAGGGTGGTGGGTGTATGGAATGAGCTGCCAGAGGAGGTAGTTGAGGCTGGGACTATCACAACTTTTAAGAAACAGTTAGACAGGTACATGGATAGGACAGGCTTGGAGGGATATGGACCAAGCATGGGCAGTTGGGACCAGAGTACCAGAGTAGGGCAATCAAGAACCAGGGGACATAGGTTTAAGATGAGGGAAAAGATTTAATAGGAACCTGGGGGGTAACTTTTACACAGTGGGTTTTAGTTTAGTTTTTTTAGTTTTAGATTCAGAGATACAGCATGGGAACAGGCACTGCAGCCCACTGAGTCCGCCTCAACCAGCGATCACCCTGTACACCACTATCCGACACATTGGAGGCAATTCGCAAATTTCCAGAAGCCAATTAACCTACAAACCTGCACGACCTTGGGGTATGGATGGAAACTGGAGCAATCCGAGAAAAACCCACCCAGGTCACAGGGAGAACGTACAAACTCCACACAGACAGCACCCGTAGTCAGGACCAAACCGGATCTCTGGAGCAGTAAAGGGCCTGTCCCACTTGCATGCGATTGCGTGCGTTTTGGCGCGACCAACCGGAAGCGGAGTTCATGCGAAGTTCGCGCTAAGTTCCCGTTAAGTTTGCGATAAGTTTGCGTTAAGTTCGCACGTGACGTAATTTACGTCATGCTTACCAATCAGCTGGGCAGGAGGCGGGCCGACAGAATTAGGGTGTTGGGCGGTGACGTCATCACGCAACGCCACGCGCTAGACGTAGGTATGTTGCAAAGCCTACCTGAAGCGTCGTTGAAAATCTGCCGCTGCGGGTGTGCGCGGTTTTGGCGCCGTTTAGAGGGGGCGGGTTTAAAACGCGATTTTCTCTAGGCTGTTCAAATCGAAGATGTTCAGCCTAGTTAATTATTAACGAAAAATCGCTGGAAGACCCCGTCGCAAAAGCTATTATTAGTTTTAAAGGCCTCGTATAATAGTTATAGTAGTTTAAAAATCCATCTCTAAACCCGCGACCGCCAGCAACCGCAAGGTCTCATAAAGCAAATAATTGAAGTTAGACTGTATATTTTTACATTAAAAAGGGCTTCTAAAGATCCCTTTATACAAAATTTAATATTGCGAGTAGCTCAATTTGGGCCCATTATATCGCGCAGTATTTTTCTGGGCATTTGGGGCACAAATCTACCGCAATGTGAACGTTCTAAACCAGCGCGTTCCACAGGGACCCACTGGAAAGCTGATTTAAATGGGCATTTATTTACAGCAATTGAACACTGAATTCCTTCCATTTGGTCTATAAATTAATGTAAATGAGATTTAAAAATCATGTTTTATTGTGAATTATTTGTGAATATTATTTGGACATTTAGGCTATTTAAAAATGTTAATCATTTATTAAGAAATGGATAGATGTTTAGATCTAGTAATTGAAGTCTGAAATTAGCTACAATTAGGTAACTAACTAATTATATGCTTTAATTTCAGGTCATCCAAGTAAGATTATTTTATGTTTGTTTCAGAATGCTTCAATCTATGATAACTGAAAATTTCATTCAGTTCTCTTAATTTTTAAGAAAGTTATGGGCTTTTGACTGTTCACGATCACAGCTTTTTTGTAATGTCCATAGAAAATCAATAGGGAACAAGATGCTCATTTCCGAGTATGAAAATGGCCATAACTTTTTAAATACTTGAGATATGAAAGTGAATTAGGTGTCAAATTAAACTTATTTTTATGCTTTATCTGATGGGATAAATTACAGATTTGATTTTTAAAATCTCAAAATTTTGTAACATTGCTACTAGACGTACGCTGTCAAAGCGCTGCGTATGACGTCAAGACGCTGCGTACGACCGCAATGCGCCTGCGTGCCGACAGGCCGTTGGCGCGAGAAGATTTTGATCACTGCAAGAATTTCGGAACCCCGTGCGATGTCGGGAACAGCCCTGCACAACTCAGCGCTTCTAAGTGGGACCGGCCCCGCGCTGCCATACGGTGCCCGTACGCCTCAAGCGACCACGAGGTCGCGTAATTTGCGAGCCAAGGTCGCGTAAGTGGGACAGGCCCTTAAGACAGCAAATCTACTACTGCGCCACCGTGCCACCCTACTTGGGAGGGCTGGTTTAATAGAGGTGAACTATCAAAGAGATGACTCCACCACCGTTAAAATGTACTGAAAGGTCCCAGAAGAGTTGCCACAAACTTCCAATCATTAAATTTAATGATCTGAAAACAGGGTCAACATGCCAGGATTTCCCAATGGGGAATCAGTCAGCAACAGCTCATGTCTGATTATTCAGTCCTGTGGTCCCTGTTTGCACAGACTCTCAATACTGGTAATGAGGTTAGTTAGGCAAGACTAGTTTAGTTTATTGTCACGTGTACCTGAGGTACAGTGAAAAGCTTTTTTGTTGCCTGCTATCCAGTCAGCGGAGAAAAAACTATACATGATTATAATCAAGATGTCCACAGTACACAGATACAGAATGTTTTCAAGGGAGATATAGCTCTTAGGGCTAACGGAATCAAGAGAAATGGGGTGAAGGCAGGAACGGGGTTGTGATTGTAGATGATCAGCTGTGATCAAATTGAATGGCAGTGCTGGCTCGAAGGGCAGAATGGCCTACTCCTGCACCTATTGTCTGTGTTTTTGTGTTTCCAATAAAGGGTGTATGGAACGAGTTGCCGGAGGGGGGAGCTGAGGCAGGGACAATCACAACATTTAAGAAGCAATTAGACAGATACATGGATAGAACAGGTTTTGAGGGATATTGGCCAAATGCAGGCAAGTGGGACTAGTGTAGATGGGACATGTTGGTCGGCGGGGACCTGTTTCCAAGCTCAATTACTCTATGAATCAATGACTCCATGGTCACATGGGGTATGTTAAAATTCCCCACGGATAGCACCCGAGGTCAGGATCGAACCCCTGGTTCTGGCGCTGTGAGTCAGTGGTCGTGCCACTGTGGGAATAATGTTTAGGTTCAGGTTTATTATTTTCAGGTGTACCGGGGTACAGTGAAAAGCTTCGTCTTGTGTGCTATCCAACTCAGATAATGCTTACATGAATGCAATCAAGCCAAACTCCAGTATAGTAGCTGGGGCGAAGAGAAATAGGTTTAAGAAAGAACTGCAGATGCTGGAGGAATTGAAGGTAGACAAAAAAGCTGGAGAAACTCAGCAGGTGGGGAAGCATCTATGGAGCAAAGGAATAGGTGATGTTTCGGGTCGAGACCCTTCTTCAGACTGATGTGGAGGTAGGGGTGGGGGGGGGGGGGGGGCGTAAGAAGAAAGGAAGAGGCGGAGACAGTGGGCTGTGGGAGAGCTGGGAAGGGGAGGGGAAAGAAGGAGAAAGCAAGGACTACCTGAAATTGGAGAAGTCGATGTTCATACCACTGGGGTGTAAACTGCCCAAGCGGAATATGAGGTGCTGTTCCTCCAATTTGTGGTGGGACTCACTCTGGCCATGGAGGAGGCCCTGGACCGAAAGGTCAGATTCGGAATGGGGGGGGGGGGGGGGGGGGGTTGAAGTGCTGAGCCACCGGGAGATCAGGTTGGTTATTGCGAACCAAGCGGAGGTGTTGGGCGAAGCGATCGCCAAGCCTACAGCTGTGGGATGGATCTGCACTGCATTATATTCTCTGTGCTATCTAACATCAAAACAAAGGAAATTGAAGTGTGCTGGGTTATTAAGAGTAGTAAAACCCAATAATCTAGAGTTTCCTTGGGTCTGACACTGACAGAGTCTCAAGGGTGTATGTGCACCACCCAGCCCCATAGCAGAAGCGTCCACGATCGCGGGGCTGGAGACTGGAAGTATCCCGAGCTAATTCTGCTACCACCATCATCTACTGCGACAAGTGACGGCTCCCACTGATTGTCGCCGGAAGCTTGCGTCCTTCTCAGGACAGACGATGGCAGCGAGGTCAACATTTGAAACATGGAAGATGGACACGAAAGAAAAGGAAGATGCACCACCTCCCCAACACTCAAGACCCCGCTCCGCCATTCAATAAAATATTGTCGTTGCCTTACAGCGATTGCAGCACCAGTGACCCGGGTTCGATCCCAACTACGGGTGCTTTTCTGTATGGAGTTTCTACGTTCTCTGTGTGACCTGCGTGGGTTTTCACCGAGATCTTCCCTTTCCTCTCACACACCAAAGATGTAGTCTGAAGAAGGGTTTCGGCCCAAAACGTTGCCTATTTCCTTCGCTCTGCTGCACCCGCTGAGTTTCTCCAGCATTTTTGTCTACCTTCGATTTTCCAGCATCTGCAGTCCCTTCTTAAAAAGATGTAGGTGAATTGTCTTGGTATAAATGTAAATTGTCCCTGGTGTGTGTAGGGTAGTGTTAACGTGCGGGGATCGATGGTCAGCATGGACTCGGTGGGCCGAAGGGCCTGTGTCCGCACTGTATCTCTAAACTAAGTGAACTAACCTTGGCCTCAGTTCCATGTTCCCACCTGCTCCCCATAACCCCTTGGCTCCTCCACTGACATAACATCTGTTATGTCAGTCTTGAGCGGGTGTTCAATAAGTCATCCTCTAAAGTGCTCTCGGGAGCTTTTGATATATGCACAATATTTGCGTCTTCCCTTCCAACAATATGTAATGCACGAAATATGGAGATACGCAATGGTACCGGGTCGAACATGTGTGACCGTGACCTCTGGTCATAGACTTCACAGCCAGGAGAAGCCTCCTCCCTACATTCACCCTATGGAGCCCTGGAGGAATATTCGATGATTCAATGGTTCCATGTAAAGATGTACAGTAAAATTATTTTTATTGCATGCAGTCTAGTTTAGTTTAGTTTAGAGATACGGCGTGGAAACGGGCCCTTCGGCCCACCGAGTCCGCACCGACCAGCGATCCCCGCACATTTATGCTATCCTACACACACTAAGGACAATTTACAATTTTACCAAAACCAATTAACCTACAAACCTGCACGACTTTGGAGTGTGGGAGGAAACTGGAGATCCCGAAGAATACGGACGCAGGTCACGGGGAGAACGTACAAACTCCATACGGACAAGCACCCGTAGTCAGGACCGAACCCGGGTCTCTGGCGCGGAAGTGGCGGCGCTGCCCAAGCAGCTGCGGCTCGCCTGACGTCCATCTGTCTTTTTGTTCTTTTTTTCTTTTTTTTTGTCTTGTTGGACGTATGTTTTAGTTTATTTTTAATTGTGTATGTGTGGGGGGGCGGGCGGGGGAAACTTGCTTTAGTCACTTCCTTCGGGGGGGGATGCGACCTTTTCTTTGTCGTATCTCCGTCTCCGTCTGCGCTGTGGCCTAATCGCGGAGCTGGCGGCCTCCAACTGGGGCCGACCTCGAGGCTCCGGAGGCAGAGCCAGGACTTACTTACCATTGCAAAGCTGGCCGACTTTGGGGCAGCGGCGGCCTGACTTCGGAGCCTCGGAGGCTTTGGCCGCGGGCCCAGTGGACGACAACATCGGGAGCTCGCAGGTCCCAGGTTGGTGACCGATTCTCCGTAGTTCCCGCAACAACAGCTTCGTCCGCTGGACTGGAGGGTGGCAGCTTCGTCCGCCCCGGGCCGCGGAGTTTGAACCGGCCCGTTCGCGGAGCTTGGATTCGGCCGCGGGACTTACCATCACCCGGCTGGGTCACATCGGAAGCCTGGATCGCCTCAATGCAGAGGGAGAACAAGGAGGGAAGAGACAAAGACTTGAAGACTTTTGCCTTCCATCACAGTGAGGAGGTGCCTGGTGAACTCACTGTGGTGGATGTTAAACTGTGTTCATTGTGTGTTCTGTTATTTTATTCTCTGTCAGGACTGCAAGGCACGAAATTTCGTTCAAACTTAAAATTTGAATGACAATAAAGGATACTTTATACTTTATACTTTATACTGTAAGGTAGCAACTCTACCGCTGTGCCCTAGGGAGCCATAAAGTCACACATCAAGGTACCAGGCCCTACGCCTACTCCATGCTGGCCAAGATGCCCCAGCCACATTAGTCTCACCTGCCCTAATTTGGCCCATATCCCTCTAAACTAAAATGTAATGAAAGGGAACTGCAGATGCTGCTTTATACCAAAGATTGTGGGCCAGGGATGCTTCTTTGGAGAAAATGGACCTGCAAAGTTTTACTCCAGCATTATATGTCTATCCCTCTAAATTAAACTCAGAGGAAGCTGTAGAAGTGTCTGCAATTATGGGCCGGTCCCATTTGGCGATTTTTTACACAAATGCCGGCGACTGTCATAGTCGTAGCAGGTCGCCGAATAAACGGCGACAACCTACGTTAACCTGGCGACAACTACGACAGCACCTACATCAGGAGAAGTCAAGCTACGCTCATTGGCGTCAAACCCACTGTGGCCGAAAAATTGTCACCGTGTTTTCAACCAGAAAGACGCTATGACTTTTTGCGCGACCGAGGAGACTACTCCCGGCGACCACCGGCGAACATGTGGCGATAAACAAGTCGCCTGTGGTTGCCTAAAAAATCACCAAAGTGGGACAGAAACATAGAAAATAGGTGCAGGAGTAGGCCATTCGGCCCTTCGAGCCTGCACCGCCATTCAATATGATCATGGCTGATCATCCAACTCAGTATCCTGTACCTGCCTTCTCTCCATACCCCCTGATCCCTTTAGCCACAAGGGCCACATCTAACTCCCTCTTAAATATAGCCAATGAACTGGCCTCAACTACCTTCTGTGGCAGAGAATTCCAGAGATTCACCACTCTCTGTGTGAAAAATGTTTTCCTCATCTCGGTCCTAAAAGATTTCCCCTTATCCTTAAACTGTGACCCCTTGTTCTGGAATTCCCCAACATCGGGAACAATCTTCCTGCATCTAGCCTGTCCAACCCCTCAAGAATTTTGTAAGTTTCTATAAGATCCTCCCTCAATCCTCTAGATTCTAGCGAGTAGAGGCTCATCACTGTAGGAAAGAACCTGTTACTGAATCTGCTGGTACTGTATGTGCTTATAACTTTTGTATTTTTAACATCGGGCATGTATTTCAATGTCATAGCTAATCAGAGTTCAGATGATTGGCGACTTCCTCTGTACCCTAATTTCAACACCGCAATTATATGGACGCAAAGTGCTGGAATAACTCAACGGGTCAGGCAGCATCTCCGGAGAAAAGGAACAGGTGACGTTTTTGGTCGAGGCAGCCCAAATATTGATGCCTCTAACTTCAAGTAGCTCTTGCATTCCCCCTCACTCTCTTTTTCTCCTCCTGGTCCTTCCTCGTGCTAATTTCACCGTTTGTATTCCTTCATTATCACCTCGTCCCCAGCCAACAATGGACCATTGTGGGCTCTACCTTTCCTAAGTCGTTGATGCAGGCTCTGCTTTGTTCTGTACCTATCCATACCTCTGGCTTCCCCCTCTCTGACTCATCATCTGATGAAGATGTCTCGACCCGAAACGTCACGTATCCTTTTCTCCAGAGATGCTGCCTGACCCGCAGTTTGTGTCTATCTTTAGTTTTAGTTTTATTTAGTTTTTAGTTTTGGAGATTACAGCACAGAAACAGGCCCTTCGGCCCATCGGGTCCATGATGACCAGCGATCCCCGCACATTAACACTATCCTACACCCAATGGGGACAATTTTTACAGTTGCCTAGCCAATTAACCTACAAATCTGTATGTCTTTGGAGTGTGGGAGGAAACCGAAGATCTCGGTGAAAACCCACGCAGATCACGGGAACTCTGTACAGACAGCACCCGTAGTCAGGATCGAACCCGGGTCTCCAGCGCTGCATTCGCTGTCAGGCAGCAACTCTACCGCCCAGTGTAGACCAACATCTAAGATTCCTCTTACGATGTAGTTATATGACTGGTTATAAAAATCCACGCTCATTGTATAGATCTTCTGGAGAAAGTAGGAGGCCTTTGTTGAATGGCTGCAGTTTCTGCATTTTTAAACTGAACTCAGTGGTGCTGGAGGAACTCAGCGGGTCAGGCAGCATCTGTGGAGGGAATGGATAGGCATCGTCTTGGGTCAAGATCTTTCTAGACTGATTGTGTGACGTTTTGGGTCGGGTCAGGTCGGGAGAAGGCAAGAGAATGTGGTTAGGAGGGAAAGACAGATCAGCCATGATTGGATGGCGGAGTAGACTTGATGGGCCGAATGGCCTAATTCTACTCCTAACCCCTTTGTCCTTATGACGTTATGATCCTGCTTCAGTGATTCTGCTGAAGTTTGAGGTCGGGACCCTTCTTCATATTGATTGAGGCTTTCTGCCTTCTGTTGGAAATGGACTCGGTATTCTGAATGGATTGGCTTTATTTACTTCATCCATCTCCATGGTTTTAACTAAGTTTAATTTAGAGATACAGCGCGGAAACAGGCCCTTCGACCCATCGAGTCCGTGCCGACCAGCGATCCCCGCACACTTACACCAATCGACGCACTAGTGACAATTTACATTTATACCAAGCCAATCAACCTACAAGCCTTTGGAGTGTGGGAGGAAACCGAAGATCTCGGAGAAAGCCCACTGGGAGAACGTACAAACTCTGTGCAGACAGCGCCCGTAGTCAGGATCGAACCCGGGTCCCTGGCGCTGTAAGGCAGCAACTCTACCGCTGCTGCACTGTGCCGCAGCGGTAGAGTTCTGGTTGGGAACCTTCTTCAGACTGATTCAGGTGACGTGTCAGGTCTGGACTCTTCTTCAGACGGATCGGGGGCCTTCCCTTGTAAATGGACCAGTTTTTCTCGATGAATTGGCTTTATTTGCCACAACCATCTCCACGGCTTGTCGCGCTGTGGTTTTACAAACACTCTGTTCCCACAACCCACTTACCACTCAATCACCAGTGTTTTCCTTTACTCCAAATTGATCCAATGATGTGATTTTAAGTTGCCTTGCACCGTGGGTGGAGCTGAACTTGTAACTCTGTGCCCTGGCACGGTTCCAAAGCAATGGACGTCTTGTTTGTGTTGTGGCTTGATATTTATCGTTCAGTCAGGATGTCAAAAAGAGACAGTTTTAGTCACTTGGTTGAAAATTGGCCACCCATACTTGCTACAACAGTAGGACTGGGGTTAAGGTGAAAGGGGGAAACTTTAATGGGAACCTGAGGGGCACTTTCTTCACCCAGAGAGGGGTGGGTGTATGGAACGAGCTGTTGGAGGAGGTAGTTGAGGCAGATATTATTCTTGGTTAGTACGGGTGTCAGGGGTTATGGGGAGAAGGCAGGAGAATGGGGTTAGGAGGGAGAGATAGATCAGCCATGTTTGAATGGAGTAGACTTGATGGACAAAATGGCCTAATTCTACTCCTATTCCTTATGACCATAGAGCAACATTTAAAAGACATTTGCACAGGTACAGGAAAGGTTTAGAGGGATATGGGCCAAACGTGGGCTGGTGGGACTAAGGTAGATGGTAGATGATATTGTGGTCAGCATGGGCAAGTTGGGCCGAAGGACCTGTTTCCATGCTGTATGTGCCTATGACTCTAGAACAGTAGATCTTCTTAAAATGATTTCCAAGATAGACACAAAATGCTGAATTAGCTCAGTGGGACGAGCAGCATCTCTGAAGGAAGGAATGGGTAACATTTTGGGTCAACACTCTTCTTCGGGCCTGAATCACTGAAGATCTGAAGAGAGAATTCAACCAGAAACATCACCCATTCCTTCTCTCCAGAGATGCTGCCCGTCCCGTTGAGTTACTCCAGCATTTTGTGTCTATCTTCGGGGTAAACCAGCATCTGCAGTTCCTTCCTACACTTCAAAATTATTTATTTTAGTGTTAAGCAACTCAGTTTATTTATTGTCACGTGTACCAAGGTATAGTGAAAAGCTTTTGTTGCGTGCTAACCAGTCAGACAGAACGACAATACATAATGACAATCAACCCATTTACAGTGTATAGATACAGTATGTGATAATGCTTAGTACAACACCTAGCGTCCATCCAGCCAACTGAGACAAAAGCACACTGGATAGCCATCAAGTGGTCACAGGAAACATAGAAACATAGAAAATAGGTGCAGGAGGAGGCCATTCGGCCCTTCGAGCCAGCACCGCCATTCAATGCGATCATGGCTGATCGTCTCCAATCCATAACCCGTGCCTGTCTTCTCCCCATATCCCTTGACGAGCTCAATGCGTTTTACGCACGCTTTGACAGGGAGAATACTGATGTGCCTTCCCGATCCCCCATTCGCTATGATGGCATTTCAGTCTCAGTCACAGAGGCCGATGTCAGGAAATCCTTCAGAGGGGTGAACCCCCGAAAAGCACCTGGTCCTGATGGTATACCCGGTCGTGTTCTAAAAACCTGTGCGGACCAACTGGCGGGAGTTTTTACGGACATTTTCAACCTCTCACTTCTGAGGTCTGAGGTCCCCACCTGCTTTAAAAGGGCATCAATTATACCGGTGCCCAAGAAGAGTAAGGTGACATGCCTCAATGACTATCGACCAGTGGCACTAACGCCGGTGGTGATGAAGTGCTTTGAGAGGTTGATCATGGAGCAAATCAACTCCTACATCGACAAAAACCTGGACCCACTGCAGTTCGCATACCGCCACAACAGATCAACGGTGGATGCGATCTCGCTGGCCCTCCACTCCGCACTGGACCACTTGGACAACAAAAACTCATATGTCAGGCTGTTATTCATTGATTACAGCTCGGCATTTAACACAATCATCCCCTCCAAACTGGTTACCAAACTCGCAGAACTGGGTCTCTGCGCATCCCTCTGCAACTGGATCCTTGACTTCCTCGTCCACAGACCACAGTCTGTTCGTATTGGTGGAAATGTGTCAGCCTCAATAACAATCAGCACGGGAGCACCTCAAGGCTGCGTGCTCAGTCCCCTGCTGTACTCACTCTATACCCATGACTGCGTAGCGAACCACAGTGCGAACTCCATCATCAAGTTCGCTGACGACACCACTATTGTGGGGCGTATCACTGATGGGGATGAGTCAGAGTACAGAAGAGAGATCGAGCAATTGTCCATATGGTGCCAGCGCAATAACCTGGCCCTCAACACCAGCAAAACCAAGGAACTGATTGTGGACTTTGGAAGGAGTAGGAGGGGGACCCACAGCCCCATTTATATCAACGGGTCGATGGTTGAAAGGGTCAAGAGCTTCAAATTCCTGGGCGTGCACATCTCTGAAGATCTTTCCTGGTCCGAGAACACTAATGCAATCATCAAAAAAGCATATCAGCGCCTCTACTTCCTGAGAAGATTACGGAGAGTCGGATTGTCAAGGAAGACTCTCTCTAACTTCTACAGGTGCACAGTCGAGAGCATGCTGACCGGTTGCATCGTGGCTTGGTTCGGCAATTTGAGCGCCCTGGAAAGGAAAAGACTACAAAAAGTAGTAAACACTGCCCAGTCCATCATCGGCTCTGACCTTCCTTCCATCGAGGGGATTTATCGCAGTCGCTGCCTCAAAAAGGCTGGCAGTATCATCAAAGACCCACACCATCCTGGCCACACACTCATCTCCCTGCTACCTTCAGGTAGAAGGTACAGGAGCCTGAAGACTGCAACAACCAGGTTCAGGAATAGTTACTTCCCCTCAGCCATCAGGCTATTAAACCTGGCTCGGACAAAACTCTGATTATTACCAACCACTTTCTGTTATTTGCACTATCAGTTTATTTATTCATGTGTGTATATATTTATATATTTATATTATATATTTATATCATGGTATATGGACACATTTTATCTGTTTTGTAGTAAATGCCTACTATTTTCTGTGTGCTTAAGCAAAGCAAGAATTTCATTGTCCTATACAGGGACACATGACAATAAACTCACTTGAACTTGAACTTGACTCCACTAACCTCTAGAGCTCTATCTAACTCTCTCTTAAATCCATCCAGTGACTTGGCCTCCACTGCCCTCTGGGGCAGGGAATTCCACAAATTCACACAACTCTCTGTGAAAACGTTTTTTCTCACCTCAGTCTTAAATGGCTTCCCCTTTATTCCAAGATTGTGGCCCCTGGTTCTGGATTCGCCCAACATTGGGAACATTTTTCCTGCATCTAGCTTGTCCAGTCCTTTTATAATTTTATATGTTTCTACAAGATCTCCCCTCATCCTTTTAAACTCCAGTGAATACAAGCCTAGTCTTTTCAATCTTTCCTCATATGACAGTCCCGCCACCCCAGGGATCAATCCCGTGAACCTACGCTGCACTGCCTCAATCACAAGGATGTCTGTCCTTCCTCAAATTCGGAGACCAAAACTCGGCATAATACTCCAGATGTGGTCTCACCAGGGCCCTGTACAACTGCACAACAGGAGTGGAAGGCAACCTCATCTCCATTACACAGCTACATCTCTTCACCAGATAAAAGCTGGAGATCTAACTATTCCTTTGGTTTATTAATGTTTCATTCGCAAGAAGTCGAAGAAAACATTTACTGCAAGGTAAAGCCAGCAAAGTCCGATCAAGAATAATCTGAGGGTCACCAAAGTTAATCTGAGGGTCCCTCTGAGGTAATAAAAGCACTATGCACAAGGACTTTATAAATACCCCTTAAAAACATTCTTTTGTATTTGTGGCCTGGAGTTAAAATAGCAAACAGCTGCCTGGCGCATCTGCTTAAATCTTACTTGTGAGGCAATGAGACCCTGGTGTCGTTAATCAGAGCTGTCCCCTCGTACAGAGGCACGGCACCATGATAAAAACAGAAAGAATGACGCTGACAGAATGCAAGAACATTAATATTACTTTTCGAAAGACACAACGTGTTGGAGCAATTCGACAGGTCAGGCAGCATCTCCGGAGAACATGGACGGTTGACGTTTCAGGTCGGGACCATTCCTTAGACTTCAAGAGTCCCGACCCAAAACATCACCTGTCCATGCATGTTATGCCGTCATAAGGTCATGAGTGATAGGAGCAGAGATCGGCCGTTTGGCCCATCATGTCTACTCTACCATTCAATCATGGCTGATCTATCTCTCCCTCCTAACCCCATTCTCCTGCCTTCTCCCCATAACCACTGACACCCGCACTACAGAGATGCTGCTTACTCTGTTTAGTATGGTGTCAGGGGTTATGGGGAGAAGGCATGAGAATGGGGTTAGGAGGGAGAGATAGATCAGCCATGATTGAATGGCGGGGTAAACTTGATGGGCCAAATGGCCTAATTCTGCTCCTATCACTTATGAACCCTTGAACTTATGATCCCACTGAGTTACTCCAGCGCTTATTTTGCCAACCAGCATCTGTTGTTCCTTGATTCACATCAATATAAAATTTTGTGTCTTCATCACAAATTTGTAAGTAAAAACTTATTAAACTTATTTGAAAGCATAACTATAGCTTTAGCTCATTAAGGTCTTACAATTATATTATCAATACAGTCTAATATCAGCACGTTTGGAATATTGTGAGCCGTTTTGGGCCCCATATCCGAGGAGGGATGTACTGGCATTGGAGAGGATCCAGAGGAGATTTACGGGAATTATCCCGGGAATGATTAGGTTAATGTATGATGAGTGTTTGTAGACACTGGGCCTGTACAAGCTGGAATTGAGAAGGATGAGGGGCGAACTTCATTGAAATTTGCTTAATAGTGTAAGGCCCGGATAGACTGGAGGTGGAGAGGATGTTTCCACTGGTGGGAGAGTCTAGGAACAGGGGGCATAGCCTCAGAATTAAAGGACGTGCCTTTGGAAAGGGGATGAGGAGGAATTTCTTTAGTCAGAGGGTGGTGAATCTGTGGAATTCATTGCCACAAAAGGCTGTGGAGGCCAAGTCATTGGATATTTTTAAGGTGGAGATTGACAGGTTTTTGATTAGTTAGGGCGCCAGTTAGTTTCAGTCGTGCTGGCCTTTAATACAACTTTGAGAAAATACCATCCCTGATATTATTGTGTGTAAAGCACGAAGTGCTGGAGAAACTCAGCGGGTCAGGCAGCATCTCAGGAGGACATGGATAGGTGACGTTTCTTGTCTGAAATAGCGTTCTGACTTGAAAGATCACTTGAGAATGTTCTCCAGAGATGATGCCTAACCTGCTGAATCACTTCGGCACATTGTTTGAGTTGATGTGTGCTCTCAGTTTGGGATCACGGACTAAACCCTCAATAGATGTGTCAGCAGCAAATATATTGGGTGGGGGAACATATTCTTCCTGCTAATAAATTACCTCATGCTGGCTTCAGCTTTTTTTAAACACAGGGTGGCACGACAGTACAGAGGTACTAGTGGGAGAGTCTTGGACCAGAGGGCACAGCCCCAGAATAAAAGGTTTTAGCTTTAGAAAGGAGATGTGAAGGAATGTCTTCAGTCAGAGGGTGGTGAATCTGTGGAATTCATTGCCACAGAAGGCTGTGGAGGGGTTGGACAGGCTAGATGCAGGAAGATTGTTAGATGTGGCCCTTGTGGCTAAAGGGATCAGGGGGTATGGAGAGAAGGCAGGTACAGGATACTGAGTTGGATGATCAGCCATGATCATATTGAATGGCGGTGCAGGCTCGAAGGGCCGAATGGCCTACTCCTGCACCTAATTTCTATGTTTCTATGTTTCAATGGGTATTTTTAAGGCAGAGATAGATAGATTCTTGATTGTTAAGGACGTCAGGGTTTATGAGGAGAAGACAGAAGAATGGGGTTCTGCCATGGATCTGTCATAATTGAATGGTGAAGTGGTGGCCTAATCCTGCTCCTACCACTCATGAAGTTAGTGTAGAAGGGGAATGTTGGTCAGTGTGGGCAAGTTGGGCCGAAGGGCCTGTTTCCACGCTGTGTGACTATGATTCTCCGACAGAAACCTCTTTGCATCCTTGTTCTCTGTTAGCGGGCGTTTTTGCAAAGGGTTCTGCAGACACGGTGTGGAATGGGTGTCAGCAACAAGGCAGTCCCCTGCAGTTTACCAGCCTAGGAATGTTCGTCATACATTGCCAGACACTGAGCGCACACTCTAATCAGCCCTGGGTCCCACCTCTCAGCCTCAGCTGGGACAATATCCCATTTAGAACAAGGCTGTGGAAACACTGCCTGAGTGGAATGAGATACTGAGCTGGCACTAGACGCAGCTTACAACCCAGCAGTATGAATGTTGATTTCTCTAACTTCAAGTAACCCTTGCATCTCCTCTCTCTCCGGCTCTCCCCCACCCTAGTCATCGTACTAGTTTCACTGTTGTCCTGTTGAGTTTCACTGTCTGTATAACTCGTTATCACCTACCCCACAGCCAACAATAGACCATTGTGGGCTCCGCTCTTCCTTGATCATCGTTGCCCTTTGCTCACCTTTGATTCCTTTGTTCCATTTTAACTTCTATATCTCTAATTTCCCTTTCCCCTGGCTCTCGGGCAGTATAAAGGTGATCGCTGGTCGGCGCGGGCTCAACGCTAGTGCGCAAGGACTTGTTTAAACAAAGTGAGAGATAGTGGCAATTTTACAGAGGCCAATCGTGGTAATAGTTTCACTCTCGTTCTGTTGAGTTTCTTTGTCTGTCGCTCGTTTCCGCCATCAATGGACCATTTCCCCTTTCATTGTCGCTTTTTTGCATATCTTTTGTTCATTTGTTTTATATAGGGCCTGTCCCACGTGGTGTGCGCATGGTGCGCATTGCGTGCGCATGGTGCGCATTACGCACATGTGGTGCGTGGTGACGTGATGTGCGGTCGCGCGCGGCGCCCCAGGATTTTGGGACGTACAAAATCTTCCCTCGCCATCTGCGTGATGCGCAAATGATGCCTAAGTGGGACAGGCCCTTATCTCTCTACATCACCGTCTATATCTCTCGTTTCCCTTTCCCCCTGACTCTCAGTCTGAAGAAGGGTCTTGACCCGAAACATCACCCATTCCTTTTCTCCAGAGATGCTGCCTGTCCCGCTGAGTTACTCCAGCTTTTTGTGCTTATCTTTGTACTTTTTTCAAAGTCAGAGTTAAGGAATGGCCAAAGTAACTTACTGAAGAGTTTAAATTGAAGAGTCAATTTAACAGCGATCTCCCGGTTGCCGAACACTTGAACTCAACAATGGACCATTGTGGGCTCCAACTTTCCTTGATCATCGTTACTTTTTGCATATCTTTAATTCGTTTGTTCTATATTTTTCTATATCACTGTCGAGATCTCTCGTTTCCCTTTCCCCTGACTCAGTCTGAAGAAGGGTCTCGACCCGAAACATCACCTATTCCTTTTCTTCAGAATTCCCCTGAGTTACTCCAGCTTTTTGAGACTATCTTCGATTTAAACCAGCATCTGCAGCTCCTTCCTATACACTTTATCTCCCCTTCCCATTCCCATAATGACCTTCCTGTCCTGGGCCTCCTCCATTTCTTGAGTCTGAAGAACGGTACCAACACGAAATGTCACCCATCCTTTATCTGCAGAGATTCTGCCTGACCTGCTGAGTTACTCCAGCACTTTGTGTCTGTCCTTGGTAATAATGGCATCTGCAGTTCTTTGATACTACTTTCTAACCTGCAAACCTGTATGTCTTTAGAATGTGGGAGGAAACCGGTGCACCCGAAGGAAACCAACGGGAGAACGTACAAACTCCATACAGGCAGTACCCGTAGTCAGGATCGAACCCGGGTCTTCACAGCTGTGCAAAACCTCCGCAGGATGCAAGATTCTTCAGGACAGATTGGGGGTAGCACGAAGGCACAGCGGTAGAGTTGACACCTCACTGCTCCAGAGGCCTGGGTTCGATCGTGACTACGGGTGCTGCCTGTACGGAGTTTGCACGTTCTCCCCGTGACCTGCGTGGGTTTTCTCTGGGTGCTCCAGTTTCCTCCCACACACCAAAGAAGTGGAGGTTTGTAGGTTAATTGGCTTTGGTAAAATTGTAAATTTTCCCTAATGTGTGTAGGATAGTGTTAATGTGCGGGGATCGCTGCTCGGCGCAGACCCGGTGGGCCGAAGGGCCTGTTTCCGTGCTGTATCTCTAAACTAAACTAAATCTACAGATGCAGAAATAGACACAAACGGTCTCAAAGCAAACCGTTTCCCAATGTCAAGTTCAGGACAAATACCAGATGTCCAGCTAATCTTGACAAGTTCAGTTCAATGCAGGGAAGTGTGAGCTCATTCAGCTGGGATCCAAGAAATACAAAAAGATTATTTCCTGAACAGTAGAATGTTTAGTTTAGTTTCCTAGATACAGTGCAGAAACAAGCCCTTCAGCCCACCGAGTCCGTATCGACCAGTGATCCCCGCACATAGTATGTGTAGGGTGGTAACACTACCCTACACGTACTAGGGACAATTTGTAACATTTACTGTATAACCAAGCTAATTAACCTACAAACCTGTACGTCTTTGGAGTGTGGGAGGAAACCGGAGATCTCGGAGGTAGGGGGGTGGGGAGTCAGACTCAGTCTCAGTCTACCCCACGACAGAAGGGGGGAGGAGTTGTACAGTTTGATAGCCACAGGGAAGAAGGATCTCCTGTGGCGTTCTGTGCTGCATCTTGGTGGAACCAGTCTGTTGCTGAAGGTGCTCCTTAGGTGTCATGGAGAGGGTGAGCTGTATTGTCCAAGATGCTCTGCAGTTTGAGGATCATCCTCCCCTCCAAGACCACCCACCTCCCGTGAATCCAACTCCACCCCCAGGACTTCAAAGTATAATTGCATTTGAAATCATTTTCTCTGGCAAGGAAGTCAAATTATTTTAGAAAGTGGATACACTACAGTGTATGTTGAATGAATATCACCAATCAAAGCTTCATGCCTTGTATTAACCCTCAGTAGTCAGGGTTGCAGGATGAGGGGGACCTCATTGAGACGGACCGAGTAGTGAAAGCCCTGGATAGAGTGGAGAAGATGTTTCCATTTGTGGTACTATCTTGTGTAGGAAGGCAGAATGTGTAAGACACATTTGGACAGGCACATGGATAGGACAGGTTTAGAGGGTCATGGCCAAGGGCAGGCAGTTGGGACTAATGTAGATGGGTCATGTTTGTTGGTGTGGACAAGTTGGGCCGAAGGGCCTGTTTCCGCACTTTATAATAATAATAATAATACATTTTATTTAATGGGCGCCTTTCAGACATCTCAAAGACGTCTCCTGGGAGAGTCTAGGACCAGAGGCCACAGCCTCAGAAAAGTGCATTCAAAAATCATGCCCAAAACTGTAGTAATCTTTAACACTAGTCCCCAATATACTACTATGCTGGAACAGTTGGAGAATACATTGATCTAAATCAAAGACTTTTGTTTTATTGGTGTTCAGGTTTTTACTCGTCTTTGTTTAAATTGATCCCAGTAATTAGAGGCTGGTAGAGTTACCGTTGGATTTTGCCGTCTCTACTAAATTCTGCAGTCTCTAGTCTGTGAACTAGACTAACCTAGAATGGATGTTACTTAATCTTAGTCATTGTTTAATATTAGATTTAATTATGTAATCAGTTCATTAGTGTATTACAGCATGGAATTAGGCCCTTCGGCCCATCGAGCCTGCGTAGCCAGCAATCTCCGCACACTAACACTACACACGCGAGGGACTAATCACAATTTTACTGAGCCGATTATTCTACAAACCTGTACGTCTTTGGAGTGTGGGAGGAAACCGGAGATCTCGGACAAAACCCACGCAGGTCACGGGGAGAACGTACAAACTCCGTACAGACAGCGCCCGTAGTCAGGATCGAACCCAGGTCTCTGGTGCTGTGAGGCAGCAACTCTACCACTGTGCCACTGGGCCGCTTGCTAATATGAAAATCCTATAACCTTCTGGAATTTATTCATGAAGGCTGCAGTTAATTTATCAAATTGCAGAATAAATGAGGAGGAATTTTAGTTGAGGAGGAATTTCTTCAGTCAGAGGGTGGTGAATCTGTGGAATTCTTTGCCACAGAAGGCTGTGGAGGCAAAGACTGGATATATTTAAGGCAGATATAGATAGATTCTTGATTAGTACGGGTGTCAGGTTTATGGGGAGAAGGCAGGAGAATGGGGTTAGGAGGGAGGGACAGATCAGCCATGATTGAATGGTGGAGAAGACTTGATGGGCCGAATGGCTTAATCCTGCTCCTATCACTTATGATCTTGTGATCTTATAATGAACCAAGGGTCACCATTATAAAAGAAACATTTTAGCCAGAGAATCCTCTCTTGTCCCAGAGGCACATGGCCAGCTATGGAACTCCCTGACATCTGAATTGAAGGATTAGTTTCCCCCATTAATTCAAGCCATGCAAGGCATTCTAACAAGCTGTATCCTGTCTAACTTTAGTGTCAACTGAGATTCGTGGTATCGGTTTACTAAAGTAGCAAAAGTGTATTTGCGTGCTTGCAATCTATTGCGATCCGCTCGTTACGGAAAAGGGAACTTATTGCAGCCTTCTGGATTAGTCTCAAAGTAAATGTGCTGGGTGTGTTACAATGAGTCATGTCTAGGGCTTTCTAAGCCTGTGGCGTAACGGCTTTGGAAAGGTCCTTGATTGGCTCGTCAGCTCATTTCAGAGATTAATGCACAGTCAATGGCTTTACTGTGAATCTGGAGGGTGGCTAGAAAGGTTAAATGGCCATTAATTAAGGTTAAATCGCCACTTAGGTGACTTTTCAGTTACGTTAAATCTCCACTTGGGCGATTTTTTTTGGCAGCTGCAGGCGACTAGGCTGTCGCCACATGGTAGCCAGGGTGTCGCCTGTACGGTCGTGAGTCGTCTCCTCAGTCGCCCAAAGAGTCGTAGCGTCTTTCTGGTCGCCGCTGGATTTTCAATATGTTGAAACATTTTGAACATACAGTGGCGACTGTAGGTTTGGCGCCAATGAGCGTGGTCTGACGTAGGTGCTGTCGCCAGGTGACATAGGTTGTCGCCGATGCTAACTTCGGTGAATTCTATTGTCGTATTCGCCGGCAATCACCTAAAAAATTAACCTAAGTGGGACAGGCCCATTCTGCAGTTGTCTAGGGCCTTAGTGAGACCATACGTAGTTTTGGTCCCCTAATTTGAGGAAGGACATTCTTGCTATTGACGGAGTGCAGCGTAGGTTTACAAGGTTAATTCCCGGGATGGCGGGACTGTCATATGCTGAGAGAATGGAGCAGCTGGGCTTGTACACTCTGGAGTTTAGAAGGATGAGAGGGCATCTCATTGAAACATAGAAGATTATTAAGGGTTTGGACACTCAAGAGGCAGGAAACATGTTCCCGATGTTGGGGGAGTCCAGAACCAGGGGCCACAGTTTGAATAAGGGCTAAGCCATTTGGAACAGAGATGAGGAAACACTTTTTTCACACAGTTTCACAAGAGTCTGTGAAATTCTCTGCCTGGTGGAGGCCGATTCTCTGGATACTTTCAAGAGAGAGCTAGATGGAGCTCTTAAAGATAGTGGAGTCAAGGGACATGAGGAGAAGGCAGGAACGGGGTACTGATTGGGGATGATCAGCCATGATCACATTGAATGGCGGTGCTGGCTCGAAGGGCCGGATGGCCTACTCCTGCACCTATTGTCTATTGTCTATAAGTCCAGTCGCTGGTTTTTCGGAGACCTGCTACGACTATGACAGTCGCCTAAAAATCGCCTAAGTGGGACAGAATCACGGAAGAACAACAGTAAAGGCAGCTGGTTTTTACGATCATCTGGTAACCCCAAGACCACCATCAAGAAAGCTAATTTTAAGAAAGAGATTGTTGGAATGAGTGTTACAGATAAATCAATTGCCTGGTGGCGCTCCAAATGTGATTTAGTTTAGTTTAGTTTAGTTTAGTTTCGAGATGCTGCGTGGAAACAGGCCCGTCATCCCACCAAGTCCGCACTGACCAATGATCCCCGCACATTAACACTACCCTACACACACTAGGGACAGTTTTTAAAAAACATTTACATAGAAACATAGAAACATAGAAATTAGGTGCAGGAGTAGGCCATTCGGCCCTTCGAGCCTGCACCGCCATTCAATATGATCATGGCTGATCATCCACTCAGTATCCCGTACCTGCCTTCTCTCCATACCCTCTGATCCCCTTAGCCACAAGGGTCACATCTAACTCCCTCTTAAATATAGCCAATGAACTAGCCTCGACTACCCTCTGTAGCAGGGAGTTCCAGAGATTCATCACTCTCTGTGTGAAAAAAGTTCTTCTCATCTAGGTTTTAAAGGATTTCCCCCTTATCCTTAAGCTGTGACCCCTTGTCCTGGACTTCCCCAACATCGGGAGCAATCTTCCTGCATCTAGCCTGTCCAACGCCTTAAGAATTTTGTAAGTTTCTATAAGATCCCCTCTCAATCTCCTAAATTCTAGAGAGTATAAACCAAGTCTATCCAGTCTTTCTTCTTAAGACAGTCCTGACATCCCAGGAATCAGTCTGGTGAACCTTCTCTGCACTCCCTCTATGGCAATAATGTCCTTCCTCAGATTTGGAGACCAAAACTGTACGCAATACTCCAGGTGTGGTCTCACCAAGACCCTGTACAACTGCAGTAGAACCTCCCTGCTCCTATACTCAAATCCTTTTGCTATGAAAGCTAACATACCATTCGCTTTCTTCACTGCCTGCTGCACCTGCATGCCCACTTTCAATGACTGGTGTACCATGACACCCAGGTCTCGCTGCATCTCCCCTTTTCCTAGTCGGTCACCATTTAGATAATGGTTTATACCAAGCCGATTAACCTACAATCCTGTGCGTCTTTGGAGTGCGGGAGGAAACTGGAGATCCGGGAGAAAACTCACGCAGGTCACGGGGAGAATGTACAAACTCTGTAGAGACAGCACCCACAGTCAGGATCGAGCCCGGGTCTCCGGCGTTCTAAGGCAACAAGTCTACCACTGCACAACCGTGCCACCCCATTGATTTCAATCCGTATTTCTACCTTTATATTTGCACTCTTACATTTATTGCTTTCGCCCAGCTAACATTTATGACAGGCTCTGCTAAAATCAAAACGACACGCTATGTTGGAAAGAAAAGTTCAATCATTTTATTTGAGACATGGTGTGGCAAGGTGGCGCACCGATAGAGTTGCTACCTCACAGCGCCAGAGACCCAGGTTCGATCCTGACTACGGGTGCTTGTCCTTATTGAGTTTGTGCATTCTCCCTGTAGCCACGTGGCTTTTCTCCGGGTTCTCCTGTTTCCTCCCACACTCCAAAGGCGTGCAGGTGTGTAGGTTAATTGCCATCGGTAAGATTGTCCCTAGTGTGTAGGATGGTGCTAGTATGCGGGGTGATTGTCAGTCAGCGCCGACTCGGTGGACTGAAGGGTCTGTTTCCGCCATGCATCTGTAAATTGAAAAACGAAATATACAGTAGCGGAAATCCTTGTGTGTTCCTCCGATCAAGGGGAGTTGAGGTGCAAATCAACATTGAGATATTTCTACAGTGTTACTTAAAGAATGAACAACCTTTCCCTGTTCAAAGACTGAAGGGCTGGGCTTGAAGTTGAGAGAAACAAAGTTAAAAGGAGATATGCATGGGAAATATTTTTACAGAGAGGGTAGTGGGTGCCTGGAACGAGCTGCCAGGGGTGGTACTGGGCTCAGATACGATGGTAGCATTTAGGAGACTTTTATTTATTTTATCTATTTATTTTTGTTTTTAACCACTGAACATTGCCCTTCATATATATATATATATATATATATATATTTTTGGAATTTATTTTATTAGAAGCAATTGTACAAGAATAAAGCAATCAACATGAAAGTTATGCAATTTTTGTACAGCTTCATTTTTAACATTAATACATAAATCAAAAAAAAAAGAGAAAAAAGGAAAGAATGAAGAAAAAGAAGAAAAATGCAAACGAGAGAGAAGTAAATGCCCCTAAACTACCAAAGAAGTGCAAGAAGAAAAAAGGGAAATGAGAAAAAAAAGATGGAGATATGCCCCCCCCCCCCCCCCCCCCCCCCCGCTCACCCATCCCAAGCATCGGTTTTAAATTTGTGTTCAACCATTCTGTTGTTGAAGAAATTCAGTGCAAGGAGACCATGTTTTGAAGAATTGGTCTGCTTTTTCAGCGAAAACAAGCCTAATGTTTTCTAAATGTAATGTCTCGGACATGTCAGTAATCCACATCTTCACTGTGGGACCTGATTGATGTCTTTTTCCAGAATTTCAGTAAGAATGTTATGAGGCTTTTAGATGGGCACATGGATGAACAGGGAATGGGAGTTGTAGGTCATAGGCAAGCATTTGAGGTTTATTTACCTTAGCATCATGTTTGGCACAGACATTGTGGGCCAAATGGCCTGTTCCTGAGCTGTACTGTTCTAAAGGAATAGATATGTGAATGTTTGAAGTTCTTTTAAATGGAGAGACACAGTAATCTCGTTGTATGTGAGACATGCAATGACAATAAAGCATTCTGATTCTGATTCTGATAACGTTCTTCAGGTTTCAACACCAAACGCCATCTATTCTTTTTCTCCAGAGATGCTGTCTCACCCACTGAGTTACTCCAGCATTTTGTGTCGATCTTCGGTTTAAACCAGCATCTGCAGTTCCTTGCTACAATGTACTGTTCTATGTTCAATATAATCCCAGACATTAAGCACAGCATCTCAAACCTCTCGATTCTCTGCCACAAAAGGCAGTGGTGGCCAATTCACTGGATGTTTTCCAGAGGGAGTTAGATTTAGCTCTCAGGGTGAAAGGAATCAAGGGGTATGTGGGGGGAAAGCAGGAATGGGGTCCTGTTTTTAGATGATCAGCCATGTCTAAATGGCCTACTCCTGCGCCTATTTTTCTATGTTTCTATGTTTCTCAAGATGGAGTTGATTTCTTTTGAAAGTAAAGCACAACTGTGATTTATGTTTGGTTATTCCACCAATACACAAGAGGGTTGTCATCCACATATCTATATTATTTATTTAGTTGTGAATTGAGTTATTTTTCCCGTGAGGTTTGTGCATCAGTCTGATGCCAATAACCCATGACGGTTGCAAGTTCTACCCATGAATTGCATGGTTAAATCCCTCTTTTTTATGATATATTCCACCTCAGTCTTAAACCACAAAGGCCATATTTGGACTACAATGTACGTTGAAAGAACAACATCCATCAAAGCTTGATGCCTTGTGTTAACCCTAAGTAGTCAGGGTTGCCGGATGAGGGGGGACCTCATCAAAACATACAATAGACAATCGGTGCAGGAGTAGGCCATTCGGCCCATCGAGCCAGCACCGCCATTCAATGTGATCATGGCTGATCATCCCCAATCAGTACCCCGTTCCTGCCTTCTCCCCATATCCCCTGATTCTGCTATCTTTAAGAGCCCTATCTAGCACTCTATTGAAAGCATCCAGAGAACTAGCCTCCACCACCCTCTGAGGCAGAGCATTCCACAGATTCACAACTCTCTGTGAGAAAAAGTGTTTCATCGTCTCCGTTCTAAATGACTTACCCCTTATTCTTAAACTGTGGCCCCTGGTTCAGAACTCCCCCAACATCGGGAACATGTTTCCTGCCTCTAGCGTGTCCAAACCCTTAACAATCTTATATGTTTCAATAAGATCCCCTCTCATTCATCTAAACTCCAGAGTATACAAGCCCAGCCGCACCATTCTCTCAACATATGACACTACCGCCATCCCGGGAATTAACCTTGTAAACCTACGCTGCACTCCCTCAATAGCAAGGATGTCCTTCCTCAAATTTGGGGACCAAAACTGCACACAATACTCCAGGTGTGGTCTCACTAGGGCTCTGTACAACTGCAGAAGGACCTCTTTGCTCCTATACTCGACTCCTCTTGTTATAAAGGCCAACATGCCATTCACTTTCTTCACTGCCTGCTGTACCTGCATGCTTACTTTCATAGACTGATGTACAAACATTTCAAAAACAGGTGTCAGAGGTTATGGGGTGAAGGCAGGAGAATAGGGTTGAAAAGGAAAGATAGATCAGCCATGATTGAATGGCAGAGTAGATTTGATGGGCCAAATGGCTTATTTCTACTCCTATTACTTTTGATCTTATGACCTTATAACATGGATTGGAAAGGTTTAGAGGGATTTTGCAAGAATGATCCCAGGAATGAGTAGGTTAACCGATGATGAGCGTTTGTCGGCACTGGACCTGTACTTGCTGGAGTTTAGAAGAATGAAGGGGACCTCATTGAAACATACAGAATAATGAAAGGCTTGGATAGAGTGGATGTGGAGAGGATGTTTCCACTAGTGGGACAGTCTAGAACTAGAGGTCATAGCCACAGAATTAAAGCACGTTATTTTCGGAAGATAAGGAGAAATTTGTTTAGTCAGAGGGTGGTGAATCTGTGGATTCTTTGCTACAGAGGGCTATAGAGGCCAAGTCAGTGGGTCTTTTTAAGGCAGAGATAGATGGATTCTTGATTAGTGCGGGTGTCAGAGTTTATGGGAAGAAGGCAGGAGAATGGGGTTAAGGAGGGAGAGATAGATCAGCCATGATTGAATGTTTAAGAAGGAACTGCAGATGCTGGAAAATCGAAAGTACACAAAAAAGCTGGAGAAACTGAAGAAGGATTTCGGCCCGAAACGTTGCCTATTTCCTTTGCTCCATAGATGCTGCTGCACCCGCTGAGTTTCTCCAGCTTTTTTATGTAGCCATGATTGAATGGTGGAGTAGACTTGATGGGCTGAATGGCCTAATTCTACTCCTACTACTTATGACTTTATCATATGGATCAAACATGGGCAAATGAGTCATGTTGGTCGGTGTGAAGAGCTTGGCCAAATGGGCCTGTGGGCGCGCTGCATGGCACCAGGGCTATGATGCTATGATCAAGGGTGTTTAATTGTCCTATATACTGACGACGGAATAACGAATTTACATCAGAACTGGAAGACATGAGAGAGGTAATCGCTATTAAACACACACAAGAGCAGTGAATGTCAGTTGTACACGCTACAGCGATATGTTGCCAGGAATTAAAGGGAATGGGCAAATGGGACTATGATTAGCAGCCAATACCCTTGGGTGCATTGAGGGCTGACTACCAAATGTGAACTGGTCCAAGATTGAAGCTCCAAGCGGAGAAGGAAAGGCAGGCGCAGGGAGTAAAATAAAGAAAGCTTGTGATGTAAAAATGGGCAGGCGACATTAAAATAATCAAAAGAATCATGGCCTGAATATGTGGTGATGGGAGGTACTAGGAATTGATTGAAAGATACAGCACAGAGACGTGCCCTTCGGCTTACCGTGTTTCAATTTAGTTTAGCTTATCGTAACGTGTACCGAGGTACAGTGAAACGCTTTTGTTGTGCGCTGACCAGCCAGCGGAAAGACAATACATGATTACAATCGAGACATTCACAGTGTATAGATACATGTATAAGAAAGAACTGCAGATGATGGTAAAATCGAAGGTAGACAAAAATGCTGGAGAAACTCAGCGGGTGAGGCAGCGTCTATGGAGCGAAGGAATAGGCGAGGTTTCGGCTCTTCGGCCCAACTTGCCCACACCGGCCAACATGTCCCAGCTGCACTTGTCCCACCAGCCCGCATTTGCTCCATATCCCTCCAAACCTGTCCTATCCATTTACCTGTCTAACTGTTTCTTAAATGTTGGGATAGTCCCTGCCTCAACTACCTCTCCTCTGGCAGTTTGTTCCATACTCCCACCACCTTTTGTGTGAAAACGTCACCCCTCAGATTCCTATTAAATCTTTTCCCTGTCATCTTAAACCTATGTCCTCTGGTCCTCGATTCCCCTACTCTGAGCAAGAGGGTCTGTCCATCTACCCAATCTATTCCTCCCATGATTTTATACACAATAAGATCACCCCTCAGCCTCCAGCACTCCAAGGAATAGAGTCCTAGCCTACTCAACCTCTCCCTGGAGCTCACACCCTCAAGTCCTGGCAACATCCTCGGAAATATCACTTTTCTGGTAACAGGATTCACTTGACATTATTTTTCTTCATTTAACTACCTGTGTGCATGAATGCATGACCTTTAATATATTGAGCGATGTGGCTGTTTTTAAGAGCACCAGTGTTCTTGTACTCCAGTCGCCTGTTAAAACCCCGGACCCCCTTTGGTGTCTTGCAACAGTGCACATGAGGGCTTTGAGTTTCTCCTTGTTTGTACAAAGCACAATTCCCAGTACAGTTTTCTGTTTATAATGGTGAATTGCTCAGCTCAGAATACTCTCTTTCCTGCAGGGCACTTAAAAAAACTATCAGACCAAGATCTCACGTCCTCATCAAGTGAATGGAATTTCAGAGATAGATTGGTTTAGTTTAGTTTAGTTTAGACACACAATGCGGAAACAGGCCCTGGAAACTGGGTCTGTGCCGACCAGTGATCCCCGCACATTAACACTATCCTATACCCACTAGGGACATTTTTTTGTACATTTACCAAGCCAATTAACCTACATACCTGTACGTCTTTGGAGATTTCAGAGATAGATTAATTTAGTTTAGTTTAGTTTAGTTTAGTTCAATTCGGTTTAGTTTAGTTTAGTAAGTAAGAAAGTAAGTAAGTAGGTTTTATTTATATAGCACGTTTTAAGTCAACTCGCTTTGACAACAAAGTGCTTTACATGAAATAGATAAGTTTCCATACAAACCAGAGAAAAAGGTTAAAAAATAAAGAAAATGGACACAACACATTATAGTTCAACACAAACGTCCCCCCACAGCGGAATAAAAAATTTCCACTGTGGGGAAAGGCACCAGAAAGTTAAGTCCTCTTCCTCTGTGAAACACCCGAGGTCGGGGCCCATCTGTGGCCGTGCAGCCAGTCCGATGATTTTCAGGGCCCTCTTGCCGTGAAGATGGAACTCCGGCGTCGGGTGAAACATTCCTTTAGTTTAGAGATACAGCATGGAAAGTGGCCATTCGGCCCAACATGTCCACGCTGACCAGCAATCATCCAGACATACAGTAGTTCTACCCTACACCGAAGGGACAATTTACAGATCAATTAACCTACAAATCTGCACGTCTTTGGAATGTGGGAGGAAGCCGGAGAACTCAGAGAAAACCCACGCGGTCACAGGGAGAACGTACAAGCTCTGCAGAGACAGCATCCATAGTCAGGATCGAGCCCGGGTCTCTGGCGCTGTAAGGCAGCAGCTCTACCGCTGCGCCACTGTGGCCGGCCATGCTTAGTTTATTATTGGCCTGTGTATTGGGGTCAAGTGAAAAGCTTTTGTTTGGGTACTATCCAGTTAAAGAAAAGGCTATACATGAATAGACTACATCAAGCCATCCACAGTGCACTGAAGATAGACACATAGAACTGGAGTAACTCAGCGGGACAGGCAGCATCTCTGAAGAGAAGGAATGTGTGACGTCTTGGGTCGAGACCCTTCTTCTGACTGGTTAGAGATAAGGGAAACGAGAGATATAGATGGTAAAGGACAATGAATGAAAGATATGCAAAAAAGTAACGATGACAATGGAAACAGGCCATTGTTAGTTGTTTGTTGGGTGAAAACGAGAAACCGGTGCGACTTTCGGTGGGGGAGGGATAGCGAGAGGGGGAATGCCGCGGCTACCTGAAGTGAGAGAAATCAATATTCATACCACTGGGGTGTAAGCTGCCCAAGCGGAATATGAGATGCTGTTCCTCCAATTTGCGTTTAGCCTCACTCTGACAATGTAGGAGACCTAGGACAGAAAGGTCTGTGTAGGAATAGAGTCATAGAGTAACACAGTGTGGAAACAGGCCCTTCGGCCCACAATGTCCCATCTACCCTAGTCCCACTTGCCTGCGCTTGGCCCATAACCCTCCAAACCTATCCTATCCATGCACTTGTCCAACTGTTTCTTAAATGATGGGATAGTCCCAGCCTCAACTACCTCCTCTGGCAGCTTGTTCCATACACCCACTACCCTCTGTGTGAAAAAGTTACCCCTCGGATTCCTATTAAATCTTTTCCCCTTCACCTTGAACCCATGTCCTCTGGTCCTCGATTCCTCTACTCTGGGTAAAAGACTCTGTGCATCTACCCGATCTATTCCTCTCATGATTTTGAATACCTCTATAAGATCTCCCCTCATCCTCCTGTGCTCCATGGAATAGAGACCCAGTCTACTCAACCTCTCCCTATAGCTCGCACCATCCCCTTAAATCTGTCTGAAGAAGGGTTTCGGCCCGAAACGTTGCCTATCTCCTTCGCTCCATAGATGCTGCTGCACCCACTGAGTTTCTCCAGCATTTTTGTGTACCTTCGATTTTCCAGCATCTGCAGTTCCTTCTTGAATCCTCTTAAATCTTTTCTGAACCCTTTCAAGCTTGACAATTGGAGAATTGACGTGTCCGGCAACCGGGAGGTCAGGTAGGTTCAGGTGGGTACAGAACACCAAATACAGATAAGGAGCACAACATTTAGTGCAAGATATAACACTGAAGTCCGATAAAGTCCGATTAAAGCTAGTTCAAAAATCTCCAGTGGGGTACATAGGTCTGGACCATTCATTTGTCTGATAACAGCTGGGAAGAAATGGTCCCTGAATCTGGAGGTGTGCGTTTTCAAACTTATGTACCTCTTGTGGGGGGGGGGAGAAGGGTGAGACTGGTCGTTGATTATGCTGGTAGTCTTGCTGAGGCAGCGTGAAGTATAAATGGGAGTCATTGGCAGGGAGGCGATGGTTTGCACGATGGTCTGTATTGCGTCCAGAATTATTGCATTTTATCAGGCAACTGAACCATCCTATCAACAACGAGAGAGCAGTCCTGGGCTACTATCGTCCTCATTGGAGACCCTCGGACAATCTGTGACCAGACGTTACTGGACTTTATCTTGCACTCAATGTAAATCACATTATTTCCTTTATCATGCAACTGCACACAGTGGACGGCTCAATTGTCCAGTAATTGTTCAGACTGAAGAAGGGTTTCGTCCCGAAACGTTGCCTATTTCCTTCGCTCCATAGATGCTGCTGCACCCGCTGAGTTTCTCCAGCATTTTTGTGTACCTTTGATTTTCCAACATCTGCAGTTCCTTCTTAAACACTTTGTCGGCTCAATTGTAATCATGTATTCTCTTTCCACTGACTTGTTAGCACGCAACAAAGGCTTTTCACTGTTTCCAATAGACAATAGACAATAGACAATAGGTGCAGGAGTAGGCCATTTGGCCCTTCAAGCCAGCACCGCTTTTCACTGTTTCTCGGTTCATGTGACAATAAACTAATCTCAAACACAAACTCGAGCTAAATTTCTTGCAGCCCTGGATGGAGTTGTTCCCAAACCACGCTGTGATGCATTCCAATAAAATGCTTTCCACAGCGCTTCTGTTGGAGTTGATGAGTGTTGCTGGAAACATGCCTGTGGCATTGTAAAAAATAGAGCTGTCTCGAACCCAAAAGCGGGGAGTAGTCAAGGCAACCTTAACATAAGGTAGACATAAAGTGCTGGAGTAATTCAACGGGTCAGGAGGCAAAGTTACTCAAGCACTTTGTGTCCATCTATAGTATACTGTAAACCAGCATCTGCAGTTCTTTCAATAAGTTCATGTCATAGGAGCAGAATTACGCCATTCGGCCCATCAAGTCTACTGCCATTCAATCATGGCTGATCTGTCTTTCCCACTAAACCCCATTCTCCTGCCCTCTCCCCATAACAATAGACAATAGACAAGAAGTGCAGGAGTCGGCCATTTGGCCCTTCGAGCCAGCACCGCCATTCAATGTGATCATGGCTGATCATCCCCAATCAGTACCCCGTTCCTGCCTTCTCCCCATATCCCCTGACTCCGCTACCTTTAAGAGCCCTATCTAGCTCTCTCTTGAAAGCATCCAGAGAACCTGCCTCCACCGCCCTCTCCACAGACTAACCCCTGACACACGTACTAATCAAAAATCTGTCAATCTCCATTGACTTGGCCTCCACAGCCGTCTGTGGCAATGAATTCCACAGATTCACCACCCTCTGACTAAACAAATTTGCTTCCCGTCTCCTTTCTTCAGGTACAACCTTTCATTCTGAGGCTGTGCCCTCTGGTCCTATACTCTCCCGTCATGGAAACATCCTCTCCACATACACTCTTTCACTATTTGGTAAGTTTCAATGAGATCTCCCCTCATCCTTCCAAACTCCAGCGGGTAGATGTCCAGCGCCTTCAAACACTCATCATACACTAACCCAATCATTCCTGGGATCATTCCCATAAACCTCCAATGGACCCTCTCCAGATCCAGCACATCCTTCCTCAGACACGGGGCCCAAATCTGCTCACAATACTCTAAATTTTCTACAGAATCTTTAGAAACATAGAAAATAGGTTCAGGAGTAGTCCATTCGGCCCTTCGAGCCAGCACCACCATTCAATATTATCATGGCTGATCATCCAAAATTAGTATCCCGTTCCTGCCTTCTCCCCACATCCCTTGATTCCGTTAGCCCGAAGAGCTATATCTAACTCTCTCTTGAATACATCCAGTGAATTGGCCTCCACTGCCTGCTGCGGCAGAGGATTCCACAGATTCACAACTCTCTGCATGAAAAAGTTTTTCCACATCTCAGTCCTAAATGGCCTACCCCTTATTCTTAAACTGTGACCTCTGGTTCTGGACTCCCCCCAACATCGGGAAATTCTTTCCTGTATCTAGCCTGTCCAATCCCTTAAGAATTGCATATGTTTCTATAAGATCGCCTCTCACCCTTCTAAATTCCAGTGAATGTAAGCCCAGTCAATCCATTCTTTCATCGTATATAAATATGGCTGTTTCAGAGAGCAAGTGGTGCATGGACTATACCTGAAGCAGAACAGTGCATGGGTCATTGGCACCGTGTTAACAAAAGAAGCCTAACATAGTGACAATCTGTTCTACATCTGGCTTCAGGCACTCACATCGACGTTCATCTCAAAGGCATCTAGATGACAGAAACTAGTCGTAAGATTGGCAGCTGAGGTTTACGTTGGCACTGAGCCAAACTTCGTTGGACTATAACAGGAACTAGAATATAAAAAACAGGGACATAATGCCGTGGCGTTATAAGGCACTGGTCAGACCCCATCGATACACTGTGAATAGCTCGACTGTAATCATGTAACGTCTTTCCGCTGACTGCTTAGAACGCAACAAAAGCTCTTCATTGTACCTCGGTACACATGGCAATTACCTGAATTGAAACTGATTTGGAGTAGGGCGAGGAGTTATGGACCCTCACATCTGGGGAAGGATGTGCTGGCTCTGGAGAGGGTCCAGAGGAGGTTTACGAGAATGATCCCAGGAATGAGTGGGTTAACATATGATGAGCATTTGATGGCTCTGGGGCTGTACATGCTGAAGTTTAGGAGGATGAGGGGTGAACTCATTGAAATTTACAGAATAATGAAAGGCCTGGATAGAGTGGATATGGAGAGGATGTTTCCACTAGTGGGAGAGTCTAAGACTAGAGGACTCAACCTCGGTATAAAAGGACATTCATTCATAAAGGAGATGAGAATGAATTTCTTTAGTCAGAGGGGGGTGAATCTGTGGGATTCTTTGTCACAGAAGACTGTGGAGGCCAATGGATATTTTTAAGGAAGAGATAGATAGATTCTTGATTAGTACGGGTGTCAGGGACTATGGGGAGAAGGCAGGAGAATGGGGTTAGGAGGGAGAGATAGATCAGCCATGATTGAATGGTGGAGTAGACTTGATGGGCTGAATGGCCTAATTCTGCTCCTATCACCTATGAACTTATGAACTTCTGAGGTGGGACTAGTGTAGCTGGGACATATTGGCCAGTGTGGGCAAGTTGGGCCAAAGGGCCTGTTTCCACGCCGTATGACTGTGAGTCCGGTTTCCTCCTGCAATCCAAAGACAGAGAGGTCTGTAAGTGAATTGACTTTGGTAAAATTGTAAATTGTCCCTAGTGTGTAGGATGTGGGGATCGCTGGTCGGCACAGACTCGTTGGGGCAAAGGCCCTGTTTACGTACTGTATCTCTAAACTAAACTAAACTAATCTGACCAGTCTTATTCCCCAATATAAGATCTAGTATCTTTCACACACTCACTATCCTATCTAACTCTCTTTACTTTTCTTCTTTTTAAAGTTTAAAATATGAAGTGGTACAGGAAATGTATGATGTTATTTTTGGCTTATATCACTGTAATGTACACAACTTCTAATAAATAAAAAATAAATAAAAAGATCTAGTATGGCTCCATCCCTAACATCTACATATTGTTTCAAGAAACTCGGAGTCTGAAGAAGGTTCCTGGCCCAAAACAATCTCGATCCATCCCCTGCACAACTATTGCTTGTCCCACTGAGTCACTTCAACCGTTTGTCCTTTGTTTCAGGAGACAATCCCTGGGAATTGGGGGGGATCCCAGTCCATATTGGGGAAGTTAAAGTCGCCAAATGCACGGCAATATTTATCTTTAACTAAGAGAAGCCACAAGGTGCTGGAGTAACTCAGCGGGTCAGGCTCCATTCCTGGGCTACATGGATTGATGACGTTTCTGGTCGAAACTGTCCAAAGAAGGGTCCCGACCCTAATCGGCACCAGAAATGCTGCCTGACCTGCTGGACTTTGCCTTGTCTGAACTTCTGGACGAGAGTTGAGGTCCCGAACACGGGGGGAAATGGAGGAGGACTGGCCAAATTTTGTGCCTTCCACCACAGCGATGGTGGATGTTTGTGTTTAAAAAAAAAATTGTGTTTTTGTGTGTTCTTTTTCATTGTGCAGCTGCTGGCAAATTCATTTCACTTGCACTTTATGGGCAAGTGACGAATAAAACTGATATTGATTGATATGGAGTTACTCCAGCACATTGTGTCTATCTTTGTAAACCAGCATCTGCAGTTCCTTGTTTCTAAATTTACCTTTAACTAATCTCTGAAGGGTCTGACTGTTGATCTCATTGCTGTTTACGGTACATTTCTATGTAGAAATTGAGCAATTCACATTATAACAGTGAGGGTACTTCCAAAGTATAGGAAGGAACTGCAGATGCTGGTTTACACCAAAGCTAGACACCAAATACTGGAGCAACTCAGCGGGGCAGGAAGCATCTCTGGAGAGAAGGAATGGGTCAAGAACCTTCTCCAGACCCTCTCAGTCTGAGGAAGGGTCTTGACCTGAATCGTCACCAATTCCTTCCATCCAGAGATGCTGCCTGTCATACTTCCAAAGTGTTTGGTTTACAGTGAGTAAAATGGAAGGTGTAGCAAGGAACTGCAGAGAAGGAATGGGTGATGTTCTGGGTCGAGACCCATCTTCAGACCCGACCCGAAACGTCGCCCATTCCGTCTCTCCAGAGATGCTGCCTGTCCAGCTGAGTTACTCCAGCATTTTGTGTCTACCTTCGATTTAAACCAGCAGTTTTTTCCAACAAAGGAACTGCAGATGCTGGTTTAAACCGAAGATAGACACAAAAAGCTGGAGTAACTCAGCGGGAAAGGGCACCATTTCTGGAGAGACGGAATGGGTGACGTTTCGGGTCGAGACCCTTCTTCTCAACCCGAAACGTCACCCATTCCTTCTCTCCAGTGATGCTGCCTGTCCTGCTGAGTTACCTCAGCTTTTTGTGTCGGCCTTTGAGTAAAATGGAATTGCTTACTAGGTCCTACAGTAATTTTTGCAAAGACTTGAAATAAGAATCGTGCTCTGTAAATGGAAACCTTTAAAAATCCCTAAGGGATAAAATTGCGGATGGCTGGGAATTATTTCTGTGTGCAAGGGGATACCACTCCTGTTCCCTTCTGATCATAATTCCTTTGAGGCACTTATGGGAACATCTGTCTCTGTTTAGTGATTGTCGTCAGTCAGAGGAAATAACTGCTATTTCCCCAAATTAACCTGATGATTTTGATCCACCCACACAGCTGTATTAAATGCTGTGATTGCTTCCTTGATTAAGTTCCTAGATACGAATGTTTAGTTTAGTTTAGATTGGGGAAATAGCGCAGAAATAGGCCCTTTGGCCCACCGATTCCGCACCGGCCAGCGATCCCCGCACGCTAGCACTATCCTACACACTAGCAACAGTTTTACCAAAGTCAATTAACTTACAAACATGCATGTCTTTGGAGTGTGGGAGGAAACCGGAGCACCTGGAGAAAGCCCACGCAGGTCACGGAGGCAAACTCCGTACAGACAGCACCCGTAGTCAGAATCGAACCCGGGTTTCTGGCGCTGTAAGGCAGCAATATTCTATTGACCCCATTTATACCTCACGCTGCCTCGGCAAGGCCAGCAGCAAAGAACTTTAGCCAGCAGCATAATCAAGGACAAGTCGCATCCTGGCCACTCGCTCTTGAATAGGATAGAAATGTGAAAACGCACACCTCCAGATTCAGGGACAGTTTCTTCCCAGCTGTTATCAGGAAACTGAATCATCCTACCACAACCAGAAACCAGTGCTGAACTACTATCTACTTCTTTTGTGCTCCTCGGACTACCCTTGACCGGACTTTGCCGGCTTTACCTTGCACTAAACGTTATTCCCTTATCATGTATCTATACACTGTAAATGGCTTGAATGTAATCATGTATTGTCTTTCCGCTGACTGGTTAGCACGCAGCAAAAGCTTTTCACTGTACCTCGGTACACGCGACAATAAACTAAACTAAACTGAACTGAACGCACTCGGGACAATTTTCAATTTTGCGAGGCCAATTAGCCTACAAACCAGTAGGTCTTTGGGAGGAAACCAGAGATCCCGGAGAAGACCCACGCAGGTCACGGGGAGAACGTGCAAACTCTGTACAGACAGCGCCCGGAGTCAGGATCAAACCCTAAAAGTTGGATATTTGGGCAGAAAAATGGCATACTCCACACATCCGAGATCAGATTGGAACCTGGGTCTCTGGCACTGTAAGGTAGCAGTTCTACTAACTGTGCCACCACGACTGCTTTGTGACTGTCAGCTTTGTGCTCCATGGCACAGTGTCACAGTAGTATTGCTGCATAACAGCGCCAGAGGCAAGGGTTCGATCCTGACTACAGGTGCTGTATGAACTGAGTTTGTACGTTCTCCCCGTGACCTGTGTGGATTTTGTCAGAGATCTTCAGTTTCCTCCCACACTCCAAAGACATACAGGTTAGCAGGTTCATTGACTTGGTGTAAACGTAAAATTGTCCCTAGTGTGAGTAGGGTAGTGTTAGTGTACGGGGATCGCAGGTTGGTGCAGGCTCGGTGGGCTGATGTGCCTGTGTCCGCACTATATCTCGAGAGAAAACCATTTGAATGGTCATAAGGACGCAAGCTAGAGTGGAGACACAACTTAACTGCCCAGTATCCTAGACTGTGTTAAAACTGAAGCAGCCCGAAAAGCCAAAAGCTTGGAAGTCACCCTCAAACACTGATGTATGTGGTCAATGTTGAGTCAAAGCAGACCACACGATCATTTCTGAAACTTTAATTTGGCTCAAAAGTATAAGCAGATACTGGAAACCTAGTCGGCATGGTCTGCTTAGGGCTCCAATACTCCACACATCCGAGATCAGATTGGAACCTGGGTCTCTGGCACTGTGAGGCAGCTGTTCTAGTAGCTCTGCCATCGTGCCTGCTTTGTCACCGTCAGCTTTGTCCTCCACGGCATGTTGTCACGGTGGTGATGCTGCATAAAAGCACTAGGGACAAGGGTTCGATCCTGACTACGGGTGCTGTACAGGGCTGAGGGTTGTCCAGTTGGAATATAACTCTTTCATCTCCAGCCTTTGTCACTTCCTCACACATAACGGGCAGCACGGTGGCGCAGCGATAGTGTTGCTGCCTTACAGCACATACAGTGCCAGAGACTCGGGTTCGATCCCGACTCCAGGTGCTGTCTGTAGGCAGGTTGTACGTTCTCCCCGTGACCGCGTGGGTTTTCTCCGAGATCTTCGGGTTCCTCCCACACTCCAAAGACGTACAGGTTTGCAGGTTAATTGGCTTGGTGTAAATGTAAACATTGTCCCTATTGTGTGTAGGATAGTGTCTATGTGCATGTAGTTAAGGGGAGGTCGTTTAAGACTGAGGTGAGAAAAAACTTTTTCACCCAGAGAGTTGTGAATTTATGGAATTCCCTGCCACAGAGCGCAGTGGAGGCCAAGTCAGTGGATGGATTTAAGAGAGAGGTAGATAGAGCTCTAGGCGCTAGTGAAATCAAGGGATACTTTATAGATTTTGGAATTATATTTTTGAAATATTTACAAAATTATTCAAGACAAGAATGGAACCTAATACTGAAATGATTATATTTGGCGTAATGGAAGATGGGAATAAATTGAACACATCTCAAAATCTATTCCTTAACTACGGTTTAATAATTGCAAAAAAATTAATTCTTAAATTTTGGAAGGGTACATAAATACCAACCCTTAAAATGTGGATTGCAAGTATGTTGGACACCACTCATCTTGAGGAAATGCGATTCCTCCTGGACGAGGGTTGGTCAAGATTATAAATAATGATCTCCTTTTCTTTTTTATTTTATTTTCTTTTCTCTATTTTCTCTATATAAAAAAAAAAAAAATAGAAAAAGAAAAAAAGAAAAAAAAAAGAAAAATCAAGGGATATGGGGAGAAGGCAGGCACGGGTTATTGATAGGGGACAATCAGCCATGATCACAATGAATGGCGGTGCTGGCTCGAAGGGCCAAATGGCCTCCTCCTGCACCTATTTTCTATGATTCTATGTTTCTAAGTATCGCTGGTAGGAGTATACTCAGTGGGCCGAAGGGCCTGTTTCTGCACTGTATCTCTAAACTAAACTGAACTTAAAAAAACGTTGATAGAAAACAAAACAGTCACAGTTTGCGGCATCATTATGCATTGATCTTCTAAAGAATGCACGCTAATTGAGTGAGCCCTCACCATTAGTCACTTGACAAGTAAGCCCACGCAGTACCAGAAACCTTTCTCAAAGTAGAATCTACATCTCCATTGAGGTGCAACACCTCATCAGTAATTTATAATTGTTGGTCAGGCTGGATAATTTGCTCTCCAAGAAACAAATGCCCATTGATAATGGGCCTCCCCAGTGTTGTAATCAATATTCATTCACGTAACTCACATCTGACCCCAGTCACAAAATGTTGTCATCGTGCTCAGTAATTGCCTTCCAAACCCATTCATAATAAGTTTCGTTTAGTTTAGAGATACAGCGCGCAAATAGGCACTTCCGCCCAGCCAGTCCACGCCGACCAGCGATCCCCACATATTGACACTAACCTACACACACTGTGGACAATTTACAATTTTATCAAAGCAAATTAGCCTACAAACCTGTAGGTCTTTGGAGTGTGGGAAGAAACCGGAGCGCCCGGAGAAATCCCACGCTGGTCTCGGGGAGAACGCACAAACTCCGTACAGACAAGCACCCGTAGTCAGGATCAAACCCGGGTCTCTGGTGCTGAAAGGCAGCAACTCTACCGGTGGATTGTGGAAAATCCAATCACACCATAATGGGAGTGGTCGTAAGAATCCCGGTGATGGGAACCTCGGCACGACCAGCTCCTCTGTACCGAGTGGAGAACGTGGGAGTTGTTCGTGGGGGGGTGCATATTCGCTACGGGAAGGTCCCGCCCTATGTCATAGTGAGGGAGCAAGCTGTGACAGGCATTGACCTTTTGGGTTGTCGGAGCCGGGGAGCACAGGTAATCCTGTGTCCCCAGCACATGGGCGCTGAGGCTAGGCCTCAGTGTGGGTTCAGGGCTGTTGGGGCACAGCCTATAAACTGCACCACGGAGGCGATGGCGGCAGACCATGTCCCTCCACAGGTGGCGTATATAGACAGTGGGACGTACTGTGTCACCACAAGTGCCCAGCGGTATCAGCACGGATCACAGCTGTGGTGCCCGATACCGCACAGCAGCTTCTGCTTTAAACCCAGGGCAGAAGTCCATGTGGCACAGCAGCGAATATTACCCATCCCGGAACCTTCTTCGGTTCACCTTTCGGTACGAGAAAATGTAACTGACTTATTTAACTATGTTGCCCATTTTGGGTATGATATTCCCCCAGTGAATGAAGAATTAAAAGTGTTGCTGGTGGCGGTCGAGTTGTCGCACAAACACTTCTTCTCCCTGGAACAAAAGACTCTGGATATCGCCAGGGAGATCGAAGAGATCAAGTCTCCAAGTTGGTGGGACCTGGAGTCCTGGATCATAGTTCCAGCATGGGTCCGCATCGTGTCCCATGTTCTGATCATCTGCCAGATGATAATTGTGGTGTATTTGCTATGCATTAATTGCAAATTTAAAAGGCGGAGGAGGATGGCCAAATTACAACAGCTGGTAAATCGAGCCGCCCGACGTCACCGTAACGACACCCCATCACTGTAAAAATGTCTGTACTCTAGTGCAATAGTTTTTGTACATATGTTGTAATCCCTGCATTTTCAGGGAATGGTCGTGAGGGTACTGTATGGTTTGTGGGATTGATGTAAAGTAAAAGGTGTATAGTGTAAGTTAATGTGCTTTGAGGGCCTAGTTTAGCGATTAAGGGGGCTTTCGGGGTACATCATTTCACCTTCTCACCAGGAGTGTTTACAGCTCTTGAGGCTGGAGGATTGCCCACTAACTTTGTCAATCGAAACGGTACATGCAAGCCTGGACGTATCGTAGGGGCATGTAAGTTATTGGGGCAAATCCTCCAAAATTATGGAAGAACTCGGATAAGGACATGGACATTTTAAAAAGACAGATTTGCTGGCTGCAACGGAAAAACCCCCAATCCACATAGAAAGAATCAGTTTCAAGTTTCAAACCTGTCTGGCCTGTGGACTTGGGCATCACACAACCTTGCGAATGGTGTGGGCAGGAAAGGCTGAGACGGAGATAACGAGATTATCTTGGAAACACAAAGGAAGGTACCGAGCCTCAGCAGACGGTGGTAAACAGGCCAGCAGCAAGCACAATCACCATCGTGGATGACCCATCCATCAGGACAATGGGAGCCCATCCAGGCGATGGGATAACGATCAGGCTGAGGGATCATGACATCAGCAAACTCCTTATCATCGGAAGCCTATTGTTCATGCCAGATCGAAACTGGGAATCATCAAAAGAACCCTTTTATCCAGAGGACCACCTGGGGATTTCAAAGGAAACTCAGGTATAAAAGCCGGTCAAGCCAGAACTCGCTCTCTTTCTGCTCTGCTGGACGGCTCGTGGGCCCAACCGATCGACCTAAGCTGTGAGTATCCCAGTGACCTGGTGAAGTTCCCGAAATAGGATAGTTGAGAAGCGAAAGAGAAAGGGGGAGTATACTTGCAATTAAAATTGTGTAAAGTAAGTTTTACGACGTGCCCGATAGTTTTCCGTCCATAGTCGTAGTTTAAAGCATAAGTTTAGCCACGTATTATGTAGTGTTGGTGAGATTCGATTTCTCATTGTTTAATAAAGCCTGTAAATTTTAGACTTGCTTTGAGTCCATCTTGGTTTCTGTTTTCTCTCATCAGCACACTCTGGTCAATTCAACCTTTGATCATATCCCACCATAATTCCGAGGTCTAGAACCTAGGGGAATCCCTTTTGTTGTATTCTCTCTCTTGGAAACCGCTCGAGTGGAGTGGTGGCCGTTTGACCGAAGTGGAGTAAAGGGAAACGAAACCCCTGCAGTGCGGACACGGTGGGCCGAAGGCAGATTTCCACTCTGTATCCCTAAACTAAACTAAATATACACCAATAAAATGAACTTGTTCACATGAAGCGCCCAGAGTAAAGAATGTAATGAATGAATGAATAAGTTTATTGGACAAGTATGTACACATACAAGGAATTTGCCTTGGTGCTCCGCTTGCAAGTAACAGCACGACATACAGTAAACAATTAAGAATAAAATATATAACATTAAAACATTTAGAATAAATCATTATAGTTTAAACATGTGAAAGAAATAAAATGCCAGATCAAAGGGAGGCTACAAATTTTTGGCTGTTGAGTAGAGCAACTACTCGTGGATAAAAGCTGTTTTTAAGTCTGGCTGTGGCAGCTTTGACAATCCGGAGTCGCCTTCCAGAGGGAAGTGCTTCAAAGAGTTTGTAACCAGGGTGAGAGGGGTCAGAGATGATCCTGCCCGCTCGCTTCCTGGCCCTTGCAGTGTACAGTTCATCAATGGAGGGAAGGTTACAGCCAATAGCCTTCTCTGCTGATCGAACGATTCGCTGCAGCCTCCGGATGACGTGCTTGGCGGCTGAGCCAAATGGCTGAGACGCATAAAGCTGGAGTAACTCAATGAATCAGGCAGCATGTCTAGAGAAAAGGAAAAGCTGAGGTTTCGGGTCGAGACCTTTCTTCAGACTCAGTTTGAAGATGGTCCCAACCGCGACACGTCACCGATTCCTTTCTCTCGAGAGACGCTGCCTGACCCGTTGAGTTCCTCCAGCTTTTTGTGTCCATCTTCGGTTTAAACCAGCATCTGCGGTTCCTTGCTACACACAAGTATAGAATGTACATGGGCAATGACAAATACATGCCTGTCAAAGAGATTTCTTTCATGCTCCACACATAAAATGATAAATGATTTTAAATGCTGTGGTCAAAATGATATGTACATTTGATTTCCTAACTTTATTTTTTTCTTTGAACCTTTCCCAATGACAATATTAATATTGAATTCCTTCCATCCGGTTATTTCCTGGTGCTCCAGGGAATATTTTGCCAGAGTGCCAGAAAAATTGATAGGATAGAAACATAGAAAATAGGTGCAGGAGGAGGCCATTCGGCCCTTCGAGCCAGCACCGCCATTCATCGGGACGACAGATGGCACAATGGGCTAAGTGTTCGGCTGGCAACCGGAAGGTAGCCGGTTCGAATCCCGCTTGGAGTGCATACTGTCGTTGTGTCCTTGGGCAAGACACTTCACCCACCTTTGCCTGTGTGTGAATGTGTGTGAATGTGTGTGAGTGACTGGTGGTGGTCGGAGGGGCCGTAGGCGCCGATTGGCAGCCACGCTTCCGTCAGTCTGCCCCAGGGCAGCTGTGGCTACAGAAGTAGCTTACCATCACCGAGTGTGACTGAGGAGTGATTGAATAATGCGATGTAAAGCGCCTTGAGTATTAGAAAGGCGCTATATAAATCCCATCCATTATTATTATTATTATTATTGTGATCATGGCTGATCGTCCCCAATCAATAACCCATGCCTGCCTTCTCCCCATATCCCTTGACTCCACTAGCCCCTAGAGCTCTATCTAACTCTCTCTTAAATCCATCCAGTGACTTGGCCTCCACTGCCCTCTGTGGCAGGGAATTCCATAAATTCACAACTCTCTGGGTGAAAAAGTTTTTTCTCACCTCAGTCTTAAATGGCCTCCCCTTTATTCTAAGACTGTGGCCCCTGGTTCTGGACTCGCCCAACATTGGGAGCATTTTTCCTGCATCTAGCTTGTCCAGTCCTTTTAGAATTTTAAACGTTTCTATAAGAACCCGCTCATCCTTCTAAACTCCAGATGAATGCACTGAGACTTTTACCCAGCGAAGGGGAATCAGGAATCAAAGCTCATAGGTTTAAGGTGTGAGGGGAAAGACTTAATAGCAACTCTTTAAGCAATTGTTATAGGGGATGGTGCCTGTATGGAGCGAGCTGCCAGAGGAGGTAGTTGAGGCCAAAGATCCTATAGCGAGCAAGATAGTCCACTCGACGAAAAAGACGTAGTACGGCCATGGGCAGATTCATGGGTAATTTTCGGCCCCATTTCCGTAACCGGCTTCCGTCTCTGCACCAAAGATCCCGTAGCGGAGCAAAGATACTAGTGCGGAGACGGAAGCCGGTTACGGAAACATCCTCGTAAAAATAAAAGTTCTTTGATAAAAATCTTCTCCTCATTTTCAGAATTATAATTTATTAACACAAACTGTCCCCCCACAACGTTGATTACACTGCGGGTCGGGTCGGGTCGGGTTACTAAAATGGATGAAAAAAAGGTCCACGTTCCGCCAGTTAGACTGAAGTGGCCTGTTTCCATGCCGTATGACTCTATGTGACTCTACATAAGTGTACTCTCTGAATGGTCCCCAAATTTATATTCAAACAGACAACTCAATCCACCCGTGAATGTTGCCATCGCTCCAAAGCTGGCACTGCTGTTTTCTCATTCTTTGAAATATGTTCCTATCCTTAACCTGAACACTCCCGTTTCTCTGTCTCCCCCTCTCCTCATCTTTAATATCCTCCAAAAAAGATAAGTCAGCACGGCAGGGTGGCACAGCGGTAGAGTTTGGACCCGTTGAGTCCACGCAGGCCATTGATCACCTGCTCACGTTAGCTCTATTCTACACACGGGACAATTTGCAGAACACATTATCCTAAAATCTGCATGTCTCTGGGATGAGGGAGGAAATCAGAGCACCTGGAGAAAACCCACACGGTCCCAGGGAAGAACTTACAAACTCCGTACAGATAGTACCAGTAGTCAGGATCAGACCCGGGTCTCATAGAAACATAGAAACATTGAAAATAGGTGCAGGAGGAGGCCATTCAGCCCTTCGAGCCAGCACCGCCATTCATTGTGATCATGGCTGATCGTCCCCTATCAATAACCCGTGCCTGCCTTCTCTTGCGCTATAAGGCAGCAACTCTACCGCTGCACCACTGCGCTGCCCCTAAGTATCCCTCTAGTTAACACGGTTTGTTTTGATATTTTTGAGGTCGACAGATTTTGATTTATTTGCAGTGTTACCTTAATAAAATCTATATAATTCTGAGAAGAGTGGGTAAGACACAATATAATGTGTAGGAAGGAATTGCAGATGGTGGAAGAAAGCAAATATAGACACAAAATGCTGGAGTAACTCAGCGGGTCAGGCAGCATCTCTGGAGAGAAGGAATGGCTGGCGTTTTGACCCAACAAACAGCCATCGTTATGTTTTTGCATACCTTTCATTCATTGTTCATTACCTCACCACATCATCATCTATCACTCGCAGCCCTTTCCCCTAACCAGTGTGAAGAAGGGCCTCAACCCGATATGTCACCCATTCCTTCTCTCCAGAGATGCTGCCTGTCTCGCTGAGTTACTCCAGCATGCTGTGTTTATCTTTGGTGTAAACCAGCATCAGCAGTTCCTCCCTGCAAAAGAATTACCACTGTCACAATTCCGCAGGTAACAGTAGTAGAAATAGGCCGTTCGGCCCATCGCGTCTTCTCCACCATTCAATCATGGCTGATCTCTGCCTCCTAATCCCATTTTCCTGCCTTCACCCCATAGTCTGTGGAATTCCCTGCCTCAGAGGGCGGTGGAGGCAGATTCTCTGGATTCTTTCAAGAGAGCTAGATAGGGTTCTTAAAAATAGCGGAGTCAGGGGATATGGGGAGAAGGCAGGAACGGGGTACTGATTGGGGATGATCAGCCAGGGAGGAGGAGCCATCTTGGGGAACGGCTGCTACCAGCAGCCGTCCGTTTAATCCATTTTTTTCCCCAGTTTTTTAGTTAGTCTTGTTTTTCGTTTGTAGGAGAAATGGACTTCTTATTGTGGGGGGGAAGGAGGTAATCTTACTTCTAGGTCCCTACCTGGTCGGTGAGGCAGCTTTTTCTCCGGGCTGCCCGTCGACCCGTCCTCGTGGCCTACCAGCGGGCTTGGAGCGCCGTTTCCTGGCGGGGACCGCCCAGCACCTCGGCTTCGTTGGCGGCGCAGCGCTGGAGCGCTATCGTGGAGCGGAGCGGGCGATGCCTTGCCTGGGTCGCCGCGCTGGATCGACGCGCTGGTGCTCCGGTGAGCTGTGACCGCCGTGTTCAACACCTCCGGGCTGCGGGTCTGCGGAGCGGGAGCGGGCGGCGCGGACTTTAACATCGAGAGCCTGGGAGCTCCAACCCGGTGCATCCCTCTCGGCTTCAGAAGCCGACAATCCCCAGCTAGGAATCGGCCGTTCCAGGTGGCCCAGCCACTGTGAGGACTCTCCCGACGCCGGGGCAACTCCACCCGGCCAGAAACATAGAAACATAGAAACATAGAAATTAGGTGCAGGAGTAGGCCATTCGGCCCTTCGAGCCTGCACCGCCATTCAATATGATCATGGCTGATCATCCAACTCAGTATCCCGTACCTGCCTTCTCTCCATACCCTCTGATCCCCTTAGCCACAAGGGCCACATCTAACTCCCTCTTAAATATAGCCAATGAACTGGCCTCGACTACCCTCTGTGGCAGAGAGTTCCAGAGATTCACCACTCTCTGTGTGAAAAAAGTTCTTCTCATCTCGGTTTTAAAGGATTTCCCCCTTATCCTTAAGCTGTGACCCCTTGTCCTGGACTTCCCCAACATCGGGAGCAATCTTCCTGCATCTAGCCTGTCCAACCCCTTAAGAATGTTGTAAGTTTCTATAAGATCCCCTCTCAATCTCCTAAATTCTAGAGAGTATAAACCAAGTCTATCCAGTCTTTCTTCATAAGACAGTCCTGACATCCCAGGAATCAGTCTGGTGAACCTTCTCTGCACTCCCTCTATGGCAATAATGTCCTTCCTCAGATTTGGAGACCAAAACTGTACGTAATACTCCAGGTGTGGTCTCACCAAGACCCTGTACAACTGCAGTAGAACCTCCCTGCTCCTGTACTCAAATCCTTTTGCTATGAAAGCTAACATACCATTCGCTTTCTTCACTGCCTGCTGCACCTGCATGCCCACTTTCAATGACTGGTGTACCATGACACCCAGGTCTCGCTGCATCTCCCCTTTTCCTAATCGGCCACCATTTAGATAATAGTCTGCTTTCCTGTTTTTGCCACCAAAATGGATAACCTCACATTTATCCACATTATACTGCATCTGCCAAACATTTGCCCACTCACCCAGCCTATCCAAGTCACCTTGCAGTCTCCTAGCTTCCTCCTCACAGCTAACACTGCCCCCCAGCTTAGTGTCATCCGCAAACTTGGAGATATTGCCTTCAATTCCCTCATCCAGATCATTAATATATATTGTAAATAGCTGGGGTCCCAGCACTGAGCCTTGCGGTACCCCACTAGTCACTGCCTGCCATTGTGAAAAGGACCCGTTTACTCCTACTCTTTGCTTCCTGTTTGCCAGCCAGTTCTCTATCCACATCAATACTGAACCCCCAATGCCGTGTGCTTTAAGTTTGTAAACTGATCTCTTATGTGGGACCTTGTCGAAAGCCTTCTGGAAGTCCAGATACACCACATCCACTGGTTCTCCCCTATCCACGCTACTAGTTACATCCTCGAAAAATTCTATAAGATTCGTCAGACATGATTTACCTTTTGTAAATCCATGCTGACTTTGTCCAATGATTTCACCACTTTCCAAATGTGCTGCTATCCCATCTTTAATAACTGACTCTAGCAGTTTCCCCACTACCGATGTTAGACTAACTGGTCTGTAATTCCCCGTTTTTTCTCTCCCTCCCTTCTTAAAAAGTGGGGTTACGTTTGCTACCCGCCAATCCTCAGGAACTACTCCAGAATCTAAAGAGTTTTGAAAGATTATTACTAATGCATCCACTATTTCTGGAGCTACTTCCTTAAGTACTCTGGGATGCAGCCTATCTGGCCCTGGGGATTTATCGGCCTTTAATCCATTTAATTTACCCAACACCACTTCCCGGCTAACCTGGATTTCACTCAATTCCTCCAACTCCTTTGACCCGCGGTCCCCTGCTATTTCCGGCAGATTATTTATGTCTTCCTTAGTGAAGACGGAACCAAAGTAGTTATTCAATTGGTCCGCCATATCCTTGTTCCCCATGATCAACTCACCTGTTTCTGACTGCAAGGGACCTACATTTGTTTTAACTAATCTCTTTCTTTTCACATATCACATAGCCCTCATCCTAAATTCCAGAGTGTACAAGCCCAGCTGATCCATTCTCTCAGCATATGACAGTCCAACCATCCCGGGAATTAACCTTGTAAACCTACGCTGCACTCTCTCAATAGCAAGACTGTCCTTCCTCAAATTAGGGGACCAAAACTGCACACAATACTCCAGGTGTGGTCTCACTAGGGCTCTGTACAACTTAAGAAGGACCTCTTTGCTCCTATATTCGATTCCTCTTGTTATAAAGGCCGACATGCCATTCGATTTCTTCACTGCTTGCTGTACCTGCATGCTTACTTTCATAGACTGATGAACAAGGACCCCCCAGATCCCGTTTTACTTCCCCTTTTCCCAACTGTACGCCTTGCAAATAGGCCCTTCAGCCCACTGAGTCACTGCTGACCAGAGATCAGAAAACAAAGACAAAGGATTAACTGTAATGTCTCTAAGAAGGTAATGAAGGAGGAAGAAGCTATTGAACTTATTGAATACACTTAGTGTGTATGTGCATGCATCCCCAATAACTCAGACCGGGACTGGAAGCACCAAGTGCAAAGTTCCTATTTCACTTCAGCTTTAGAATGGTTCAACTGGGCTTATATTCACTGGAATTTAGAAGGGTGAGAGGCGATTTTATAGAAACATGTAAAATTCTTAAACGATTGGACAGGCTAGGTCAGTGGTTCCCAACGTGGGGCGTACGCCCCACAGGGGGGCAATTTGATTTTTAAGGGGGGCAAATGAGCGCGACTGAGGAGGTCTGGGTCCAAATTTTCGATTTTTATTTCTTTGGATTTTCCATCAGGTAAACATATGTATTTTACAATTTTTTAGTAATTTCTTGCTCAGAACTTTAACTGTCTTTTGTTTATTTCATTTTTCTTTTTCATGGATGTCATGTTCTTTTGAAGCTTGTTTAAACCAAGGTATTGGCGTTTTGAGCTTCTTCAGCTGAAACGGAGATCACTTTTTAAATGATAAGAATTATATATCACCACATGGGGGGGGGGGCATCAGCATTTTAGAGGTGATTAGGTGGGGCATGGCCAAAAAATGGTTGGGAACCACTGGGCTAGATGCAGGAAAAATGTTCAGGCAGTCCAGAACCAGGGGCACAGTGTAAGAATAAGGGGTTGGCCATTTAGGATTGAGATGAGAAAAAAACTATTTCACCCAGAGAGTTGTGAATCTGTGGAATTCTCTGCCACAGAAGGCAGTGGAGGCCAAATCACTGGATGTTTTCAAGAGAGAGTTGGATATAGCTCTTAAGGCTAATGGAATCAAGGGATATGGGGAGAAAGCAGGAACGGGATACTGATTTTGGATGATCAGGCATGATCAAAGTGAATGGTGGTGCAGGCTCGAAGGACCGAATAGCCAACTCCTGCACCGATTTTCTATGTTTCTCTGTGATCAAACTATTGACTGGACCACCAAAAAAATCGCATTACCCTCTGCTCCTTGTGTTTGAGGGCGGAAGACAAAGGAAAATGTTCCCAATGTTGGGCGAGTCCAGAACCAGGGGCCACAGTCTTAGAATAAAGGGGAGGTCATTTAAGACTGAGGTGAGGAAAAACGTTTTCACCCAGAGAGTTGTGAATTTATGGAATTCCCTGCCACAGAGGGCAGTGGAGACCAAGTCCCTGGATGGATTTAAGAGAGAGTTAGATAGAGCTCTAGGGGCTAGTGGAGTCAAGGGATATGGGGAGAAGGCAGGCACGGGTTATTGATAGGGGACGGCCAGCCATGATCACAATGAATGGCGGTGCTGGCTCGAAGGGCTGAATGGCCTCCTCCTGCACCTATTTTCTATGTTTCTAGGAAAAGACAGAATAGAGAACAGACTGAGCTAGTTCACGTTCACAAGTTATAGGAGTAGAATTAGGCCATTCGGCCCATCAAGTGCACTCTGCCATTCAATCATGGTTGCTCTCTCCCTCCTAATCCCATTTCCCTGCCTTCTCCCCATAACCCTTGACACCAGTTCAACATCACACCAGCAGTGTGATTTTTATATCTGGGGGAAGGAACTGCAGATGCTGGCTTACACCGAATACAGACACAAAATTCTGGAGTAGCTCACAGGGACAGGCAGCATCTCTGGATGGAAAGAATGGGTGACATTTACGGTCGAGACCCTTCTTCAGACTGAGAATCAGGGGAGAGGGAAACGAGAGATATGGATGGGTAAGGTGTGAAAAACGAGAGGTCAAAGTGGAAGAGGACCAAGGAAAATGTAGAATAGTTATTTGTTAGATAAAGGGTGACAATGAGGTGTACACTGTAAAATTTAATCAGACTGCTCAAGGAACTAGGATGTGGAGGGATGGAGGGAGAGCAAGGGTTACTTGAAGTTAGAGAAGTCAATGTTCATTATAATCATAATCATACTTTATTAGCCAAGTATATTTTGCAACATACGAGGAATTTGATTTGCCGTACAGTCATACCAATAAAATGCAACAGAACACACAAAATACATTTTAACATAAACATCCACCACATTGACTCCTCCACATTCCTCACTGTGATGGAAGGTGAAAAAAAGTTCAATCTCTTCCCTTCTTTGTTCTCCCGCAGTCGGGGGCCTCGAGGCTTCCGTTGACGGGTCCATCTTGGCGCCTATAGCCGTAGGTCGGGCCCTCCGCGTCGGGGCGATGAAGCTCCTGCATCGGGGGGGTGTCAGATCCCCCGCGCCGGGCGATCGACACCGGGTCGAGGCTGGTAGAACCTTCTGAGTCGTTTGGAGTTTCCCGACATCGGTCTCTACCCGAGACTGCGAGCTCCTCGATGGTGAAATCCGCAGGCCGCGGTTGGAGCGTCGATCCCAGGCAAGGGATCGGCTCCGATGGTAAGTCCACGTCCCCGCGGTGGGCCTCAAAGTCAGTCCCGAGCGAGGCCTCCAGCTCCATGATGTTAGGCCGCAGAGCGACCGGAGATACGATCCGGAAAACAATCGCATCTCCGGCAAGGTAAGAGATTGAAAAAAACCGGAGAAAAACCGGAGAAAAACCCCCCACATAAAACAAACCGGAGAACTTTAACACAAACCTTTAAAACACACTAAAAATAACAACAACAAAAAAGAAAAGACAGACAGACTGTTGGTGAGGCTGCCATTGGGCATCGCCCCCTGCTGGTAATACCACACGGGTGTAAGCTGTCCAAGCGACATATGAGGTGATGTTCCGCCAATTTGCGGTGGGCCTCACTCTGACAGTGGAGGAGGCCCAGGGCAAAAAGGTCAGTGTGGGAATGGAATCTTCTGGGTTCTATCAATTACTCTGCCAAACAGGAAGCTGATCTCCTCTGCCCGCACGTGATCCATATCCACTATATGCATTCGCTGCTATTCCACGTGCCTATCCAAATCCCCTTACACCTCTATCATAGTTGCCTCCACACCACCAGACACAGCGCATTCCTGGTAGCCCCACATTCTGTGTAAAAACACATGACCCGCACATCACCTTTAAACTTTGCTCCATTCAATTTAAAGCTATGCCTTCTAGTCATTGTCATTAGCACCCTGAGCAAAGGTTTCTGATTCTCTACCCCATCCATGCCTCTCATAATTTTATACACCTCTATCAGGTTTTAGACAATAGCCAATAGACAATAGGTGCAGGAGTAGGCCATTCGGCCCTTCGAGCCAGCACTGCCATTCAAAGTGATCATGGCTGATCATCCACAATCAGTACCCCGTTCCTGCCTTCTCCCCATATCCCCTGACTCCGCTATCTTCAAGAGCTCTACCTAGCTCTCTCTTGAAAGTATCCAGAGAACCGGCTTCCACCGCCCTCTGAGGCAGAGAATTCCACAGACTCACAACTCTCTGTGTGAAAAAGTGTTTCCTCATCTCCGCTCTAAATGGCCTACCCTTTATTCTTAAACTGTGGCCCCTGGTTCTGGACTCCCCCAACATCGGGAACATGTTTCCTGCCTCTAGCGTGTCCAAACCCTTAATAATTGTATATGTTTCAATAAGATACCCTCTCATCCTTCTACATTCCAGAGTATACAAGCCCATTCTCTCAGATATGACAGTCCCACCATCCCAGGAATGAACCTCATGAACCTACGCTGCACTCCCTCAATAGCAAGAATACATTTCCCTCAGCCTCCGACATTCCAGAGAAAACAATCCAACCTCTTCTTATAGATAATGCCCTCTAATTCAGACACCACTCTGGGAAATCCCTTCTGCACCCTTTACATCCTTCATGTAATGGGGTGACCAGAACTGAACATAATGCTTCAAATGTAGCCTATATTATACTAACAATCAGTGTTATAGGTTCTTTTTGAAATGATGTGATGGGAGCAGAATTGGGCCATTCGGCCCATCAGGTCTACTCCGCCATGGCTGATCTATCCCTCCCTCCTAACGCCATTCTCCTGCCTTCTCCCTGACACCCATACGAATCAAGAATCCATCTATATTTGCCTTAAAAATATCCATTGACATGGCCTCCACAGCCTTCTGTGGCAATGAATTCCACAGATTCTGGCTAATGAAATTACTCATCATCTCTTTCCGAAAGGAGCATCTTTCTGGTCCTAGACTGTCCCCACTAGTGGAAACATCCTCTCCACATCCACTCTATCCAAGCCTTTCACTATTCTGTACGTTTCAATGAGGTCCCCCCCTCATTCTTCTAAACCCCAGCAAGTACAGGCCCTTTGCTCATGGCTCAGTTTTAACTTGCTCAGCCTCTATCAACGTTTACAGAGCATTGATGTTTATTAAGCACCGTTTTATGCAAGTTAATCAAAAATACGGGCAGCAAAATTACCCGTCACACCTTTGCTTCCAAAATGTTCACATATATGTGACCGATATGTTTCACGTATCGGTCACACTTTGAGAAACATATCTTGGCTTTGCAATTTTCCAAAACTCGAGTCGTCTCTCATTCCTTCTCTTCAGATGGGCTCATTGCTCTGGCTGTAGGTTTTGATAGTCCCTTTGATAACCTGCAGTGTGTGGTAAACTGTTAAACACGACTGCCATGCTGTTTGGATTTCCATTCCAGACCTTGAACGAATTACTCAGGATGTTGTGGAGCCCAGAGGGATGTGTCGATGGGATCCAAGCTTCTGTCAGATTCATTTTCTCCCCACTGAGCGAGAGACACCGCAGGAAACAATGGTCATGGATCTGTTATTCCACTACCACCTGTTGTCCGTGGATTAGAGCACTTCCCACCAATTCCTTGCCTAATGCATGCCTGTTCATGGGGTGATGGCTTCATGTTCTTCAGAGATGCAGCCTACCTTGATTAGTACGGGTGTCAAGGGTTATGGGGAGAAGGCAGGAGAATTGGGTTTAGGAGGAAGAGATAGATCAGCCATGATTGAATGGCAGAGTAGACTTGATGGGTTGGATGGCCTAATTCTGCTCCTATCACTTATGACCTAATGACCTTCTGACCTGAGTGATATCTGAACACTTGCGCCAAGGCCTTCTGGATGGCCCGCTTGTTATCCATTTTAACTCCCCTTCCCATTCCCATTTTGACCTTTTTGTCCCACACCTCCTCCATTGCCAGAGGGAGGCCACATACAAACTGGAGGAACAGCACCGCATAGAGTCATTGAGTTATAGTGTCATACAGTGTGGAAACAGGCCCTTTGGCCCAACTTGCCTGCACTGACATGCCAACATGCCTCGTCTGCATTAGACCCACCAGACTCCTTTCGGACCATATCACTCTAAACCTGTCCTATCCATGTACCTGTCCAAATATCTCTTAAATGTTGCAATAGTTTCTGCCTCAACTATCTCCCGCGGCACCTCGTTCCATACACCCACCACCCTATCTGCAAAAAAGTTACCCAGAGATTTCTATTAAATCAATACCCCCTCACCTTAAACCTCTGGTTTCCGATTCCCTTACTCTGGCCAAGAGGCCCTGTGCCTTTACCCGATCTATTTCTCTCATCTATCTATATTACTAAAACTCTGTTCTTGACCGGTTTTGGCGATCTGTGCTGCGATTTCTGAGAGAACGCCGCCACCTACAACCGTCATTTTTGGCCACCTTGCTCAGAGCCCCCCTCCGCCGCATGTGTGCCGAGGATTTTTCCCGTCGGTTAAAAATGACAGAGATATTAATGTTTTTACAAAATTCCCCATTCTCTCTGCTGCCCCAGCTGGCGGCAGGGGGGAGGGACTATAAAACCAGGAAGTGGTGTGCCTCAATCAGTGTCTGCAAGCTGGAGGAAGGCAGAGGGTCACGTTTCTCTGAGCTGTGAATAACACAACACATGTCTACTCAAATGTAAGTGCCCTTAGTGGTTCTAAAATGCTTGCAGAATGTGTCTATTGGTTCTAAAGCTTGCAAAAAAATGTCTATTGGTTCTAAAGCTTGCAAAAAATGTCCATTGGTTCTAAAGCTTGCAAAAAAATGTCCATTGGTTCTAAAGCTTGCAAAAAAAATGTCCACTGGTTCTAAAGCTTGCAAAAAAATGTCCATTGGTTCTAAAGCTTGCAAAAATGTCCATTGGTTCTAAAGCTTGCAAAAAATGTCCATTGGTTCTAAAGCTTGCAAAAATATGTTCATTGGTTCTAAAGCTTGCAATAAATGTCTCTATTGGTTCAAAAGCTTGCAAAAAATGTCTCTATTGGTTCTAAAGCTTGCAATATATGTTTCTATTGGTTCTAAAGCTTGCAAAAAAAATGTCTATATTGGTTCTAAAGCTTGCAAAAAAATGTCTCTATTGGTTCAAAAGCTTGCAATAAATGTCTCTATTGGTTCTAAAGCTTGCAATAAATGTCTCTATTGGTTCTAAAGCTTGCAAAAAATGTCACTATTGGTTCTAAAGCTTGCAAAAAAATGTCTATTGGTTCTAAAGCTTGCAAAAAAAATGTCTATTGGTTCTAAAGCTTGCAAAAATATGGTTGGCTTGGCTTGGGTGTGTCTTGAAATTGAAAGGCACTACTTACTGCAAATGATGGCATGAAGTTGAAAGGCACTACTTACTGCAAATGGTGGCTTGGGAGCTTTGGTTTGAAGTTGAAAGGCACTATTACTGCAAATGGTGGCATGGTTGCTTTGGCTTGAAGTTGAAAGGCACCATTACAGCAAATGGTGGCTTGGTTGCTTTGGCTTGAAGTTGAAAGGCACTACTTACTGCAAATGGTGGCTTATCGAGCTTTGACTTGAAGTTGAAAGGCACTACTTCCTGCAAATGGTGGCTTGGGTGTGGCTTGAAGTTGAAAGACACCACTTAATGCAAATGATGGCTTGGGTGTGGCTTGAAGTTGAAAGACACCACTTACTGCAAATGGTGGCATGAAGTTGAAAGGCACTACTTACTGCAAATGGTGGATTGGTTGCTTTGACTTGAAGTTGAAAGGCACTACTTACTGCAAGTGATGGCTTGGGTGTGGCTTGAAGTTGAAAGGCACAACTTACTGAAAATGGTGGCTTGGGTGCAATGGCTTGAAGTTAAAATGCATTACTTACTGCAAATGGGGGCATGGGTGCATTGGCTTGAAGTTGAAAGGCACTACTTACTACAAATTGTGGTTTGGTTGAAAGGCACTACTTACTGCAAATGGTGGCTTGGGTGCTTTGGCATTAAGTTGAAAGGCATTACTGCAAATTGTAGCTTGGGTGCTTTGGCATTAAGTTGAAAGGCACTGCAAATGGTGGCATGAAGTTGAAAGGCACTACTTACTGCAAATGGCGGCATGAAGTTGAAAGACACTACTTACTGCAAATGGTGGCTTGGGTGCTTTGGCTTGCAGTTGAAAGGCAGTACTTACTGCAAATGGTGGCTTGGGTGCAATGGCTTGAAGTTGAAAGGCATTACTTACTGCAAATGATGGCTTGGGTGTGGCTTGAAGTTGAAAGACACCACTTACTGCAAATGGTGGCATGAAGTTGAAGGCACTACTTACTCCAAATGGAGGCTTGGGAGCTTTGGTTTGAAGTTGAAAGGCACCATTACAGCAAATGGTGGCTTGGTTGCTTTGGCTTGAAGTTGAAAGGCACTACTTACTGCAAATGGTGGCTTGTGTGTGGCTTGAAGTTGAAAGACACAACTTACTGTAAATGGTGGCTTGAAGTTGAAAGGCACAACTTACTGAAAATGGTGGCTTGGGTGCAATGGTTTGAAGTTAAAATGCATTACTTACTGCAAATGGGGGCATGGGTGCATTGGCTTGAAGTTGAAAGGCACTACTTACTGCAAATTGTGGTTTGGTTGAAAGGCACTACTTACTGCAAATGGTGGCTTGGGTGATTTGGCATTAAGTTGAAAGGCATTACTTACTGCAAATTGTAGCTTGGGTGCTTTGGCATTAAGTTGAAAGGCACTGCAAATGGTGGCATGAAGTTGAAAGGCACTACTTACTGCAAATGGTGGCATGTTGTTGAAAGACACTACTTACTGCAAATGGTGGCTTGGGTGCTTTGGCTTGCATTTGAAAGGCAGTACTTACTGCAAATGGTGGCTTGGGTGCAATGGCTTGAAGTTGAAAGGCATTACTTACTGCAAATGGTGGCGAAGTTGAAAGGCACTACTTACTGCAAATGGTGGCTTGGGAGCTTTGAAGTTGAAAGGCACTACTTACTGCAAATGGTGGCTTGGGTGCTTTGGCTTGAAGTTAAAAGGCACTACTGTAAATGCACTTACTTCCTGTTTGCACTGTATATTGATTTTAGATAAAACGCTACCACTTACGGCTGTGATTTTTGGCCATCTTACTCAGTCCCCCCTCCGCTGAGCAGATGCAGAGAATTCTTCCCATCAATGAAAAATAAAAGTGTTATTAGTTTTTTTTAAAATGTTGAGCATCTCTCTCCTGTCAATCTCTCCATGATAGCCACACCTTTTCTGGTGAGGGGTGGGGGAGGGGTTATAAATCCCGGAAATGTGGGTGTGGCTCAGTCTCTGCAAGATGGAGGAGGGGGAGGTCACGACTCGCTGTATTTAGTGGCTTTGCACCCTACTTCAAATGGTATGAAACTGCACTTGAATTTGGTGGCCTTGCACCCTGCTAGAAGTGGTAAGAAACTGCACTTGAATTTGGTGGCCTTATACCCTGCTTGAAATAGAATTTCAAGGATTATCCGTGAGTCAACTACCAGCCCATCAGCCGTGAGTGAGTGAGTTGCCAGCACAACAGGCTTGATTGACAGACGCCAGCCCAAGAATCCATTTGGCGCACAATTTGCATACTAGCCCTCTGGAAACCAGTCCCTTCAGCCCACAACACCCATACTAGCGCTCCAGAAAGCCCCCCCCCCCTATTTTAGTTTATTAGTTTAGAGATACAGCTTGAAAACAGGCTCTTCGGCCCACCGAGTCCGCGCCGACCAGCGATCCCCGCACATTAACACTATCCTACACACACTGGGACAATATACAATTTTAGCAAATCCAATTGGCCTACAGACCTGCAAGTCTTTGGAGTGCGGGAGGAAACTGGAGCCACCTTGAGTAAACCCACTCAGGGCACAGGGAGAACGTACAAACTCCAAAGAGACAGCATCCCTAGTCAGGATCGAACCCGGGTCTCTGGCGCTGTAAGGCAGCAACTCTACCGCTGTGCCACCGCCCGCCCTACAGTCGACATCTCCAAAGGCAACACCTCAGAGACCCAGTACGTCAGGGATCCAGAAAGAGGAATTCCCACAGATAATATATCCAATGGCCTGGCCGTGGTCAGCTGAGTTGTCTTGGATGAAGTCCAGAGGACTTGGAAGTGGATGCTGGAGCAGATCCCAACTGATACTAAACTACCTACGTTGGATTTTGAGGCGGAACAATGCTTGAGCTCAACTGAAAACAAAGTGAAAAGGTTTGTGCGACTTCTGTAGGTGAAAATGCCTTTGCCCACAGACATCTTTCTTTCAAAATCTTTTTATTATTTTTCTTCCAAAAAACAAAAACAAAACAAAAAAGACAGAGCAAAAGGAGTAATGATCAACATAACAATGATATTGATACATAGGGATCAGGATTACATTAATAACAGGTATCATCTAGTCCAGTGTCAAAATACACATTGAATATAGACCTCCTGGTTGATTTTGATTTTGAATTGATAGAATTTATTGCCACATAACCAGGGTCGGTGGAATTCTGGGTTGTCTCTATGTAAATATAGTTAAATGTTTAAAAGAAAACTTATATATGTAGAAAAAAACACAAAGATAAAAAGACAAAAAAAGAGGAAAAAAGGCAGAAACAAAACCCCCCTAAAGGAAAAAAAACCAAAGCAAAACAGGATCTGAGCTGAGAATTTCCACAATTTAATTCCCTGTTTGTCGTCAAGTCCGTTCCACCATTAACGGTAAAATAGTTTTTATAACGGTTGGAGAGGGAGCAATTTATGTTGTGTGAAAATGTTGAATAAATTTTCCCCAAGTCTTATCAAATTTAACCAAGGGTTCAACAGTGTCACTCCTGATTTTTTCTAAATTTAAACATGATATCGCCCACAGACATCTAAGTGTAGGCTGCATCTTAATTAATGGAGGATAGTCACAAAAAGCTGGTGTAACTCAGCGGGTCCGGCAGCATCTCTGGAGAAAAGGAATAGCTGACCTTTCGGGCCGAGACCCTTCTTCAGACCGAGAGTCAGGGAAAAGGGAAACGAGAGATATAGACGCTGATGCAGAGAGATATAGAACAAACGAATGAAAGATTTGCAAAAAGTAACGATGATGAAGGAAACAGTCCATTATTAGCTGTGCGCTAGTTGAGAACGAGTTACTGACAATGAGACTCAACAAGACGACTTTGAAATGGGTACAATTACTTGGGTGGTGGAGGGACGGAGAGAGAGGGGATGCAAGAGTTACTTAGAGTTAATGGTGTACTGGGAACAGTAAGTAAGTAGGTTTATTGGCCAAGTATTCACATACAAGGAATTTGCCTTGGTGCTCCGTCCACAAGTAACAACATGACATGCAGTGACAGTTACGAATGACTCAGAACATTAATAATAATAAAACATTAATGATAAAACACCATTGATCAAGCATGTGAACCAACAAAATACCAGGTCAAAGGCTGGCTACAGATTTTTGGCTGTTGAGTAGTGGGATGGAGGGCAGCTTTTCAGCTTCATCCATAGGGATTGGGAGTTGGTGTTATTGGGGCAGATCAGTTGTCCCCCTTACAGGAAGAATGTGGAAGGTTCTCTAGGAAGGTGGTGATGGTCCTCCAATCTTTTAGTTCAGTTTTGTTTAAAGATATAGCGTGGAAACGGGCCCTTCAGCCCACCGAGTCCACCCACACCGAACAGCGATCCCCGCACATTAACGCTACCCTACACACACCAGGGACAATTTTCGATTCATACCAAGCCAATTAACCTACAAAACCTGTACGTCTTTGGAGTGTGGGAGGAGACCGAAGATCTCGGAGAAAGCCCACGCAGGTCACGGGGCGAATGTACAAACTGTGTACAGACAAGCGCCCGTAGTCAGGATCGAACCCGGGTCCCTGGCGCTGTAAGGCAGTAACTCAACCGCTGCGCCACCACCCATAGATTTCTTGATTGAATTAACGATACCAGTTTCAGTTTAGTTGATTGTCGTGTGTACCGAGGTACAGCGAAAAGCTGTTTTGTTGATTGTAGACTGAACTGACTAATGACACGAGTGAACTATTTTGTAAACCAAGCAAGATGTTGCCTTAAATCATGGTGGCGTGCAGCACGGAAACAGTGCCTTCCAACATGCACAAATGCTACTCTTTTAAAAAAATCCCCAGACACTCTGTATGGTGTGATTTGCCTGGATAACACACGAAACAATGATTTTCACTACATTTTGGTACATATGACCAGTAATAAATCATGGCCAACACCGAGTCCATGTATCCTTTTTGGATCCTTCTCTATATTTTTGTTTAATGGCATTTCAACAGCCTATTAATCTTTTGAAAGTTAATCCTTTTTATCCACAGTAATCTATTTGCATTGGCCTAGGATCAATTTGTTGTTGGCACTCAATTTGAAAATTTCCGCTTGATCTCCTGATATCACAGTGCACGAGGGGCTCGAATAAATAAATGGCCCATCAGCCCTTTAGCTACTGTTTTCCCACTGCGATAGCTAGCAGTTTCTCGGCGTCATCCGGACTTCAAACGATTTGCAGCTGAGTATCTCTGTGCAAAGAAATACTTCTTGGCATCCGTCCTAATCGTCAACAGGTTTGGACACCGCCCTCTGAGGCAGAGAATTCCACAGACTCACCACTCTTAGAGTGGTGAGTCTGTGGAATTCTCTGCCTCAGAGGGCGGTGGAGGCCAGTTCTCTGGATGCTTTCAAGAGAGAGCTCGATAGGGCTCTTAAAGATAGCGGAGTCAGGGGATATGGGGAGAAGGCAGGAACGGGGTACTGATTGGGGATGATCAGCCATGATCACATTGAATGGCGGTGCTGGCTCGAAGGGCCAATTGGCCTACTCCTGCACCTATTGTCTATTGTCTATTGACATCCAGTTGAAGACATTCTATGTTGGTGTAGGTGAAAAAACGGAGGCGGAGTTCGCGCTAAGTAGGCGGTAAACTCACCAATCCGCTGGGCAGGAGGCGAGCCGACTGAATTTGGACGTCGCACGGCGTCGGGCGGTGACGTCATCGCGCAACGGCACGCCGGGCAGTGACGTCATCGCGCAACGCCACGCGCTAGGCTTATGACGTCACGACACTGCGAATAGGCATCAAGATGCTGCGTACGACGTCAAAACGATGCGTACGCCCGATGAGGTGCTGCGTACGGCCTCAATGCGGCTGCGGGCCGACAGGCCGTTGTTGCGCGGGATTTTCGGACAGTGCAAGATTTTCGGAGCCCCGCGCGATGTCGGGACCAGCCCCGCACAACTCCACACGCCTCCGCCGATCGAAGTGGAACCGGCCCCGCGAGGCCGTACGCCTCAAGCGACCACGTTTGGTCGCGCTAGACGCATGCTATCGCATGCTGGTGGGACAGGCCCTTTATTCACATTGAAGTTGAATAAGGATAAAAGAGTTATGGAGAGTCGTCACCTTATTCTCCTCTTCACTAAACTCCAAGACCTTTATGAGACTTCAAACATTAGAAGCCAGCAAACTGCAGGAAATTGCAGGTCGTCAATGATGACTTTTCGTAGAGGTATAAAGGGTCTGTCCCACTTGCATGCGATTGCATGCGTTTGGCGCGACCAAACGTGGTCGCTAGAGGCGTGCGGGCACCGTATGGCCGTGCGGGGCCGGCCCACGTAGAAGCGCGGAGTTGTGCGGGGCTGGTCCCAACATTGCGCGGGACTCCGAAAATCTGACAGTGTCCGAAACCTTGGCGCGCCAACGGCCTGTCGGCACGCAGGCGCATTGCGGTTGTACGCAGCATCATGACGGCGTACGCCTAGTGCATGGTGTTGCGCGATGACGTCACCGCCTGGCGTGGTGTTGTGTGATGACGTCACCGCCCGACGCCGTGCAACGCCAAAATTCAGTCGGCCCGCCTCCTGCCCAGATGATTGGTAAGTATGACGCAAATTACGTCACGCGCGAACTTAGCGTGTACTTAGCGCGAACGTCGCGCAAACTCCGCTTCCTTTTGGTCGTGCCAAACGCATGCTATCACATGCAAGGCCCTTTAGTCATTCACATGTTATTATGGGGCCATTCAGTCTTTGGGCATTGACTGGACTATTAAGTTGGTGATCACCAGTATTTTATTATTCAGCTTAACCCTGAAACTCACCATTCTCTCCATTTAAATGTCAACAAGGATTCTCTTGAACTTCTACAGGTGCACAGTAGAGAGCATGCTGACTGGTTGCATCGTGGCTTGGTTCGGCAATTTGAGCGCCCAGGAGCGTAAAAGACTGCAGAGAGTTGTGACCACTGCCCAGTCCATCATCGTCTCTGACCTCCCCACCATCGAAGGGATCTATCGGAGTGGCTGCCTCAAAAAGGCAGCCAACATCATCAAAGACCCACACCATCCTGGCCACACACTCATTTCACCATTGCCATCGGGAAGAAGGTACAGGAGCCTGAAAACTGTAACGTCCAGGTTCAGGAACAGCTTCCCTTCCCTACAGCCATCAGGCTATTAAACATGACAACAAATAAGCTCTGAACTGCAACAGACTATTATTATTATTGTACTATATTTGTTTATTTATTGAGTGCGTGTGCATGTGTATATATATACACATTGAACTTTTTTTCTCCTGTTATGTACTATGTTTGCATATTCTGTTGTGCTGCAGCAAGTAAGACTTTCATTGTCCTATCTGGGACACATGACAATAAAACACTCTTGACTCTTGATAAGTTCATAGATTCTAGGAGCAGAATTACTCCATTAGGCCCATTGAGTCTCCTCCACCATTCAATCATGGCTGATCTATCTTTCCCTCTCAACCCCATTCTCCTGCCTTCTCCCAATAACCCACGACACCCGTACTAATCAAGAATCTATTAATCTCCGCCTTAAAAGTATCCACTGACTTGGCCTCCACAGACGTTGAGATTCCCCCCAGAGTATACCACACACCAATAGAAACATAGAAACATAGAATCATCAAATCAAATCACATTTATTTATACATTTAAAAACAACCCACGTTGACCAAAGTGCTGTACAGAGCAGAGCAGGTAGCTAAAATCACAAAAAAACAAACAGACATACACGGCACACAGCACATAGGTACAAATAATCAGCTCAAGGACACAAAACAAGGATCTGCCACATCAGGGGGATTCAAATAGAAACTCTTATAGAAACATATAAAATTATAAAAGGACTGGAAAAGCTAGATGCAGGAAAAATCTTCCCAATGTTGGGCGAGTCCAGAACCAGGGGCCACAGCCCACAGTCTTAGAATAAAGGGGAGGCCATTTAAGACTGACGTGAGAAAAAACTTTTTCACCCAGAGAGTTGTGAATTTGTGGAATTCCCTGCCACAGAAGGCAGTGGAGGCCAAATCACTGGATGGATTTAAGAGAGAGTTAGATAGAGCTCTAGGGCTAGTGGAGTCAAGGGATATGGGGAGAAGGCAGGCACGGGTTATTGATAGGGGACAATCAGCCCTGATCACAATGAATGGCGGTGCTGACTCGAAGGGCCGAATGGCCTCCCCTGCACATATTTTCAATGTTTCTATGTTTCTAAACGCTAGTGAATAAAATAAGTTTTGAGCCTGGAAAGAAGAGTCGATGAAGGGGGCAGATTTGATAGGGAGGGGGATGCCTGTTCCACAGTCTAGGGACCGCAACAGCAAAGGCATGGTTGCCGTCCATAGAAACCAATAGTATCGCAACAGTTAGACGCCCGGGTTCAATCCTGGCTGCGGGTGCTGGCTGTACAGAGTTTGCAGTTTCTCCCTGTGACCGTGTGGGTTTTTTCACGGTGCTCCGTTTGCCTCCCGGATCCTAAAGACGTACAGGATTGTAGGATAAACGACCTCTAAATATTGTCCCTAGATCGTCTGGGAGTGGATGTGAAAGTGGGATAGCGTGGATCTTGCACGAACAGGTGACCAATGATCGCAGGTGGGGCAAAGGGCTCGTTTCTATGCTGTATCACTAAACTAAACTAAAATGCCAATCGAGAGATTCTGTGCTGAACTCTAAAAACGGTGGTTTAGTTTAGTTTAGGGGTACAGCGCGGAAACAGGTCCTTCAGCCCACCGAGTCTGCACCGACCAGCAATCCTCGCACAGGCCCTTCGGCCCACCGAGTCCGCACCGACCTGCGATCCCCGTACACGAAAACTATCCTACACACACTAGGGACAATTTACAATTTTACCAAGCCAATTAGCCTACAAACCTGGACGTCTTTGGATTGTGGGAGGAAACCGGAGCACCCGGAGAAAACATGCAGGTCACGGGCAGAACGTACAAACTCTGAACAGACAGCACCCGTGGTCAGGATCGAACCCGGGTCTCTTGCGCTGTAAGGCAGCAACTCTACCGCTGCGCCACTGTGCCACATTTTGTCATTACTGTTGAAGTTCATCATCACAATCTATAAAATGAAAGCTGCGATTTCCTCATTTCCACAACCCCCTTGTATCATCAACACCATTTAGTACAAAATACACCCTCTCTTTGGAACCTGAATGTTAAACGTTACTTGATTCATCTGTCTTCTCTCTCGTGGCAGATTGTCTTACACTATGGGCCGAAGCGGATAGAGTTGTGGCCTCACAGTTCCAGAGACACGGGTTCGATCCTGACTACGGGGTGTTGTCTCTGCGGAGTTTGCACGCTCTTCCCGTGACCTCCGTGCGTTTACCCCGGGATCTCCGCTTGCCTCCCACATTCCAAAGACATACACGTTTGTAGGTGAAATTGTAAATTGTCCCCAGTGTGTAGGATAGAGCTAGTGTACGGTGTGATCATGGGCCGGCGTGCCGAATGGGCCTGTTTCCGCGCTATATCTCTAAACTAAACTAAACTATGGAGGGGCAGCTAATTCTCAACATACCAGAGCGAAAAAGGAAAAAGGTGCAGGAGAGGGAAGAGTGAGGTCTCAAAAGGCCGTGGAGATGGAATAGATTTACAGATGAAAGTGGTTGATTTTTGAAGAATCTTGAAAGGAATTAAAGAGAAGGGCTTGGGGGATTAAATTCCAAGAAGCAGACTGCAGCAATGGATTGTTTTGCTAAAACCTTATTGCTTCAACATTGCACTCTGCTTCATATCTTAATAATATTACATTTTGCACTCTGCATTGTCCTGGCCCCTTTGCAAGGAATTCCGTGAATTTCCTTACTGCTAGGATTACAATATGAACACTCCTCAGGATTGACAGTTTTATTCCTGGGTTTAACTTCAACAGACCAAAAATTTCAACTAATGTCTTGAGAATTAAGCCTGGGGGGATAGGGTTGCATGGTGTTTAAGTTGGTGAAAAAGGATCTTGGACTGTTTATATTGAACTGTGAGTTCATCTCACCTCCCAGCCTCACAAGAGAGAAATCCACGATATTATCCAAGGTTCATTAGTTCATGAGTGATAGGAGTAGATTTAGGCCAATCGGCCCATCAAGTCTACTCCGCCATCCAATCATGGCTGATCTATCTCTCCCTCCTAACCCCTTTCCCCTGCTTATTACCTATAACCCTTGACACCCGTACTAATCAAGAATCTATCTTTGCCTTAAAATTGACAACCTTCACAGCCTTGAGCGGCAATGAATTCCACAGATTCACCACCCTCTGACTAAAGAAATTCCTCCTCCTCATCTCCTTCCTAAAGGAGCGCCCTTTAATTCTGAGGCTCTGGTCCTAGACTCTCCCCACTAGTGAAAACATCCTCTCCACATCCACTATCCAAGCCATTCACTATTCGATATTATAGGGCTTCTACTTATCGAGTCCACACACAAGATTAGAAGTTGATTAGCCAGAGCTGAACACACTTCTCGGTATCTGCACAATGGAGTCTATCATGCGCTTCTTGTGCGTGGTGGTGGAAAGATCGGTGGAAACAGGGCCGCGACGTGCACGCTCTTTCCTTGACCCCGATCTTATAGGTGATCTTATAGAGGTGCTTAAGGTCAATGAGAGGAATAAATAGACTAAATGCACAGAGTCTTTTACCCAGAGTAGGGGAATCAAGAATCAGAGGACATAGGTTTAAGATGAGGAGAGAAAGATCTAATAGGAACCTGAGGGGCAAGTTTTTTACACAAAGGGAGGAGGTAGGTTTGTGGAACGGGCTGGAGGAAGTAGTCGAGACCCAAAACCTTTTCTCCTATTCCTTTTGTCCAGAGATACTGCTTGACCCGCTGAATTATTCCAGCTTCGGGGCAAACCAGCATCTGCAGTTCCTTCCTAAACAAATGAAATCTGCAGGTCTGGTCAATATCTGAGTCCAATGGAGATTCAGATGTTCATAAGTTCATAAATTATAGGAACAGAATTGGGCCATTCAGCCATCAAGTCTACTCTGCCATTCAATCATGGCTGATCTATCTTTCTCTTTCAACCCCATTCTCCTGCCTTCTCCCCATAACCCTCCACACCCGTACTAATCAATAATCTGTCAATCTCAGCATTAAAATTACCCATTGACACCCACAGCCTTCTGCGGCAATGAATTCCGCAGATTCACCATCCCCTGACTAAAAGAAATTCCTCCTCATCTCCTCCCAAAAGGTTTTAAGTTCACTCTTAACCTCTCAGGCCTTCTAAAGTTGCAAGTTGCTTGTATCGGTTCAGTTTCTAGTTTACCCAGGTACAGTGAAAAGCTTTTGTTGCGTGCTATCCAGTCAGCGGAAAGTCAATACATGATTACAATCAAGCCATTTACAGTGTGTAGATACTTGATAAGGGAATAACGTTGGGTTCGAGGGTGAGGGTGTGCCAAACGTACCCACATTCTGAAAATAAATGAAGTGGAAAACTGAGTGCTCTTTTAAAAAAAAAAAATGTAACAAAAAATAAATGTAATCAATTATTACAAGAATAATATGTACAATACAAAATAATACCAATAATCACACCACCGTAGTACAAAGTTAAGGGCCTGTCCCACCAGCATGCGACTGCATGCGGCGAGCGCGACCAAACGTGGTGGCTTGAGCCGTACGGCCTCGCGGGGCCGGTCCCACTTCCAACCGCAGAGCCGTATGGAGCTGGTCCCGACATCATACTCACCAATCAGCTGGGCAGGAGGCGGGCCGACTGAATTTGGATGTCACATGGCGTCGGGCGGTTACGTCATCACGCAACGGCACGCCGGGTGGTGATGTCATCGCGCAACGCCACGCACTAGGTGTACACTGTCAAGACGCTGCATACGGCATCCGGACACTGCGTACGGCGTCAAGACGGTCCGTACGATGTCGAGACACTGCATACGCCCGTCGAGGTGCTGCGGCTGCGGGCCAACAGGCCGTTGCCGCGAGGGATTTTTGGACAGTGTCAGTTTTCCGGAGCCCCGCGCGATGTTGGGACCAGCCCCGCTCAACTCCATACGGTTCCGGCGATCGAAGTGGAACCGGCCCCGCGAGGCCGTACGGCTCAAGCGACCACGTTAGGTCGCGCTTGCTGCACGGAGTCACACGCTCGTGGGACAGGCCCTTTAAACAAATATTCTTAAATAACAAAAATACTGAATATTATACAACTATGTTACAATCCTTGTCAAGGATGTATTGCACCCCCCGCGGTGCCCAGACGTCCCGGAAATCCCCAGGACGTAACCCCGGAAAGGGGGCAGGCAGCCGCCTCGTGCAGAGCTCCGACCGCCGGCCTGCAGCCCACAACATCCTGAAGCCGCGGTCTCCGGTAGGAAAGTGCCGATTCGGGCACTCCAAGCCACGGATTGCGTTCGACCGTTCATGTCCCCGACCAGGGGTGAACAAGGGGGGAGGACTGGCTGAACTCTGTGCCTTCCATCACAGTGAAGAATGCTGTGGTGGATGTTTGTGTTAAATCTTTTTGTGTATTGTGTGTTCTTTTTGTGTGTCGCTGCTGGCAAATTCATTTCACTGCACCTTCGGGTGCATGTGACGAATAAAATTGAGTTTGACTTTCAAGATTCAAGAGAGTTTATTGTCATGTGTCCCAGATGTGACAATGGAATTCTTGCTTTGCTTCAGCACAACAGAACATAGAAGGCATGAATACAAAACAGATCAGTGTGTCCATATACCATTGTATAAATATATACACACATGAATAAATAAACTGATAAAGTGCAAATAAACAGATAATGGGCTATTAATGTTCAGAGTTTAGTTTGAGTTGAGTTCAATACTGTGGGGAAGTAGCTATTCCTGAACCTGGTTGTTGCAGTCTTCAGGCTCCTATACCTTCTACCTGAAGGTAGCGGGGAGATGAGTGTGTGGCCTGGATGGTGTGGGTCCTTGATGATGCTGCCAGCCTTTTTTGAGGCAGCGACTGTGATGGATTCCCTCAATGGTAGGGAGGTCAGAGCCGATGATGGACTGGGCAGTGTTTACTACTTTTTGTAGTCTTTTCCGCCCCATGGCGCTCAAGTTGTCGAACCAAGCCACGATGCAACCGGTCAGTATGCTCTCTACATTGAGCCCTCTTCCGCCTGGCTCCGTGACTCATGGATAGCAAGCTTGGCCAGGCCCAGGAGCAACCCAACCAGGACATCTTCAGCTCTACCCTCTCCCCTACGTACAGGGGTGTCCAAAGATGAGGTTGGTGGGTGTGAAGTGTAGCCAGAAGGCAAGGAGCGTGCAGCCCCTTCAGATATTGGAACAGGGGCAGCAACCTCACACACTCCATGTAGACGTGGAACACAGACTCGTCCAGCCAGCAAAAGTGGCGAGTGTTCTTTGAAGGAACTATGCTTTCAATGTGGCAGCAATTCTGCACCATGTTCAGAGCAAGGAGCATTTTTGTGTTCTTGTTATTCCATCAGGAAAGCATGCTTACTGAACATAAATAAATTAATGCAGATGGAGCTCACCGCAATGAGAAATTGGAAGTCTGCACTCAATAAATTCCACAATAGTTATATGTTACAAACAACCAAACTAAAACAAACTGCATGGTGTCATTCCAAACTTCTACACAACTAACACATTCAGATGCCTCTTAGGGTATAATTTTGGTCATGAACAATTTTTGCAATGAATTAGAAACCGATTTACTCTACAAAGCTGACTTCATAGAGTCATTGAGTCATTGAGTGATAGTGTGGAAACAGGCCCTCAGCCCAACTTGCCCACACCGGCCTACATGTCCCAGCTGCACTAGTCCCACCTACTCATATTTGGTCCATATCCCTCCAAACCTGTCCTCTCCATGACTTGATGAAAAATGTGTGAAACAATGGATGAGCATGATTTTCAGCACATGAGAGGCATAGATAGGGTAGACAGTCAGAACCTTTTTCCAAGTTGGAAATGTCCAATACTAGAGGCCCTTTACCTTTTAGGAAGTTTAAAAAGGGTTCGGGTGGGTGTAGGACATGTCTCCAAATATTCTGATAGACTTCTGCAGATATAACACATTAAGACATAGGAGCAGAATTGGGTCATTCGGCCCATCAAATCAGCTTCGCCATTCAATCATGACTGCTCTATTTTACCCTCTCAACCCCATTCATCTGCCTTCTCCCCGTTACCTTTGACACTATTACTAATCAACAACCCATCAATCTCCGCTTTCTCTGCCTCAGAGGGCGGTGGAGGCAGGTTCTCTGGATGCTTTCAAGAGAGAGCTAGATAGTGCTCTTAAAGATAGCAGAGTCAGGGGATATGGGGAGAAGGCAGGAACGGTATACTGATTGGGGACGATCAGCCATGATCACATTGAATGGCGGTGCTGGTTCGAAGGGCCAAATGGCCTGCTCCTGCACCTATTGTCTATTGTCTAAAAACACCCAATGACTTGGCCTCCACAGCTGTCTGAGGCAAAGAGGTTCCACAGATTCATCACCCTTTGGCTAGAGAAATTCCTCCTCATCTCCATTCTAACTTCAGCACCATTTTGCTTTAGCACTAGTACTAGCACTAGCCCACCTACTGACTTGTGGCGGAGAGGCATGCACTGCGGACGATCTCTGCAGAGGCACAGATGTGGCAAAGCGACGGCAGAACGTGGTCTGACACACGAGCGAACGATGTACAAAGCCACCTCTCTTATGTTGCAACGATAACATGAAGACACCATATTTGATGATTTGGCAAAACAACCTCCTACTGAGTTATTCCACCTTTTCGTGTCTATCTTCGATTTAAACCAGCATCTGCAGTTCCTTCCGACACACGCCATCTGCCCTGCTGACGTAGTGACATTGTAGCACGGAGTCCTAACTTCAGAAGAATTTGTTTTTTCTCTGCATGGGCAGGAATAGATAATTCCAAATGTTCCACACAAGGTACATGGTGAGAACACATTCAGGTGACACATTATCCTGTCCCATATCTTCACACAAAGATGCTACGCAGGTGCAGAAAGTAATCTGAAAGCCAACTGCAATCTTGGCATGTGAAAGAAATGGAATACAAATAGCCATGGAGAGATTAGTTTAGTTTAGTTCAGTTCAGTTTAGAGATTCAGCGCGGAAACAGACTCTTCGGCTCACCGAGCCCACGCCGACCAGTGATCCCCGCACACTAACACGATCCTACACACACCAGGGACAATTTTACATTTATATCAGGCCAATCAACCTGCAAACCTGGAGTGTGGGAGGATACCGAAGATCTCGGCAAAAACCCACGCAGGTCACGGGATGAACGTACAAACTCCGTACAGACAGCACCCATAGTCAGGATGGAACCCGCAGTAAGGCAGCAACTCTACCACTGCGCCGCCGTGCCACCCAACCTTGCTGAGGCTTTGTCCAACTCACTAACGCAATTATCAAAAAAGCTCATCAGCGCCTCTACTTCCTGAGAAGATTACGGAGAGTCGGTTTGTCCAGGAAGACTCTCTTTAACTTCTACAGGTGCACAGTAGAGAGCATGCTGACCGGTTGCATCGTGGCTTGGTTCGGCAATTTGAGCGCCCTGGAGAGGAAAAGACTACAAAAGGTAGTAAACACTGCCCAGTCCATCATCGGCTCTGACCTTCCTTCCATCGAGGGGATTTATCGCAGTCGCTGCCTCAAAAAGGCTGGCAGTATCATCAAAGACACACACCATCCTGGCCACACACTCATCTCCCCGCTACCTTCAGGTAGAAGGTACAGGAGCCTGAAGACTGCAACAACCAGGTTCAGGAATAGCTACTTCCCCACAGCCATCAGGCTATTAAACCTGGCTCGGACAAAACTCTGATTATTAATAACCACTTTCTGCTATTTGCACTTTATCAGTTTATTTATTCATGTGTGTATATATTTATATCATGGTATATGGACACATTTATCTGTTTTGTAGTAAATGCCTACTATGTTCTGTGTGCTGAAGCAAAGCAAGAATTTCATTGTCCTATACAGGGACACATGACAATAAACTCACTTGAACTTGAACTCTCTCATTGTATAGACACAAAAAGCTGGAGTAACTCAGCGGGTCAGGCAGCATCTCTGTAGAGAACCAATAGGTGACGTTTCGGGTCGAGACCCTTCTTCAGTTTAGTTTAGAGATGCCGCACGTAAATACGACCTTCGGCCCACTTCGCTAAACAGCGATCCCCGTACACTAACACTACCCTACACACGCTAGGGACAATTTACAATTTCACCAAAGCCAATTAACCTGCAAACCTGTACGTCTTTGGAGTGTGGTAGGAAACCGAAGCAATCGTAGAAAACCCACGCAGGTCACGGGGAGAACGTGCAAACTCCATACAGACAGCACCCGTAGTCAGGATGGAACCCGGGCCTCTGGCGCTGTAAGGCAGCAACTCTACCGCTGAGCCACCGTGCGTGCCACCCTTGTCAAGTATATTTTACGAAAACCCGGTTCTTAAAGTGACCTAATTGACAATTTCAAGAGCCTCTAAGGATTGGTACAGCACATACGTTCTGAATATTGTGCATTCTGCCAATGGCAAAGATCTCAAGATACCAGGAGACATACAAGAATTAAAAGATAGAATGAGTGTATTCACGGATATACAGTTTCTTTAAATTAGTAACATATAAATTTATTTTTGAAGATTGCAATATTTTAGTTCAAAGCAAAGGTTTAGTAAGACGTTTCACATAAAGCTGTTCTTAATTGCTGGAGCTAATTTTGACTAATTGTGGGAACAATAAACTGCAGAGGATCCCCGGTAAACTACGGTGTGTAATCTGATCTATTACAAACAATCAAACTCCTGGCCTGAAGGCAAAGGAGGAAAATGCCCTATCAGAAAAACAAACCCGGGTAGGTTCTAATTCGAAACACACCTCCTTATGTTACATATTAGTCTTTCACCACTCTGAGACAGCGATGCTGTCTTAATTATAAAGGAGGCGCCGTTCAAGTGTGGAACTTATGGCGAAGGAACTCCTGAAATCATAAAACTATGATTTATTTCCCTTTTGTTTAAGGAACGGCTTGAAAAATGTAGTAGCTATCAATCTGGGAGCTGGTGGTTAGCAACACTTTACAAGATTAATTAGTAGGACTGGATGTTACAATCCCTATGATTTCACTACAATTGACATTCTTGGTTATGACCACTAGGTGAATTTGCTAACAATCAGACACATAGAAAATAGGTGCAGGAGTAGGCCATTCGGCCCTTCGAGCCTGCACCGCCATTCAATATGATCATGGCTGATCATCCTGTACCTACCTTCTCTCCATACCCCCTGATCCCTTTAGCCACAAGGGCCAAATCTAACTCCCTCTTAAATATAGCCAATGAACTGGCCTCAACTTCCTTCTGTGGCAGAGAATTCAGAGATTCACCACTCTCTGTATGAAAAATGTTTTCCTCATCTCGGTCCTAAAAGATTTCCCCCTTATGCTTAAACTGTGACCCCTTGTTCTGGACTTCCCCAACATCGGGAACAATCTTCCTGCATCTAGCCTGTCCAACCCCTTAAGAACCCTTAAGACACATCTTCAGTTGTGTACCTCAACGTCACTGGGCGTTTCGGCCTTTTATCACAAGACTCCCTCAGTTGAGGCAGGCCCACCGCAGGGTGATCAGACCTGGGTGTGTGTCTTATGGTTAGCCTCTAGATGGTCACGTGGCAGCCCAGACAGCATCTTTCCTCTTCAGCCACAGCCAGTGACTGCTCCGTTTGATGGCATTGGCAAGTTCTTTTATTGCCCTCCTTTGTGCCTGCCCGCTGACTCCTACTTCCCTCAGGAGCCTTGCGGTGGGATTGGCAAATGGTTTCAACGCCGCTTTGAGATGGATGATTTATGTGGTCTCTGCGTGTGTGAGGTTAGCCTGGATGTTCCAGCACTGGAGGCTGCTGCACTCTGAAACTCAAAGATATATATGAACAAAATTCCAGCTCTACCCAAAGAACGAGTCTGAACATAGAGCACAAAATGGGACAGAACGGAGAACAGGCCCTCAGTTTAGTTTAGTTTCTAAGTGTTACTTGTACTGTGAAAAGCTTTTGTTGCGTGTAATTATCCAGACAGCAGAAAGACAATACATGATTACAATCGAGCCGTCCACAGTGTACAGATACATGATAAAGGGAATAACGCTTAGTGCAAGATAAAGTCAGATTAAAGACGGTCCGAGGGTCTCAAATGAGGTAGATGGTAGGTCAGGACCGCTCTGTAGATGTTGACCCTGTAGATGTTGACCCTGACCCTGATTCTGGTGTATAGGAAGAAACTGAAGACACTGGTTTAAACTGAAGATTGAAGCAAAATGCTAGAATAACTCAGCGGAGACAGGCAGCATAATAATAATAATAACTTTATTTATAAAGCACTTTAAACAACTGCAGTTGCCACAAAGTGCTGTACATGAGCATCTCTGGAGAGAAGGAATGGGTGACGTTTCAGACCGAGAGCATTCTTCAGACTGAGACTCAGGGGAAAGGGAAACGAGAGATGATGTGAAGAGATATAGAACAAATGAATGAAAGATATGCAAAAAAGTATCGATGATAAAGGGAGCCGGCCATTTGTGCCTGTTACCACGCGTTGTGTGTTTTCAAACTTCTGCACCTCTTGCCTGATGGGAGAGGGGAGAAGAGGGAGTGACTGTGGTGAGAATGTCCACGATTGTGCTGGTGGCCTTGCCGAGGCGGCGTGAAGTGCAAAGGCAGCATGTAGTGTGAACTCGACACACATTGTCTTTGCCAAACATAATATCAAGACCATCACCTTATCTATCTGTGCATCATCCATATCCCTTCATATCCATGTGCATATCCAACAGCCTCTTAAACGCTGCTGTTATCTCAGCCTCAACCACTAATCCTAGCAGCGCGTTCCAACTACTCGCCACCATCTTTGTCAAAATGAAGAAGGTCCCGACCCGAAACGTCAAATATCCATGTTCTCCAGAGATGCTCCAGCACTTTGTGTCTTTCTTTCACAAACCAGCATCTTGTTCCTTGTGATTGACACAAAATGCTGGAGTAACTCAGCGGGGTAGGCAGCATCTCTGGAGAGGTGTAATGGGTGACTTTTAGGGTCGAGACCCTTCTTGTCCTTGTTTCTCCGTTCAATACTTAGGCCTTCAGCTCACCATGGACTACCTGGACATTAGCACATCACTATTATGGGAAGCCTCATCCGTGTGAATTGGCTGCCAGATGTCTTGCATTACATCAGTGGCTACACTTCAAAATGCACTTAGTGCCATGGAGCTAAAGCGCAGCTCAGTGGCGCAGCGGTAGAGTTGCTGCCTTACAGCACCAGAGACCCGGCTTCAAACCTGACCACGGGTGCTGTCTGTACGGAGTTTGTACGTTCTCCCTGCGACCGCGTGGGTTTTCTTCGGGTGCTCTGGTTTCATAGAAACATAGAAACATAGAAATTAGGTAGGTGCAGGAGTAGGCCATTCGGCCCTTCGAGCCTGCACCGCCATTCAATATGATCATGGCTGATCATCCAACTCAGTATCCCGTACCTGCCTTCTCTCCATACCCTCTGATCCCCTTAGCCACAAGGGCCACATCTAACTCCCTCTTAAATATATCCAATGAACTGGCCTCGACTACCCTCTGTGGCAGAGAATTCCAGAGATTCACCACTCTCTGTGTGAAAAAAGTTCTTCTCATCTCGGTTTTAAAGGATTTCCCCCTTATCCTTAAGCTGTGACCCCTTGTCCTGGACTTCCCCAACATCGGGAGCAATCTTCCTGCATCTAGCCTGTCCTCCCACACTCCAAAGACGTGCAGGTTTGTAAGTTAATTGGCCTCTGTAAATTTTCCCTATTCTGTGGGAGACCACTAGTGCAAGAGGTGATCGCTGGTCGGTGCAGACTCGTTGGGCAAAGGGCCTGTTTCCGCGCTGTGTCTCTAAATCTAAAAAAAATCTAAATCTCCACAGCATTGAAACAGGCCCTTTGGCCCAACTATCTATCCAGCCAAGTTGGCATTCTGGGCAAATGGATGGTCGATGCTTCGTCGAGGCCCTGAATCAGGATTGAGAAGTATACTTATCTTGACTCAAAATATTGACCACCCCCTTACGTTGACAGGTACGGCTCAACCTGCTGTTTATGTTTGTGAAGATAGACACAAAATGCTGGAGTAACTCAGCAGGTCAGGCTGCATCCGTGGAGAGAAGGAATGAATGGAGTTTCGGGTCGGCACCCTTCTTCAGACTGAGAGTCAGGGCTAGAGGGAGACATGGAGATATGGAAGGGTAAGGTGTGAAAACACAAATCAAAGGGAACGATGGTCAAGGAAACGATGATCAGGACTTTCATATAAAGATAGACTGGATAGACTCGGCTGGTACTCGCTAGAATTTAGATGATTGAGGGGGGATCTTATAGAAACTTACAAAATTCTTAAGGGGTTGAACAGGCTAGATGCATGAAGATTGTTCCTGATGTTGGGGAAGTCCAGAACAAGGGGTCACAGTTTAAGGATAAGGGGGAAATTCTTTAGGACCGAGATGAGAAAAACATTTTTCACACAGAGAGTGGTGAATCTCTGGAATTCTCTGCCACAGAAGATAGTTGAGGCCAGTTCATTGGCTATATTTAAGAGGGGGTTAGATGTGGCCCTTGTGGCTAAAGGGATCAGGGGGTATGGAGAGAAGGCAGGTACAGGATACTGAGTTGGATGATCAGCCATGATCATATTGAATGGCGGTGCAGGCTCGAAGGGCCGAATGGCCTACTCCTGCACCTATTTTCTATGTTTCAGACTGAGAGTAGTAAATGCCTACTATGTTCTGTTGTGCTGAAGCAAAGCAAGAATGTGATTGTCCTATCAGGGACACATGACAATAAACTCTCTTGAATTTGAACTTGAGTCAGGGCTAGAGGGAGACATGGAGATATGGAATGGTAAGGTGTGAAAACACAGATCAAAGGGGTCGATGATCAAGGAAATGTAGAATGGTACATGTCACTGCCTGACCCGCTGATTTACTCCAGCATTTTGTGTCTCTCTTCGGTGTAAGCCAGCATCTGCAGCTCCTTCCTGCAGAGTTTATTTTTATGCTCCACTTCTATTTCATGCTTGGAATTCAGCTCATTTGTGCATTTTGGTCCAAATTTGCAATGAGGTCTGGAGCCAGGTGGTTCTGGAAGAATCCAGACTGGGAGGTGCTAAGATTATTAGTCGGCGTTGGTATGATAGCAAAGGCTGAAGGCTCTTTCCATCACGGTCGACAGATGGGAGAGCGATTAGCGAGAATGGATTGGTTGGAAGGATATACTTGGGCAATTTGCCCCGCTGTTGGGTAACAACAGCTTGGCTGGAGGCAATGCGACTCAGGAGTGCTAGTCTTATTTCAGCGCATGCAGCCAGGATTCCACAGCTTTGAGCTCTCTAATGCACTCAGCTATTTCTTGGAATCGTGCGTAATGAATTGAATTTGTGAAGACTGGTTTCTGGGAGGAAGCCAAGATGGATTCACCATTTGGCACCTCTGAGGATGGTTGCAAATGTGTCAGCCTAGTCTTTGAGACTCGCACACCAAGGCTCCTTCATCACTGAGGTTGGAGTTGCCCTTGGAGCTTTCCCCTTCCTCTCCTTTGATTCTCCATCGTTCATGGCTAGCTGAAGAGCTGTTCCAATCTCATTCGATTCCGCACTCCGCCCACTCACACTCCGACTCCAAAATCCCAGGAATGAGTAGGTTAACCTATGATGAGCGTTTGTCGGCACTGGGCCTGTACTCAGAAGAATGTACTTGGAATGTACTGAGAAGAATGAGGTGGGAGGGGGGGCTCAATAAAAAACTTACAGAATAGTGAAAGGCTTGGATAGAGTGCATTTGGAGAGGATGTTTCCACTAGTGGGAGAGTCTGGGACCAGAGGTCGTAGCTTCAGAATTAAAGGACGTTCTTTTAGGAAGTAGATGAGGAGAAATTTCTTCAGTCAGATGGAGGTGAATTTGTAGAATTCTTTGCCACAGAAGGTTGCGGAGACCAAGTCAGTGAATATTTTTAAGCCAGAGATAGATTCTTGATTAGTGTGGGTGTCAAAGGTTAGGGGGAGAAGGCAGGAGAATGGGGTTGGGGGGGAGAGATAGATCAGCAATGATTGAATGGCGGCGTAGACTTGATGGGTCGAATGGCCTAATTCTATTCCTATTCCTTTTGACCTTATAATCCATCAACTCTTGTTGGATCATCTCTTTAGCACAAAGACACGCACACCTGCGATGCACCTTCACAGTTCTGCAATTCATGTTTTGGTAATGCTAGGACAGCGTTGAAGCAGGCCCTTCTGCCCAGCTTGCCCACGCTGACCAACATGCCCCATGTACACTAGTCCCACCTGGCTGTGTTTGGCCCATATCCCTTTAAACATATCTTATCCACGTACCTGTCCAAATGTTTCTTATCCGTTGAGTGAGTACCTGTCTCACCTGGCAGCTTGTTCCATGCACCCACCATCTTCAGATTCTTATTAAATCTATCTCTCCCTCACCTTAAGCTCACGTACTCTAATTCTCGATTCCCCAACTCTGGGCAAGACTGTGTATTTACCCGATCTATTCCTCTCATGATTTTGTACACCACTATAAGATCACCCCTTCTTCTTCTTTCGTGTGGCGTGCACAGCCTAAAGTTGTTGGACAACTTGTTCGATTTGATCTTCCGTTTGTGCACGTCGAGTTGATTGTATTAGTCGAAACAGGGCGGACCACGTGAAGGTTGCAATCTTCCACCCCAAGATCACCCCTCATCCTCCTGCACTCCAATAACGTCCTACTCATTTTTTCTTCCCAGGTGTTATCAGGCACCTCACCACCTACCCCCTCACCAGCTAGAGTGCCGATCTGACATACCATCTATGCCATTGGAGACCTTTGAACTATCATTAATTATACTTTATCTTGCACTAAATGTTGTAACTATTATCCTTGGTCTGTACACCTTGGACGGCTTGATTGCCATCATGCAGTTTTATTCTTTGACTGGATAGCATGCACCAAAAGCTTTTCACTGTACACGTGACAATAATAAACGGAATTAAACTAAAGGCCAGCAAGGTGGCGCAGTGGTGGAGTTGCTGCCCTATAACGGCAGAGACCAGGCTTCGATGCTGTTTGTATGGAGTTTTAAACGCTCTCCCTGTGATGTACAGGTTTGTAGGTTAATTAGAAAATAAGTAACCCCTTCGAGCCTGCACCGCCATTCAATATGATCATGGCTGATCATCCAACTCAGTATCCTGTACCTGCCTTCTCTCCATACCCCCTGATCCCTTGAGCCACATCTAACTCCCTCTTAAATATAGCCCATGAACTGGCCTCAACTACCTTCTGTGGCAGAGAATTCCACAGATTCACCACTCTCTGTGTGAAAAATGTTTTTCTCATCTCGATCCTAAAAGATTCCCCCTTATCCTTAAACTGTGACCCTTTGTTCTGGACTTCCCCAACATCGGGAACAATCTTCCTGCATCTAGCCTGTCCAACCCCTTAAGAATTTTGCAAGTTTCTATAAGATCCCCCCTCAATCTTCTAAATTCTAGCGAGTACAAGCCGAGTCTATCCAGTCTTTCTTCATATGAAAGTCCTGACATCCCAGGAATGAGTCTGGTGAACCTTCTCTGTACTCCCTCTATGGCAAGAATGTCATTCCTCAGATTAGGAGACCAAACTGTACGCAATACTCCAGGTGTGGTCTCACCAAGACCCTGTAACAACTGCAGTAGAACCTCCCTGCTCCTATACTCAAATCCTTTTGCTATGAATGCTAACATACCATTCGCTTTCTTCACTGCCTGCTGCACCTGCATGCCTACTTTCGATGACTGGTGTACCATGACACCCAGGTCTCGTTGCATCTCCTCTTTTTCTAATCGTCCACCATTCAGATAAAAGTCTGCTTTCCTGTTTTTGCCACCAAATTGGCGTTGGTAAAGATTGTAAATTGTCCCTAGCATGTATGACAGTGTTGGTGTATGAGGACCGCTGGTTGGCGAGGTCCCGGTGGACCGAAGGGCCTTTTTCTGGCGTGTCTCTAAACCAAAATAAACGTAAGCATGTCTTTCTGTAGTCACTAGGGTTTAAGGCCTCCATTATTTGTATTGACAGGGCACAATTGCATTGGTAAGACAATGAATGCATGTGATTAAAATGTTGCCATGGAATACAATTTCTTGCTTCCAAGATAACCCCTGGGTTCCATTTTGAGTCACGAACAGCGAGTCATACAGCTATGTAGTACGGAAACATGCCCTTTGGCCAAATTTGCTCATTCTGACCAAGTTAACTAACTGAACTAACCCTACCTGCCTGAATCTAACCCATATCCCTCCAGGCCTTCTGCATCCATGCTTTCCTGTCCAAGTGTATTTTAAATGTGAAATTATAACCACTTCCTCTAGCGGCTCGCTCCATATACCCAGCTCTGTGTGAAACAGTTGCCTCTCAGGTTCCTTTTAATCTTTTCCCCTCCCACCGTAAACCTATGACCTCTAGTTTTCCAACTCTCCTTCCCTGGGGAAAAGACTGTGGCTGTTCACCTATTCTGCTTGCCTCATGATATTGTAAACATTTGTAAAGTGATAAAAGTCCTAGCCTATCCAGCCTCTCCTTACAACAAACCCTCCGGGTCTTGTAACATCATCGACGATCTTCTTTGCACCGTTTCCAGTTTAATGACATCCTTCCTATAGCAGGACAACCAGAACAATACACAGGGCTCCCCAAGTGTGGGCTCACCAATGACTTGTACAGCTGTAACCCAAGTCCTACACTCCCATCCATTGACTGATGAAAGAAAGTGTTGTTTATTGTGATGTGTACCGACGTGCAGTGAAAAACTCTTGATTCAGTGTGCCTAATGTCTGCTTCACCTCCCTTTCCACCTACTCCCGCGGGAGATAGACCCAAAATACTGGTATAACTCAACATTTTGTGTCTATTATTCTGCGTAAACCAGCATCTACAGTTCCTTCTTACCTACATTCATGGAACTACATACCTTGGGTCTCTCTGTTCTGCAACATGTCCCACGGCCTCATCATTTACTTTGCAGGTTCTGTCTTGGTTTACCCAATATAGAACTGGAATCTATTTCATTAGATAAGACACAAAAAGCTGGACTAACTCAGCCGGCCAGGCAGCATCTCTGGAGAGAAGGAATGGGTGACGATTCGGGTCAAGACCCTTCTGCAGTTCCTTCCCACACATCTATTTCATTAGCACTGACTTTGTCAGTCCTCCATTTCCCCCTTGTGGTAATAAACAGAGACTGCTCAACTTAACTCTTTAAAAGCCACCTTTTGCTCTATTATATACTGATCTTTCTGACTCCAATTTATCTGGGGTTGTATCTCAACTGTGAAGGAACTGCAGATGCTGGTTTACACCAAAGACAGTGAAAAAATGCTGGAATAACTCAGGTCAGGCAGCATCTCTGGAGGAAAGAAATAGATGATGTTTCGAGCCTCGACCTGAAACATTGCCTATTTCCTTCCCTCCATAGATGCTGCTGTACCCGCTGAGTTTCTCCAGCACTTGTGTCTACCCTGAAAATTCAACTATTCCTTTTCTCCAGAGATGCTGCCTGACCCATTGAGTTACTACTGCATTTTGTGTCTATCTTCGTTGGAGCTCAACTGTTTGAAGAAACAAGTCCTTCTCTATCTAAATATTCTTTCCTGTGGGAACTAGAGAAGAAATTGCAGGCATTCTGACTGTCATATATGGATTATCGTTAGACATGGGTGAAGTCTCTGAAGACTAGAGTGAATATTGCACCTCTATTTACAAAGGGCTGCAACAAAAAATCTGGAATTATAAACCAGTAAGCGTAACATCTGTAGTAAGAAAGTAACTGGAGAGGATTGCTATTACTCGGGAGAAGGTTCTTGGGAAGCTGAAAGGTGGAAATAGAAAATAGGTGCAGGAGTAGGCCATTCGGCCCTTCGAGCCAGCACCGCCATTCTATGTGATTATGGCTGATCATCCGCAATCAGAACCCCGTTCCTGCCTTCTCCCCATATCTTCGGACTCCGCTATTTTTAAGAGCCCTATCTAGCTCTGTCTTGAAAGCATCCAGAGAACCCGCCTCCACCGCCCTCTGAGGCAGAGAATTCCACAGACTCACCACTCTCTGTGAGAAAAAATGTTTCCTCGTCTCCGTTCTAAATGGCTTACTCCTTATTCTTAAACTGTGGCCCCTGGTTCTGGACTCCCCCAACATCGGGAACATGTTTCCTGCCTCTAGCGTGTCCAAACACTTAACAATCTTATATGTTTCAATGAGATGCCCTCTCATCCTTCTAAACTCCAGAGTGTACAAGCCCAGCTGCTCCATTCTCTCAGCATATGACAGTCCCGCCATCCCGGGAATTAACCTTGTAAACCTACGCTGCACTCCCTCAATAGCAAGAATGTCCTTCCTCAAAATTGTGGGACCAAAACTGCACATACTCCAGGTGTGGTCTCACTAGGGCTCTGTACAACTGCAGAATGACCTCTTTGCTCCTATATTCGATTCATCGTGTTATAAAGGCCAACATGCCATTCGCTTTCTTCACTGCCTGCTGTGCCTGCATGCTTTTGGATACGTTACCTGGACCAGATGGACTGCACCCTGTGAAAGAGGTGGCTTTGGAGATTGTCGAGGCATTGATAGTGATATTTCAAGAAGCACTAGTCAGGAGTGGTTCTAGATGATTGGAAAATTGCCAATATTACCCCGCTGCACAAGAAGGGAGAAAAGCAGAATAGTGAGAACTATAGGCTGGCTAGTCTTCGGTGGTTGGTAAGATTTTAGTCCATTATAAAGGGTGAGGTTACGGATTACTTAGAAGTTTACGATAAAACAGGCCTAAGTCAGCATGGCTTTGTGAAGGGGAGGTTTTGCTTGACAAATTTGCTGGAATTCCATTAAGTAAATAGCAGGACAAAGGAGTTGTACACCTAGATTTTCAGAAAGCCTTTGATAGGTGCCACATGGGAGGTTGCTAAGGAAGATGGGAGCCCATGGCATCAAAGGGCAGATACTAGGATTATTTCACCTAAAGGTTCCTGACACCAACATACTTGAGTTAATAATCCCACCAATGGGCGATTCATTATTATAGTAATTCAATAGAGTATGTGGGGTGGGAGATTGCAACCTTCACGTGGTGCCGCCCTGTTTCGACAAATGCAATCAACCCGGCCTGCACAATCAAATAAGACCAAATAGAACAAGTTGCCCGACAACTTTAGGCTGTGCACTCCCTACGCAAGAAGAAGAGTATGCCACAGAAAAGGTGTGTGAAAGTAATACAACAACCCTACTTCAGGGACGGCACAATGGCATAGGGGTAGAGCTGCTGCCTTACAGCACCGGAGACCCAGGTTCGATCCTGACTACAGGTGCTGTCAGTATGGAGTTTGTACGTTGTCCCAGCGACTGCATGATTTTTCTCCGGGTGCTAGTTTCCTACCACACTCCAAAGACATACAGGTTTGTCGGTTAATTGTAAATTGTCTCGTGTGTAGCACAGTGCTCCTAGGTGGGTGGGAGCGTGGCGAGCTGGCAGCCCTGTCAGCCGCGTGTTAGTTTTTTCTACTTTATTTTGGGGGTTTTTTTGTGTCTTAATGTGTGTTTTTAATGTTTCTCTGTGTGTCTTGTGTGGGGGGTAGTGTGGGGAGGGGGGAAACCGCTTTGGTCGCCTCCTCCAAGGAGAGGCGACTTTTTCCATGTCACCTCCCCCGTGGCCTAACGCAGAGGATCGGTGCGGCCTTTCCCCGAGACGCGCCCGGGGCTTCAGCCGCGGTCTGCGGAGCTCCAGCTGGCACAGCGTCCGGTGCCTGGGATCCCTCAATGGGGACCCCGGAGGAAAAGAGCTCCAACCGCCAGTCAGCGACCTACTTCGGGGACTTACCATCCAGAGCGGGGTCCCTCGCCGGGAATCTCTGGAGAGGAACTCCGACCGCCGGCCCTGCGGTCTGCGGTGCTTCTGGCTGCGGGGACCTAAGATCTCCGACCGCCGACCTACGGCCTACACCATCTTGAAGCCGCGGTCTCCGGTGGGACCTAGCTGGACCTACCTTGTCTGTACATCTGGACGCCCGCAGTGGCGACTGCGGAGGGTTGTGGTTCCGACCACGGGGGAAAATGGAGGAGGACTGACCAAACTTTGCGCCTTCAACTACAGTGATGAATGCTGTGATGGATGTTTGTGTCAATTTTTTTTGATTGCGTATTGTGTGTTCTTTTTTTTTGCTGGCAAATTCATTTCACTGCACTTTATGTGCAAGTAAGGAATAAAACTTGACTTGACTTGTATACGGGCCTGTTTCTGCGCTGCATCTCCTAGTCTAAAATAACATTTCCAAGCAACTTCAAAATAAAGACACAGAATAAAGAAAGCTGGTTTATTAGGTGTTGCAAAAATAACAATCCAGAAGACAAGCATAGCTTTTTAGCTGTACTGCAGCAGCTGAAAGAATACATCAATGACTGTACAATGTAGAAAAATTGACAAAAGGTTCACATAATTAGTGGTTTCAAAAAACCTGATCAAAGAGACAATAGTGGTGATCAACTCAACTCACACTGAATAATGCTGACCTTAGTGTGTACATTATAGATGGCTGTTTAAAGTGATAATCCAGGAGAATGAGCCAACACTGATTTATCAAACACTGCTTCAAGTTTTTGATGTCAGCAACAACGTTTCAAGTATCTGACAACGAAGAACTAGGATAAATTGGATATTTGTACTATTCAAATTAATCTCAGATCACAAGGGATTGAATCTAGCTTCCAGAACGTGGATTGGACCCAGAGAGCGAAAGGAAAATCACATCTGCTAAAATGGAGGTTAAATTCATGCAGCTTGTTAATAAATTCTTGAAAGATTCACACGTACTGTCACTTGACCCCAGCTGCCATTGGTTCTAGCAGCTAGAATGATTGAATTGGCAGGTCCAATGGCCAACCCCCAAAAGGGAGTATTAGAACTCCAATTTTTGTATTTCCGTGCAGATGGAAACAGAGCCAGTTTGCAGAGTAATAATCGCAGGTTGAGCTAGATTGTGGAAACTTTAGTGTTCATCAAATGAATTCAGCCTGCTACTAAGGTGGCGTTTTGAATTATAAAAGTCTTCTCTTAACAGTTTTGGTCCCTTTATCTAAAATAAAAGGATACTGGAGCATTGGAGCCAATCGAGAAGGAGTTTCACCACATTAATTCCTGTGATTAGAGGAGTGGCCTAAGGATCAGAGGCTGGACTGTTTGTGCCTGAACTCCTTGGAGTTTAAGAGGGGAGATCTTATTCAAAAACATAAAACCCAAAGGCACGTATGCTACTAATGTTTTTAAACCGAACAGCAGGTTTTAACTCTGCAATTTAGACTCGATGGCGGGTTTAAATCCCTGATATTTAGACTAGAGTCTAAATTGTCTTTCTACTAATCGCCAAAGCTTAGACTGACCTTAGACTAGGGTCTAACTTGCCGCAAAATCTAGACTCAGCAAGGGGCAGGTTTAAGGAAGGCTTAAGCTCGCTACGGAGAGAAAAAAAATCACAGACGAGCTGGAAGCACTGCGGAGAGCAGAACGGTTTGATGAGATCGAAAGGATTGCCCTACAAGCTGGGAGACTGGAGAACCATGTCGCTGACTACGCTAATCCTTTTTTTAAGTACGACGATGATGCATTCTTGAAAAGGTATCGATTCACCAGCCAGGAACTCCAAAACTGTCACAGCCTCCTCATTTTGCTGTGAACTGTCCGCATCATCATCGAATGGATTTCTGATCTGTAAGACATCGTGGGGGATCAGATCTCTGATAAATATACACATGGGTGATGGGTTGGGAGACGGTGGGCCTCCACCCGCTTGCCTCACACTCATCTTGTGAGAAGACCACTCTACCTTCGCTTGCAACTTCATTCTCTTCCATTGCTCACGAAGGTCACAAAGATCTCTGCGGCTGCCAAACTGAGACTGGAATTGTGAATAAATCGCATCCCATGCCTTGTTCTTTTCAATTGTTGCCTGGAAATTGCACCTTTTTTTCTCGATAATTGACATTTTATCGGCTAGTAACGTCTTTCTCGCTGGCGTCCCAGTTTCCTTTCCGCTGTTTCTTTTTGTCAGCCATGTTGAAGTTGTCGTCTGCTCGAGCTTCTGCTATTGCATTGCACATGTGCAGTACAAGCAGACATCGTCACCATGGCAACTAAAATTCGGTCTAACTTTAGACTCAGCTAAAACCAAAGTCTAAAGTTAGACTCGCCTTAGACTTTAGTCTAACTAAACCTCGCTACCAGAATACCAAATTTTTCTTAAACCGAGCGTCGGGTTTAGTTAGACCGAGCGGCAGGTTTAAGGTGAGTTTAAGGAAAGTCTAACTTTGCAATTAGTAGAATACGGGCCATTGGGTTTAATTTATTGTCACGTGTACCTAGGTACAGTGAAAAGCTTGTGTTGCGTGCTAGCCAGTCAGCAGAAAGACACTGCGTGATTACAATCGAGCCATTTACAGTGCATAGATACACAAGGGAATAACATTTAATGCAAGGTAAAGCCAGTAAAGTCCGATCAAGGATAGTCCGAAGATATCAAGGATCTTGACCGCACAGATGCTGAGCATGTTTCTACTAATGGAGAGTCATGAAGAGGCATAATTATATAAAAAAAGATAAAACGTGAAAGGGCATTAAAAACTGACGTAGCGAATCTCTGGAATTCTCTGCCTGAGATTGGATGAGGCCAGATCATTAGATATTTGAGGTGGAGACAGAGACATTCAACATATTGAGGACTTGAGTGGTATGGGGAACTGGCACAATAGACGAAGGGAGCATAGATTAGTGCAGGTATAGGGGGTTAGTGTTGATTAATAAGGGTGTCAGGGCTATGGGGAGAAGGCAGGAGAATGGGGTTGCGAGGGAGAGATAGATCAGCCATGATTGAATGGCGGAGTGGATGATAGGCCCAATGGCCTAATTCTGCTCCTATAACTTATGAAAATAGATGTTCATACTGAATGGGCTGTGGCCCAGTGCTTTTTAGTATTTTCTAGTGCTCGTGCACTTTATCAGCCCATCAACTGGACAATGGACAATAAATTACAAGGTTACTGATACTGGAGTAGAGGAGTCCCTAAGTTTGTATCACACATCTTATGATCAAAATGTCCTGTATATGACTGCATTAAAGTGTACACTGCAACCACTCATGTATGGGGACGTTATTGAAAATAGATTAAAAGGCGAACAAAACTCTGCAGGCTGGCCATGTTTACCTCAATGGAAAATCAAGAGAAGCCATTTGTACAAAAAGCTGCAACTTTGATCCATCTCCATGGGATTGAAACAGTCATATTAACTGGCAGCACCCGACACCTACGTGACCAAGTCACACATCAACAGCTCCCTGTCTAATTTTCCAATGGTTACACAGGCCAAGCTTCTGAATGTACTTTTTTTACTTTACCCGTGGGTTCTTAAAGTGTCCGATTTGATGGGAAGCTTTTGGACCGAGGAAAATAAATATAAAAGTGAATGAAGCATTGTCAACACACTGCTACAATTACTATCCATCCATTGGATTTGCATTTATATCTGTAAACTGGTGCAAACACAATGGTGAACGATAGCTTCCAATGATAAGCATTTGTACAATACAGATTACATTGTAAACACTACATTATTTAAACTGGGTGGCAATCCATTTTGTGATTTAAAACTTGAAAGATCAGTGTATTCAGAGGAGGTTATTAGCAGTCTTTCATCAAGAAAAAACCCTCCATTTCCTATGCAGGTTTAATGTTTTTTTGCCTTTCTTTGCAGATAATTAGGCTGTGCATTGACAATTAAATGTCACGACCATCATTAAAAATGTGGAGATCTGTAAACCTATTGTACAATATATCCCTGTTAACAGTAGAGTTGCCTCTTTACAAATTTTACACAGTATCCAGTAGCTAAAATCTACCAGGTATCTACGTTATTTTGTCATACAACAGAAATTAGACAGTGCCTATATACAGCAATATTAAGAAAATACCAGTTAAAAGGTAGTCAGCAAAAATGGAGACCGGCGGAAAACCTTAATACTGAAAAATATTCAACACTAAGGGTTGGCAATCGTGCAGTACACGATATTTAATAAATTGTCTTTGAAAAGTAACAATTTCAGTTTGAAGTTCTTTCCATATTTTCTCACCTGTCGGCAAATATTTAGTCCATTTCATCAAAAGACAAGAGAGCTGAATAAAATGCATTCAGCAGTACGACTACAAAATTCAGCAAATAAGCCACTTATCAAAGGAGAGGGATTAATGGCCATTGATCCTGAGGGAGACAATTGTGCAGTGAAATCATCCAGAGGGTACTCTCAGTAAAATAAGGCAACAAGTGTGATGCGCACCAACTGGGCGTGCTGCAGAATGACACAGCTAAGGCATTCCACATACATTTTGTTTTCTGCTGAGCTAGGCCACTAGAAGGGCATTAAACGGAGCATGTTGACCTGCTGGGCAAATAGATTTATTAGGTCAGCATGCTTCTACAAAAATAAAGGACTGGCACAGGTGGAGGAACGGACGCAGTTTGTTTCTTGTTTGAGATGTTAAAGGGGTAGCGACGCAAAATATTCAGGCGTTGGAAGCCAGAGAAATTGAATATTGTATAGTTTTGCAGTTTTAGTTTTAGAGATACAGTGCACTGAGTGGCACTGACCAGAGATTGCCGCACGTCAACAAAATGCTGAACACACAATTTACATTTATACCAAGCCAATTAACCTACAAACCAAAGATCTCGGAGAAAACCCACGCAGGTCACAGGGAGAACGTACAAACTCTGTTCAGCCCGTAGTCAGGATCGGACCAGGGTCTCTGGCACTGCAAGGCAGTAGCTCTACCACTGCGTTGCCATGCCGCCCAACAAACAAGACTGATCAGATGTGTCCTCAATTCAGTGCCACACTGAGTGTCCTTCATTTAATTCAACCAGCTGTTCAATACATTCAAACATCATGTCAATACAATTGCAAAGACATTTCTTATTAGTGGTTCTTCTCATTCAAAAAAAAGAATCCTGATATATTGGTGCGAGAAATATTTTGCTTGTTACAGAGGGGCTTACTAATTTATGATCTATACATGTTCAAAAACACATGCTCACCTCAACCTAATTCATCCTCACATGACTGTATTTAAAGTTTGAAGTCGTATACATGCAAGAAAGATTGTCCAAGGGCGTAAAATGTACAGATTGTACATCTGTAGGAGAAAAATGTGCCGTTTTAGAAGTAAATCCTTCAAATAATTTTCTATTTCACCAACCCACCCTTCCATTTAACGCTGAAGGAAACACAAGGCAGCAGAAAGCTTCTTTGCCATTGCAGCTGTATATAAACACTGCAATAGCACACCCGATTTTGAATGAGAAAATAATTTACAATTGGTGGAGTGTGAAAACATTAATAGATGGGAGCTCCTTTGATGAGTGATAACTCCAGAACATTTTGCTGTATGACAGCAAACACAGACAAAAAAAAATGGCGAGATGCTGGTATTTTGGATGATCCCTTTAAACAAAAGCAATATACATATATTCTTAAAACCATATCCTGATTCAAAACTTAAAGACAATTATATTTGCATAGTGCATCCATTTTGGATTTATGTATTTACAAAATGATACGACCCTAACTTTACACCGATATAAACAGTTATTTTAAAAATAAATCATTGCAGGGAAGTACTTGTGCTTTTTTTTTTTAAATCAAGGCAACTTTACAATAATGTAGGATCCGGATCAGTCACTTTCTAAGAAGAAATACAAGAATTCAATTAAAAACAGGTGTCATTATGGACATGCAATAAAATAATTACCATAAGAATTCAGATTTATTTTGTACATAATCTATATTATATTCTATGTTAAAAAAAATCCAGTTTAGACTTCCAATCTTCAGTATGCACCTTTCAGTCATTTCAGACTGATGGGTTTCGAAGTGGAACCATGTTTGCGTCTGGAACCTTTCAATGTGCTGATTTGAACAAGATCACCAGACGGACGGCCACGTGGAAGAAACAAATGTGCAATTTGCTGCCTGTTCCTTCTTCCAAGGACATTCATCTTGGTCACACTTCGACTCAGTCCTCAGCAATGAAGAAGAAATCATCTATAACTAAGGAAACGCAGAAACACATGCTTAACACAAGATTCTTGAAATGACCAATGTTATTTTGTTACAGGAATGAAGCTTAAGGTTTTTTGACAGACTGCCTTTTCTAATTAAACCTCATCCAGAATGGCTACAGGACAGGAGACCACTTCATAAGGTCATAAGTTCTAGGAGCAGAATTAGGCCATTCGGCCCATCAAGTCTACTCCGCCATTCAATGACAGATCTATCTATTCCTCCCAACCCCATTCTCCACATAAACCCTGACACCTGTACTAGTCAAGAATCAATCAATCTCTGCCATAAAAATATCCATTGACTTTGGCCTCCACAGTTGTCTGTGGCAAAGAATTCTACAGATTTGCCACCCTCTGACTAAAAAAAATTAATCCTCATCTCCTTTCTTAAGGTACGTCCTTTAATTCTGAGGTCCTAGACTCTCCACATCCTCTCCACATCCACTCTATTCCGCCTATTAACGCTGCATTGCCTCTGTCCATCTTGGGTGTAAACCAGCATCTGCAGTTCCTTCCTACACATTTGTCTGCTCCACTGCAAAATCTCCACAAGGTATGCCTACTTTGAAGAAGTTCGACTAGTTTCCCTCCCCCGACTCCCAGTCTGAAGAAGGGTTTTGACCCAATGTCATCTTTTCCTTTTCTCCAGAGATGCTGCCTGACTCGCTGAGTTACTCCAGTATTCTGTGTCTATCCGTTAGCTGCTCTGCCCACTCCCTGCTACCTTGCTCTCTCCCTGTAGCCCTGCAATGTAAAACATAGAAGAGTACAACACAGGAACAGACCCTTCAGCCCACAATGTCTGTGCCAAACATGACGCCAAGCTAAACTAATCTCATCTGCCTGCACATGATTCATACCCTTTCATTCCGTGCAAATTTCTTTTCAAATATTTATCTAGTTCCCCTCTGAGTATTACAACTGAATTGGCTTCCACTGTCGCCCAGGCAGAATATTTCAGACCCTAATCACTCTCTGGATAAAATGTTTTTCTGTCACTTTGTTCTCATACTTTAGACCTTAGAGATGCAGCACGGAAACAGGCATTTCCGTCCAGTGAGTCGGCAATCACCAGCGATCACTCCTTACACTAGCACAGGGGTGGGGAACCTGCGGCGCATGCGGCCTTCTAGGCCATTAAGTGCGGCCATTTGAACAAATCCAAATTTTGTAGAACAAATCCTTTTATTTTTATTAATATGTTTTTGTTCGTCTTTTATTATTTTTATTTTAATCTTAAAATGTAAAATACTAAAGAGTAAAAGAAGATTCAACGAAATAACCCTCCCCGACTCACGGCCACAATTAAAATATTAGTAAGTCATGAGGGCTATTTTAACAAAATAATGTATATTTTGAAGTATATCTAATTGAAGTATCTTGGATGTGGCCTTATTAGATTACAGCTAACTTAATGCGGCATTCCAACATGAAAAGGTTCCCCACCCCTGGACTAGCACTATCCCACACTCTAGAGACGTTTTATAATTGTACCAAAGCCAATTAATCTACAAACCTGTATGTCTTTGCTGTGTGTGGGGGAACAGAGCACCCGGAGAAAACCCACACGGTCACAGGGCGAACGTATAAACTACGCACAGACAGCACCCGCAGTCAGGATCTCTGGCGCTGTAAGGCAGCAACTCTACTGCTGCGCCACTGTGCCAGCCCAGCCTTCATTCGATGCTCACATCTTCTTGATTTTTCCATCTATCCCCCGATCTATACTGTTAGTGATTTTAATTACCTCTAGCAAAGGCCACGGCAACCTCGGTTCCAAAGAGAACAAATCCATGTTTTCTAATCCATACATTGATTTTTTTTCCTAATATGCTCAGAACAAAAGATAGTGTTGTTTCCAAATAGCTCATGTTATATCTATCTAGACACCCGATAGATTTTAAGATATTATATCTATCTTGACACCCGATAGATTTTAAGATGGGGCAACTATTTGTCATGCTAACTTGAAAGGCAAATCCTTTCACATCATCAAATTGAAATGGAAATGGAAAACAATGGTCTCAAACACAAATTTCACTCTGCATCTGTGCTCTTAAGTAACGACTCAACTTAAATATTTCTGCAGGCTGTCACTATTCACGAGAGAAACTCACTTTAACTTGTACAGCAACATGATCAAAAGGTCTTGAAAATTTCCAGATCTTTGGGAGGCACAGGAGGAATTTTTTTCCACTCATTTTCCGGGTAGGTCTCGAAATTTGATGTATCCCCATCATGAGAGAGTTTCGGTATAATTGGTGGCTGAAACAGAAAATTGACCCCTTTAGAAAAATCACGTTGGATATTTAGATTTTTAGATTCTTGCAGGTGATCCCAGCCCAGGATCTTTTCCCAATTCCGAAGGGTCACAACATCATCTATCCATTCCCTGACTCACCTGTTGAGGCTCTCCAGCACTTCAGTGTGGAGTCTAGTTTATTGTCACTTTTACCGAGATAGTGAATAACTTTTGTTGCGTGCTATACATGATTACAATCGAGCCATTTAGTGTATAGATACATGATAAGAGAATAACGTTTAGTGCAAGGTAAAGCCCAGCAAAGTCCGATCAAGGATAGTCCGAGGGTCACCAAAGAGGTAGATAGTAGTTCAGCACTGCTCTCTGGTTGTGGTAGGATGATTCAGTTTCTTGATAACGGCTGGGAAGAAACTGTCCCTGAATCTGGAGGTGTGCGTTTTCACCTTTTGCCTGATGGAAGAGGGGAGAAGAGGGAGTGGCCAGGGTGCGTTGTCCTTGATTATGTTGCTGGCCTTGCTGAGGCAGGGTGAGGTATAAATGGTGTCAATAGAAGGGAGGTTAGTTTGTGCGATGGTCTGGGCTACATTCACAATTCGCTTCACAAAACTGGGTTTTGCTCAAGATTCCAGTATCTGCAGTTTCTGTCTACAATTTTTTTAAATTTATTTCTTAACCATTAAAGAAGTAAGAACAGCACATTTGGATAGCAGTAAAGGATTGGTTCAAGACAGCATGGATTTATGAAGGGGAAATCCTGCTTGACTAATCTTCTGGAATTTTTTGAGGATGTGGCAAGTAAAATGGAAGAACAAACGACAAAAGGACATTTATTGTCGTACACCAAATGGTGTAGTGAAATGTGTCTTGCCATGCAGCACACAGATAAAGATTAGACATAACATTAAAGAGATTTAACAATAAACATAAAAACATCCCCCCACAATGGTTCCCACTGTGGGGGAAGGCACAATGTCCAGTCCCCATCCCCAGTTCACCCATAGTCGGGCCTATTGAGGCCTCCGCAGCCGCCTCTACCGAGGCCCGATGTTCCAGGCCGTTCACGCCGGATGATGTAGCTCCGGCGTCGGGAGAATCCTCACAGTGTCATGGGACACCTGGAACAGCCGCTTCCATACTGGAGGCCGCGGCTTCCGAAGCCAACAAGGCCGCGCCGGATGGAGCTCCACAACCGGCGATCTCAGCGAGAGATCCCAGGCTCCGCGATGTTTAAGTTCAGCGCTGCCGCCCGCAGCTGCCCGCTCCACAGTCCCACAGCTCCGCGATGTTCATCAGTGGTCTTCAGCTCACCGGAGCTCCAGCGCGGCGACCCGGGCAAGGCATCTCCCGCTCTGCGATAGCGCTCCAGCGCTGTGCCGCCGCCGAAGCCGAGGTTCTGGGCGGTCCCCTCAGGAAACGCCGCTCCAGGCCCGCTGGTAGGCCGTGAGAACGGGTCGATGATGCAGCCCGGAGAAAAGCTGCCTCTCCGACCAGGTAGGGACCCTGAAAAGTAGTTTCCCCCTTCCCCCCCTCCCCCTACCCCCCCCCCCCACATAAAAAAGGCTAGAACTCCTAAAAACAAAACACTCAACTAACTAAAAATAAAAAATAAAAGATGAAAAGCTGCAGGCTGGGCAGCCATACCACACAGGACGGCGCCCCCTAACACCACCTTCTGCCATGGCTGTAAGACAGTACGTTGGAAAAGCCACTACTGTATCATACTTTAAGGTACTTTAAGGAGAGCCAGTGGATGTAGTGCAGAAAGCCTTTGATCACAGGATTTGGATTTAGAGTTGGGGTCGCTGACACGTTTACCGAGGTACAGTGAAAAGCTTTGCAATCCAAACAGATCAGATATACCATACATAAAGACAATCAAGTCAAACCCAAGTACAATGGATAGAACAAAGGGGACGATAAGAGTGCAGAATACAGTTCTCAGCATTTCCGTGGACAAAGTCCAATGTCCACATTGGTGTAGAAGTGAATCCATCATTGTACTAGCTTATGGAAGGACCGTTCAGAAGCCTGATAACAGAAAGGAAGAAGCTGCTCCCTAGTCCGGTGGTGCACGATTTCAGCAGATGCCACAGAAGCGATCATGTTAGCTACTTTTCCGAGGCAGCGTGATGTGTAGATTGAGAGAATGATGGGGAGTCTGGTCTGTGTGATGGACTGGACTACATCTACACAAATGTCACTACTACTGTCTAGATAATGGATGCAACTCCTATTAATACTAAATTCTTCCGCTTCATTTTGTTTCCTCCATGTTACATTGCAGTGTGATAATGTTTTCAGTGAAGGAAGCACTACATATACAATGCATCAGACCATTCCAGCTCAATCCACACATGTGGACCCCAGCCCGGACTCACCCTGGACGTTCACCCCATTTACACTCTGCACCACTAAGTAACCCAGATGCCAGGCCATCAGGATTTCAGAACAATTAGTGGTAGCATGGTGGCATAGCGGCAGAGCTACTGCCTTACAGTGCCAGAAACCTGGGTTCAATCCTGACTATGGGTGCTTGTCTGTGTGGAGTTAGTACCTTAAAGTATGATACAGTCCAATAAAAGATAGTTCCGAGGTTTCCAATAAGGTAGCCACAAAATACTGGAGTAACTCAGCGAGACAATAGACAATAGACAATAGGTGCAGGAGTAGGCCATTCGGCCCTTCGAGCCAGCACCACCATTCAATGTGATCATAGCTGATCATCCCCAATCAGTACCCCGTTCCTGCCTTCTCCCCTTATCCCCTAACTCCGCTATCTTTAAGAGCCTTATCTAGCTCAGACAGCCTATCTAGGCAGGCAGAATCTCTGGATAGAGGGAATGAGTGACGTTTTGGGTTGAGACCCTCCTTCAGACTGAGAGTAAGGGGAGAGGGAGAAGGAAGGGTAAGGTGTAAAAACAAGACACCAAAAGAGATGACATCAAGGAAAATGTAGAATAGATCATTGTTAGCTGGGAGAAGGTGACAACGAAGTAGATGGGAGGTCAGGACCAACCTCTAGCTGGTGAGAGGACCATTCAGTTGCCTGATAACATTCAAACCTCTTGCCTGATGGGAGAGAGGGAGGAAGAGGGAGTGGCTGGGGAGAGACTGGTCCTTGATTATGCTGGTGGCCTTGTGGAGGCAGTAGATGGAACTAGACTTCAAAGGTTGTGCTTCAAGAGCCGACTGATTCTTTCGGCAGAGGAACCACCTTTGTTGTAAGGAAATACATTACAAAAGCAAGTGCCTCTCTTTATTACAAGCAACGTCTCCAGGCGTTTATAGAAACATTTTCTGAAAGAGATCCAATACATTTGGAAGAACTTTCGTTTCATGAATCTTGCTAAATTGTTGGAGCTCAATGCACTTGCAGAGAACCGCTAACTGAAGGCTAATCCATGCAACTGTGCATGCTGTCTCCACAACCATTACAATAAATTTATGATCAGCGCTATGCTATTAACTCCGCTGCCTTCATCGCATTTCATCCCAGAACACAAGACTAAATTGTTGCGACAGAACAAGAGTACTGTAAAATCCGAACAAACCTAGGAAATAAAACATTTTCAATCATAAATACCCCAATAAAACAAAGTGCTAAATATGCAAAGAAACTTTACAGGATTCAAAAGGAGAAAAAAAAAGCAAAAAAGCCAGGCCTTTTCAGAGATTCTGTCTATGTTCACATTGTCATAAAAACATGAGTAAGATTTAGTCTCCTACACCAGTTCCAGACTTCAATCGGATCACATCTGCACCTTAAATCTCAACAATTTTTTTAAATGTATTTCCGCTTAAATTTAGGTTCGGTGACGGCACCTGATAGCAACCCAAGGTCACGACGAACCATCGGTTCTAGAGGGCGGCGCTTGGTGGGGGAGGCGCGAGTCACAGGGTCGGTAGCCGAGTTGGTATTTAAGGCCGGGCTACGCCCGTGTCAGGTGAGGAGTAGGGAGCTGTATTACAGAAGAATAAACACTAGTGCGCACAACTTGTGTCCGACTAGTTATTGGCTGGACTCTTGCGAGACCCCGTCACAGTTCTTGGCTGCTTCCTTTGCATTTTGAATCACTTGGGGCCATTTAATTTCATCACATTTTATAAACTGTTTTGGAAACATTCCTCCATTGGGCCAAATTTTCATCCAAGTTAATTGCTAAGTGGTGTTTTAATACTTCCTGGCAGAAGGGGAAAGGATTTGAGGAGGATCATTTCAACCGCACACGTCTATTCCTTTTCATGTAGCTATTTGAATGGTATTGACAGAAGATTGAAATCAAGGTGCAACAGCAGTATACCAAGAAGAAACATGATCACATTTTCATAAGAGAGGTTTCAACATGTAGGCCTGGCTAAAAACATGAAGACTGATTATTAGCTGTTGGTAAACCAGTTCTCATGGTCTACCAAGTTCTGTTGCTTAATTCTAGACAATATCCAAAATACACGGAATTTTGTTTTGCATACAGCAGTTGTGATTTAACTTTCCAGCTACCAGGATACTAGTGTATTGTTATGGTGTCTATATTATCATGTGTGCGTAGATACATAGTTTCTTGAACATTGCATCACAGCTAGAGAGGTGACTTTCAACATATTGGCCTTCATCAGTCTGAGTGTAGAAGTTGGATAGACACAAAATGCTGCAGTAACTCAGCGTGACAGGTAGCAACTCTGGAGAGAAGGAATGGGTGACACTTCTTCAATCTAGAGTCAGGGAAAAGGAAACAAGAGATATAGATGTAGAGAGATGCAAACTGGGATGCCTGGATCTCCCAAGGTAGAAGATGGAGGCTCGCAGGCAAGCACCGAGAAAACATACGTGGCTGCAGTAGCGAGTCTGGGTTAAAACTTTGTCCTAGAGCAGGAAGAATCATAGAGGAGCAGCCAGAACAGATGTTGCAGAACTCTTGTAGGAGAGAGACAGAAGTTGGGCTGATATGTTGCAGTTGCACAAGACAACGGTGAGGCCACATTTAGAGTATTGCATTTAGTTTTGGTTGCTCTGCTATAGGAAAGACGTGTGTAACTGGAATGAGTGCAGGGAAGATTTATAAGTATGCTGCCAGGACCTGAGCAGCTCTAACAAGTTTCATAGCAGCTCTAACAAGTTTCATTACCACATCTAAGTACCTATAAAATAATAATTTTAATACAAGAAATAAACATGCTTGACACACAATTTAAATATTCAACCATCATCAGTATATGGTGAAATATAGATTTTTAAATATTTAATTTAATCCTACTGATATGCAAAACATTCCTATGTTTTCAGGAATACAGTACCTTTATTGTACCTCACCTTTAGTTTTCTTAACGGTACTGCTTCCCAGTCGACATATTTGAACCATCTGTGTCGTTTAACATCATCTACTCCATTCTGAAAATGAAAGGAAAGCAGTTTATCAATTTTCAGTAAGCAAATCAAAGCATAATAGTGCAGCAAGCTTGGCTGGTCCATTACCCTGTCCAGTGGAGAGATTCCAGAGTCACGATTATGTTACCTCCCTATTGAAGAATGAGCTTGGTGGGGGAAACAAACTGGATTAGTTATAGTACTGCAGAGTGACAAAAATGTTATTGGTGATAAGGAAGGCGAAACCCAAATATTATTTCTAGTGTATAAAATCATAAGAGGAATCGATCGGGTAGATGCGCAGAGGCTCTTGCCCAGAGTACGTGAATCGAGGACCGGAGGACGAAGGTTTAAAGTGAAGGGGAAAGGATTTAATAGGAATCTGAGGGGCAACTTTTTCCACACAAAGAGGGTGGGTGTATAGAGCGGGCTGCCAGAGGAGATAGTCGAGGCAGGGACCACCCCAACATTTAAGAAACAGTTAGACAGGTACATGGATAGGACAGGTTCAGCAGGATATGGACCAAACGCAGCAGACGGGACTAGTGTAGCGGGGACATGTTGGGCAGTATGGGCAAGTTGGGCCGAAGAGCCTGTTTCCACATTATATCACTCTATGACCACACATCCTAGACATCCAAAGCTACAAGTCAAACGTATGACATTTGCTTACACAAAGGATGAAGCTGGAAAGAATTGCTGAGAAGTGGCTGAGGTCTGAGCATTAGAATCATTTAACAACTAAGTTAATGAGAAGGTAGCAGTTTTCACATGGTTGAGATTATAACAAATGGAATGAACAGATGTCTTTATTCAAATCCATTTTATGAATGCACACTGAATATCTATGATATTGTTACAAAAGGAGCATAGCAAGTCCACAGATTTCCATTTCACGGTAAGAATGGACTGGAATCCATCTCTAGGGTGTAGTAAATTGAAATCAGAATACTGTCAACTGACTTGTATTTTAACAGAACTGTCAAATTCAGTTGGGCTCAGTGGTAGTACAGCTCTTCATAGCAAAAGGCTTTTAGGTTAAAGAAGGATTCCAGTACTAGCACAGTACACATCACCTAGTTTGCATAAAATCTTCATGAAGGAGAGCAGGATAGTTCAAGTGATTGTCCTTCTGAGAAAATATTAAAATCATGCAAAGGAACGCTATAAATATCACATTGTTCACTGAATAAAATTCAATTCTGTGGATTTTCCACAAAAAAAGCAGAATAAGACTAAACACAGCAAGAAGCAAAATGGTCAGTGTAAGGTCAGGGCCAATAATAACCGGTGTGAGAAGGGAGGTGAATGCCAAAGCGTTTTATATGAATGCTCAAAGTATAAGAAATAAGTGAAATAGCTTGAGGCTCAATTAGAAATTGGCAAGTATGATGTTGTGGGAATTACAGAGACATGGCTGCAAGAGGTCCAGGGTTGGAAACTGAATATTCAGGGATATACGTCCTATCGAAAAGACAGACATGTGGGCAGAGGGGGTGGGGTAGCTCTGTTCGTGAGGAATTAAATTCAGTCCCTTGCGAGGGGGTGACATAGAATCAGGTGATGTGGAGTCAGTATGGATAGAACTGAGGAATTGTAAGGGTAAAAAGACCCTGATGGGAGTTATCTACAGGCCCCCCAAACAGTAGTCTGGATATAGGGTGCAAGTTGAATCAAGAGTTAAAATTGGCATGTCGCAAAGGTAATGCTACGGTTGTTATGGGAGATTTCAACATTCAGGTAGACTGGGAAAATCAGGTTGGTACTGGACCCCAAGAAAGGGAGTTTGTGGAGTGCCTCCGTGATGGATTGTACTGAGCAGCTTGTATTGGAGCCTACCAGGGAGAAGGCAATTCTGGATTTAGTGTTGTGTAATGAACCAGATTTGATAAGGGAACTCGAGGTAAAAGAGCCATTAGAAGGTAGTGACCATAATATGATGTTGTAATCTACATTTTGAGAGGGAGAAGGGAAAATCGGAAGTGTCGGTATTACAATTGAACAAAGGGGACTATGGAGCCACGAGGGAGGAGCTGGCCAAAGTTACCAACCTGCTGGCCAAAAATACCCCTGCAGGGATGACAGTGGAACAACAATGGCAGGTATTTCTGGGAATACAGAAGGCACAGGATCAGTTCATTCCAAAGAGGAATAAAGATTCCAAGGGGAATAAGGGGCAACAGTGGCTGACAAGGGAAGTCAGGGACAGTATAGAAATAAGAGAGAAGTATAACATAGCAGAGATGAGTGAGAAGCCAGAGGATTGAGAAACTTTTAAAGAACAGAAGATAACTAAAAAGGCAATAAGGGAAGAATAGATGAAGTACGAAGGTAAGCTAGCCAACAATATAAAGGAGGATAGTAAAAGTTTATTTTGGTATGTGACGAGGAAAAAATTAGTTAAGACCAAAGTTGGATCCTTGAAGACTGAAACGGGTGAATGTATTATGGGGAACAAGGAAATGGCAGACGAGTTGAACAGGTACTTTGGATCCATCTTCACTAAGGAAGGCACAAACAATCTCCGTGATGTACTAGTGGCCAGAGGATCTACGGTGACGGAGGAACTGAAGGAAATCCACATTAGGCAGGAAATGGTGTTGAGTAGACTAATGGGACTGAAGACTGATAATTCCCCAGGGCCTGATGGTCTGCATCCCAGGGTACTTAAGGAAGTGGCTCTAGAAATCGTGGATGCATTGGTGTTCATTTTCTAATGTTCTATAGATTCAGGATCAGTTCCTGTGGATTGGAGGGTAGCTAATGTTATCCCACTTTTTAAGAAAGGCGGGAGAGAAAAAACAGGGAATTATAGACCAGTTAGCCTGACATAGGTGGTGGGGAAGATGCTGGAGTCAATTATAAAAGATGAAATAGCAGCCCATTTGGATAGCAGTAACAGGATCGGTCTGAGTCAGCATGGATTTACAAAGGAGAAATCATGCTTAACTAATCTTCTGGAATTTTTTGAGGATGTGACAAGTAAAATGGAAGAAGGAGTGCCAGTGGATGTAGTGTACCTGGACTTTCAGAAAGCCTTTCATAAGGTCCCACACAGGAGATTAGTGGGCAAAATTAGATCCAAATAAAACACTAATTTTTAAGGGTCTAACATAGAAAGCCCAATTACATTATGGTGAGACATTTCTAAATTAGATATCAAGGCTCCACGTTAACCTAACATTTAGTATTTTATCATGTAATTGGGCTATTTTGTCTTATCCAAGTCTTGAAGCAATTAATGGAACAACCAAGATAACACCGAAGACTAAATTTAGAATGCTGTTCTTTTAAGTAGAACAGGCATTTTTTTGTAATACATGAGTCTTCGTGGGTTCAAAGTAATTTTACAAAACATCAGCAGGACCAACCTAAACTGTACTACAGATGACCTCCATGCTACAGGGATGTGGTTGGGGGTTGTACTCTTCGAAAAAGGTAAAAACAAAAACAAAAAGCCTATCACAATTTTACATTTCATATTCATAAATGATAGGAATGAAACTAATTTTCACTATGTTCCCTCAAGAGATGGAAAAAAATTGGGCTGTACTGAATGGGCTTAATCATGCAAAAACAAAAATCACAAAGCTCACCCTGAGAGTATAGTCATTGTTTAAAGCAATACCTGTCTGCTAAATAAATTAACAAACTTCTGGGCTTCAGCCAAGTGAATTATTAACATGACTTATGACTGTACTTTATTTCATCATAAATCTTTTTTTTTCCAAAAAAGATCAATATCTGGAGTGGTGGAGTGGGAAAGGTGAGAGGCAAAAAATGTATCTCAGGTCATTCCCAGGATACTGCAGAGTTATTTTCCTGTAACCCTATAAAGTCGTAAATGCTTCAGCAAATGTACAATGCCCTCCATAATGTTTGGGACAATGAACCATCGTTTATTTATTTGCCCCTGTACTCCACAATTTAAGATTTGTAATAGAAAAAAAAAAAAATCTCATGTGGTTAAATGACACATTGTCATATTTTAATAAAGGTCATGTTTATACATTTTGGTTTCAACATGTAGAAATCCTGCACCAGCACTCCCAAGTCCCTTTGCATATTTGGAAAGCAGTGGCAGGATCGATCAAAGTCAGCGTGGATTTATGAAGCGAAAATCATGCTAGACTAATCTTCTGGAATTTTTTTGAAGATGTAACAAGTAGAATGGATAAGGGAGAGCCAGTGGATGTGGTGTATCTGGACTTTCAAAAATCCTTTGACAAAGTACCACACAAGGGATCAATGTGAAAAATTAGAGCACATGGTATTGGGGGTAGGGTATTGACATGGATAGAGAACTGGTCAGGAATCAAAGAGTAGGAATTAGCGGGTCCTTTTCAGAATGGCAGGCAGTGACGAGTGGGGTGCCGCAAGGCTCAGTGCTGGGACCCCAGCTATTTACAATATATATTAACGATTTAGACTATGGAATTAAATGTAACTTCTCCAAGTTTGCAGATGACACAAAGCTGGGTGGCAGTGTGAGCTGCGAGGAGGATGCTATGAGGCTGCAAGGTGACTTGGATAGGTTGGGTGAGTGGGAAGATGCATGACAGAGCAGCATAACGGGGATAAATGTGATTATCCACTTTGGTGGCAAGAACAGGAAGGCGGATTATTTTCTGAATGGTGTCAGATTAGGAAAAGGGGAGGTGCAACGAGACCTGGGTGTGCTTGTATATCAGTCACTGAAAGTAAACATGCAGGTACAGCAGACAATGAAGAAAGTTAATAGCATGTTGGCCTTCATTACGAGAGGATTTGAGCTTCGGAGCAAGGAGGTTCTACTGCAATTGTACAGGGCCCAGGTGAGACCACACCTGGAGTATTATGTGCAGTTTTGGTCTCCTAATTTGAGGAAGGACCTTGTTATTGAGAGAGTGCAGCGTAAATTCCAGGTTAATTCCCGGTGACATATGATGAAATAATGGTTCGACTGGGCTTGTATTTAGAAGGATGAGAGCGGATCTTATAGAAACATATACAATTTGTAAGGGATTGGACAGGCTAAATGCAGGAAAAATGTTCCCCCGTGTTGGGGGGAGTCCAGAACCATGGGTCACATTTGATTGGGGACGATCAGCCATGATCACAATGAATGGCGGTGCTGGCTCGAAGGACCGAATGGCCTCCTCCTGCACCTGTTTTCTATGTCCATGTTTCTCCAAGTCATATTCAACCATCAAACAAAAATTAAGTGCTGCTGACTTACACAGGACTCTGTTAAGCAACATTCAAAGTTTAAATAATGATCCTCATTTTTAGATCTCTTTGTGCCCTTGCCATCATTCTTTAATTATCTTTTGTCTTAACTGTCCAGAATACCTGCAATTCTCTTCCTGTCCACAAGCATCCCTGATTTTATTAAGGCCATCACTGACATCCATATCGCTAGCATCCAAATACTTTTGTGGGATCTTCTCCCTAAATCATGCAGCCTCAAGATGCTTCTTAAAACCATACCACTCTAACCAAATCTGTACTAACTACCGTGTTAATTTTTGATTTGACTATTAGACAAGATACGGGAAGGAAACAGACCCTTCGGCCCACAGTCCGCGCCAACCAGCGATCACACCGTATATTAGCACTATCTTACACACCAGGGACAATTTACAACTTCACCAAAGCCAATTAACCTACAAACCTGTACACCTTTGGAATGTGGAAGGAAACCAGAGCACCCGGCGAAAACCCATGCAGTCACAGGGAGAACATACAAACTCCGTACAGACAGCACCTGTTGTAGTCAGGATCGATCCCGGGTCTCTGGTGCTGTGAGGCAGCGACTCTACCATCCCAAGCAATACTGTTCTGTTGAACCTCTTATAACATTAAATGCATTATACAAATAGATGTGCCTGTTGTTGACACATGTTCATTGTAATCTAAATTGGGGCAGAATACATTTTTTCCATCACAACATTTGTGAACCTAGTTTTACTGGTTTTACTTTTATAATCGCGTTGTGGACTCTTTCTGAAAATGCTATCACAGCAATCTGCGTTCCACCGAGTTCTGATCTACAAACATTAAGGACCACGATTATATTATTATACTTTCAATGCAAACGCAAGCCAAATTTTTGCCTCACTATCTCAAATCGCTCAGTAACATGGGTGGCTGCAGCGTCGCCACATTAACTAGAAACTAAATGGTAACTTAGGCTATTCTCTCATGTAAACCCACAGTACAGACATTTGACCCAAAGCCTATTTTATCTGATTTCAATAAAAGGTTCTCATGCAGAAGAATACTCCATTACGAGGTATGAATTTTGGCTGCACCAGCAATTTAACATCCAAATTGTTACTGCACAGCTAAAGGATTTGCAGATGCATTAAGCCTTGCAGAGCTTTAGGTTGTATTACTTCACTTCAGATACAACTAGGTCTATAAAGAGAACTATAAATATTATACAAACTGCTAGACATGCTTTATATGTGGAATCTGGCAAACTCGATGAGCTATGAAATGTTTCTGTTCAATAGGCCATCACCACTGTACGACCAAAACAAGGATTAGACCTAATTACAGCGGATTAAAGGTAAAATAACAAAGTATTAATTTTCGTTGAGTAGTTGAGTTTGAGGCGGCACAGTGTTACTGATTTGCTGCTTTGAGACCCAGGTTCGATCCTGATTCCAGGTGCTGTCGGTATGGAGTTTGTACGTTCCCCATGTGACTGCATGGGGTGTCACCAGGTACTCCAGTTTCCTGCCACACTCCAAAGTAGTGCAGGATTGTAGGTTAATTAGCTTTGGTAAAATTGTACATTTTCCCTAGTGTGTAGGAACGTGTTACGGTATGGGGTGATCGCTAGTCGGCATGGACTCAGTGGGCCGAAGGGCCTGTTTCTGTGCTGTATCTCTAAACTAAAGTCCAAAGAACCATCTAGCTCCACTTTACCTCAATAACCTAAAGTCATAGAATACAGAAATACACCCTTCAGCCGACTTGTTCCTGCTGACCAAGTTGCCTCATCTAAGCTCATTCCATTTCCCACAAAAAGAAGTCAAAGTGCTGGAGTAACTCAGCAGGTCAGGCAGCATTCTTGCATAGGTGACGTTTCAGGTCAGGACCCTTCTTCAGGCCGATTCCTTTTCCCGCATTAGCCCATATCCCTCTATATATTTCCTTTGCATCTAACCGTCCAAGTGTCTTTTAAATGCCGTTAGAATATTCGTCTCAACTATCTCCTTTGGCAGCACATTCTACATACTCGCCACCGTCCGAGTGAAAAAGTTGCCCCTCAGGTTCCAAGTAAATCCTGCACCTTAAATCTGTCCTCTAGCTTTCACCCCATCTATTCCCTCGTGATCTTATATACCTCTATAAAATTAGTCCTTAGCCTCCTGTGCTCCAAGGAGTAAAGTCATAGCTTGCCCAACCCCTCCCTCTAGCTCAGGTCCTCAAGCCCTGGCAGCATCCTCGTAAATCTTCTCTGCATTCTTTCCAACTTAATGACATCCTTCCGAAAGCAGGGTGACCAAAATTGAACACAGTACTCTCAATGTGGCCACCCCAACATCTTTTACAACAATAACATTCTACACATTCTATATATTGACTTCTATACTCAAAGCTGACTGATGAAGGCCAAAATACCAAAAACCTTCTTTACTACTCTATCTACTTGTTACGCCACATTCAGGGAATAATATCAGTACTCCTAGATCCCTCTTGACAACCTTCCCCATAGCCCTACCATTCACTGCGAAGGCCCTGCCCTGCTTAGACTCCCCAAATGTAACACTTCACACTAAAGGGCCTGTCCCACTATGCGAGCTCACCCAAGAGCTCTTCGAGTTTAAAAAAAAAATCAGACTCGTGGTAAGTACGTAGAATGTACGTAGCGGGTATGTCGGAGCTCGGGACGTCTCGTAACGCTAACGGCAGGTACTCTGGAAACGCGGTAAGCTCGTGAAGTTTTTTCAACATGCTGAAAAATGTCCACGAGAGCCCCAAGTACCTACGAGCTGCTATTACCGTAATTCTCCGAGTTCGAATCAGGGGAAACTCGGGAGAACTCTTGAATTACCTCGTACAGTGGGACAGGCCCTTAACTGCATTAAACTCAATTAGCCATTCCTTAACCCACTTGCCCAGCTGATCATGACCCGTTGTCATTTTTGATAACTCTTTTTATTGTTCCCAGCTCACCTTTGTTCACCAATTTTATAAAATAGAAATTTGATGGGTAGACTGATGGGACTGAAGGCTGATAAATCCCCAGGGCCTAATGGTCTGCATCTCAGGGTACATAAGGAAGTTGCTCCAGAAATCGTGGACGCATTGTCTAATTTTCCAATGTTCTATAGATTCAGGATGACCTTCTGTGGATTGAAGGGTAGCTAATGTTATCCCACTTTTTAAGAAAGGTGGAAGAGTGAAAACAGGGAATTATAGACCAGTTAGCCTGACGTCGGTGGTGGAGAAGATACTGGAGTCAATCATAAAAGATGAAATAGAAGCACATTTACATAGCAGTAACAGGGTCGGTCCGAGTCAGCATGGATTTACGAAGGGGAAATAATGCTTGACTAATCTTCTGAAATTTTTTGAGGATGTAACTAGGAAAATGGAGAAGGAAGAGCCAGTGGATGTAGTGTACCTGGACTTTCAGAAAGCATTTGATAAGGTCCCAAATAGGAGATTAGTGGGCAAAATTAGGGCACATGGTATTGGGGGTAGAGTGCTGACATGGATAGAAAATTGGTTGGCAGACAGGAAACAAAGAGTGAGGATTAACTGGTCCCTTTCAGAATGGCAGGCAGTGACTAGTGGGGTACCGCACGGCTCAGTGCTGGGACCACAGCTATTTACAATATACATCAATGATTTAGATGAAGGGATTCAAAGGAACATTAGCAAATTTGCAGATGACACAAAGCTGGGTGGCAGTGTGAACTGTGAGGAGGATGCTATGAGAATGCAGTGTGACTTGGACAGGTTGGGTGAGTGGGCAGATGCAGTTTAATGTGGATAAATGTGAGGCTATCCACTTTGGTAGCAAAAACAGGAAGGCAAATTATTATCGAAATGGTGTCAAGTTGGGAAAAGGGGAAGTACAACAGGTTCTGCGGGTCCTTGTTCATCAGTCAATGAAAGTAAGCATGCAGGTACTGCAGGCAGTGAAGAAAGCGAATGGCATGTTGGCCTTCATAACAAGAGGAGTTGAGTATAGGCTGTCTGAGCTAGATAGGGGTCTTAAAGATAGCGGATTCAGGGGATATGGGGAGAAGGCAGGAACGGGGTACTGATTGGGGATGATCAGTCATGATCACATTGAACGTCGGTGCTGGCTCGAAGGGCCGAATGGCCTACTCCTGCACCTATTGTCTATTGATAATAATTTCCAAACCCTAATGTGGAACGCAATACTCTTTAACAATATTGGCACCTTCAATTAGAAACTCATTGATAATCAGCTTCAAAGAACAGAAAAACCACAATAGTTTACAACAATTATATAATCTCCATGGCAGACGTTTGAAATGAAATTTGATGCAAATAATGATTTGGTCATTTTTATTATTGCTTACCTTCATATTTCCTAATCGTCTTGTCCGGTCTATAACCAAAAGCTTTTTTATAAGGTCTCTGAAACAATAAAATATATTTATTATATATTTATATTATATATTTAATATAACATTACATAATGTCAAGGGATTGTAACATTAAAAGGCCTCATTTTAATATGTATTGAGTAAGCTCACTGAAACTCTCTACAATGGCCACCACATACGACATCAAAAAGAATGGTGAGATTGAAATTATGCAATTTTACACAAACTATTCTCCTCGAACAGTAGCTACATCTTTTGAAAATATCAGTGGATCTCCAGTGATACTTTCCATCGTTATTCCAAGGCATATATTAAATGATGAAATAAGCAAGACAAGACAATTAACTTAATAAACAGCAGCTGAGGCAAAGAAACTCAGTCTGAAGATCTAAACTCCCAAAATAGTGCGGTCCCACAATAAAAAGGAAGATTTACGAGGATGTTGCCAGAATTTACCAGGACTAGAGGGTGTGAGCAAAAGGGAGAGGTTGAGTAGGCTGGGTCTCTATTCCATGGACGCAGGAGGGGATCTTATAGAGGTGTACAAAATCATGAGAGGAATTGATCGGGTAGATGTACAGAGTCTCTTGCCCAGAGTAGGGCAAATCGAAGGCCAGAGGCCATAGAATCAAGGTGAAGGGGAAAAGATTTAATAGGAATCCAAGGGGTAACCTTTTCACACAAAGGGAATAAGCTGCCAGAGGAGGTAGTTGAGGCTGGGACTATTCCATTGTTTAAGAAACAGTTAGACAGGTACATGGATAGGACAGGTTTGGAGGGATATGGTCCAAACGCTGGCAAGTGGGACTAGTGTAGCTAGGACATTGGTGGGCGGTGTTTGACATGGAGAGAACGGTAAAGAAAACTCGTGTATTTAGGAGACATTCAAAACATTGATCTGTTGCATGAATAATTTTGCCTTTAATATTTCAGGTCATCATAGAACTATACAGCCCGCGTCCATGCCAGCAAAGTTACCCAAGGCGTTCCTATAACAAGGCGACCAGAACTGTACAGTGCTCCAAATGTGACCATATCAACATCTTGTACAGCTGTAACATGTCCCAACTCCTGTACTCAACACACTGACCATTGAAGGAAAATGTACCAAATATCTCCTTCACCACTCTGTCGACCTGTGTCACTACTTTCATGGAACTATGTACCTGCACGCCTGGATCTCTGTTCTACAGCACTCCTCAGGACCCTACCATTTACTGAGAAAGATCTGTCCTCATTTGTCTTCACCAAAAAGCAACATCTTACAATTATCAGACTCAAACTCCATCTGCCATTCTTTGGCCCGTGGTCCCAATCAGTTGTGATCCCACTGAAATCTTACATAATTGCAGCATTGTCCATTGTAGCACAGATTTTAGTAACATCCCCAAACTTATTAACGCTGGGGGTGGGGGTTAGAATTATAGAGAGCTTCCCCCTCCCTTCTTCCCCCGTTCCAGACCCCAGCCAACTGTAGCCCCTTACTTCAGAGATTTTTTCCAACAAGACCTGCTCGACTACACCAGTCTGTTATTTTAATGATATATTAAACAAAAACATGACAACTTTCTGGAACGATGCCTAATGTAGAATTGAGAAGAGATAACAGGAAAAGTCCAGAATAAACCACAAATGGGGCAAAAACATAGCAAAAGGAAAAAGTTGTTTTGTTATTTATAGGTGGACAAAAATGCTGGAGAAACTCAGCGGGTGAGGCAGCATCTATGGAGTGAGGGAAATAGGCGACGTTTCGGGTCGAGAATTTTCTTCAGATTCATTTATTTATAGACTGATGACTTCCACAACCAAATCATCCATGATAAAATTGATATTTAATGTAACCACTGTTATTAAAAAAAAACCTCAGCATTTGGGACTTCTACCATTAACAACGCTGGAGAAGAATTGTAAAGGAATTGATTCTCACCACAAACAACCTCAGCTAATGTCCGTATCACATGAATTTAACATGGAAAAACTATGCTCTGCCTGCAACTGAAAATTCATAACGAGTAAGGAAATGTCAGCTTAAAGCTTCTGCAATGCAAAAGGCATTATCCAGCTATTATGGTTCATGATCTGGCAAACAATTACATAACGTTACATAGCTACAGCTGATGGTTAAATTGCCGCATAAAATTTCAAATCAAAAATCAGCATGTTGAATTCTTAATATAATTATTATAAAGCAGAGCATACTGTCTATAAACAAAGTGCAAGGAAAAAGACTGCACCATTGCGAACGCATGATAAAGAACACAATAGGGCCAGTGCTAACTAAACCTCAAAATAGCTGTCCAAGTCAGATTGTGCCACCTGCACGATTTGATGTCTGGAAAATTTCACATATGTGCATTAGATTACTTTTGCACAAACAATTTGCAAGCCATGACTTTAAAAAAAAAATGAGGTTAAAGCATGCACGTACAGTAGTTAAAATAAGCAATCTTTCGTGAAAGGAATGTGATGTTTAAAGACTACGTCCAGATAAATACACAAGCAAAAAGGATTCCTACCCTGGATTGTTACACACGAGGGAGAAAATGTCTCAATTTATTACGAGTGCAAATGTTCAAAGCCTCCAAGAAGAAATGCAACACCCCCACAGATTTCTGCAAATTTCTATCTCTTAGCTGCTCAACTCTCATTTCCCTTCCCGCTGACTCTCAGTCTGAAGAAGAGTCTCAACCCGAAACATCACCTATGCCTGACCCGCTGGGTTACTCCAGCTTTGTGTCCATCTTTGGTTTAAACCAGCATCTGCAGTTCCTTCCTATGCAAAAGGTGTATTTGTGTTGACATTGAGAAACCTAGAGGTACATACATACACAGGGACACTGTGCAAGCACTGGACCACCTCTAACTGTCCATTTAATGAGGCACTACCTAACTACCCCATCCTTGGTAGCTTCCTTGGCCATCTAGGAACCATGAAAACCAGAGTGGAAATCTGGTGGAAGTGTTTAACGGGAGGTAGAATTAAGGCTACATAGAAGATAATTTCAGCAAAAGAGCAGTTGGGGGTTAAGTCAGAGAATGTTATTGAATTGGAAATAATCTGAATTATAGCAGGGTACAATGTCTGAAGACGTACCTACAACAAAGCTGTAAACAATCTGTAATGAATTTGAAAGGATCATTTTTCCAAGGAGCGCAAGAGTCCGAGGCATGACATTAAAGGTACTCAAAACATAGATAGGCAAATATGTTTTGCTGTTATCTCTTCTCAATTCTACATTAGGCATGGTAGAGCAGTACCAAACTAGAGGGCATAGGTTTAAGATAGAGGCAGAAAGATTTTAAAAAGATCAGAGGCACATGTTCTTTGCACGGAGACTATATACAGTGCCCTCCATGTTTGGGACAAAGCTCCATAATTTATTTATTTGCCTCTGTACTCCACAATTTGAAATTTGTAATAGAAAAGAAATCACATGTGGTTAAAGGGCACATTGTCAGATTTTAATAAAGGCCATTTTGGTTTCACCATGCAGAAATTACAGCAGTGTTTATACATAGTCCCCCCGCCCCCATTTCAGGGCATCATAATGTTTGGGCCAGTAAATGAAAGTAGTCATGTTTAGTATTTTGTTGCATAACCTTTGCATGCAATGACAGCTCGAAGTCTGTGATTTATGGACATCACCAGTTGCTTGATGTCTTCTCTGGTGATGCTCTTGCAACCATCTGTAATTAATGCTATCTTGGGGGCTACTCTCCTTCAGTTTTCTATTCAGCATATAAAAGGCATGCTCAATCGGGTTCAGATCAGGTGATTGACTTGGCCACTCAAGAATTGACAATTTTTTAGCTTTGGAAAAACTCCTTTGTTGCTTCAGTAGTATGTTTGGGATCATTGTCTTGCTGTAGAATGAACCGCCAGCCGATGAGTTTTGAGGCATTTGTTTGAACTTGAGCAGATAGGATGTGTCAATACAATTCTGAATTCATTATGATGCTGCCATCAGCAGTTGTATCATCAATGACGATAAGTGAGCCAATACCTTCAGCAGCCATAACGCCCCCACCACCAAGTTTCACAAATGAGGTGGTATGCTTTGGATCTTGGGCAGTTCCTCCTCTCCTCCATACTTTGCTCTTGCCATCACTCTGAATTGAATTGAATTGAATTGAATCCTTTATTTGTCATTCAGACCTTTCGGTCTGAACAAAATGTTGTTGCCTGCAGCCATACATGTAATAATAACAACACACAATAAACACAAATTAACATCCACCACAGTGAGTTCACCAAGCACCTCCTCACTGTGATGGAGGCAAAAGTCTTAGAGTTACTGTCTCTTCCCTCCTCTTCTCCCTCTGCGCTGAGGCGATACCCCACCGGGCGATGGTAAGTCAGTCCCGCGGTTCAAGCTCCGCGGCCCGGGGGTGGTCGAAGCTGCCGCCCTCCAGTCCAGCAGACGCAGCTGTTGCCACGAGAGCTCCGTAAAACAGGCACCAGCCTGTGACCCGCGAGCTCCCGACGATGTCGTCCACTGGCCCGCGGCCGAGCCCCGGATTCAGGTCGCCGCCGCCATAACGCCGCCTCAGCCACCGGAGCACCGTCTCCGCCCCGCACCGGGCCGCCCACACGAGAGCATCTCAGCCCTGCACCGGGCCGCCCACACGGGAGTGTCTCAGCCCCGCACCGGGCCGCCCACACGGGAGCGCATTCCAGCCGAGAGCCGGGCCGCCCACACGGGAGCGCATTCCAGCCGGTAGCCGGGCCGCCCACACAGGAGTGTCTCAGCCCCGCGCCGTCCGCCCTCACAGGAGCGCCGAGTCGTGCCGCTGCCCGAACGTTGCCGCAGCTCGAAGACGGCCAGCCTCGCGTTGGTGAGTCCTGGCTGGCTCTACCTCCGGAGCCTCGAGGTCGGTCGCAGGTTGGAGGTCGCCAGCTCCGCCATTAGGCCTCAGCTCAGGCGGGGGAAGAGAAGGGGGATACGACAAAAAAGTCGCATTCCCCCGAAGGGAGAGACAGAAAGCCCTGTTTCAGCACCCCCCCCCCCCACACACACATAACACCACCTAATAACCAAAACTTTAACAGAACTAGACAAAAAAAAAAAAAAAAAAAAGCAAAAACAGACAGACTGCAGGCGAGCCGCAGCCGTTTTACAGCGCCGCCACTTCCGGAATATGTCTGATATGTTAATCTTCATCTCATCTGTTCACAAGACCTTTTTCCAGAACTGTGGTTGCTCTTTTAAGTACTTCTTGACAAACTGTAACCTGGCCATCCTATTTTTGCAGCTAACCAGTGGTTTGCATCTTGCAGTGTAGCTTCTGTATTTCCGTTCATGGTTAAGTCTTTTGCAGACAGTGGTCATTGACAAATCCACACCTGACTCCTGAAGAGTGCTTCTGATCTGTCGGACAGGTGTTTGGGGTTTTTTCTTTATTATAGAAGGAATTATTCTGTTATCAGCTGTGGAGGTCTTCCTTGGCCTGCCAGTCCCTTTGCGATTAGTAAGCTCACCAGTGCTATCTTTCTTCTTAATGTTCCAAATAGTTGATTTTGGTAAGCCTGCGGTTTGGCCGATGTCTCTAACAGTTTTATTCCTGTTTCTCAGTCTCATAATGGATTCTTTTACTTACATTGGCACAACTTTGGTCCTCATGTTGATAAACAGCATTAAATTTCTCCAAAGGTGATGGAAAGACTGGAGGAAAGACTAAGTGCTGTGAGCTCTCTTATACCTGCGTTAAGGAGGCATTTAAACACACCTGAGCAATTACAAACACCTGTGAAGCCATGTGTTCCAAACATTATGGTGCCCTGAAATGGGGGGACTATGTATAAATACAGCTGTAATTTCTACATGGTGAAACCAAAATGTATAAAAATGGCCTTTAATAAAATCTGACAATGTGCACTTTAACCACGTATGATCTTTTCTATTACAAATCTCAAATTGTGGAGTACAGAGGCAAATAAATAAATGATGGGTCTTTGTCCCAAACATTATGGAGGGCACTGTAGGTTAATAATGCATGACGTATCAGCTACGACTTTCCCCACCTACACCCAAAAGCTCTGGATCTTCTTAGACACAATCTATTGATCAGAATTGACTACATTGAACCACTGAGCATCCACAATTCTCAACATTAGATAAGCTTTACAGTCTTGAGTACAAATGTTTTTCCATCAGCATTTTTCCAATTGTAGGATATAACGCTTGAAAAACTGTGTCTTTCAATTTTTCTCCTTTTTGTTATTTTTGAGTACCTCACTGGTCGTCTCCTCATTCCTAGGATCAATCTAATGAACTGTTACATGCAATTTAATACAAGCACTCTGTCTTGCCCTCCACATTGGGATATATAACTAATTAAAGTTAATATAAACTTTTAACAGTAAGATCTGCCCCTCAGAATGAAATGAAAAATAATGTCAAAGCAATACATGGCAATTATCCATGAAACTTCTTCAGGCAAAGCTCCAATCAAAATAGTGGAGGGGAAATTCTGAGTTAACTGCTGCATGTTATCACAAACTCTTCAGATGTTTAAGAGTAGCCTTTCCAATTCATAATTAACTCACAATCTCCCAATTATCAGCAGTTTGGATCAAACTTACTTCACATAGAAATCGAGATGTTTTGGGAACTCCAATTTTCCAGCAAGAATCTTTTGATAAATTCCAAAGGGATTGTCATCAAAAAATGGGGGGTAACTGTAAAAAGAAAAATCAGTGGATGAAAAATTAAATCTCTTCAGTATTAGATACAGTGTCAGATAAAGTAGTACACTATATATTTGGAAATGGTCTACAACAGCATAAATAAACATCCACTCTATTGTACATGATGTCCCCCTGCCACCCTCCCCCACCATTCTACCTCAATGGAAAACCAATGTAATAGTATTATTTTTTCTTGTAAAAGTGACCACTGTTCATACTTCCTTCCAGCTGCTTGATAAGATACCTTTTACATATTGGTGCTAGGACTTTTATAGGATATAAAATATCTTCCCCCTTTCTATGCTGGTTGCAGATCCACAGATTATGATACGCTTAAAGCCCTTCACTGTACCTTGGTACACGTGACAATAAACTAAACTGAACTAATAATGGGGATATCTCAATCCAGTTGGTGGGCAGAAGGCTTCCCAATAACCCTTTCTGGCTTAAGCCCTCCCTTCACCACCTCCAGTTTAAATTCCATTTGGAATATTTTGGAGGACCAAGAACCAAGGCTACAGAACCAAATTGTCATTCATATGAAAGACAATATTATTCAAAAGATACAAGGTAATTAAAGAAACCCCTTGACCTCTTGATGCTTGAAGGGGATTTGGTTTACAAAGGGAAAATGTATCAATGGTGGAGGGAGTTAAGGCACACCTTAGACATAAAAGGAGAGGTCAAATCATACTTATAATTGTGTAAACGATAGTACATATTGAAGCCAAGACACAACGGGTTTAACACACAAGTTCCTTTGCATATTATTTGTTCTGGGGGATTCATGCATACACTGTATGCAAAACAAATTATTATTCAACCTTGACATTCTGCACCTTTAAACTTCTTAAAAAGCTGTCAAGCAAACCTAAGCACTTCATTTTACATTACAAGAACTTACAAAATGTGCACTGCCTCAGTAAAAACCTGTACAGGTACACAGTGCAAATGGTACATTCATTTTAAATGACAATTCCACATTCACTACCGAAATGAAACTCACAAAGATTTTTAAAAAATGTAGCCTTTGAGAGTTTGAAAGCAAAAAAAAAAAATTCCAATGATTTTATCCTCTTTGATAGTAAAATCAAGGAAACGTTATAGCTACCATAAAACGAACTGAAAGTTTGTTTAGTTTAGTTTAATGTTAGAGATACAGTGCGGAAACAGGCCCTTCGCCCTCCGAGCCCACACCGACTAGCGATCCTCGCACATTAACATTACCCTACACACACACGAGGGATAATTTACAATTATACAAAGCAAATTAACCTACAAACATGCACGTCTTTGGAGTGTGAAGAGGAAACCGGAGAGAAAACCCATGCAGGTCATGGCAGAACATACAAACTCCGTACAGACAGCACCCATAGTCAGGATCAAACCAGAGTCTTTGGTGCTGCAAGGTAGTACTTCTACCGCTAGGTACACAAAATTGCTGGGGAAACTCAGCGGGTGCAGCAGCATCTATGGAGCGAAGGAAATAGGCGACGTTTCGGGCCGAAACCCTTCTTCAGACTGATGGGGGGTGGGGAAAGAAAGAAGGAAAAGGGGAGGAGGAGGAGGAGCCCGAGGGCGGGCGGATGGGAGGGTGGGAGGAGACAGCTAGAGGGTTAAGGAAGGGGAGGAGACAGCACGGGCTAGCCAAATTGGGAGAATTCAATGTTAATGCCATAAGGACGCAAGGACCCCAGACGGAATATGAGGTGCTGTTCCTCCAATTTCCGCTGTTGCTCACTCTGGCAATGGAGGAGACCCAGGACAGAGAGGTCGGATTGGGAATGGGAGGGGGAGTTGAAGTGCTGAGCCACTTCAACCCCGAGGTAAGTTTTTAAAACTTAGCTGAGGTCTTTTCTCCGGTCGGGAAACTTGTTTACAGGAGCAAGACCGCTATGGAGAAAATGGTGAAAGGAAGGTCGAGGCGGTCCGCTGCAAAAACAGCTACAGAACACCACGGGAGTGCGGGTAACGGGCGGCCGTTCCTCTCGCCTTCCGAGTCACTGGCGGCACGGCCAGTGGCTTCTGACTTGGTGCCGGTGGAAGACACCATGGCCGGTTAGCCACCATAAAATCGAACAGGCCCATTGACTCTGATGAGTCGGGCCAGGAGGATGGCCCTCCCACGATGGCTGTCCAGGATGGAACGACTCATGGAGAGAATGTTCCATCAAGAAATGCTCGAGGAAGACGAGCTTTATATCCGCGGGTCTCCTCGGGGGCCCGTGGCAGCAGCACCTGTAGAAGGGCTGCATGATACAATACAATACAATACGGGTTTATTCGTCACATTGCACATAAAGTGCAAGTGAAATGAATATGTCAGCAGCGATACAATGAGAAAGAACACACAATACACAATAAAAATTTAACACAAACATCCACCACAGCATTCATCACTGTGGTGGAAGGCACAAAAATTGGCCAGTCCTCCTCCATTTCCCCCCGTGGTCGGGACCAGAGTCCAGACCATAGTCAGCTCTTCCCCACCGGAGACCGCGGCTTCAGGATGGTGTAGGCCGCAGGTCGAAGATTTAAAGTCCCCGCCGCACCGCATGATGTCTCCCTCTTGGAGGAGGTGAGCACATGGAGTCAGTTTTGTTCTGACTTCGAGATCGGAGGTATAGCTGATGAGCATACCTCCAGGCAAGGAGACCAGGAGTTAGGGGTGCCAAACATGGCATCCAAATTTGCCATTCCTGCCGGAACGGGGGAACCACTGAATGATCTGGCCAGGACCATAAATTATATGGTCTCTCATCAATTGCAAGACCTCACCATGGAGGAAACCTCCAAAAAATACCAAACGCCGGCTAATTGCACATCACTCAAAGTCCCAGCTGTGAACCACCCAATCTGGAGGCACTTGGCAGCGGAAATCAGAGTCCAAGAAATAAGGCTCCAGAAGATCCTCAAGCTCCTTGCTTCAGGAATAACAGCTTTTGCCAGGTCGGTGGATGGTGAGGCTCTGTCTGAAGTTCAGCAGGATGCACTTGCCCTCATATGCAATGCACAGTTTGAAATTAACTGTTTGAGGAAGACTGCAATCCGGCCAATGCTCAATCCAAAATTTGCAGCACTATGCAAGACAAGCAGTGTGCAGCCGCTGAATTTGCTGTTCGGGGACGACTTGTCAAAACAGGTCAGAGAATTAGATGATGAGGCAAAAACAGTTGGCCTCATAAGAGCACAGCAAAAATCCTCGCCGGCGGCAGCACCCCTACAAACGGTCGGCTGAATCGGGTTCAGGCCAAGGACCAAGCCGGCCCTTGCCAAGTGTGCGCAGTTGGCGCATGCCAACATTCCCCTCCAGAACACGAGGGCAGAAGTTTCCGCCAACCATGGAGGTAGGTAGCCAGTTACAATCTGGTGGGAGATTATGTTTGTTTTTCAATCAGTGGTGTCGTATAACATCAGACTCGTTTATACTGCACAGTATACTAGGTTTCCAGATTGAATTCATTTTTAAATTATGCCCACCTACACAGCATACACCTAGCCGGACGTTGTCTTTTTCACACCAAGAGTCCTTAGAGGTACAAACTGAAATTGAAACACTAGCTAAAAAAGGGGTAATTGAGAAGTCATTTCATCAATCTCACCAATTTGTCTCTAATCTATTTCCTAGACAAAAGAAGGATGGTGGGTGTCGAATCATTCTTGATCTAACTAGGCTTAACTTCTATGTGCAGTATAAACATTTCAAAATGGAAACGTTTCTTACTGCCAAACAGCTGGTTTCTAAAGGATGCTACATGGCATGCATAGACCTCAAAGATGCATACTATTCGGTACCCATTCATCACAATCATCGGAGATATTTGAAATTTAGCTGGATGAAGCAATTGTGGCAGTTTAAAGCATTGCCTAATGATTTAACTTCGGCTCCTAGGTTATTTACAAAATTGTTAAAACCAGTGTTGGGCCTACTCCGGGCTCAGAATCATATTGTAATGGCCTATTCGGATGATTTCCTAATCATTGGCAAGACTCAGAAATCAGCTGAATTATCTGTTTCAGCTACGAGAGTTTGGGGTTTCTCATCCATCCAGTTAAATCGAAATTGATCCCATCCAGAGTCATTGATTATTTGGGGTTCCCCATTAATTAAACTCAACTGTGACTCTGCCTCCAGGCAAGAGGTCAGAGTTACTCGAAGCCTGTAGCAAACTCGTTGATGAGCAACAATCTTCTATCAACGTGCAAAGGAGCACGCACTTAAAAGGCATGCAGGGCATTTTAATAGACCTATGCGGTTACCAGCTGAAGCCGCTGCAGAATTACAATGGTGGATAGCAAATATTTGGCTTTTCACCGGGAAAATGCGGATTGACAGACATTCAGTTGTTTTACAAACTGATGTTAGTGCTCTAGGAGGGGGAGCTACTGATACCATCTCCAGCTGTGGTGGTAGATGGAATATGCATGAGGCATTACTTCTTCAATCACATGGTATCAACTATTTAGAGTTATTGGGAGCATTATGGCCTAAAAGCATATTGTACTAATATGCATGATTTGCATGTGAAGCTTCAGATTGACAATACTACAGCAGTAGCATATATTAATCACATGGGTGGAATCAAATCGGTATCATGTGATAAGTTGGCTAACCTTATTTGGCACTGGTGTATTACAAGGACATCTGGATTTCACCTATCAACTTACCAGGTAGATTTAACATGGTGGCAGACACCAGATCACGAAAGTTCAATGACAACACAGAATGGATGTTGAATTGTGAAATGTTCAGAGATTGTCATTCGGTATGGTTTACCAGACATTGATTTGTTTGCATGCAGATTGAATCACCAGTTACCAAAGTATGTTTCATGCGAACCAGACCCAGGGGCAGTAGCAGTAGATGCATTCTCGCTACACTGGGGTGGAATGTTTTTATATGCATTTCCCCCATTTTGCCTCATCAGTCGGTGCTTGCTTAAGATCGAGCAGGACTCTGCCTCAGGCATTTTGGTAGTTCCTGACTGGCCTACACAACCATGGTTCCCACTAATTCTAAGATTAAAAACATAGCCTTTTATGGCTATCCCCAAAAGCAGTAGCCTGCTGGTTCATCCTGTAACTGGGGAAAATCATCCACTACATGACCGTATTAATCTGTTGGTTTGCAGATTCTGAGGAGACTGTTCCTGGGGTTCGGACTATCGGGGCATACGGTGGATGTGATTACTGCAGCCTGGAGGGATAGTACTAAAAAACAATATTTCTCATGTCAAGAAATGGGAGATGTTCTGCTTGCAGTCAAACACTTCATATCACACGGCAAGCGTACCTGATGTGTTGGAATTTCTTTCCACATTATATTTTGATGCGCGACTAAGCTACAGTGCCATCAATAGTGCCAGGAGTGCCTTGTCATCCTACCTGTGCCAAGGAGTGGGACAACACTCTGTTGGGTCTCACCCTCTAGTATCTCGGTTCATGAAGGGTATTTTTAACTGAAATCCCCCCAGGCCCTAATACACGGAAATTTGGGATGAGAGCGTGGTTCTCGACCTGCTTCACCAATGGGCTCCAGCAACATCTCTGTCATTGGCCAGACTGACTCTCATGGTGGTCATGCTCATGGCGCTGATTTCAGCGCAACGCGTCCAGACGTTGCAGAAGTTTCGGCTGGACAGGATGCTTTTGTCTGTAAATAGCATAACTTTTTATGTTTATGATTTACTTAAGCAGAGCAGGCCAGGGACGTCAGGGCTTAAACTTAATTTTGTGGCATACCCCATAGACCTTCGCCTCTGTGTCGTCACGCACTTACAGCAGTACATCAAGGTCACCAAGAGCCTCAGAGGCTCCGATTTGGCAGTATTCGTCAGTCATAAAAAGCCTCATAACAAGGTGTCAGTACAGACCATCTCAAGGTGGTTAAAACAGGTTCTGGTTTGTGCTGGAGTGGACACTGATGTGTTTAAATCTCACTCCATCAGGGCGACTTCAACGTCAGCAGCGAGGGCACAGGACGTCCGTCACGACCAAATCCTCGCGGTAGTAGGATGGTCCAGTGAATTGACGTTTGAGAGGTTCTATCACAAACCTCTTGCCTCACCGGGGATATTTGGGCACTCGATTCTAAATTCTGTTTTGTAGCTTCCCCCTGGGACAGAGGGGGTCGCTATTATTTTTTCCTTTTGTTGAATAAAGCATCAACCTGGTTAAGTCTGTATTATGTTGGAATGCTTTATTTGTTATTACTCATCCTGTGTCAACCAAGGCAGTGTGTCGCAGGGATTCGTATCCACGGCATGAAATCACAGAGCTTTCAAGTCTTCACGGAATCACTCACGTGACTCTGAAGTAAAATAGTAAGATTAAACGCGAATTTACCAGTTTGAAGTTTGATCTTTATTTTATGAGGAGTTATGATGAGCGATTACGTGCCCACCGCTCCCAGCCCTCATATCACAAAGGCATCTGGTAGTTTCTAGGTTTCTAATCTTACTATGCTACTTCAATTTCTGTTATCTGTGATTTCACGGCGCTGCTTTGAAGATTGACGCGCATGCGGACTGGCGGGGTTCTTCCCGTAATCCCTCATCGTAACTCCTCATAAAATAAAGATCAAACTTCAAACTGGTAAGTTCTCGTTTAATCTTACTATTTTACTTGCAACAGTCAGTACTATAATTGGGTGCAAATATAGTGCACTGCAGAAGCGAGAGGTGAAAAAAGAAAAATCAGTCACCATTATTTTTTAGGCCTTTCATTTAAACAATCTTGTGCATGCATGTTAGATAAGGATCTATCGATCTGTTAGAAAGCCATCATGCTGAATTATACTAAGCATGTGTAAACGAGTTCCTTAAAAAAACTGACAAGTAGACTGATGTGCAATTAGGGATGTTTTAGCAAGTACTTTGCAGTAATTTAAAAATATATAAACATGAAATGAAGAAAAATGAAGACCCTAAATGGGTTTAAATTATTTTTAAACTTGTCACAGCTGTTTAGTATATTTTTTTATGATTGATACTTAAATTATCATCATCGTAAATATATTTTAACTGAGCCACAGTAAATTATTTTCAGCTTAATGGTAAGAAACACCATCTATCATAGAAACATAGAAAATAGGTGCAAGAGTAGGCTATTCGGCCCTTCGAGCCTGCACCGCCATTCAATATGACCATGACTGATCATCCGAAATCAGTACCCCGTTCCTGCCATCTTCCCGTATACCTTGATTCTGTTAACCCTAAGAGCTATATCTAACTCTCTTGAAAACATCTAGTGAATTGGCCCCCACTGCCTTCTGGGGGCAGAGAATTCCACAGATTCACAACTCTCTGGATGAAAAAGTGTTTCCTCATCTCAGTCCTAAATGATCTACCCCTTATTCTTAAACTGTGACCCCTGTTCTGGACTCCCCCAACATCGGGAACATTTCTCCTGCATCTAGCCTGTCCAATCTCTTAAGAATTTTACATGTTTCTACAAGATGCCCTCTCATCCTTCTAAATTCCAGTTGATCCATTATTTCATCAAATGTCAGTCCCGCCATCCTGGGAATTAACCTGGTGAACTGCACTTCATCAATAGCAAGAAGGTCCTTCCTCAACGGCACACAATACTCCAGGTGTGGTTTCACTAGAGCCCTGTACAATTGCAGTAGGACCTCCTTGCTCCTATAAATAAATCCTCTCGCTATGAAGGCCAACATGCCATTTGCTTTCTTCACTGCCTGCTGTACCTGTATGCTTACTTTCAGTGACTGATGTGCAAGGACACCCAGGTATCGTTGCACTTCCCCTTTTGCTAATCTGACACTATTCAGATAATAATTAGCTTTCTTGTTCTTGCCACCAAAGTGGATAACCTCACATTTATCCAACATACTGCATCTGCCATGCATCTGCCCACTCACCAAACCTATCCAAGTCACCCTGCATCCTCAGCATTCTTCTCGCAGCTCACATTGCCACTCAGCTTTGTGTCATCCGCAAACTTGGAGGTTACATTTAATTCCTTTGTCTAAATCATTAATGTATATTGTAAATAACTGGGACCCAGCACTGAGCCTTGCGGCACCCCACTAGTCACTGCCTGCCATTCTGAAAAGGACCAGTTAATTCCTACTCTTTGCTTCCTGTCTGTCATTCAGTTCTCTATCCATGTCAATACCCTAACCCCGAAATAATGTGCTCTAATTTTGCACACTAATTTCTTGCGTGGGCCCTTGTCAAAGGCTTTTTGAAAGTCCAGATACACCACATCCACTGGCTCTCCCTTATCCATTCTACTTGTTACATCCTCAAAAAATTCCATATAAGATTAGTCAAGCATGATTTCCCCTTCTTAAATCCATTCTGACTTTGACCGATCCTGTCACTGCTTTCAAAATGTACTGCTATTACATCTTTAATAATCGACTCAAGCATCTTCCCCACTACCGATATCAGGCGAACTATAATTCCGTTTTCTTTCTCCCTCCTTTCTTAAAAAGAGGGGTTATATTAGCTACCCTCCAGTCCACAGGAACTGACCCAGAGTCTATAGAACATTATCATTACAATAAAATAGCACCAAATGTTGTTTGCAAATTAAGACAAGAACATCAATGAAGCAGAGGAACTGAAGTGTCTCAAGAAAGCATTTGAACTTGCAATAAAACTTACATTTGAACAGAACAACAGGCAGCCAACCATGTCATCTCTGGGTGCCCGCTCTACCACCCACCAAATGGAGCCCAGGGCCTGGCAGACATTGACGCAGAGACAACAACCTGGCTGCTCAACACCCGGCTTGAGATCTAACTATTCCTTTGGTTTATGGTTCTGGAGAAGACCCAAAGGAATGGAAAAATACCAATATTTCAGAAAGGAGCAAGAAACTAAGGTACTATATGTTATTTAATCCAACATCTTGTTATCAGCAAAATTCCAGAATCCATTATTGAGAGAGTAATGTGCAGGGTGTTAAGAAAATCAAGCAGGAATAAATGTGAAAAGGAAGTCATTATGGACAAATCTACTAGAATCTGATGGAGCTAACAAGAAGAATGAAAAGTGATATGTTAGAAATGTAAGATTCTGAGAGGGATTAACAGGGTGGATGGTGAGAGGATGTTTCTCTGACCGAGTGTTCTTGAAGTAGGGCAAATGGTTTCAAAATAAGGAGTTACCCATTTCAGATGTAGATGAGGAGGAATTTCTTAAGGCTCAGGAATCTTTGGAACTCTATCCAGATTTAGATTAGTTTTGTTGTCACATACATGAGGGTGCAATTAAACTACTTGTCATCATGAAACTTGCAGTACACAGGATAATAATAGATACAATAATGAATGCAAATCAACATGATGGTGCAAAGATTGTAATGCAATCTGAAGCAGTGCAAATAAATTGGAGTGCAAATAACGGAATAACCGAGGGAGGGAGAATAAGAGAATTTTCAGGAAGGGGGTGTGAAAGAGGTAGGGAATAAGCTGTTCTTATGTCTGGATTTCCAGGTTTTCAAGCTTCTATATTGTCTTCCAGAAGGTAGAAGAGAGAAAGGGTAATGCTCAGTATGGCAGGCATCCTTGATAATACTTCCAGCCTTTGCGATACAATGCACAATGAGGATTGACTGGATGGAAGGAAGTGACGAGACTGTGATAGACTGGGCAGTGCTCATTCATTCTCAGCAAGCTCAGTCAAGAGCAGAGCAATTCCTATACCAGAGAATTGTAGTGTAGGAGATGGCGGCGCTATCTTAGCAGCTGCGGCTCGCCTGCAGTCCGTCTGTTTTGTTTTTTTGTTCTTTTGTCCTGTTTTAGTTAATCTTTGGTTTATTAGGATGTGTATGTGTGTGGGTGGGGGGGGGAGAAACATGTTTTTGGTCTCTTCCTTCGGGGGGGATGCAACTTTTCTTGTCGTATCCCCCCGTCTCCGTCGAGGCCTAATAGTGGAGCTGGCGGCCGTGGAGCTGGGGCAGCGTTCCAGCGGCAGCGGTCCGACTCCGGAGCTGCGGTGTTCCGACAGCAGCGGAGATCCGGCCTAGGAGCTGGGGCAGCGGCAGCGGCCACCCGGCCTCGGAGCTGGGGCAGCGGCAGCGGCGACCCGGCCTCGGAGGTGGGGCAGTGTTCCGGCTGCAGCGGCCACCCGACCTGACCGCGGGCCCAGTGTCGGGAGCTCGCAGGTCACAGGTTGCGGACCTGTTCTCCGGAGCTCCCGCAACAATAGCTGCGTCCGCTGGACTGGAGGGCCGCAGCTTCGACCACCCCGGGCCGCGGAGTTGAACCGGCCCGTTCGCGGAGCTCGGATTCAGCCGCGGGACTGACATTACTTACCATCGTCCGGCGGGGTCACAGCATCTGAAGCCTGGATCGCCTCGGCGCAGAGGGAGAATAAGAAGGGATGAGACAAAGACTTAAGACTTTTGTCTTCCATCACAGTGAGGAGGTGCCTGGTGAACTCACTGTGGTGGATGTTAATTTGTGTTTATTGTGTGTTTTTGTCATTTTGTACTATATGTAGGACTGCAAGGCAACAAAATTTCGTTCAGACCGCAAGGTCTGAATGACAATAAAGGCTACTTTGACTTTGTGGAGGCAGGGTCATTGAATATACTCAAGGGGGAAATCTATGGACATCTGAATTACAAGGTAGTTGTGGGTTATGGTGAGAGAGCAGAGAAAGTGGTGTTGAGGCCATGATCAGATCAGCCATGTTACAGCAAACTAAAGGATTGAGTGGACTGCTGCTGTCTCTGGTTCTTATGTTTAAACAAAAAATGTGAAGAATGGGGAAAGTATGAGATTGGAAAGAAAACCTTTAGTGGAGATGGAGTTGGCACCATTATTGGAATTTTTCCAGCCTGTTATTTCAGAATTGTATTATTCTCAAACACCACCCGTGTTCAAAATTCAGTAAAGGGATCACTAGTTTCCCATCTCGCCTTCATCCGTGATGTTCTGCAGAGCATGGGGTGGTTGGCTAGTGTACTCCCTACCACAGGATATTGGCAAAGCCTGGATTCAGTGTCGTGTCTGGATATATATACAATAAAACGCATACATTTTTCAATAGTTACTTCTTTCACAATGCCAAAAGGTTAAATGAATAATGAATAAATAACTGTGCGAATATCCAACAGCAAATGTACCAGCAATCCGCTGCTAAACCACTTTTACACGTTGTTTTATTTCAGAAAGGGGACTTGTAAAATAATTTTAAGATTCTGTTTTTGCCAAACAATAGTTATAAAAGAGCAGGGATGCTAGTAATATTATGGGTAGACACAAAATGCTGGAGTAACACAGCGGGTCAGGCAGCATCTCCGGAGAGAAAGAATGGGTGACGTTTCGGGTCGAGACCCTTCTTCAGTAATATTATGCAAGGTTATAGAAGTCAGCTGAAAACTCTCCACAAAGACCTACCCTGAAAGCATTTCAAACATCAGCACGCCTAATGCCCACCAGTCCACAGCTCTTCCATGACCTTTACTCTGGATGACTTCTGGTGCAAGGTATTCTGGAGTTCCACAGAGAGTCCAAGTTCTAGAAAAGAGCAAATAAAAGTTATTTTGTTGAGAGAATCTGAGTAAATATGGTAATGGATTAGCCAGTAATAATGATCAAAAATTGACTTTTTAATACATTTAATGAAGAGCATATTTAAAAAAAGGAACTAGAGCTGCAGTCTCAAATCAATAATTTATAAAATTAATGCAGCAATGGGATTCAAAACATCCTAATTTGACGACTTTATAACACAGGCAATAAATGCATTTGCGCATGCTTAGAGGCTGATCTCCAGGCTATCATTGATTTGTTCATTGATGCAGCCAGACCTTTCATATAACACCTGCAAAACAATGGACTTCTCTTAACCTGCGCCCTCTATGTAATATTGTCCTCCAACAATGACGGTGCATGGAGATACCCTAGAAAAGGCGAGCCGCTCCTTTTTCAAGAACCATTTCTCAGCCCAGACAAGGACTTGGATGAAATTCACCAGCGACTTCACAGTTCAAGCATGGCCTTCGCTTGATTGAAGAAAAGGATGTTTAAGGATCAAGATCTGATACAAAACACAAGGGCAACCCAGCGCAGTGATCCCTGCCCTCCTATATGCTTCTGAGAGTTGGACTACCGACTTCATTAAACTCAAAGTATTAGAAAAATACCACTAATGTGATGGCTGCAAATCCCTCCAATTCTACTGGATGGTTAATAAATCAGCATCCATTTCCTTTCTCAGGTCAATATCCCCAGCTTTAAGACTCCAATTTTCATTTGGTTCCACTGGAGAGGACAAATCAATTGTACAACTGGCACCAGACTCCTGTGGATTACTAGGTGGACAAATTGAAAGATTCAAACTTATTCAATACAATACAATATTTATTCCATGTCATTTGAACCTCAGTGAGGCTCAAACAAAACTCTGTTTCTACAGCCATACAAACCAAACAATTCCTACAAGACACACAAACAATTCAATTCACACAAACATCCATCACAGTGAATCTCCTCCTCACTGTGATGGAAGACTAGTCTTTTCTCTCCCCTGCATCATTTTTCTCCCGATGTTGAAGCCCCAGGCGGGCGATGGTAAGTCCCACGGCCATTTAAGGCCGCGCCGGGCGATGTACGGCCCCGCTCCGGGTCGTTCCAACCCCGCAACACGGGCTGGTGAAATTGCGTTGCGTGAGCTCCAAAAAGCGGTCTCACACCTGGACCCGTGAGCTCCCGATGTCACAGTCCACCGGCCTGCAGCTGGAGCCTCCGAGCTCCAGAGTCGGGCCGCAGCAGCGAGCCACCACCATTCCCCCACGCTCCGAGGCCGGCCAGCCCCACAATGGTAAGTCCGCAGCTCCACGACTGGAGCCCCCAGGTCATTCCGGTTGGAGGCCGCTCCACGGTGCTAGGCCCAAAACGACAACGGAGACCCGACAGGGAAAAGGTCGGGACTCCCGTGCAGGGAAGAGATTTTAAAAGTTTCCCCCTTCCTCCCCCGCCCCCCACATATACACAGTTAAAAATAGTACAAAAAAACCATGAACAACTACATTTAACTAGACAAAAAATAAAAATAAAAGACAGACAGGCAGTGGGGGCCGCTGCAACGCGAGTCGCGCCGCCACTGAAAGCTTCCTTGAAACAAAAAAAGCAACACTCCTCCTTTCTTCTGAAAATTCCTGGCCCATGACTGCTCAAAGTGTTTGAGCATTGGTGTTGAGAATCAGGAACACACAGATAGCCAACAAAATGGTGGACAGACGGAAACAACCTTCAGCTCTCATCTTATCGGTCACATCTGAACTCACGGATGCAAGTCACCCTAGATCATGAGGGAATGCCTCAGTTCAGTTGGTTACTGCAAGTTATTCCTTATTGAAATCAATTAATGTTTTTTTTTACCAATACCCAAATTTCACTACAACTGAGCATATAACGTTTAAGACTCTGACTACTTGAAGCTGTACTAATCATTGAAGGACGTTTCGCTTAAGGGGGATTTCTTACAATAATTGAGTGTGGCGCTGTGTGCCTTCCTGACCGTAGCTTCATGTGGTTGGTCCAAAACAAGTTGCTGGTGATATTAATACCTAGGAACTTGAAGTGTACTACTATCTCCACTTCAGCACCTTTGATGCATTGGGCGTGTACACCACCTTGCTTCCTGAAATTAATAACTAGTTCCTTAGTCTTGCTGGCATTGAGGCAGAAGTTGTTGATACTATTAAGCTCTCTATCTCCTACCTGTACTCAGTCTCGTCATTGGGATCAATATCTTTGGGGAATACCACTGAATGAACACTCAATTGGTGCAGCTACATAAATATGATGGTTACAAAAGTCGCAATGACTGATTTCAAGATGCCGCAAAGCTACCAAGAACAAGATGTCCAAATGTTCAGAATATCACGGCTGAGTAAAATTTCCTGAAACCCTCTATTCATTTATTTTTTCTCTCTCCCCCCCCCCCCCCCATGTGAGAGATCACCATTATTTTGCAGGAAGTCTCATTATACTTTATTCACAAATAAAAACTATCCTTAAATGAATGCTGTATGATCAATGTAGTACAAATATCTTTGAGGAAAGTCAGTCAGCAATATTTTTTTAATTGTGCACATCGATAATTGTCAAGTTTCGTTGAATGATTTGGCTCCTTCCTGGAAACATGACTGTTTAGTGAAAAGATCAATAATAATTTATGATTTTGCATATGGTACACAATTACAAAAGTTACATTTGGTTGCAATTGCTTGAGAGTTACAAGTAAAACACACACACTACAACATTCCCTTTTCTAAATTTACAGAATTTTACAGCACCGACTTCAGATGCATACATTTTGGCATTTGGAAATAGCTTTTTCTTGAACCATCAGTACTTTCCAGTTATTTATAGATTTTCAACTTTCAAGAATAATAGCTCAAGCAATGGTCAATCGGTTCTGGTTTATGATGAGGAACAGGACAGTGCATGCCTCAGGCGACACCGAAGCACATCAGTTTTATGAGAGCACGAATGTTAATGCAGTGTGCAAAGAAACTAAACAATTCAGATTTTCATTCCTGATTTGACATGCAATAGTAAGAATACAATGTTGCTCATCTGTTAAAGTCATTGAATAACTCCAGCATTATTCTACAGAGCCAACACATGAACTAAGATTCCAGTACCTGTATATGTTTTCCAAGAGGGCAAGAGAATGTTACCAATACGATAAAAAAATTATAATCTGATATAGTTGATGCAATATTAGAGGCAGATATTATTTATCAACTGTCAAGTAAACAAAGCTGAGGATGCTTTAGTACACGTATCATTTTTTTGTCATTTATTTCTGAGGACTATTAAAAAATCTGAACATACTAGAGAACATCTGAGCTCCAAGGAGATCCACTTCTGGGTTTATGGCACTGCAAGTATAATTGTAAATGAATAGATGTCATAGACGAACACGCACCATTATCCATATCTGCTTAGGTACCAAGCAATGTGGTTTTAAAGATCCAGCATGTTTTCAGATATAAATATATGAATAATCAGGCTTTAACAAAGCACAAAACCGTTTGAAGATGTACTCCAAGAGTCGTTTGCCAGCCTATACATGGCCATGACGATGCTCAAGGAGAGGATGCATGTTCAAATCCTTGGTTGGGATTTTGGCAGCAATTTTCAAAATAAAATGTACCATATTGTCTAAAGTAGAAGACAAGAAGTCACACAACATGGGAGGGTTTGTAATTAGGTATGACATCCTCACTGGAGGATTATATCACCATCTGGTGTTAGAATAAGCACAGCACATGTACAAAATTAAGGTCACTTGCAACAATCATAGCGTTGTACAGAAACGGAACGAAATCCACACCATCAGACACTAATCCCAGTTATTCCACATTCCTCACAACCTTCTCCAGATTCGATTACTCGCCAGCAGAACCTATTTTAAAATACAGCAAATTATATTTGCCTTGGCCTGGACAATCTTGTCATGAACCCAGATTGTCACAGAAGGGCAGGCTGCCAAAAATCATTTGCATTTCAGAGCTTTAGATCAAGTCCCATCCTTTCCTTAACATTAAAGAATTATTATAAGTAACTTTGTGGAGTGGAGCGCACACAATAACCTCCATCTTAACACCATAAAAACAAAGGAGATAGTGGTGGACTTCAGGAGGGGGAGGAGGAGGACTCAAGCAACGCCGATCACCATTAAGGGCACTGAGGTGGAGGTGGTCGCTAATCACAGGTACCTTGGGGTGCAGCTTGACAGTGAGCTGAACTGGAAGTGTCATATGGAGGCGGTGTACAGGAAGGGACAAAGCCGACTGTATTTTTTAAGGAGGCTGAGGTCTTTTAATATCTGCCAACCCCTACTGTGCAGTGTCTACCATTCAGTGGTGGCCAGTGCTCTGTTTTTTTGCTGTGGCCTGTTGGGGAGATGGCGCCCGTATAGCGGATAAAAATAGACTGGACAAACTAATCAGGAAGGCCGGCTCAGTGGTCGGGGCTGAGCAACGAACGGTCCAGCAGGTGGCAGAGGCCAGAACTCTAAATAAACTAGGTTCTATAATGACAAACCCCACTCACCCACTACATGCCCTGAAGGTGATCAAGAGCAGCATCTTCAGTCAGAGGCTGATTGCACCAATGTGCAAAACGGAGAGATACAGGAAGTCCTGTTTACCAGCTGCTATAAGACTTTATAATGAGCATAAATAACTGCACTTTTTTTAAATTAATTGTATTTTAACTTGTATTTTAACGTATTTTAACTTGTTATGTATGAAAGCGTGGTGTTATGTTTGTCTTGAAGCTGTCGTGGCACTGTAATTTCCTGAAAAGGATTATTAAAGGAATAATCAATAATCAATCAATCAATCAAGAAGCAACAATGGAGCTTTGTTTCCAAATGTTTTTGCACACAATATACTGATGACAAAGTTTGGGGTGATTTTGATTGTGAAATGGAGAAAGATATTAGAGGGTTTCCTATTAATGTTACAGGTGCAGCTAGTAGAGCTAATACTGCATGCAACGACCTGGATTCAATTCTGACCTGTGCTGCTGTCTGGGCGGTTTGCACGTTTCTCTGTGACATCGTGGGTTTCCTATCACATCCAAAAGATGCGATTGGTGGGTTAATTGGCCACCATATATTGCTCATGCATGCAGTTACACCAAAGTGAAAATGGTTGAGAGCTTCAAGTTCATTGGCATTAATATTACCAATGCTCTGTTGGAGCATCCATGAAGAACCAGCTGGGAACAGACTTTGCGACCTCCCTAATTCACTGTTGCACTGAACACCACAGCCCCACCCAGCTCGGACCTGTCCCGCAAGGAGTGGGTCGCCCTGAACCGGCTCCTTACAGGGGTCGGCCGGTTCAACGCCAACACGCATCGCTGGGGGCTGCGTTCATCAGCAGCCTGTGTGTGGAGCAGACCAGCAAACAGTGCAGCACGTAATTTTCGACTGCGCTGTCCTCCGCCCCCCTGGTAGACCTCACGGCCTTCGACAACAGCACATTGAACAGGCTACAGCGCCTGGAGGGCATTACATAACTTCTGCAGCCTCAAAGGCAAGAAGAACCCACAAAGTTCTTAAAAGATTTTATAGATATGTGAAGATTAAAGATTAGTTAAAACAAATGTAGGTCCCTTGCAGCCAGAAACAGGTGAATTGATCATGGGGTACAAGGACATGGCAGACCAACTGAATAACTACTTTGGTTCTGTCTTCACTAAGGAAGACATAAATAATCTGCCTGAAATAGCAGAGGACCGGGAGTCAAATGAGATGGAGGAACTGAGTGAAATCCAGGTTAGCCGGGAAATAGTTTTAGGTAAATTGAATGGATTAAAGGCCGATAAATCCCCAGGGCCAGATAGGCTGCATCCCAGAATACTTAAGGAAGTAGCCCCAGAAATAGTGGATGCATTAGTGATAATTTTTCAAAACTCTTTAGATTCTGGAGTAGTTCCTGAGGATTGGAGGGTAGCTAATGTAACCCCACTTTTTAAAAAGGGAGGGAGAGAGAAAACGGGGAATTACAGACCAGTTAGTCCAACATCGGTAGTGGAGAAACTGCTAAAATCAGTAATTAAAGATGGAATAGCAGCACATTTGGAAAGTGGTGAAATCATTGGACAAATCAGCATGGATTTATGAAAGGTAAATCATGTCTGACGAATCTTATAGAATTTTTCGAGGATGTAACTAGTAGAGTGGATAAGGGAGAACCAGTGGATGTGTTATATCTGGACTTTCAGAAGGCTTTCGACAAGGTCCCACATAAGAGATTAGTATACAAACTTAAAGCACACGGTATTGGGGGTTCAGTATTGATGTGGATAGAGAACTGGCTGGCATACAGGAAGCAAAGCGTAGGAGTAAACGGATCCTTTTCACAATGGCAGGCAGTTACTAGTGTGGTACCGCAAGGCTCAGTGCTGGGACCCCAGCTATTTACAATATATATTAATGATTTGGACGAGGGAATTGAATGCAACATCTCCAAGTTTGCGGATGACACGAAGCTGGGGGGCAGTGTTAGCTGTGAGGTGGATGCTAGGAGGCTGCAAGGTGACTTGGATAGGCTGGGTGAGTGGGCAAATGCATGGCAGATGCAGTATAATGTGGATAAATGTGAGGTTATCCACTTTGGTGGCAAAAACAGGAAAGTAGACTTTTATTTGAATGGTGGCCGATTAGGAAAAAGGGAGATGCAACGAGACCTGGGTGTCATGGTACACCAGTCATTAAAAGTAGGCATGCAGGTGCAGCAGGCAGTGAAGAAAGTGAATGGTATGTTAGCATTCATAGCAAAAGGATTTGAGTATAGGAGCAGGGAGGTTCTACTGCAGTTGTACAGGGTCTTGGTGAGACCACACCTGGAGTATTGCGTACAGTTTTGGTCTCCTAATCTGAGGAAAGACATTCTTGCTATAGAGGGAGTACAGAGAAGGGTCACCAGACTGATTCCTGGGATGTCAGGACTTTGATATGAAGAAAGACTGGATAGACTCGGCTTGTACTCGCTAGAATTTAGAAGATTGAGGGGGGATCTTATAGAAACTTACAAAATTCTTAAGGGGTTGGACAGGCTAGATGCAGGAAGATTGTTCGCGATGTTGGGGAAGTCCAGAACAAGAGGTCACAGTTTAAGGATAAGGGGGAAATCTTTTAGGACCGAGATGAAGAAAACATATTTCACACAGAGTGGTTAATCTCTGGAATTCTCTGCCACAGAGGGTAGTTGAGGCCAGTTCATTGGCTATATTTAAGAGTGAGTTAGATGTGGCCCTTGAGGCTAAAGGGATCAGGGGGTATGGAGAGAAGGCAGGTACAGAATACTGAGTTGGATGATCAGCCATGATCATATCGAATGGCGGTGCAGGCTCGAAGGGCCGAATGGCCTACTCCTGCACCTATTTTCTATGTTTCTATGAAGGCATTCCAATACTTCAACTTCCTCAGGAGACTGAGGAAATTTTGCATGTCTCGAATGAATCTTACAGATTTCTTTACATGCACTGTAAAAAGCATACTGCTCAATTACATCAGCTTGGTTTGCGAACAGCTCTGCCCAAGACCTCAATAAATTGCACAGAGTTGTAGATGTAGCCCAGTCCATCACAGTGATCAAACTTCCCACCATCGACTCCATCTGTACTTTATGCTGCCTTGAAAAAGTAGCCAACATAATCAAAGACTTGCCCCCAACCCAGTCATTCCTCCATTTCTCATCAAAATGTCTCCATTAAGAAAATCTTCAAAATGGTGCTTTCAGTCGGTGTTGCCAGCATCAGTATTTAATAAGCTTGCTGCCAACGTTGCCTTTTAGTGAGGTATATTCTTCAGTTTGGGTACTAAAGAATCCAGGCACAATGGGTGATAAGTTTTGGTTTCTCTGGTTACCCCCCCCCCCCTCACAGTGTATCTGTTCTTTAGATCACAATTTATTTATTGAGTCTTGGGCTATCGATGTCCGTAGATCTGGGCATTTTTCTACACGAGGCATGATTGTGCGGAGTCCACAAAAGCAATGCATTCACAATTAGCTCCTGAACTTCCTGGTTATTTTCATCAAATCTCTTTTGTTTCCTAATAGAGAGCACGATAGTCTCTTCATGTATGCCGATTATGCTTCAAAGCAGACTGCACACCCCATTTAGACTACACACACCATTAGATGGCAAACATCAGGCTGTTTGAGGTGAACTGACTGTGCACAATCATAGATTTGTTTAGAAGTGCGTTCTTTTGAATTATTTGACAACGATTTTCTTGCAGCAATGTTTCGGTTGCCATTTAGTGCTCATGGAGATGGATGGTACAAGGCAGTGGCTGCCTCGGCAGTCCTCGGGACTGTCCTAGTTTTGTGATGAATGCCCTTGGGTTCCTAGCAGAAATAATGGCATAATCCAGCAGGAATCAATGCCTAGAATTGAGGGTGTTGCCATGAGGCATTGCATAAGTTTTACGGACAAAGAAATGTGCTGTTTATAATGAAGGAGGGTTCTAATCATTTTGTCAGGAGGAAGACTCTGCTGGAATTGCATCTCATATTCTGTTTTCTTTGCTAATCACACCAATCATGTCAACTCTGCCACTGAAATCACAAAGTTATCCAGTCTTTTTCCTATTACATGTCAAGCCAGAGATGGATTGCATTAGAATTTTTATTTGGCCTCATTCATTGAACGAGCAGCATAATCATGCAGCTGGTAGAGCTGCTGACTCATAGCATCAGAGATGTGGGTTCAATCCGGAACTTGGGTACTGTCTGTGTGTAGTATGCACGTTCTCCCTGTGACTGTGCAGGTTCCCTTCAGGTGCTCTGGTTTCCTACCACATTACAAAGACGTGCGGGTTTGTAGGTTACTTGGTCTCTGTAAAGTACTCCTGGTGTGTAGGGCTTGGTGAGAAAATGGAGTAGCATAGAACTAGTGTGAACAGCTGTGTTCAAGAAGGAACTGTAGATGCTGGAAGTTCGAAGGTACACAAAATGCTGGAGAAACTCAGCGGGTGCAGCAGCATCTATGGAGCGAAGGAAATAGGCAACGTTTAGGGCCGAACCCCTTCTTCAGACTGATAGGGGGTGGGGGGGGGGGGGGGGGGGGGGGGGGGGGGAGTAGGAAGGAAAAAGGGAGGAGGAGGAGCCCGAGGGCGGGGGGATGGGAGGAGACAGCTCGAGGGTTTAAGGAAGGGGAGGAGACAGCAAGGGCTAGCAAAACTGGGAGGAATTCAAACGTTCATGCGTTGAACCCCCCCCCCCCCCCCCCCCCCCCCCCCCCCCCCCCCCCCCCATCAGTCTGAAGAAGGGTTTTGGCCCGAAACGTCGCTTATTTCCCTCGCTCCATAGATGCTGCTGCACCCACTGAGTTTCTCCAGCATTTTGTGTACCTTAGTGTGAACAGCTGATTGATGGCCTGTTTGGACTCAGGCTGAAAGACCTGTTCCCATGTTGTATCTCCAAACTAAACATTGCTTCCGCAGTTGGTGCATTACAGTGGGACTGGACATGACAGTCTTTGGAAAAAACAATTTCAAAGGAGCTTGCCATAACTTAAGTCAGTCAGCAGGTGGTGTACTTTACCAATAAGAAAGGATAAAGTCACAATTTCATGCTGGTATTTTGATCTGCTGGGTTGTTGTCCCAATAATCAAAATTCCCAATATTGATTATTATAGTAGATAAATGGAGTATTGAAAAGTACCATTTCATGGTAAAATGCCGAAGGTATAATGAGACAAGTATGATTAGATCATGAAAACAAATTAATAATCAAATGATGCATGTAGAACAGGATAATAGTTTTGTCAGTGCCAAACACAATAAAGTTCAAGTGGAACAGACTTAAGGGCCTGTCCCACTGACGCGACTTTTCAGCAACTGTCTTCGACCTTCAAGCTCGGGGGCACTTGACGGTTAGAACCTTCAGAGGGGTGAACCCTTGAAAAGCGCCTGGACCTGATGGTATACCCGGTCGTGTTCTAAAAACCCGTGCAGACCAACTGGCTGGAGTTTTGATGGACATTTTCAGCCTCTCACTTCTGAGGTCTGAGGTTCCCACATGTTTTAAAAGGTCATCAATAATACCGGTGCCCAAGAAGAGCAAGGTGACGTGCCTCAACGACTATCGACCAGTGGCACTAACGCCTGTGGTGATGAAGTGCTTTGAGAGGCTGATCATGGTGCAAATCAACTCACACCTCGATAAAAACCTGGACCCACTGCAGTTCACTTACCGCCAAAATAGATCAACGGTGGATGCGATCTCACTAGCTCTCCACTCCGCGCTGGACCACTTGGACAACAAAAACTCATATGTCAGGCTGTTATTCCTCGACTACAGCTCGGCATTTAATACCATCATCACCTCCAAGCTGGTTACCAATCTCTCAGGTCTGGGTCTCTGCATATCCCTTTGCAATTGCATCCTTCACTTCCTCATTCACAGACCAGTATTGGCGGAAATGTGTCGTCCACGATAACAATCAGCATGGGAGCACCTCAAGGCTGCGTGCTCAGCCCCCTGCTGTACTCACTCTATACTCATGACTGCATAGCCGGACATTGTGCGAACTCTATCATCAAGTTCGCCGAAGACACCACTGATGGGGACGAGTCAGGGAATAGAAGTGAGATCGACCGATTGACAAAATGGTGCCAGCACAATAACCTGGCTCTCAACACCAGCAAAACCAAGGAACTGATTGTGGACTTTGGAAGGGGTAGGATGGGGACCCATAGTCCCGTTTATATCAACGGGTCGATGGTGGAAAGGGTCAAGAATTTAAAATTCCTGGGCGTGCATATTTTCAAAGATCTCTCCTGGTCCGAGAACACTGATGCAATTATAAAGAAAGCACATCAGCACCTCTACTTCCTGAGAAGATCACACACACAGAGCAAAGGCGGGGGCCAGGGAAAGCGGGGGAGCACTGTCTGAAATTCACACGATGCAAAGCCAAGGTGAAACCCGCTTTGAACAGGAAGGTCAAAGACGGCTGGCACAGTGTACTTAGCCCTTTAAAAAGGGGGGGGGGGGGGGGGAGAAGGGGAGAAGGGGAGAATTTTTTAAGAAGCCAGACAACGTTCAATAAAGTTTAGCGTGCATTTCACATTTTGAGCATATTGAAACATTTTCCTCGGCCAAACTGAGGCCGCGAGTATGCGCAAACTTCTCTCAATAGACAATAGGTGCAGGAGTAGGCCATTCGGCCCCTCGAGCCAGCACCGCCATTCAATGTGATCATGGCTGATCATCCCCAATCAGTACCCCGTTCCTGTCTTCTCCCCATATCCCCTAATTCCGCTATTTTTAAGAGCCCTATCTAGCTCTCTCTTGAAAGCATCCAGAGAACCCGCCTCCACCGCCCTCTGAGGCAGAGAATTCCAGCATGAAGGAGAGTTACAGTGACCTCCTAGGACCACGTGTCGACCATGCTGCGAGTTTGTGGCGAGCGCAAACTCTTCTAAACTCGTAAATTACGTCGCCATAGTGGGACAGGCCTTCAAAGTTCTTACTTGATACATTTTGAAGCAAAAATAAATATTATATATAAAATATTAAGTGCCTACAAACGCTTGCAGTAACAAAAGGCAAACTCCAATTAAAACAGTGCTTTATACAACTGTATTTCTCAATGACAATCAGTATAACAGTAATAGAGGAAGAATTATCATAACATGAAAGTGCTTTGGTGGCATAACAGAAGTGATATAACTTGTCTAGGAATGAGCTTCTTAGTCAACTGAACTGTGAAACTCCAATAGTCCATGACCCTTTTTTTTTTTGAAATCCCGACACTTTCACCAGAGTCCCATTCCAATGTTTCCTACAACCTGCCTATTAGTCCCTATAAATTTGGACTATTGGAGACCCCCTGTTATAAGGCCCGTGTTTCTCATACTCCCTTTAAACTCACCAGGTTTTGCATGACAATAAAAAACTAAACTCAGCTGGTTCACTGAAAAATGTTTTACTGATTACTAAATTACTAATACAAATTAAAATTTAGGGGACGGTGATGCAGCAGTAAAGTCGCTGCCTTACAATGCTTGCAGCGCCGCAGACCCAGGTTCCACCTTCACTACAGGTGCTGTTTGTATGGAGTTTGAACATTCTCCCCGTGACCACGTGGGTTTTCTCCGACATCTTCGGTTTCCTCCCACACTCCAAAGACGTACAGGTATGTGGGTAAATTGGCTTGGTAAACATAAACATTGGCCCTAGTATGTGTAGGATAATGTTAATATGCAGGGATCGCTGGTCGGCGCAGACTCGGTGGGCTAAAAAGCCTTAAAACTATATAAGTAAAAAAAGGAAATGAAATCCCTGCTGTATCATGAGTTAAAAAAAGAATAGTTCAGACAGTCTCCCAGCATGTCATCACCAAAATCCTAAGAATACTGGATTATTGGAGTACTTATTTCTGTTCTGTTGCACTGAGTAGGAGCTTTGACAGAACAAAGTATAGATTTAGAGCCTTTAATGAATGGTTTCCATTAGAGGCATCCGAAGAATCCCAGCCATCAAAAGAATCTACAAAGTGCTGCCTCATGGCTATTGCATCCATCATCAAGGATTCCTACCATCCGGGTCATGCACTTTCCTCACTGCTACCATTGGGGAGGAGATATGGAAGCCCAAAGTCCCACAACACCAGGTTACGGAACAGCTACTTTCCTACAACCAAAAGGGTCATGAACTAACCTGTACGACCCAATATCCTACAACAGAACACAGCGACTGACATCTTGCAATACTGTGGCCTTATTTTATTCCAATTATGCTTTTGCACTAATGTCTTGTTTATTTCTTTGCAGAGTCTTTTAAAAATGTTATGTATAATTTGTTTCTTTATGCTTACATGTAACAGTACGGGTCCTTCAGCCCACAATGTCTGTGCCGAACACGATGCCATGACCATCTCTTATCTACTTGCACACAGTGGGGGCGCTGCAACCCGGCGCCCTATCAGCAGCGTGTCCGTTCTTTTCTACTTTTTTTTTTTTTTTTTAGTATGTTTTAATGTATGTTTTTAATGTTCCTCTGTGCGTTTTGTGTTGGGGGTGGTGTGGGGGGGTGAGGGGGAAACCGCTTTGGTCGCCTCCTCCATGGAGAGGCGACTTTTTCCAGGTCGCCTCCCCCGTGGCCTAACAACAAAAATCGGCGCTGCCTTTCCTGGAGACGCGCCCGGGGCTTCAGCGGTGGGCGCAGCGCGGACTCTCGGCGTGGAGCGGGCGAGCCCTCGCTGGGGCTCGCTGGAGGGGAGTGCTCCGTTTCGCTGGCCCATGGCAGCCGGCAGCCTGAAGCCGCGGTCTGCATAGCTCCAGCTGGCGCGGCATCTACAGCCCGGGATCTCACGTTTGGGACCCGGGGAGTAGAAGAAGCTTCCACCGCCAGCCCGCGGCCAACATCTACCGCGGGCGCGGTGGCGATTTACCATCGCTGGGGATCCCTGGAGTGGAGCTTCGTCTGTCGGCCCTGCAGTCTGCGGTGCTTCTGGCTGCGGCGCGAACTTTAAATCTTCGACAGCCGGCCTGCGGCCTACACTAGCCTGAAGCCGCGGTCTCCGATGGGGAAGAGCTGATCCTGGACTTACCTTGACTTTTACCTTGTCCTTTTACCATCTGGACGCCCGCAGCGATGGCTGCGGAGGGTTGAGGTCCCGACCACGGGGGAAAATGGAGGAGGACTGGCCAAATTCTGTGCTTTCCACCACAGTGATGAATGCTGTGGTGGATGTTTGTGTTAAATTTTTATTGTGTTTGTGTGTTCTTTATCATTGTACCGCTGCTGATAAATTCATTTCACTTGCACTTTATGTGCAATGTGACGAATAAAACTGATTGTATTGTATCCATATCCATATGCCTTTCCAAGTCTTAAATGCCACAATTATATCTGCCTCAACCACCTACCCCAGCAAACACAATCCAGACATTCACCACCCTCTGTATAAAAAAAGCTACTCCACAATCTCATTTAAACTTTGCCCCACTCACCTTAAACTAATGCCCTCTAGTAATTGATCTTCCATCCTGGGAAAAAGGTTCTGACTGCCGACGATATCTGTATCTCTATAATTTTATATTCTTCTATCAGGTCTCCCCAAGACCTCCGACAGTCCAGAGAAAACAATCTAAGTCAGTACAACCTCTTCCTCTAGCTTGTTCCGTGTAATCCAGGCATCATTGAGGTAGACCTCTACACCCTTTCCACCACCTCCACATCCTTCCTGTAATTGGGTGACCGCGACTGCTCAAAATACTCTAAATGCAACGTAACCAAAGTAATATAAAACTGCATCATGACTGTGATCTATACTCATAAAACTCTGATCTTGGATGCGTATTTGTGTGATGTTCGTGTGCTTTTCACATCTCCTCGAAAACACGACACGCCAACGGTGCAATCTTTACATATTCCGATAAGAGATTTACGCCATGTCAAAACTCGCCTTATTTAAAAATCTCATGAGTTAGTTATGAAAACGTTCACGTCTCAAATAACTTAGAAAATAGACGGGATGGTCTCGCTGATGATGTCACAATGGATCTAACGGCCTGCCTCTGCTCGCGCTGCGAGTGAGGTCACCTCTGTTATGTCTTCTGTACTTCTTGGCTTCTTAACTTTGTCACTTAGCGTTTTTAAACTGCTGCTCAGGTCGTGCAGCATGCTCCGCTGGGCTCCTTGAAGTTCTAGAACAGGTGGTCGTTATCGGGGGGGGGGAGATGTGGGTGTGTGTGCGGGACAGCGCGATGGGAAGGTGACCTCCAAAGGACACCCCCCCCACCCCACCCCAGGACCCAACAGGTCTCTCTTGATCTAGTGACCTCTAAATTCAAACATACTGTATTCAGTTTAGTTTATTGTCATGTGTACCGATGTACAGTGAAAAGCTATTGTTGCATGCTAACCAGTCAGCGGAAAGACAATACATGGTTACAAACGAACCAGTATATAGATCCATAAAAGAATAACGTTAGTGCAAGATAAAGCCAGTCTTTACCACTATCTGGGTGGGGGAAACTTTTAAAATCTATCCCCTGCACGGAGAACCCGACCTTTTCTCTGTCGGGTCTCCGTTGTCGTTGGGGCCTAGCACCGTGGAGCGGCCTCCAGCAGGAACGACCTGGGGCTCCAGTCGTGGAGCCTGCGGACCTACTCACCATCGCAGAGCTGGCCGAGTTTGGAGCGGGAGGAGCAGTGGTGGCGCGCTCCTGTGACCCGACCCCGGGGATTCGGAGGCTTACCGCAGGTCTGGTGGACAGTGACACCGGGAGCCCGCGGGTCCCTGCTGGGAGACCGCTTTTCGGGGCTTCCGCAACGGCGACTTCACCCACCCGAGTTGCGGGGCTGAAGAGTACCTGGAGCGGGGCCTTACATCATCGCCCGGCGTGGCTTGGAATGGCTGTGGGACTTTGCTAGCGCCCGCCGGGGGCTCCAACAACAAGACCCGGAGCGTGGCCTTGCATCACCCGGCACGGCGTTAATGGCCGCGGGACAATTACCATCACCCGCCGGGGGCTTTGACTCTGACATCGGGAGGGGAATGGGGAGTGCAGGGGAGATATAAGTATTTGCCTTCCATCACAGCGAGGAGGAGATGCGCTGTGATGGATGTTTGTGTAAATTGTGTTGTGTCTTGGTTCTTTCTTGTGTGTATGACTGTAGAAACAACATTTTGTTTGAACCTCAATGGGGTTCAAATGACAAATAAATTGTATTGTATTGTATTGTATCTACTCATGTTGCCACTTTCAGGGAGTTATGTCTTGGACCCCAACATCCCTTTGTACATCAATGCTGTTAAGGGTCATGCCATTAATTGTATATTTCCCCTTACATGCAACTTCCCAAAGTACAGCACCTCACACTTGCTTGGAGTAAACTCCTTCGGCCACTTCTCCGCCCATTTCTGTAGCTGGTCTGTATCCTGGTGCATACCTCGACACCTTTCCACAGTTTGCGACTCCAGAAGTCTTGCTCTCATCTGTGAATTTACTAACCAACCCGTCTATGCTTGTGTCCATGTCAGTTATATATATCACAAATAGAGGTCCCAGCACAGATCCCTGTGGAACTCCACTCGTCACAGACCTCTATCCTGAATAGTGTCTATCCACAACTGTCTTCTATCAGTAAACAAGTTTGAAACACATATGACCAAATCACTGTTAATCTCGTACACCTTACACCCCTGGATTAGCCTATCATGGGGATATTATCAAATGCCTTACTAAAATCCTTGTAGACAATATCCACCGCCCTACCCTCACCTTTGTCGCCTCCTCATACACTCAACCCTGCCCTGTCTAAAGCCATGCTGACTTCCTTTATTAACCCATTCTCTTCCAAATGGAATTAAATCCCGTCTTGAAAAATCCTCTCCAATAGCTTCTCTACCACCGACACAAGGCTCACCAGCCTATAATTCCCTGGATTCTCTTGTGGCTCTCAACAACCTGGGATAAATCTCATCAAGTCCTGGGGATTTATCCACCTTAATACTTTTTAAGAGCCACAACACCTTAATTTCAAACTTCCCATGCTTATTAGTATTCTTCACACTGATCTCACTGTCCATGCGATGTCGCTGCTAGCAAAAAAAATTCCTGCAACGGTACCTCACCATATTTGCACATTTGGCAACAAACACGACTTAACTTGAGGTTGCCAAGGTGTGTACGTTTACAGATAAAACATTCAATGTGGACAGGAGATCAAAAGAGTGTGTTTCCCCACATATCTAAAAACTGTGAATAACACAATGTTGAAAAACAAAGTGCTCACTTTCTTACAGGATTTTCTACATTTTAACCATATTCTAGCATTTGGCTTTACGTACTTTAAAATTAAAAACTAAAACTAGTTTGCAGCATATAATGGAGGCCACAGAGACTCAAATTTAAAAAAATCAATAGAAATCAATAAGTGTTCAGCTGCTTAGTACCCTTGATAGAATTGTGCCATTGTTTCAATTAATAAAAATTTAAGCAGCTTGGTATGAAAGCTGGAAACTAGATTGAGGAGATTTTGCCAAAAGCTCTCAGCGCTAATCTACAGCAAATACTTGCAAAGAATAACCATAACACCTGACTGTGAAAAACACATGCTGCAGAGAACAGGTTCATCATTCATGCAAAATAGCACACAAAAGGATCACATTTTATAATCACACAATATCACGAAACAATTTACAACCAATTAAGTACTTCTGAGTTGTCAGATCTAATCTAGAAAAACAGTAACCAAATTTTACACAGCAAGGCTAGAAAAATAAGTAGTTGGATAATGATCATAACATCTGTTTTAGTGCAGACAAAATGCTGGAGTAACTCAGAGGCAGCATCTCTGGAGAGAAGGAATGGGTGACATTTCAGATGGAGACCCTTCTTCAGACTGAGGTCAGGGTAGAGGGAGATACAGAGATAAGGTGTGAAAACAAGACAAATCTTCTGAATTTGTAGTGGACAGGGCAGTACCCTGCATATTGCCAACTTGGATGTGTTGTGCCCCCTTAAAACTGTCTAGTGAAGGTGATTTGACTATATTGTTGTCTAGTTTAGTCCATTCCCTCAAGGTTCTTACAAAGAATGAGTTCTTATAAATATCTGTCCTGGCGAATGGGATTTCTATTTGCATATCATTTCCTTCTTGTTCTCCTTTCTGTTGAGTACGACGATCCCCTTTTGAATCTTGTACAACACGGCTAGTCTGTTCCTTGACCTTCTTGTTTCCAGTGTTTCCCACCAGATCAGACAGCATCGAGATGACACTGCTACCTCTATTGTAGTTCCCGATGCAAAAGCTGGCTGCTTTCCTCTGTACCCCTTCTAGTTTGTTGATATGACCAGTTTTGTATGGGTCCCAGGCGCATGTAGCGTATTCCAGTAAGGTTTTAACCAATGTTGTATATGCTGTGGTTTTCACTTCCATTGGGCAGAACCAGAGGTTTCGTGTGGTCCACGTGTTCCCTCCACCAAAGCTTGTTATCAAGATGAACTCCAAGGTTTGGTTGTGAACTTGTATGATGAAGTATTTGTCCATAGAGACGTAGTCTCGAGTCGGTGGTTTCTTCTTGTTTGAAATTACCATAATTGAGCATTTGGTTTGGTTGAAGCTAATCTTCCATGTGTTTTGCCATAATTCCAAGGACTTACGGTATTTTTGTAAGGAGTTTATATCCTCTACCTCAGTGACAGGTGTATATACAAGACAATCTGCTAAGAGTCTTGTTTTACAATGTATGTGTTCAGGTAGATCATTAATGTACGCCAGGAACAACAGTGGTCCGAGGACCGTGCCTTGCGGTACTCCTGTTCTTGTTCTTCTGAAGAAATGTTTCTTTCACAGGCCACGCTCTGCATCCGGTTTGTGAGAAAGTCCCTAATCCAGTTATGTTGACTATTTGTGATGCCATAGTAATCTAGTTTTCCTAGGAGCCTTTCATGAGGAACTTTATCGAATGCTTTCGAAAAGTCCAGGATTGCCATATGTATAGATTTCCCCTTATTTAATGCCCTTGTGATGTCATCAATAGTGGTAATAAGTTATGTTTCCGTTGAACGTTTTGCTCTGAAGCCATGTTGTGAGTCCACCAGTATCCTATTCTTTTCGAAATGGTCCATGATGTGAAAGTGTATGATATGTTCCATGATCTTACATGTAACACTAACTCAAAGGGGATGGAGATCAAGGAAAATAGAGTAGATTATTGTTAGCTGGAAGAAGCTAACAACAAAGCAAAGATAAAATATAATTGGAGACAGTCAGACTAGTCAGAGATCTGGGAAAGGGGAGGGATGGAGAAAGAGGGAAACTAAGGGTTACTTGAAGTTAGAGAAGTCAATGTTTATACTGCTTGAGTTAAGCTGCCCAAGTGAAATATGAGGTGCTGTTCCTCCAATTTGCATTGGCCTCACTCTGACAATGGAGGAGGCCCAGGACAGAAAGGTCAGTGTGGGAATGAGAGAGGGAGTTAAAGTGTTTAGCAATCGGGAGATCAGGTAGGTTTAGGCAGACTGAGCTGAGGTGTTCAGCAAAACGATTGCCGAACCTGCGCTTGGTCTAGCCAATATATAGTTTACACCTGGAACAGCAGATACAGTGGATGAGGTACAAGTGAACCTCTGCCTCACCTGAAAAGACCGTTGGGGTCCTTGGGCAGAGTAGAGGAAGGAGGTATAGGGACAGGTGTTGCATCTCGTGCAGTTGCTGGGGAATGTACCTGGGAAGGGGGTGGTTTGTGTAGGAGGCGACGATTTAACCAGGGAGTTGCGGAGGGAATGGTCTCTGCGAAAAGCGGAAAAGAATGGAGATGGGAAGATGTGGCTAGTGGCGAGATACCGTTGGAGGTGGCAAAAATATCAGATGATTATGTGCTGGATGCGACAGCTGATGGGGTGGAAGGCGATGACTAGGGGGACTCTGTCCCTGTTGCGACGAGGAGGGGGGGTCCCGCTGAGTTACCACCATATACTCGGTTTAAACCAGCATCTGCAGTTCCTTTCTTTTAGTGATCTTGACTGAGAAATATATAGTGACTGAATCACTGCCTTTCAAAGTGTCATGGGATGCACTGCATTAGCCGAGACGGCAGAAGAGATCAGTTTAAATGCTCCATTCAAAAGACTGTACCTTTGACATAAACCAAAAATTCATATTTGTATCTGATATGGGACTTAAAACAACTTTGTCAATACAACCACATGCGAGTCAATATTGATCAAACACAAATCAGGATTTACTTAAAACTAGATTGTGTACATTGTACTAAATGGCTCTGCAGGTAGCACTTTCGTCTCTGAATCAGAGTTGTGAATTTAAGTCACACTCCAGGGACTCAAGATCAGAAATTTAGCTTGGCACTCCAGTGTACTACAGAGGATATTACCATTACTCAACTGTGATGTTTCTACTTGTGACTACACTTCAGAAAGTATTGAAAAGGTTGTAAAATGCTTTGAAATATCCTGAGAGTGGGAAAGGTGCTACATGAAACAAAGCTTCCTTTTAATTAAAATACAAAAATATGTACTGCCGGCTTAAAGTTGCAAGCTAGGATATTGAAATTAAACGCTTGACGATGGAATTGTTGGCTGTAATAGAAATAGAGAGCACATCAAGACTGGGATGAGGGGAGACCTATACAAAGTCATAGGTTGACCTTTGATGCATCAGGTAATAAATACAGAAAATAGATGCCAGAGTAGGCCATTCGGCCCTTGGAGCCACACCGCCATTCAATATGATCATGACTGATCATCCAAAACCAGTACACTGTTCCTGCTTTCTCCCCATATCCCTTGATTCCGTGAACCTAAGAGCTATACAGAGCCCTCCATAATGTTTGGAACAGAGGCCCATCATTTATTTATTTGCTTCTGTACTCCACAATTTGAGATTTGTAATAGAAAATAATCACACGTGGTTAAAGTGCACATTGTCAGATTTTATTAAAGGGTATTTTTATACATTTTGATTTCACCAGTTGATTTCACCCCCCCCCCCCCCCCCCATTTCAGGGCACCATAATGCTTGTCACACATGGCTTCACAGGTGTTTGTAATTGCTCAGGTGTGTTTAATTGCCTCCTTAATGCAGGTATAAGAGCTCTCAGCACCTAGTCTTTCCTCCAGTCTTTCCATCACCTTTGGAAACTTATTGCTGTTTATCAAAATGAGGACCAAAGTTGTGCCAATGAAAGTCAAAGAAGCTATTATGAGATTGAGAAACAAGAATAAAACGGTTAGAGACATCAGCCAAACCTTAGGATTACCAAAATCATCTGTTTGGAACATCATTAAGAAGAAAGATAGCACTGGTGAGCTTACTAATCACAAAGGGACTGGCAGGCCAAGGAAGACCTCCACAGCTGATGACAGACAAATTTTCTCTATAATTAAAAAAAACCAAAAAACACCTGCCCGACAGATCAGAAACACCCTCCAGGAGTCAGGTGTGGATTTGTCAATGACCACTGTCCGCAAAAGACTTCATGAACAGAACTACAGAGGCTACACTGCAAGATGCAAACCACTGGTTAGCCGCAAAAATAGGACGGCCAGAATACAGTTTGTCAGGAAGTACAACCACAGTTCTGGAAAAAGGTCTTCTGGACAGAGGAGATGAAGATTAACATATCAGAGTGATGGCAAGAGCAAAGTATGGAGAGAAGGAACTGCCCAAGATCCAAAGCATACCACCTCATCTGTGAAACACGGTGGTGCAGGTGTTATAGCCTGGGCATGTATGGCTGCTGAAGGTACTGGCTCACTTATCTTCATTGATGAGACAACTGCTGATGGTAGTAGCATAATTAATTCTGAAATGTATGGACATATCCTATCCTATCTGCTCAAGTTCAAACAAATGCCTCAAACTCATTTGCCATTCTACAGCAAGACAATGATCCCAAACATACTACTGAAGTAACAAAGGAGTTTATCAAAGCTAAAAAATGATCAACTCTTGAGTGGTCAAGTCAATCACCCGATCTGAACCCAATTGAGCATGCTTTTTATATGCTGAAGAGAAAACTGAAGGGGACTAGCCCCCAAAACATGCAGAAGCTAAAGATGGCTGCAACACAGGCCTGGCAGAGCAACACCAGAGAAGATAACCAGCAACTGGTGATGTCCATGAATCAGTTTTCAAGCAGTCATTGCATGCAAAGGATATGCAACAAAATACTAAATATGACTACTTCCATTTACATGACATTGCTGTGTCCCAAACATTATGGTGCCCTGAAATGGGGGGGACTATGTATAAACACTGATAATTTCTACATGGTGTAACCAAAATGTATAAAAATGGCCGTTATTAAAATCTGACACTGTGCACTTGAAAACACATGTGATTTTTTTCTATTACAAATTTCAAATTGTAAAGTACAGAGGCAAATAAATAAATGGTGGGTCCTTGTGCCAAACATTATGGAGGGCACTGTATATAACTCTCGCTTGAATACATTTTGAATCTTTGAATTATTAACCTTTCCCAAATAAAGTAATTGGGTCTCTCCAGGCCCCTTGCCTAGAAAATTCAGGATAAAGAACTTTATCTCATTCGTGAATAGCTGTCCTGTTTTGATGTTTTAAACCACCACCTAACCGGGGCTGAACATCACTGGAGCATATGTTAGATCAGAAAGGATTTTGTATTTCTCTGTGAGATAACCTCTCATTCTAAAATAAACTATCTACTTAGTATTCAGAACTTCCCCACATAAACAGTTATTTCGCAAATCAAATCTGGTGAATCTTCTCTATACTCAACACAAATGTATCTTTCCTTTGGTAGCGACTAGATCTGTTCACAATACCATAGGTGAGGTCCTACCAGCACCCTCAATAATCAAAGCAAGGCATCTTTACTCTTGTATTCAAATTTCCTTACAATCAGGTCAAATTTACCATTTGTCTTACTTTTTCATGTAGTGAAATAGTGCAGTTGTAACTCATCAGAATTATTGCCAGAAGGGTCCCGAAATGTTGTCTATCCATGTTCCCTGGAGATGCTGCCTGACCTACTGAATTAGTTGAGTTTAATTATTTTGACAAAACATGCAACATGCAATAAGAAGATAAGAGGAATTCACAGATGCTGGAATTTTGTGTAGAACAGTGCTGGAGTAACTCAGTAACTCAGTGATTCAGGGAGCATCGCTATGCTTCCTGTCTGTATTCCACACATTTTGCTTTTCATCTCTGGCCTTTGACCAAAAATCTGCCAATCTAAAACCCGTCTGACATGTATCCACCTATCTCTTGCCAGAATTTGTCATGTTTTGTCAAGTTTAGTAATTTTAGACAATTCGGGCCTGCACCACCATTCAATGTGATCATAGTTGATCATCCACAATCAGTACCCAGTTCCTGCCTTCTCCCCATATCCCCTGACTCCACTATATTTAAGCGCCCTATCAAGCTCTCTCTTGAAAGTATTCAGAGAACCAGCCTCCATCACCCACCGAGGCAGAGAATTCCACAGACTCACAACTCTGTGTGAAAAAGTGGTTCTGGACTCCCCCAACATCGGGAATAGGTTTTCTGCCTCTAGAGTGTTCAAACCCTTAATAATCTTATATGTTTCAATAAGATCCCCTCTCTTCCTTCTAAATTCTAGAGTATACAAGCCTAGCCACTCCATTCTCTCAGCATATGACAGTACCGCCATCCCGGGAATTAACCGTGTGAACCTAAGCTGCATTCCCTCAATAGCAAGAATATCCTTCCTCAAATTAGGGGCCAAAACTGCACACAATACTCCAGGTGTGGTCTCACTAGGGTCCTATACAACTGCAGAAGAACCTCTTTGCTCCTATACTCAACTCCTCTTTTATAAAGGCCAATATGCCATTCGCTTTCTTCACTGCCTGCAATACCTACATGCTTACTTTCATTGATTGATGAACAAGGACCCCCAGATCCCGTTGTACTTCCCCTTTCCCCAACTTGACACCACTTAGAAAATAATCTTCCTTCCTGTTTTTGCTACCAAAGTGGATAATCTCACATTTATCCACATTAAACTGCATCTGCCATGCATTTCCCACTCACCCAACCTGTCCAAGTCACCCTGCATTCTCATAGCATCCTCCTCACAGTTGACACTGCCACCCAGTTTTGTGTCATCTTCAAATTTGCTAATGTTACTTTGAATCCCTTCATCTAAATCATTGATATATATTGTAAATAGCTGCGCTCCCAGCATCGAGCCTTGCGGTACATGCCTGCCATTCTGAAAGGGACCCATTAATCCCTACTCTGTTATCTGTCTGCCAACCAATTTTGCACAATGTGATCAAGGCAACTCCAGACCTATAGCACATGGTTAACAGTTAAATGAATTCTAAAATGACTCCACATGCCACTTAATCCTGGGGCAATTAAATATAGCTTTGGTCTAGCCAGTGATTCCTTCACTCTGTAAATTAATAAATTATCAGCAGTACTCTGCCTTCATCAAGTTGACTGCTGAGATCATATTCACACGACACGTGTTAGATGCTTTTCATCCTTGTTGTCAAGTGCTCCATTGAAGACGCAAGTTATTTGTAATTTGATGTGTTCTCTTGCCGTGGAGCTATTTACAATCAGGATTTCTTATCATTTTATGCTGGATGCATTTCTTTGCAAATCCTTGAATTTTTATACCAGTCTTGTATATCCACAGCAACCAAGAACACAATCCTTTGATAAGGAATATTCAGAATACAGAGCCAAGAGAACCTATTGATTAGTTTTTTTATGAAACTGTGATTTACCATTTCTGAACTCTACTCCAAGCCCTTAATCATTCATGTTTACACTTCTCAAAAATGCTAGGTATTTACATTCTCCCTGCTTTATCCCAGTAATTAATTCAGTCTCTGCCACTAACCATTTGCCAACTTTCCTCATCGGCTCACTCTTCAGAAAATTAAGCTAGATCATTGTCCTCCCATAAATCCAATCTACTAATCTGTAATTAATAGAAAAATAGTGTCAATGGTTTCGGTCAAAGCAGCTGAATCTTATCCTTTAAGAGCACCCACTGTGCCTTCTAGTGGCAGTCATTGTATCAATCAGTACCAAACAGTAAAGTCAACATTCCTTTTCCTTCCGCCACAAAACAATGAAGTCAAACTTATTTATCCAAGCCTGTTCAGCAGGACGGGAGAACATTTATTCAAACCAGAGTTTTTAAATTTAAAAACCCAAGATATTGATAAATGTTGATGTGTTAAATGAGAGCTAGTGAATGAATGGAAGAATGTCAGACAAGTAATTCAAACTTTTATATTTGCCCTTCAAGTAACAACAGAAAAGTTATATTAAGTTTTAGCTTTAATTTAAAATTAATGTTAATTTTTGGCATCCAAAATTCATAATTCATCAACCCATACAACACAAATTACAGATATTCCCATTATTTCTACATGGCCATCAATTGGTAGTACAATTACGTAAGTCATAGAGTGATACTGTGTGGAAACAGGCCCTTCAACGACCAACATGTCCCAGCTACACTAGTCCCACCTGCCTACATTTGATCCATATCCCTCCAAACCTGTGCTATCCATGTGCCTGTCTAACTGCTTCTTAAACATTGGGATAGTCCCTGCCTCAACTACCTCACCTGGCAGCTTGTTCGATACACCCACCACCCTTTGTGAGAAAAATTTACCCCTCAGATTCCTATTAAGTCTTTTCCAATTCACCTTAAACATATGTCCCATGATACACCTAATCTGGGCAAGAGATTTAGTGCATCTACCCCATCTATTTCTCTCATGATTTTATACACCTCTATAATATCATCCCTCATCCTCCTGCGCTCAAGGAGTCCCAGTCTACTCAACCTCTGTTTATAGCTCAGACCCTCTAGTTCTGTCCATATCCTCGTAAATCTTCTTTGTACTCCCTCCACAAAATTAAAATATCTTTAAATATGAGAACGTACTCCTCCAGTAAGAAAAATATTTGGTTTATTAGACAAAATAACATAACATTTCTAAATACTAAGTAAATACCAAGGTCTTGAAAATCAATTAGCCAAGCAACAGACTTACCGGTCAACAAGTTTCTTCGCAAATCCAAAATCTGTAAGTTTTATATGACCATCTCTGTCCAGTAAAATATTTTCTGGTTTTAAATCTCTGTAAACAATATCTTTGGCATGTAGATACTCCATTGCACACACAATCTCTGCAGAGTAAAAAAGTCCAGAACTATTGTTGAAACGTCCCAAGTTACGCAAGTAAGAAAACAGTTCACCTCCAGGCACATATTCCATTAACATATATAAAAAGCATTCATCATGATGTGTCCAGTACCTGCAATTAAAAACAAAGCCAAGAGGTTAGATTGGGATGAGTTTGCGTAGTGGGCAAATGCAATGATTTGTCACTGAAAAATATATCAAAAGATAAAATGAAATTAAGAACAAAATCTTTAATTTTATCAAATCAGTGGCCTTGAACAAAATTCACATAATAACATTCCCGTCTCTTATCCAAAGGACAGGAGCTAACCAGCTACAATATATCTATCTCGATACTCAATACAATGACTCAAGTGTGCAGTTACAGAACCACGCAACAACTAGACAACCAGTGTGTAGAAATTAAACTTCAGTATTATAATACAGAAGTCAACAGATTTTAAATAAAACTCACGTGCTGCAAAGTTTGTTAAAAATCAGACTTGCATGTTAAATGTATGAAAGGCATGATGTTTAGTAGCTGAAGCGTCTATATGTGCGATAGTATGTGAACTGCTATCAATCAATACTTGCATAATAAAGTTTTATAATTCAAATTCAGCATTTATAAGCACAGTAGATTCTTTCTGATCAGATATTGAAATGTCCTTAGAGTCATAAGAGATAAACAGCATTGAAACAGGCCCTTTGGCCCAACTTGCTCACATCGGCCAATATGTCCCAGCTCCAGTAGTCCTACTTGTCTGTGTTTGGCCTAAATTTCTCCAAACCTGTCCTAACCATGTACGTCGAACTGTTTCTTAAACATTGAGAATAGTCCTTGCCTCAACTACCTCCTCTGGCAGCTTGTCAATGTACTTAACCACCTTTTGTGTGAAAGTTTTACTCCTCAGATTCCTATTAAATCGTTTCCCTTTCATTTTAAACCTGTTCAGGAAATAACAATTCAATTTAAAGTTTTATTTGTATCCAGCGGTCCACATCGAGAAAGCAGAAGAAGAAAATAGAGTTTTAACAACCTGCCTAAAATACGTATGTCGTATAAGTACAACCTTTAGATAGACAAAATCATCAAGCTTACTTACAGTTTTATAAGAAATGGATGATGGATTTCTGTTAATATGCTTTTCTCATTGTGTACATGCTGCTCCTGCTTAAGGCGAATTACATCGGGAATGCTCATCACTTTCAAAGCACGATATTCTCTCGTCTTTTTGTCTTTGACCAACAGAACCCGTCCAAAGGTTCCAGTCCCTACAAAAAGCATAAGAATGGTCAGTCCTCCAATAAGAAATTCACACAGATTACATTAACTGAACTTCCCAGATTTTTTGTTTAAATCTACAATTTTCAAGTTGGCAATAAGATGTTTTTAATTTAGCTCCAGTTACTTCAAGCTGCATAACTTTCCTGGCACTCGGGTGCGTCGCATAACCTTTCAAACACAAGAAGGGTCTTGACACGAAACGTCGCCTGTTCCCTCTCTCCATAGATGCTGCCTCACCCGCTGAGTTTCTCCAGCATTTTTGTCTACCTTCCATTTTTCCAGCATCTGCAATTCTTTCTTAAACAAGTACAACTATAGGGCCTGTCCCACTTTTATGACCCAGCTTTAAGCGCCTTGAGTATTAGAAAGGCGCTATATAAATCCCATCCATTATTATTATTATTATTGTTTTCTTTGCTACACAATGTGTGGCTTTTCAGTGCTAGATGAACTCAACAGTACTTCTGGGTTGTGCTATACATTAAATGTTTTGGAAAGCCACACCATGCACAATGCTGTTCAGGATCACAATGCCATACATTCCATCAGCTAGGCCATTAGATGTTGATACTGCTGCTATAGATACGGACTTTGCTGCAGCAGACCAGTCCTTTGGTTGCAACGTTCTCCTCATTGGTCAGAGCACTTTGAGAGGCATAGATAGGGTAGACGGTCAGAATCTTTCTTCCCAGAATGGGAAAGACAAAATACATCAGGAATGCTCATCACTTTCAAAGCACGATATTCTCTCATCAAAGATCTCGGAGAATATCCATGAAGGTCACGGGGAGAACGTACAACCTCCTTCCAGACAGCACCCATAGTCGGAATCGAACCCGGGTCTCTGGTGCCGTAATCACTGAAAGGCAGCAACTCTACCGCTGCGCCAGTGCCACCCTTGACCAGCGGGACAGTTATGTGCGGATGCTATTCATAGATTATAGCTCCGCCTTTAACACCATCCACCCCCATAAACTAGTCACTAAGCTGGACCACCTGGGCCTCAACACACACCTGAGCAGCTGGGTCCTGGACTTTCTCACCGGCCGACCACAGACTGTGCGCATGGGGAGGCAGGTCTCCTCCAGCATCACCTTGAACATCGGTGCACCACAGGGCTGTGTGTTGAGCCCCTTCCTTTTCTCCCTCTACACTCTCGACTGCAAACCCACCCACGAGGCCAACACCATATTTAAGTTTGCAGATGACACCATCGTGGTAGGCAGGATCACGAGTAACAACGAGGCCGCCTACAGGACAGAGGTAGAGAACCTGGTGAGCTGGAGCCGTGAGAACAACCTGATCCTCAACGCAAAAAAAACAAAGGAGATGATCCTGGACTTCAGGAGGAGACCGAAGACCTTCGTCCATCAGCCCATCACCATTAACGGCGAGACAGTGGAGGCTGTGCAGAACATCAGGTACCTCGGGGTCAACATCAGCCACGACCTGACCTGGACCGTCAACACCACGGCGACGGCCAAGAAAGGACAACAAAGGCTTCACTTCCTGAGGTGCTTGAAGAGGGCACGTCTCCCACAACAGCTGCTGGTGAGCTTCTACAGGTCAGCCATCGAGTCAGTTCTTACATACTGCATCACAGTATGGTACTCTGGCTGTACCGCAGAGAACAGGAAAGCTCTCCAACGCGTCATCAAGACTGCTGAGAGGATCACTGACACCCAGCTCCCCAGTCTGGAGGACATCTACCGGACCCGCTGCATCCGGAGGGTCAAGGGCATCCTTAGAGACAGCACACACCCTGGACACTGTCTCTTCACCCTTCTGCCCTCAGGAAGACGATACAGGATACTGAGCGCCCGCACGACAAGACTGAAAAACAGCTTCTACCATAGAGCTGTGACACTACTGAACTCTATCCCCCTCCCACATTGATCCCCCCCCTCTCTCTCACACACCCGCCAATACTCCTGTATGTTTATGGTTATAGTTAAATTTTTTAATAGTTCTTTTTTTTTTAATTGTATTTTTATACTTATATTCCTGTGCAGCTGGAGGCCTGCTCCAACAGAATTTCGTTGTCTTGTACAATGACAATAAAGATTATCTTCATCTATCTTCATCTTAACGCAGTTTTATGTTCTAGACGTATTTGATATGTGATGGCAGATAAAAAATTAAGTAAGATTTCACAAGATATCTGGCTAGAAACCAGTCATTCAGCCAAGCCAGTGAATTCTACATTTCATGATGCACTCATCTTTCTTCAACAAAACCCATCAGCATTTTAAGTCCCCCTCCCATTCCCAACCTTTCTGTCCTGGGCCTCCTCCATTGTCAGAGGCCCAGCGCAAATTGAGAAGTTGCTGAATACTATCAAACTTCCAGCAGAGGTTGCCAGCATGTTGTTTCAAGTGAAAAACCATGGCTCAGAACATCCAGTGGAAGGATAGGTGTAAACACCTGAAACATGAACCTTTTCTCTCTCCGTAGGGGTTGCCTGAACAGCCGAGTTTCTCAGCAATTTTCACCAGTTTTTAAATCTTGTTCACTCAAGTTTTCTTATGTTAGACACAGGAAATTGCAGATAACGGAATCTTGAGCAAAATACAAGTTGAAGGGAGACCTTAGCGGGTCAGATAGTATCTGGGGATGGAATGGACAGATAATGTTTCAGGCCAGGACCCTTCTTCAGACTGAATGGTGTACTGGGGGGAAAGCTGGAAAAAGTGGCAAGGTGGGACAAAACCTAGCAAGTGATAAGCGGCTACAGGTAAGGGAGGTGTGATTGGTAGATGGGTCGAGTAAGTGATAAAGGCTACAGGTGACGAGGGTTCAAAAGGGTGGGGAGAGAAGAGGTGAATATAAAGCCAGAGAGAAGGATATGGGTGAAAGGGGATGAGGTGGAGACAGAGGGTTGAATAAAAAGGGATATTCGGGGATGAGAGATGAGGGGGAAAGAGCATGATGACTGTGGGGGCTTGGGAGTAATGCATGCACAATGGGTTGGGGGTATCATTTGAAATTAGAGAACTCCCTGTAAGCTACCCTAGCACAAACAGTTCCGTGTGTTTGCATGTGACCTCACTCTGGCAATAGAGGACGCATGACTACTCAAAGTTGACAAGCATTTGGGACGGCAATAACCACATCTTGTTTGCTCCCAAGTTTGTTACTTGGGAGCACATGGAAGCCCAGCATATCCAGAAAATTACCCCACAAACTGCTTACAAGATACAAGATACCTCATCCCACTGGTGGAAGGGGCTGCAGACCCAGAGGTCTCATCAATCACCCCAGAATGCAGAGAAAATGCATGGAAGGAAGTTACCTGCGATAAACAATCAGGAGGGGAAAGAAGTAAAAAGGATGATTTAGCTGACAGCTTATTTTTTATTTGCTGAATGCAATCACATGCAAATACCACAATCAAGTGCATTTAATGGTGTTATTGAGTGTGACTAATGCTAGGGTGATGGCCTGAAAGTTGCTTAAAATGTCAGCAGTTCCATGCCAAAATACTTATCAGCGCAAGTATCACCAAGTTTGGGATTCTAACATGAAAGCTGAAGTGTGGAACTTGTTGGGGATCTTTAGTCAGTAATTTCCCATCTGTGCTCTGTTCCTGGAGTCTTCACGGGATTCAGCAGCAGCCCATGAAACTTGCAGCAATTCTCCAGATGCCACGTTGGGGAATCAGCCAACATGCCCCAGTTAGACCGAGAGGAAAAACAGCAGGTGCATTCATTTGAATGGTTGGAAGCATCTGAAACGAACCCAGCTAAGTAAATTGTGATTTGAATTTTGCTTCAATGCTTTTAATTATTTTAAAAATACTTGGTGCTTACAGAATATTTAACATTGGTTTGATTTTTTGTAAATGTTTTTGAATATTCAGATATTCAAAAGCATTAAAACTCTCCAAAGATTGATTACAAATATTTTTCCCCAATGAAAAAAAGGGGGGGGGGGGGGGTAGAAAATCATTCCCATCTGGATAGGAGATCCCAGTCTTCTAGTGTTACAGGGTCAATACTGCAAATTATTTATTTTTGTTGAAAATCCCACTTGCAAAAGGCAGAAAATTCCCAATTTAAATGGGAGAAAAATAAAGCTGGTTTTAAGTATGATTCCAAAGATTTTAACAAGCAATTCCAGTTAAAGAACCAATTCATATGTAGTCTAATGCCTGTACTATACTTTAATCATCTAACAGGAAACTGGAATATAAAATCTTAACCACAAAAACAATCCATAATTTAGTATGAATAATCTCCATGATCAACTGATTAATGGGATATTTTCTACAAGAGAAATTACATCTTAGCAAATTTAATAGGACCTTCATCCACTCGAGAGATTTGCACACAAAAACAATTACATTGTCACTCCGACAAAGTACTAAGGAAGTGCTAAAATGTTGCATGTACTGCCTTTAGTTTGTAGACAAATCGAGGTTCCATCAACTTTCTCATATGGTTGCAAAATATCTCATGATACTGCATTGTCCCTGGTGTTTTGGGAAACATTTATCCTTAAAACAAACCTTACAAGGAGAGGAATGACAGTTCTTGGGACAACTGGATGGAGGCTCTAGCTGGAACGGGCCTCTATGGGACTATGAAATGCCCATCTAAGTTAGCCCCATTTGTCTACATTAGGCCTGCATCCCTCTAAACCTTTCACCTTATCTACACACCTTCACAAGGTCACCTACTCTCAAGGAATACATTTCCAGCCTGCCCAACCTCTCACTATAACTCAGGAATCGAGTCCTGGAAACATTCTTGCAAATCTTCTTTTGCACTTTTTCCAGCTTAATGACATATTTTCTATAGCGGGGTAACCAAAACTGTAAAAATGTTTCATGTGCAACTTGACCAACGTCTTTTAATTTAGTTTAGAGATACAGCGCGGAAGCAAGCCCTTCAGCCCACCAGGTCTCCACCGACCAGTGATCCACGCATATTAACACTATCCTACAGCCTAACCCACCCAGGTCAATCAAGACGCCCATCTAAGTTAGCCCCATTTGTCTACATTAGTCCTGCATCCATCTAAACTGGTCACCGAATCTACACACCTTTACAAGGTCACCCCTTAGTCTCCTACTCTTAAGGAATACATGCCTTGGAAATGTCTTGTACAACTGCAACATATCGTCTGAACTCTTGTACTCAATGCCCTGACTGAAGGTCAGCATGCCAAATGCCTTCTTCACCACTGTCTGCTATGACGCCAACAAATTGAATTGAGGAAAGTAAGCAAGTATGGATATGTAAAAGACAACCAGTAACTAATTAACAATAATTCTTTGATGAGGCTGCAGAGAAAGATTTGCTGCTCATTTTATGCATGGATTTCCAAAAGGCATTTGACAATGTGCCACATTATAGTCTTAGTTTAGTTGGAGATAGAGCGTAGAAATAGGCCCTTCAGCCCAACAGGTCAGCGCCGACCATGATCAACTATACACTGGTTCTATCCTCACACTAGGGACAATTTTACAGATGCCAATAATCCTACAAGCTTTCACGTGTTTGGAATGCGTGAGGAAACTGGAGCACTAGGATAATATCCACACAATCACAGGGAGAACATACAAACTCCGTACAGACAGCAATCATAGTCAGGATCGAACCCGGGTCTCTGACGTTGTAAGGAAACAACTCTACTGCTGTGTCACTGTGCCTCCCTGTCACAGAGACTAATAAAACAGGCTTGTAGCAGCGTGGAGAGTAAATTTGCCATGTGATGGAAGAAATCTTGTGAAAAGCTGTTTCTTTGCAGATAAGTATATGTTGGAATTTCCCAGAAGTAAGCACTGGGACTGCTGTTAGTATTAATGATTTGGGTACAAGGCATGTTTCCCAAATTTTCAGATGGCAAAACTTGGGAGACATTAGGAACTGCAAGGAATATACACTTCAAAAGAGATAAAGGCAGTTGTTGGAATTAGCAGATATGGGCAAATGAAAGCTGAGAGATCCAAAAGAGATAAATTCTGGAAGAGAAGATAAATACACAATTAACTGAAGCCTGCAAGACTGGCTGTGAAAGTGGTTAAAGCAGCATTGCAGAATCCCGAGGACTATCCTTGTTCAGACTTTGCTGGCTTTATCTTGCACTAAACGTTATTCGCTTATCACGTATCTATACATTGCAAATGGCTCGATTTTAATCATGTATTGTCTTTCCGCGCTGATTATAAAGCATGCAACAAAACCTGAACTAAAAAAAACATAGAATACCATGAAAGTCGTGACAAACCTTTCTAAGACATGGGTTTGGTTATAAATGGAGTATGGTGTCAATTCTTGTCATTGCGTACAGCAAAGATGTGAGCCCAAAGGAGGGTGCAAAGCATTTACTGAAATGATAGAAGAAACAACTCTGGTGGATATACTGCATAAGCTGGGGATGCTCTTTGTGTAACAGAAGTTTTATTTAGGAATTGTGATAAGAGGTATTTAAATCACAAAGTATAAAGGCATTAGAGAGAAACTATTCCTATTGGAAGGATCACAAACTAGGGGAAGCAGAATGATGATAATACACAAAGGAACCAAAAAATGATGAGGGAAACTTTTCATCTGGAGAGTAGTTAAGGTGATGAGGTAGCTGCAGAGGCAGATTCAATTGCAGCATTCTAAAATATTTGAAAGGAAAGAACATGGAAGATTAGGGGGCGAGCATATGCCCTACTTCTGTACTGTAACCAAACTGTGATTTTGCAATCAGCTCCATCAGAAGTGCTAACACATATTTTCACACTAGTTCCTATCTAAATATATTTCTCTCAGCCAATGCTTTATTTAACCATATTGATACGGATTCTCAACCACCAGCTCCAAGTCAACAGACACTCTAGAACTCATTGGATAAAAACCGTATCATGCACTCACTTCTTACATTTAAACTTTTAGTTTTGACATTCATCCCATGCCAATCATTGGAAACAGCACAGCCCCAGTTTCAAATGCGTCATGGCCTAGGTTTTACGGCAACCGTTGACTTCATACCTTCTTCAGATCCTCAGCGTTAGTTGTGGCATTTTTCTCTATTACAATACTAACACTTCAAAATGGCTTTCTGCGTGCTTCCCATGACTGCAAAAAGGGTGCAATAAATCAACTTTAAATTGAACACAAAGATTCATAATTTTAACATATTTTTGTTTACATAAAGAGCAGATTGTCCAAAGGATTTTATATTTACATTCATTAGGATATTGCTTGTAAAAGAGACTATTTAAATGTCCACTCAAGGTTTAACCTCACTCTCACTAAATGTTCTGTACTCAACCTTGTATTTAGTCTTAAAAGTCTGTGACACAAGAAGAAACTCAGTAACACAAATTTATTCCTAAGTGTTGACGCATCCCACTCCAATTTCATAGAGCTCTATGAAAACACATCTGAAATATAAAAAATGATTCTTGTTCCCTATACCTACCAAAGAACATATGCAATAGAGAAAATGCAACAAAACGTCAATAGATTGATTCCTGGAATATTGAGCTTGTCATGTGGATTAATTAAGCAGATACAGCCTATACTATGCATAATTTAGAATGCAAGGCAATCTCATGGAATTAAAGTCTTGTGGGATTTGACAGATTAGATGGGGAGCTGATGTTCTGCCTGGTAGACACAAAATGCTGGAGTAACTCAGCTGGACAGGTAGGATCTCTGGAGAGAAGGAATGGGTGACGTTTCGGGTCAAGACCATTCTTCAGACCGAAATGTTTTGCCTGGTTGGAGTATCTCAACGTAGGAGAAAGGGGGGGGGGGGGGAGGTGAGTAGTCAATCAGGACAGAAGAGGTAAAAACTCCATCTGGACTATAGCAAATATCTAGAAATCTTAAGAGGAAGTTCAGGCATTGAATAGATTTAAAACATATCCAAACATTCTAGGATGTTATCCAAATTATGAGATATGGTGCAGAAAAGTAGTGCATGAAATAAAATGCCTCTACGGTGGCATTGAATGTTGACATTCTCCTCAGATTCACACATAATGGGCATCGCCCAGAGCAAAGGGACAGGAGATTAAACTTGGAACTGTGTCCAGTTAATAACTTCAGGAAAATAAGTGAAAAAAATATAAGACTAAAACAAGAAAACCTTCAACTAAATCAAGTAATAAGCACTGCAGAACATATTGTTGCATGACTTTGATACCAAGTCAATGCCTTTGGGAATAGACAAAAATGGAACTTAAAACCTCACTGAACATTGGTAACTAAACAAGCGGATTTCCCAGTACCTCAGACAGCTTGCCACTCACTCAATTTGTGAGCAGAATAGAATGCGTGAGACGAAGATGGAGTGGTCAGAGGGCGAAGTAACTCCAATATTATGCTGCAGAAATTTCACTCTGAACAAAGTGAATAAAATACAAAGAACCAATAAAATGGGGAAGTGAGACTGTCAGTAAATTCACTCTTCTACAGATAACATCAGGTGCCAGCACCAGACAGCTCAGGTGGCAGCAAAGTCTAGAGGGGCAGGATCGCAGTCATTACTGGACACATTATTTATTCACGGCTTAAAAAATATTAAGATGTTTTATCAGAGAACCTCAATTCATTCCACGTGAAAAGGTTACTGTTTCCAAAAGAAATGGTACAGACCTCCTGTAGAAGTGAACAATATTCAGTCAGAAACAAGCAGGTAAAGAAAGTGAAAATATAATAATAATAATACTTTATTGTCATTGTAAATACATACAACAAAATTTCAGGCGCACTGCCCGAGCGGAGCTCCAACGTATCTGATAAATAAGTAACGACAATGAAAACGGCAAAAACGGCAAGAAAAACGTAGTCAGAATGTGCAATATTCCACAGTATAGTGTTGTAGCAGTACACTATTGGTTACGGGGGTGGGGGGTGTAGATTCAATGCTGAGTTCAAAGTGGTGATGGCCTTGGGGTGTTCATGCTGTAGGTCAGTATGCAGTCATAGGTGTACAGAGTAGATGAGGGGGGCTAAGCACACATCCTTGTGAAGCTCCTGTGCCGAGTGTCAGAGTGGGGGAGTGGTAGGGTCCCATCCTGACTGACTGCGGCCAGTCCGTTAGGAATTCCTTGATGCAAATGCACAAACTATGCATTTTGTGATGGAATGGCTTGAGCCACATTTTCGTTAAAAATATTTTAGTATCATACTGCAAAGCAAGTAAGCAGCTGGCACTTCACATTTAAATTATCAGGATCCACAGCTATATTAAACAGTCGATTTGTTCAAGAACAAGATAGTCACAATGTGCTTGTGTAAAATGCTGCTTCAGTCATAAATAGCATATTGCATCAGACCTGACACAACATAGAAACATAGATAGAAACATAGAAAATAGGTGCAGGAGTACGCCATTCGGCCCTACGAGCCTGCACGGCCATTCGATATGATCATGGCTGATCATCCAACTCAGTATCCCATCCCTGCCTTCTCTCCATACCCCCTGATCCCTTTAGCCACAAGGGCCACATCTAACTCCCTCTTAAATATAGCCAATGAACTGGCCTCAACTACCTTCTGTGGCAGAGAATTCCAGAGACTCACTACTCTGTGTGAAAAATGTTTTCCTCATCTCGGTCCTAAAAGATTTCCCCCTTATCCTTAAACTGTGACCCCTAGTTCTGGACTTCCGCAACATCGGGAATAATCTTCCTGCATCTAGCCTGTCCAACCCCTTATGAATTTTGTAAGTTTCTATAAGATCCCCCCTCAGTCTTCTGAATTCTAGCGTGTACAAGCCGAGTCGCTCCAGTCTTTCTTCATATGAAAGTCCTGCCATCCCAGGAATCAATCTGGTGAACCTTCTCTGTGCGCCCTCTATGGCAAGAATGTCTTTCCTCAGATTGGGAGACCAAAACTGTACACAATACTCCAGGTGTGGTCTCACCAAGACCCTGTACAACTGCAGTAGAACCTCCCTGCTCTTATACTCAAATCCTTTTGCTATGAATGCTAACATACCATTTGCTTTCTTCACTGCCTGCTGCACCTGCATTCCTACTTTCAATGACTGGTGTACCATGACACCCAGGTCTCGTTACATCTCCCCTTTTCCTAATCGGCCACCATTCAGATAATAGTCTACTTTCCTGTTTTTGCCACCAAAGTGGATAACCTCACATTTATCCACATTATACTGCATCTGCCATGCATTTGCCCACTCACCCAACCTATCCAAGTCACCTTGCAGCCTCCTAGCATCCTCCTCACAGCTTCATGTCATCCGCAAACTTGGAGATGTTGCATTCAATTCCCTCATCCAGATCATTAATATATATTGTAAATAGCTGGGGTCCCAGCACTGAGCCTTGCGGTACCCCATTCTGAAAAGGACCCGTTTACTCCTACTCTTTGCTTCCTGTCTGCCAGCCAGTTCTCTATCCACATCAATACTGAACCCCCAATACCGTGTGCTTTAAGTTTGTATACTAATCTCTTATGTGGGACCTTGTCGAAAGTCTTCTGAAAGTCCAGATATAACACATCCACTGGTTCTCCCTTATCCACTCTACTAGTTACATCCTCGAAAAATTGTATAAGATTCGTCAGACACGATTTACCTTTAATAAATCCATGCTGACTTTGTCCAATGAATGCACCACTTTCCAAATGTGCTGCTATCCCATCTTTAATAACTGACTCCAGAATTTTCCCCACCACTGATGTTAGACTAACTGGTCTGAAATTCTGCGTTTTCTCTCTCTCTCTCCCTTTTTAAAAAGTGGGGTTACATTAGCTACCCTCCAGTCCTCAGGAACTACTCCAGAATCTAAAGAGTTTTGAAAAATTATCACTAATGCATCCACTATTTCTGCGGCTACTTCTTTAAGTACTCTGGGATGGAACTTATCTGGCCCTGGGGATTTATCGGCCTTTAATCCATTCAATTTACCCAACACCACTTCCCGGCTAACCTGGATTTCATTCAGTTCCTCCATCTCATTTAACCCCCGTTCCCTTGCTATTTCCGGCAGATTATTTATGTCTTCCTTAGTGAAGACAGAACCAAAGTAGTTATACAATTGGTCTGCCATGTCCTTGTTCCCCATGATCAATTTGCCTGTTTCTGACTGCAAGGGGCCTACATTTGTTTTAACTAATCTTTTCCTCTTCACATATCTATAAAAACTTTTGCAGTCAGTTTTTATGTTCCCTGCCAGTTTTCTTTCATAATCTATTTTCCCTTTACTAATTAAGCCTTTTGTCCTCCTCTGCTGGACTCTGAATTTCTCCCAGTCCTCTGGTAGGCTGCTTGTTCTGGCTAATTTGTACGCATCATCTTTTGTTTTGATACTATCCCTGATTTCCCTTGTTATCCACAGATGCACTACCTTCCCTGATTCATTATTTTGCCAAACTGGGATGAACAATTGTTGTAGTTCATCCATGCAGTTTTTAAATGCCTTCCATTGCATATCCATCGTCAACCCTTTAAGAATCATTTGCCAGTCTATCTTGGCCAATTGACGTCTCATACCCTCAAAGTCACCTTTCTTTAAGTTCAGGACCCTTGTTTCTGGATTAACAATGTAATTCTCCATCCTAATGAAGAACTCAACCATATTATGGTCACCCTTGCCCAAGGGGCCACGCACAACAAGACTAACTAACCCTTCCTCATTACTCAATACCCAGTCTAGAATAGCCTGCTCTCTCGTTGGTTCTTCTACATGTTGGTTTAGAAAACTATCCCGCATACATTCCAAGAAATCCTCTTCCTCAGCACCCCTGCCAATTTGATTCACCCAATCTATATGTAGATTGAAGTCACCCATTATAATTGTTATACCTTTGTTGCACACATTTCTAATTTCCTGTTTGATGCCATCCCCAACTCCACTACTACTGTTAGGTGGCCGGTACACAACTCCCACTAGCGTTTTCTGCCCCTTAGTGTTTCGCAGCTCTACCCATATCGATTCCACATCCTCCAAGCTAATGTCCTTCCTTTCTATTGCGTTAATCTCCTCTCTAACCAGCAGCGCTACCCCACCTCCTTTTCCTTTCTGTCTATCCCTCCTGAATATTGAATATCCCTGGATGTTCAGCTCCCAGCCTTGGTCACCCTGGAGCCATGTCACCGTGATCCCAACTATATCATATTCATTAATAACTATCTGCACATTCAACTCATCCACCTTATTACGAATGCTCCTTGCATTAAGATACAAAGCCTTCAGGCTTGTTTTTACAACACTCTTACCCCTTATACAATTATGTTGAAAAGTGGCCCTTTTGGATTTTTGCCCTGGATTTGTCTGCCTGCCACTTTTACTTTTCACCTTGCTACCTATTGCTTCTACCCTCATTTTACACCCCTCTGCCTCTCTGCTCTTGCACCCATCCCCCTGCCACATTAGTTTAAATCCTCCCCGACAGCACTAGCAAACACTCCCCCAACTTTTAAGAAAGATGTGAAGGCCTTAGATGGTACATACAAGATTTACTGGAATGATTCAAGGAATAAAGAATTTTAGTAATTCTCTTATTTAAAAGCAGAAATTGTCCTGCAAAAATTTGGTAAATAGTTTTATCGGTTCACATTGATAAAACTATTTACCAAATCTTAAGGAATGAAGCAGAGAGAAACTGTTCCCACCATTAATGGAATGGACAAAGGACCAGAATGAAGGCGATTGCTTTACCTACTTCAGCTTCCATTAGTGTTCTACCCAGAGACACAGTGCCCTCAATAATGTTTGGGACAAAGACCCATCATTTATTTATTTGCCTCTGTACTCCACAATTTGAGATTTGTAATAGAAAAAAAAAATAACGTGGTTAAAGTGCACATTGTCAGATTCTAATAAAGGCCATTTTTATTCATTTTGGTTTCCCCATGTAGAAATTACAGCAGTGTTATACATAGTCCCCCCATTTCAGGGCACCATAATGTTTGGGACACAGCAATGAAAGTAGTCATGTAGCTATGTGTGGAGTACAGACGCAAATAAATAAATGATGACTCTTTGTCCCAAACATTATGGAGGGCACTGTAGAATGTGTAGCAGAATTACCAGTTCAGCAACAAAAATAAGCCATCTGTAGCGGCACCAAACGTGGTGAATAAGGCCAGACGTCAGGCAGGTTCAAACAGGAGTTTATTCAGGTGTTACACGTTAGTTTGGTCCGCTAACTATATTATCATTGCTGCTGTAGCTGAGCGAGGTTGCTCTCTCGGGCTCAGCTACCTGTTGACTGCCAAGGTCTCGAGGAGAGATAACCTTAAGTAGCAGGACACTGCCTCTAGCCCATGACGTCACATGCCAGCCCTCGTATCTACTGACGAGGGTTCGACCATAAGTGGCCCGTGTATTAGCTGACGCCACACATCTATAGTTTGACATCTCTTCTTCCCCCCTCCCTCTACCAGTTACTCCCCCTCTACTATTTCAATGTTAATGGTGTTTATCATAAACTTTAAATGTCCATTTCCTGTCACAGATGCTGCCTGACCTGCTCTCCTTTTTTTTTGCAGACAGATTAATTTTTACATTAATTTGTAGAAAAATGATCTTCTAGAGAGGAAGAATGTCTGTGATAGGATACAGAACAAAGTTGATAAGAAGAAGTGAAAGAGGGCAGTATCACATACATGTGGAAGTACTGTGAGGATGGGTTGTTAAGAGACTTTTACTTCCTCCCTTCTCACCAACTTTTACTTCCTCCCTTCTCACCACCCTGGAACAGTCTTGACACAGATTGTAATGTATCTCCATTCCTTTACCCAGATTGAATTGTCACCTGTAATTTTAAAATTCCCTCCCATCCCCACTGACCTTAGATACACTAAAAGCTGGAGTAACTCAATGGAACTGGCAGCAAATCTGGAGAGAAGGAATGGGTGACCCTTCTTCAGACAAGGGTCTCGACCAAAAACTTCACCCATTCCTTCTCTCCAGAGATGCTAACTGTCCCGCTGAGTTACTCCAGCTTTATGTGTTTATCTTCGGTTTAAACCAGCATCTGCAGTTCCTTCATACCCACTCTGACCTTTCTGGCTTGGGGCTCGAAATTGTTCCACAGATAGCCAACAAGCTGAAGGAAAAACACTGACCTTCCTGCCAGGACCATTGCAGCCTTCAGGCCTTACCACAGAGTTCAATAATTTCAAGTTCAAGTGAGTTTATTGTCATGTGTCCCTGTATAGAACAATTAAATTATTGCTTTGCTTCAGCACACAGAACAGAGTAGGCATTTACTACAAAACAGATGTGTGTCCATATACCATAATATAAATATATACACACATGAATAAATAAACTGATGAAGTGCAAATAACAGATAATGGGTTATTAATAATCAGAGTTTTGTCCGAGCCAGGTTCCCCTGATGGCTGTGGGGAAGTAGCTATTCCTGAACCTGGTTGTTGCAGTCTTCAGGATCCTGTACCTTCTAACTGAAGGTAGCAGGGAGATGAGTGTGTGGCCAGGATGGTGTGGGTCTTTGATGATACGTCCAGCCTTTTTGGGGCAGCGACTGCGATAAATCCCCTCGAAGGAAGGAAAGTCAGAGCCGATGATGGACTGGGCAGTGTTTACTACTTTTTGTAGTCTTTTCCTCTCCAGGGCGCTCAAATTGCCGAACCAAGCCACGATGCAACCGGTCAGCATGCTCTCTACTGTGCACCTGTAGAGGTTAGAGAGAGTCCTCCTTGACAAACCGACTCTCTGTAATCTTCTCAGGAATTAGAGGCACTGATGAGCTTTCTTGATAATTGCATTAGTGTTCTCGGACCAGGAAAGATCTTCAGAGATGTGCACGCCCAGGAATTTGAAGCTCTTGACCCTTTCAACCATCGACCCATTGATATAAATGGGGCTGTGGGTCCCCCTCCTACTCCTTCCAAAGTCCACAATCAGTTCCTTGGTTTTGCTGGTGTTGAGGGCCAGGTTATTGCGCTGGCACCATATGGACAGTTGCTCGATCTCTCTTCTATACTCTGACTCATCCCCATCAGTGATACGCCCCACAATAGTGGTGTCATCAGCGAACTTGATGTTGGAGTTCGCACTGTGGTTCGCTACGCAGTCATGGGTATAGAGTGAGTACAGCAGGGGGCTGAGCACGCAGCCTTGAGGTGCTCCCGTGCTCATTGTTATCGAGGCTGACACATTTCCACCAATACGAACAGCCTGTGGTCTGTGAATGAGGAAGTCGAGGATCCAATTGCAGAGGGATGCGCAGAGACCCAGTTCTGCGAGTTTGGTAACCAGCTTGGAGGGGATGATTGTGTTAAATGCCGAGCTGTAATCGATGAATAACAGCCTGACATACGAGTTTCAGCAAACAGACCTATTTTTTTGCTGGCTATTTCAGCTTCATATTGTTCCTTTATTTGCTTCTCCTACTGTTAATAACTGCTGGCCTGTAAAGCAATTTTTACCTTGACAAGTTTGGTTTGCACCCTATAAATGCTTCACTTTTCTGCAACATGAAACAAGTTTTTCACTTTCCACTTCTGATAAGCGGTCATTAACCTGACCTTTTCCTACTTCATAAAGGCATCCTGATCTTCAGAGTGCTATACAGCAGAAAAAATAGGCCAGCTACTCGCCATCTATAGCAACAATTTGTCAGGAGGGGACCAAGTGACATTTCCAAGTTCTCCTAGATGAGACTGTACAGAATACAATGTAGAAAAATGTGAGGTCAAGCACTTTAGTGCACCACAAAAGGTCAACAGCCTGGTGAGAATAAGGAACTGAAGGAAATTAGTCGAAAAGAACAAAAAGTGGAGAGGTGAAAATCCAAAAACATGACATCTATTTCCCAGAAACTTGAAAGAGGTGACAACAGAAATAATGAATGATTGATTCTTCCAGTTTATAGATGTTTGAATGTTTTACCGAATTAGAGGATAGCAAATATGACTGAACTATTTAATAAGATTTACGTTGTAGAAAAGGAGTAGATAGAGAGAACAAGATAATGTCTGTAGGTACACAAAAATGCTGGAGAAACTCAGCGGGTGCAGCAGCATCTATGGAGCGAAGGAAATAGGTGACGTTTCGGGCCGAAACCCTTCTTCAGACTGATAATTGCATTAGTGTTCTCGGACCAGGAAAGATCTTCAGAGATGTGCACGCCCAGGAATTTGAAGCCCAGGTCTGAAGAAGCTGTTTCGGCCCGAAAAGTCACCCATTTCCTTCGCTCCATAGATGCTGCTGCACCCGCTGAGTTTCTCCAGCATTTTTGTGTACCTTCGATTTTCCAGCATCTGCAGTTCCTTCTTGAACACAAGATAATGTCTGTGATAGGATACAGAACAAAGTTGATGATAGTAAGAACAGGTAAACAAGTGCAGGTATTGCATCTATCACTTATACATGGGGGAGTACTGTGAGGATGGGAGTTGCAACAGTCTGGTGAGAATAAGGAACGGAAGGAAATTATTCAAAAAGAACAAAAGGTAGAGAGGTGAAAATCCAAAAACGTGATGATATATTTCCCAGAAACTTGAAAGAGGTGACAACAGATGTAATGATTGATTCTTCCAGTTTATAGATGTTTGAACGTTTTTGTAGATTAGAGGATAGCAAATATGACTCAACTATTTAATAAGGATTTTTTTTTTTTTTTTTTTTTTTTTTTTTTTAAAGCAGGGACGTCAGCCTAACAGTAGTGGGATGAAAAAATGCTGGAATCCTGAAGATATAACATAGAAACAGAAACATAGAAATTAGGTGCAGGAGTAGGCCATTCGGCCCTTCGAGCCTGCACCGCCATTCAATATGATCATGGCTGATCATCCAACTCAGTATCCCGTACCTGCCTTCTCTCCATACCCTCTGATCCCCATTAATGCAATTTTTCATATCAAGCACACTAGATCTGTGTTCTTCCAAACTACAGATAATAAAACATTTAAAAATCATACAACATCCACAGGGCTTGGAATGGAATACTTTGTCAGATGTGACAAGGCACAGCAAAATTCTTTGCTTGCATACCCAATGTATACCAATGATAGGGAGAATTTTCCCCTAGCCAATGAGTTTAAAATAGAAGGCATTGATTGGTATTGAAGGTCTGAAATGGGGCAAAATCTTTCCAGAGGGTGAATTTACTTCACTGGGGCACTGTGGAGGCTTAGTTCCTGTGTTTATTCAATACACTTCAACATAGACCACTATATTTCTGAATGGTTAGGGAATCAAGCTTCTGGAGATAATGCAGGAAATTGTCATTGCCATTTTCTGTATTATTAATATCAGTTGACAAAATGAAACAAATTTTGTTTCATTTATTTCAGAAAATGAAACAGATTTTGAGTTACTATTAAAAAAACATGCATTTCATTTACAGGAGTCTCAGCCTTTGTCACAAGCAGAAGCATTTCAGTAAACACAAAATTATCCAGACTAAATAAATGCAGCAGCTCAAGTGAAAATCAATAACACCCTTAAAAGTTTAAAATGTTCAACTTGTTTCAGAGTGAGGAACATCAATTTATTAAACGTTCAGAAGGAAGCCATTATAAAACAATCAATGATACATAAATCATGAAATTACTTGTCCATACGGAACTGTGCAATCTTAGAACTATTTGGAAGTAAATGGAAGGCACATTTAAATCATTTTCCAGAAAGCACAGTAATACACGTTTGCAGAGGGAAGAATGAAATAAAAACACCAACAGTATGAAAGGCAACCTTCCAACTCCCTCCCCCACAGCATAACCATATTATTTTACTGTAGAAATAAATCAAAATAAGATAAAAGAGCACAGTATAACCTGAAAATAAATTCAAGATTACTAGATAACCATGACAATAGCAAGCTAATTAAAAAATAATGTTGACCACATACAGCACATTTTACTTGAACTGGTGATGATGGAAGCACCTTCTGGCACCCCTGACTCACCTGGATAGACAGGGCACGTACGTGAGCATACTCTTCATAGACTATAGCTCTGCATTCAATACGGTCATCCCAACAAGCTCACCACCAAACTTCACCAGCTAGGCCTCAGCTCGCCGATATGCGATTGGATCCTGAATTTTCTGACGGAGCGACCGCAGGCAGTGAGACTGGGCCCGCACCTGTCCTCCACTATCACAGGGCTGTGTACTGAGCCCCATGCTCTACTCCCTCTTCACACACGACTGTGTTCCTGCATTCGACACCAACACCATCGTCAAGTTTGCAGACGACACAACAGACACAACAGCCCAATCAGTGATTGGGCTGATCACCAACGGTGATGAAACAAAATACAGAGCGGAGGTGCAGAACCTGGCGGACTGGTGCACACGTAACAACTTGTCACTAAACACGTCCAAGACCAAGGAGCTGATTATTGACTTCAGGAGGTCACATAATGAAGAATACGCCCCAATCTCCATCTACGGAGCCAGTGTGGAGAGAGTGTCCAGCTTTAAGTTTCTGGGCACTCACATTTCAGAGGACCTCACATGATCCACCAACACCGCTGCGCTGGTCAAGAAGGCACAGCAACGACTGTTCTTCCTGAGGACATTAAAAAAAGACAGCTGCTGACATAGAAACATAGTAAATAGGTGCAGGAGTAGGCCATTCGGCCCTTCGAGCCTGCACCGCCATTCAATACGATCATGGCTGATCATCCAACTCAGTATCCTGTACCTGCCTTCTCTCCATACCCCCTGATCCCTTTTGCCACAAGGGCCACATCTAACTCCCTCTTAAATATAGCCAATGAACTGGCCTCAACTTCCTTCTGTGGCAGAGAATTCCAGAGATTCACCACTCTGTGTGAAAAATGTTTTCCTCATCTCGGTCCTAAAAGATTTCCCCCTTATCCTTAAACTGTGACCCCTTGTCCTGGACTTCCCCAACATCGGGAACAATCTTCCTGCATCTAGCCTGTCCAACCCCCTAAGAATTTTGTAAGTTTATAGAAGATCCCCCTCAATCTTCTATATTCTAGCAAGTACAAGCCGAGTTGAATTGAATTGATTTTATTAGAGACAGTGCATATTAATAAACATTTGCATGTAATATGCAAGATTGTAGCCAGTAGCTAATTTCCATCTTTAGTCCCAACACAACACATCCCAAACAAGGTAAAAACAAAAGACAAAAATAAAAACAAAACAAACAATAAAGTAAAAAAGTAGCAATAAAAGAGTACCATAGGATAATTTTAAGGTAGATTATGATTGCAATTTTGATTTTGCAGTAACCATGTTTTTAGATGTTTGGTAAATGAGGTAAGGGTTGGCAGATCCCGTATGACGCATGGTATCGCGTTCCAGGTCTGCGACGCTCGATATGAAAATACTGACTGCCCAAAGACACTTTTCCTAAACGGGACTATACAATCACCCCTGGAGGCTGCTCTTGTCGACCTATTTGTGTTTTTCTTTATGAAATCGTTTAACGGAGGTGGGGCTAGTCCACGGAAGATTTTGTAAACCAAAATCGAGTCCGAATATTTTATTACGTTTTCCCAGCTCAGCAGATCAAATTTCTTCAGGATGCTACAGTGATGGTACATTCTGGGCTTTTTGTCACAAGTTTTTAGGGCTTGTTTATAAGCAATTTCAACAGGCTTTAGTGTGGACTTACATGCCAGTGACCAAGTTGTTGTACAGTAGGTCATGTATGGCACAATCATTGCAATCACAAGAGTCTATCCAATCTTTCTTCATATGAAAGTCCTGACATCCCAGGAATCAGTCTGGTGAACCTTCTCGGCAGGAATGTCTTTCCTCAGATTTGGAGACCAAAACTGTACACAATACTCCAGGTGTGGTCTCACCAATACCCTGTACAACTGCAATAGAACCTCCCTGCTCCTATACTCAAATCCTTTTGCTATGAATGCTAACACACCATTCGCTTTTTTCACTGCCTGCTGCACCTGCATGCCTACTTTCAATGACTGGTGTACCATGACACCCAGGTCTCGTTGCATCTCCCCTTTTACTAATCGGGACAACCTTCTACCGCTGCACCACAGAGAGCATATTAACGTATTGCATCTCTGTGTGGTATCTCAGCTGCACGGAGGCAGAGAGGAGAGCTCTTCAGCGCGTCGTCCACAGAGCGCAGAAGATCATTGGGACACAGCTACCAGCCTTGGAGGGCATTACCACACACGGTGCCTCAGGAAGGCCGTCAGCATCCATAAAGACTCCTCACACCGTTGTAATGGTCTGTTCGAACTACTTCCCTCCGGCAGACGTTACAAGGCCTTCTACGCCCAAACCTCCAGACTCAGGAACAGCTTCATTCCCAGAGCTATTGCGGCTCTGAACCGGCCCTGCTGAGTGCCCCCCACCCCCCACCCCCCCCCGGACTGTCTTCCTTGGATGGTCACCTCGCACAGACACATCTGCATTTTAGTCTGTTTGAACTGTTTTGACTATTTTACTGTTCTTTACAAACCATGTTCTCGGGGTATCTAAATCTAAATTTTATTAGTTATTTATGTTATGACATTGGATGGAAGCTGCATACCAAATCTCGTTGCGTTTATTGGCAATGACAATAAAATATATTATTATTATTACCTTATCATTCTAACTGCACAGATGCTCCTCTCACCACTGGTTCAAAGTACTGAAAATCCTCAAGAGATGAATCACCATCATCAGGGCAACTGTGAAGGATATCACATGCTCCTTTCCATATGTGTTATCTATGTTCCTCTGACTAAAATGTCTCTTGTTTGTAGGATCTTAAATGAGATACTTGGAACATAATGCCTTTGAATGTAAGCTCTTCTTTACAGGCCAAAATAAATTAAGTAGTGCTCTGCAAGGAGTAACAATTACGTTATCATTTTGGGATACAGAATAATGTTTTCAGAATTGATAGTTCATCATAAACTGCTGAACTAACAAAAAAATAACAGCAGAAGTGAAGAACGCTGGCATAAAGAATGGCAAATATTCTCTCATGACACTATACAATAATCACAACCAATACATTGATAATCTGGAACCTGTGGGATTTTGGTGTTGCTGTAATAGCAGACTTGGATGTGACTCTTAATTGTACCAAACTACACATTGTTCTTAACCTTTTAATCAATACATTTTCCAGTGAACCCAGTGCGCTTAAAGATTGTGGGAAACACAAAAGGACTCCAGATCCTGTTTTCAGCTGCAAACCAATCCACTCAAACCAACCATTCTGCCAGATGTTTTGGATCCCAATCTTGTTTCCAGCCACACCGGGCCACTGTCAAGATCTTTGCCCTGTCTGCACTCCAGACCCTAACCATGGATCTGCTGCACATACTGACTGCTCTCTGGCCGTCCAGCTCTTGTTCTAGACTAGTCAGTAAACTAGATGTTCAGAAATCCTGGTGGCCTGGCAAACAGTGGCCATGTTAACAAAATACCTTGGATGGCGCCTTCTCCAAGTGAATATCAAATTTTATACAACCATTTTCAACTGCAGGGTTAGCAATTTGACTAACATTTTAACTAGGAATCGTTTAGTAAAATTTAATCTGACATTGAATATGCTTGCAGTACTCAAGTGAAGAAAGCAGAAATAAAATTAGTCCAAACAGGTGAATCTATTTGACTTATGTAATCAAAGCTTTTTTTTGGACACCCTTATCCACATTAAGGCTGCAAATCATGTTTGGGTACTGGGTCACATAGAAACAAATCTTCATAAGTCTATACAGCAAGTTATTCATAGTTGGCCACCACTGATAATCCAACACTAGACTTGGTTTCACCCTGTAAGTAAATGTTTGCTTATTGACCTCAGACAGATCAATTAGTTGTTATCCAGTCAACAATTCCAAATCAAAAAGCCAATTAACCTCAGAAATCCAAAACAAAAAATGAAGGAAATACATAGCAAGTCGGGCAGCATTCGTGGAGGAAAAATAAGCTCCAGATTCACAACCTATCATGTGCTGTAATGTAATGTTACTTAGCTGAAATGTTAACGTTCAATTCTTCCGGAAGTGGCGGCGCTGTGGTACGGCTGCGGCTCGCCTGCAGTCTGTCTGTTTTTACTATTTTGTGTTGTTTTTTTTTTTTGTCTAGTTCAGTAATTTTTTTGGTTATTAGGTGGTGTTATGTGTGTGGGGGAAGTGTGAAACAGGGCTTTCTGTCTCTCCCTTCGGGGGAATGCGACTTTTTGTTGTATCCCCCTTCTCTTCCCCCGTCTGCGCTGAGGCCTAATGGCGGGGCTGGCGGCCTCCAACCTGCGACCGACCTCGAGGGTCCGGAGGTAGAGCCAGCCAGGACTCACCAACGCGAGGCTGGTCGTCTTCGAGCTGTGGCGACGTCCGGGTAGCGGCACGACTCGGCGCTCCGGTGAGGGCGGACGGCGCGGGGCTGAGACACTCCCGTGCGGGCGGCACGGCTACCGGCTGGAAGGCGCTCCGGTGTGGGCGGACCTGCTCCCGGCTGGAAGGTGCTCCCGTGGGGGCAGCCCGGTGCGGTGCTGAGACGCTGCCGTGTGGGCGGCCCGGTGCGGGGCGGAGACGGTGCTCCGGCGGCTGAGGCGGCGGCGACCTGGATCCGGGGCTCGGCCGCGGGCCAGTGGAGGACAATGTCGGGAGCTCGCAGGTCACAGGCTGGTGCCTGTTTTCCGGAGCACCCGTTGCAACAGCTGCGTCCTGGACTGGAGGGCGGCAGCTTCGACCACCCCCGGGCCGCGGAGCTTGAACCGCGGGACTGACTTACCATCGCCCGGTGGGGTATCGCCTCGGCGCAGAGGGAGAAGAGGAGGGAAGAAACAGTAACTCTAAGACTTTTGCCTCCATCACAGTGAGGAGGTGTTTGGTGAACTCACTGTGGTGGATGTTAATTTGTGTTTATTGTGTTTTGTTATTATTACATGTATGGCTGCAGGCAACAGCATTTCGTTCAGACCGAAAGGTTTGAATGACAAATAAAGGATTCAATTATGTATTTCCAACATTTTCCATTTATTTTATTAGTAATCACTAAAGTCTAAGTTAAATAGCAAGTTGCAATCAAAATCAAAGAATGTTTCAACCAATATAATTGAAGATCATTCTCACTGGAACAATGCTTCAAATTGATTTTTTGAACTACAATTAAATACATTTACTTGGAAGCACGACTGTGAATTATAGTTGCTAGTTTGCAAAGCTAATTGAAACAGAATAATGATAAAAAGTTTTAAAGCCACAGATGCTGGAATTCGAAAATAAAGGCAAAGTGTTTTTTTTATGCTCCTGTCTTGTCCACATTCTATTGTCCATGTTCTCATTCTCAAACTGCTTGCCTTTACTCACTGACCAACTGTAACTTTGTTTAAAGCTTAATCGACATGGTCACCCCAGTTTTACCCAATCAGAGGCAGCTCCCCCACCCCCACCATCCATGCAGTTTAACAAGCATGCTTTGTCTCCTTCCCAGTTCTGATGAAGGGTCTTCAACCTGAAAGGTTGACTCCTTTTCTCTTTCGGTCCCATCAAACTAATTTCCACATACCTCGATGTCCCACAGAACTTATTTCCACATACCTCCACGTCCCACAGAACTTATTTCCACATATCTCGACTCCATCATATCCCCCTGGTCAAATCCCTCACTACCTATGTCCAAGACACCTCACATGCACTTCGTCTCCTCCATGACTTCCGTTTTCCAGGCCCCCATTCCCTCACCTTCACCATGGATGTCCAGTCACTCTACACCTCCATTCCCCACGAGGAGGGTCTTAAAGCCCTCCCGTTCCTTCCTCGACTGCAGAATCAACCAATCCCCATCTACCGATACTCTCCTCCACCTAGCGGAGTTGGTCCTTACCCTCAACAAAACTCATTTCCTCCAAATACAAGGCCCCAGCTATGCCTGCCTCTTTGTACAGTACGTCGTACAATCCTTGTTCGAGGCGTACCGTGGCCCGATCCCCGAACTCTACCTCAGCTACATTGATGACTGCCTTGGTGCTACCTCCTGCACCCATGCAGAACTCACTGACTTCATCCATTTCACCACTAACTTCCATTCGGCACTCAAATTCACCTGGACCATTTCCCACATCTCCCTACCGTTTCTTGACCTCACTATCTCCATCGCAAGTAACAGACATCTGACCGACATCTACTACAAACCCACCGACTCCCATGGCTATCTGGACTACACTTCTTCCCACCCTGCTTCCTGTAGGGACTCTATCCCCTTCTCCCAATTCCTCCGTCTACACCGCATCTGCACCCAGGATGAGGTGTTCCAAACCAGGGCATCGGAGATGTCCACATTCTTTAGGGAACGGGGATTCCCCTCTTCAACTATAGATGAGGCTCTCACCAGGGTCTCTTCTACATCCCGTCGTTCCGCTCTCACTCCCCATCCCCCCACTCATAACATAGAAACATAGAAGATAGGTGCAGGAGGAGGCCATTCGGCCCTTCGAGCCTGCACCGCCATTCAATATGATCATGGCTGATCATCCAACTCAGTATCCTGTACCTGCCTTCTCTCCATACCCCCTGATACCTTTAGCCACAAGGGCCGCATCTAACTCCCTCTTAAATATAGCCAATGAACTGGCCTCAACTACCTTCTGTGGCAGAGAATTCCAGAGATTCACCACTCTCTGTGTGAAAAATGTTTTTCTCATCTCGGTCCTAAAAGATTTCTCCCTTATCCTTAAACTGTGACACCTTGTTCTGGACTTCCCCAACATTGGGAACAATCTTCCTGCATCTAGCCTGTCCAACCCCTTAAGAATTTTGTACGTTTCTATAAGATCCCCCCTCAATCTTCTAAATTCTAGCGAGTACAAGCCGAGTCTATCCAGTCTTTCTTCATATGAAAGTCCTGACATCCCAGGAATCAGTCTGGTGAACCTTCTCTGTACTCCTTCTATGGCAAGAATGTATTTCCTGAGCTTAGGAGACCAAAACATTACGCAATACTCCAGGTGTGGTCTCACCAAAACCATGTACAACTGCAGTAGAACCTCTCTGCTCCTATACTCAAATCCTTTTGCTATGAATCCTAACATACCATTTGCTTTCTTCACTGCCTCGGTGTTCGGTGGGCGGCGCGACTTTTGTCAGCAGCGGCCTCTGCAGTCCGTCTGCGTTTTTATTATTTTATGTCTTATGTTTTTATGTAGTTTTTGTTGTTTTTGTTGGGGTATGTGTATGGGGGGGTGGGGGTGGTGTGGGGGGGGATGGGGGTAACTTTTAAATTTCTCCCTGCACGGGAGACCCGACCTTTTCTTTGTCGGGTCTCCGTTGTCGTTGGGGCTGCAACGAGGAGCGGCCTCCAACAGGAAGACCGGGGGCTGTGGTGCCGACTACTCACCTCACCGTCGCGGAGCTGGCCGAGTCCAGAGCGGGTGGAGCTGTGGTGGACGCTGCTGCGACCAGACCCCCGGAGATTCGGTGGCTGCAACTGCGGGTTTGGCGGGCGGCACCGGGAGCCCGCGGGTCCCTGGAGGGAGACCGCTTTTCAGGGCTTCCGCAACGGCGACTTCTCCCGCCCGAGTTGCGGGGTTGAAGAGCACCTGAGCGGGGCTTTACAGCACCGCCCCGCGCGGCTTGGAATGGCTGCGGGACTGCGAGCGCGCGCCGGGGGCTCTAACATCAAGACCCGGTGTGCGGCCTTGCATCACCCGGCGTGGCTTTAATGGCTGCGGGACAATTAGCCATCGCCCGCCGGGGGCTTTGACTTTGACTTTGACTCTGACATCGGGGGGGAGAGTGCAGTGGAGAGATAAATTTTTTTGGCCTTCCATCACAGCAATGTGATGGATGTTTATGTAAATTATGTTGTGTCTTGGGTCTATTTGTTTGTAATGTATGGCTGCAGAAACGACATTTCGTTTGGACCTCAAGGGGTCCAAATGACAATAAATTGAATTGTATTGTATTGTATTGTATTGCCTGCTGCACCTGCATGCCTACTTTTGACTGGTGTACCATGACACCCAGGTCTTGTTGCATCTCCCTTTTTCCTAATCGGCCACCATTCAAATAATAGTCTACTTTCCTGTTTTTGCCACCAAAGTGGATAACCTCACATTTATCCACATTATACTGCATCTGCCATGCATTTGCCCACTCACCCAGCCTATCCAAGTCACCTTGCAGCCTCCTCACAGCTAACACTGCCCCCCAGCTTCGTGTCATCCGCAAACTTGCATTCAATTCCCTCGTCCAAATCATTAATATATATTGTAAATAGCTGGGGTCCCAGCACTGAGCCTTGCGGTACCCCACTAGTCACTGCCTGCCATTGTGAAAAGGACCCGTTTACTCCTACTCTTTGCAAGGACAGAGTCCCCCTTGTCGTCACCTTTTACCCTACCAGCCGTCACATACAACAGATAATCCTCCGACATCTTCGCCATCTCCAACGGGATCCCACCACTGGCCACATCTTCCCATCTCCTCCCCTTTCGGCTTTCCGCAGAGACCCCTCCCTCCGTAACTCCCTAGTCAATTCATCCCTTCCCACCCAAACCGCCACCTCCCCTGGTACTTTCCCTTGCAACCGCAGGAAATGCTACACTTGTCTCTTTACCTCCCCCCTAACTCCATCCAATGACCCAAGCAGTGTTTCCAGGTGAGGCAGAGGTTCACCTGCTCTTCCTCCAACCTCATCTATTGCATCCGCTGCTCTAGGTGTCAACTGCTCTACATCTGAAACCAAGAGCAGACTTGGCGATTGCTTCACCCAACACCTCCGCACAGTTCGCATTAACCAACCTGATCTCCCGGTGGCTCAGCACTTCAACTCCCCCTCCCATTCCGAATCCGACCTTTCTGTCCTGGGCCTCCTCCATGGCCAGAGTGAGTCCATCCGCACATTGGAGGAGCAGCACCTCATATTTCGCTTGGGTAGTTTACACCGCAGCGGTATGAACATCGACTTCTCCAATTTCAGGTAATCTTGAGTTCGCACTCCTTCCCCTTCCCAGCTCTCCCACAGCCCAATGTCTCCACCTCTTCCTTTCTTCTTCTTTCCTCCCCCCCCCCCCCCACACCCCCATCCCCACATCAGTTTGATGAAGGGTTTCGACCCGAAACTTCACCTATTCCTTCACTCCATAGATGCTGCCTCACCTGCTGAGTTTCTCCAGCATTTTTGTCTATCTTTTCTCTTTCCAGTCAGTAGGCAGTTGACTTTCTACTGACCGGATAAAACACAACAAAAGCTTTCCACTGTATCTCGGTACACATGACAATATTAAACTAAACTAAACTTTCCACAGACGTGACCTGAACGGCTGGGTGTTTCCAGCTGGGTCTTTAATTTTGCTTTAATTTTAAAGTTTAATTTAAAAGTAAATTAAAAAATAACTTATCTGCTTTAATTTCTTCGACTGCTATTGATAAAGATAACACAATATCAATATGGGCAAATTTAACTATATTGCAGCCAGTTTGTGTTGGGGTAATAAAAGTGGAAGATCAGAATGTAGATTGTCTCCCTTGAGTCACAGCACATAATCATGTACATCTGTATTACGCAAGGTAACATCCAACACTCAACATTCCTCATACATTTCATTAGTCCTGATTGATGGCATGCATGTGACAATAAGTCACTCAATGAACAATAAATTATCCAAAACAGCTCACGATGTTCGGATCACGAGACAATAATGGGTATAAGTGCTCTACGGAAACAAAAACGCATTTTAAAATCCACCCTATTAAAAATAAGCACAAAAAACACAAATGAATGAGACCCAAGAACTTTAACCTTCGAAGCAAACGTGATGGCAATTGAACAAATGCCAAAAACGCAAGTAAACATACCTTAGAAAAGCAAACCAATAATTCCAGTTAGATCATGACAAATCTAATCCATCATTGCTCCACAAGTGGCATAACTGACAGTACAGCTTTTCTAGGAAATATATTGGCTATAATACAAATGGTTTCACTGAAAATGCTCAGTGACATATTAATGTACAGTATTTTCGACGACAAAGAACTAAAACCAATTGGAAAGGGATGTGCACGGCAGCCCTTCTGATAAAACACCATCAGCATCACATCCAATTAATAAAAATGACTCCGATAAAATCTACATCAAATGCAACAATGGAAACTGGTATTAAAAACTGACATCCAGTAAAGACCAAAAGCAAGCCACAGATTCATGGCTGCATTGGATTCTTGTAGCCTCTTCCCATCAACGCATCGTTCAAATCAAAGAACAGCTCTCCAAAGAGAACAAAGCCAAGGATAGAATTCACCAGGAACCAAGACAACAAAAAGTTGAGCAACTAACAATTTTCCATTCTTTTCCCTCCCACACAAACACACATGCATGTCAGATTCGGCCAAGTATGTGCAAGTGTTCAGTAATAAATGCTGGTTTTAAATGTAAAAAGTTAATTCAATTACAAAATAATAAACATGGGACATATGCAAAACCATTCAAACAACAAATGCTAAAAACTATCCACAGATGTTCAATATTAAAAATTGGAAGTATTGAAGGAACAAGCAAAAATCACTTGTTCATACTTCAGGGGAGCGTTCGGGGTGAGAACCAGGGAGGGGGGGGGGTGAGAACCGGGGAGGGGGGGAGTGGGATGAGAACCGGGGAGGGGAGGGTGAGAACCAGGGGGGGGGTGAGAACCGGGGATGGGGCGAGAACCAGAGGGGGGGGGTGAGAACCAGAGAGGGGGGGGGGGTGAGAACCAGAGAGGGGGGGGGGGGGGGTGAGAACCAGAGAGGGGGGGGGGGGTGAGAACCAGAGAGGGGGGGGGGTGAGAACCAGAGAGGGGGGGGGTGAGAACCAGAGAGGGGGGGGTGAGAACCAGAGAGGGGGGGGGTGAGAACCAGAGAGGGGGGGGGGGTGAGAACCAGAGAGGGGGGGGGGTGAGAACCAGAGAGGGGGGGGGTGAGAACCAGAGAGGGGGGGGTGAGAACCAGAGAGGGGGGGGGGGGTGAGAACCAGAGAGGGGGGGGGGGTGAGAACCAGAGAGGGGGGGGGGGGGGTGAGAACCAGGGCGGGGGGGGGGGGGGGGGGGAGAACCAGAGAGGGGGCGGGGGTGAGAACCAGGGAGGGGGGGGGGTGAGAACCAGAGAGGGGGGGGGGGTGAGAACCAGAGAGGGGGCGGGGGTTGAGAACCAGGGAGGGGGGGGGGTGGGGGGAGGGGTGAGAACCAGGGAGGGGGGATCCAGGGATTGGGAGAGGGGAGGACCAGGGAGAAAGGGGGGGGGGGGGAGGACCAGGAAGGAAGGATGGGGGGGGGGGGGGCAGGTCCAGGGAGCGAGTGAGGACCGTGATGGCGACCGCCAGACTCACCCACGGTGGCCACCGTCTCCAGGTCTTCCAGCTGGTATTCCCGGGGCTCGTCGGGCGCCGTCTTGTCGCCGTTGACGAGGGGCAGACGCAGGGCGGGCTCGGCTGCCGAGCCGGAGCCGCAGGTTGGCGGCTTCACCCTCAGCGCCGCCATTTTAGCGACCCCCCCCCTCCTCCACTCGCGTCCCCTCAGAGGCAGTCGCTCATCTCTCTCTCTCTCTGCCTGTGTCTGTCTCCGTCTCTCGCTCTCCCTCCTCCCGCTGCTGCCGTAAACCAGTGTGCCCGGCTAAAGTGATGGAGGCCGATCAGACTGTGGTGGCGGCGGATCAGACTGTAAGGGACGCCGGTGAGCGTTCACACACGACGGACGGATGGGCTGCCGCTCGCTCGCTCGCTCACTGACGGTTGGCGCCTCCCCCTCCACTAGACCCCGCCCTCCCCCTCCACTAGACCCCGCCCTCCCCCTCCACTAGACCCCGCCCCCTCCACTAGACCCCGCCCTCCCCCTCCACTAGACCCCGCCCTCCCCCTCCACTCGACCCCGCGCTCCCCCTCCACTAGACCCCGCCCTCCCCCTCCACTCGACCCCTCCCCCTCCACTCGACCCCGCCCTCCCCCTCCACTAGACCCCGCCCTCCCCCTCCACTAGACCCCGCCCCCTCCACTAGACCCCGCCCTCCCCCTCCACTAGACCCCGCCCTCCCCCTCCACTAGACCCCGCCCTCCCCTCCAATAGACCCCGCCCTCCCCCTCCACTCGACCCCGCCCTCCCCCTCCACTCGGCCCCGCCCTCCCCCTCCACTCGGCCCCGCCCTCCCCCTCCACTAGACCCCGCCCTCCCCCTCCACTCGGCCCCGCCCCCCCCCTCCATTCGCCCCCGCCCCCTCCATTCGACCCCGCCCCCTCCACTCGACCCCGCCCCCGCTCCCCTGTAATGACGTATTGGTGGGTCAAGCCCCGCCCCTCTCCCCATCCGTCCTATCCGAGCCGCTCACTCCAGACCCTGCCCCCTGTGCTCCACCCTTCTATGATTGACAGGTGAACCAGGGCCCTGCCCCCTCCAGGATTGACAGGTGGCCCAAGTCTCCACCCCCTCCACCCTATTGTCCCAACTGAGCCTCTAGATTATGTGACGTTTCAGGTTGAGACCCTTCTTCGGTCACCTATTTCCTTCGCTCCATCGATGCCGCCGCACCCGCTGAGTTTCTCCAGCATTTTGTGTCTACCTTCGATTTTCCAGCATCTGCAGTTCCTTCTTCAACATGAGCCTCTAGAATAGATCATCGTCATAGACACAGTGTGGAAACAGGCCCTTCGGCCCAATCTTGCCCACATCGGCCAACAATGTCTCATCTACACTAGTCCCACCTGCCTGCGCTTGGTTCATATCCCACCAAACCTGTCTTATCCATGTACCTGTCCAACTGTTTCTTAAATGTTGGGGATAGTCCCAGCCTCAACTACCTCCTCTGGCAACTTGTTGCATACAACCACCACCCTTTGTGTGAAAATGTTACCCCTCAGATTCCTATTAAACCTTTTCCCCTTCACCTTGAACCAATCCTCGATCCTCTGATCCTTGATTCTCCTACTCTGGGCAAGAGACTCTGTGCATCTACACGATCTATTCCTCTCATGATTTTGCCATCTCTATGAGATCAACCTTCATCTTCCTGCGCTCCATGGAATAGAGACCCAGCCTACTCAACCTATCCTTGTAGCTCACGCCCTCTTGTCCTGGCAACATCCTCGTAAATCTTCTCTGAACCCTTTCCAGCTTGACAATATCTTTCCTATAACATGGTACCCAGAACTGAACACAATACTCTAAGTGTGGTCTCACCAACTGCAACATGACCTCCCAACTTCCATACTCTTACTCTAGATACCACCCCTTATTCTGTTTGGCAGTTGTCTTAAGCCCCGCCCTTTCACCCACTCCTCCTATCCCTGCCTGGCCTCTCCTTTAGGTCCCACCCCCTTGTTCTGATTGAGCCCTGAGTGCTCCTCCCTCTCCCTCTTTCATCCTATCAGAGCCTTGCCTCGTCCAGATCCCACCCCCATGGAATAGACCCCGCCCTGGGTCTGATGGACAGCTGGTTTGATCCCACCCCTCCATTGTTTTCATCCTATCCCACCCTCTACTCCATATTAACTTCAAGTAGCCTTTGCTTTCCCTCTCCAACCCCTCCCCTTCCCATTTCTCCCACCAGTCTTACTGTCTCCGACCACATTCTATCTCCGTCCCCCCCGCTCCCCTGACATCAGTCTGAAGAAGGGTCATGACACGAAACGTCGCCCCATTCCTTCTCTCCTGAGATGCTGCCTGTCCTGCTGAGGTATACCAGCATTTTGTGTCTACGCTCTACTCTGTAAGATAATAGATCTTACAGAAACATATAAAATTATTAAAGGACTGGTCAAGCTAGATGCAGGAAAAATGTTCCCAATGTTGGGCGACATCATACAGGGGCCACAGTCTTGGAATAAAGTGGAGGCCATTTAAGACTGAGGTGAGAAAAAACTTTTTCACCCAGAGAGTTGTGAATTTGTGGAATTCCCTGCCATACACGGCAGGGAGGCCAAATCACTGGATGGATTTAAGAGAGAGTTAGATAGAGCTCTAGGGGATAGTGGAATCAAGGGCTATGGGGAGAAGGTAGGCACGGGTTATTGATTGGGGACGATCAGCCATGATCACAATGAATGGTGGTGCTGGCTCGAAGGGCCGAATCGCCTCCTCCTGCACCTATTTTCTATGTTTCTATAACCCAGGTGGTCACATGTGGAACTTGCAAACTCCACATAGATAGCATCTGAGGTCAGGATTGAACCTGGGTCTCTGGCGTTGTGAGGGAACAGCTCTATCAGCTGCGCCACTGTGGTTCTGTACATAAACATTCTGTTTAAAACTCTATGATTATATGTTCTCTCACCACAGATGATAACTGACCTGTTGATAATATTAATTTGTGGTTTTGTTTCCAGGTAGCCTCCTTCAGCATAACTGCCGACATGTCCTGATCTGCCTTGCCTCACTCAACTTACTGACATTCCTCCTGCAGTCGCCATAAAACCAAAAGTGAAAAATTGTTAGCTGCGCTCAGTTTGCCACACCCTTGACGTTAACATTACCAACAATCTGTTGTGGACCAAGCACACTGGTGTGACAGCCAAGATGGCACACCAAACGCCTCTAAGAAGGATACTGACCAGAAACATCAACCACCCATGTTCTCCACGGATGCTGCCTGACCCGCTGAGTTACTTTGTGACTTTTTTTCCTACAGAATCTGCCGTTCCTTCCATAAGATTAGATTAGATTAGATTGGATTAGATTCCTTTATTTGTCATTCAGACCTTTTGGTCTGAACAAAATGTCGTTGCCTGCAGTCATACATATAATAATAAATAACAAAACACACAATAAACACAAATTAACATCCACCACAGTGAGCTCACCAGGCACCTCCTCACTGTGATGGAGGCAAAAGTCTTAAAGTCACTGTCTCTTCCCTCCTTATTCTCCCTCTGCGCTGAGGCGATCCAGGCCTCCGATGTTGTTACCCCACCGGGCGATGGTAATTCAGTCCCGCGGCTCAACCGAGCTCCGCGAACGGGCCGGTTCAAGCTCCGCGGCCCGGGGTGGTCAAAGCTGCTGAAGATGCCGCCCTCCAGTCCAGCGGATGCAGCTGTTGCCGCGGGAGCTCCGGAAAAACAGGTCACCATCCTGTGGCCTGCGAGCTCCCGACGATGTCATCCACTGTCCCGCGGCCGAGCCCCGGATTCAGGTCGCCGCCGTCGGAACGCCGCCTCAGCCCCGAGTCGTGCCGCTGCCACCGGAACGCCGGAACGCCGCCACAGCTCCGAATTCGGCCAGCCTCGCGTTGGTAAGTCCTGGCTGGCTCTGCTTCCGGAGCCTCGAGGTCGGTCGCAGTTGGAGGCCGCCAGCTCCGCCATTAGGCCTTAGCGCAGACGGAGGCAGAGAAGGGGGGGATACGACAGAAAGAGTCGCATTCCCCCGAAGGAAGAGACATAAAAACATTCACACCCCACCCACACATAACACAACCTAATAAACTAAAATTTAACTAAAGCAAGACAAAAACAACAACAAAAAAAGTAAAAACAGACGGACTGCAGGCGAGCCGCAGCTGTTCAACAGCGCCGCCACTTCCGGAATAAGCCAGGGTACTGTCTGATTCACCTCTACCCCATTGTGGACATTGGACTTTGTCTGTGGAACTGATCTGATACAATGCACCACAATGCTGAGAACTTTATTCTGCACTTTGTATCTTCCCCTTTGCTCTACCTATTGTACTTGATGTGGAAGCAATTGTATCTATGTATTTGATTATATTTGACTGTGTGGATAGCATGCAAAACAACTTCAGTACATAAGACAATAAATTAACTTAAACCTAAACCATCTCTGCAGAACATGGATAAGATGACTTTTCGAGTCGAGAACCTTCTTCAGACTGAAGAAGGTTCACCTATCCATGTTCTCCAAAGATGCTGCCTGACCTGCTGAGTTACTCCAGCACTTTGTGTCCCATCAAAAAATATACTCTACTTGCCTGGACTTGCATTATCAACAATTCAGAAGAATCTACTGGGTGGAACAGTGAGTGGCATAGCGGACTACCTACAAACCCGCCCGTCTATGGAATGTGGGAGGAAACCGGAGCAGCCGGAGTAAACCCACAATGCCACAGGGCGAACATACAAAATCTATACAGCCAGCACCCGTAGACAGGATCGAATCCAGTTCTCTGGCGCTGTAAGGCAGCAACTCTACATCAGCGCCACTGTGCCGCTCTTAAGTCCCAGTAATTGGGACTGCCAGTGATGGTCAAATGCTGGTAATGCTTTTCAAATATAGAAGCCTCACGTTCCTGAGAGAGAGTACAGAGGAGATTTACTAGAATGTTGCCTGGGTTTCAGCAACTAAGTTACAGAGAAAGTTTGAACAAGATAGGTATTTATTCTTTGGAGCACAGAAGGTTAAGGGGGGACTTGATAGAGGTTTTTAAAATGATGAGAGGGATAGACAGAGTTGACGTGGATAAGCTTTTTCCATTGAGAGTAGGGAAGATTCAAACAAGGGGACATGACTTGAGAATTAAGGGACAAAAGTTTAGGGGCAACATGAGGGGGAACTTCTTTACTCAGAGAGTGGTATCTGTGTGGAATGAGCTTCCAGTGGAAGTGGTGAAGGCAGGTTCGTTTCCATCATTTAAACATTTATTGGATAGGTATATGGACGGGAAAGGAATGGAGGGTTATGGTCTGAGTGCAGGTAGATGGGACTAGTTGAGAGTAAGTGTTCGGCACGGACTAGAAGGGTCGAGATGGCCTGTTTCCGTGCTGTAATTGTATGGTTATATGGTTCCTGACCTCACGTTCTGTCTGTGTCGTGTTCGCACGTTCTCCCTGTGACCACATAGGTTTCCTCCTGGTGCACAGGTTTTCCTCCTACATCCCAAAGACGTGTGGGTTTGCAGGTTGACTGGCCTCTAAATTAACCCCAGTGAGTGGGGAGTGAATACGAAAGTGGGATTACATAAAACTACTGTGAACAGGTGATCAAAGGTCATGTGGACCTGGTGGGCCGAAGGGCCTGATTCCATGCTGTATCTTTCAATCAAATAATTTTGGATTAGTTTAGAGATACAGCGTGGAAACAAGCACTTTGGCCCACCGAATCCATGCATTGACACTATCCTACATGCACCAGGGACAATTTACATTTATACCAAGCCAATTAACCTGCAAACCTATACGTCTTTGGTGTTTGGGAGTAAACCGAAGATCTTAGAGGAAACCCACGCAGGTCACGGGGAGAACGTACAAACTCCATTTGGACAGCACCCGTAGTCAGGATTGAACCCTTGTCTCTGGCGCTGTAAAGCAGCAACTCTACCACTGTGCCACACTGCTGACCATGAATAAACAGATAAATTAAATCGAAGGTAGACACAAAATGCTGGAGTAACTCAGCGGGTGAGGCAGCATCTCTGGAGTTTCGGGACGGGACCCTTCTTCAGACTGATGTCAGGGGAGGGGGCCGGACAAAGATAGAATGTAGTCGGAGACAGTAAGACTGGTGGGAGAACAGGGAAGGGCAAGGGGATGGAGAGAGGAAGCAAGGGCAATCCGAAGTTAGAGAAGTCAGTGTTCATACGACTGGGGTGCAAACTAACCAAGCAAAATATGAGGTGGTGTTCCTCCGATTTGCGCTGGGCCTCACTCTGATTTATTAACTATCTGCCTTCTGTTTGCCTTTGATAGACACAAAGTGCTGGAGTAACTCAGCGGGTCCGGCAGCATCTCCGGAGAAAATGGATGCGTGACGTTTTGTGTTGGGACCCTTTTTGTCAGAAGAAGTATGAAGAAGGGTCCCGGGCTGAAAGGTCACCCATCCTTATTCTCCAGAGATGCTGCTTGACACTTTGTGTCTATCAAAGGCAAGCAGACACGCTGAGTTACTCCAGCATTTTGTGTCTATCTTTGGTATGAACTAGCATGTGCAGTTCTTTGTTTCGGCCTCTGTTTGCTTGGTCAGATAAGGAATAACAAACGTTTAGCTGAAAAACATTCATTAACCTGAGTCATTTGATACACCATATATGGTGTCTGAGACCAAGGAAGAAACAGAGTAAAGAGAAGGATAAATCGGTCACTTGAATCCGCTGAGACTCATTTCATTAGGGTTAGTAAACTGATATCAATGCAAGTGTCAGATGTCAACAATTCCTGACAAGCACTTGCACACAGCTGAAAGGAGATGTTGAATAAATAAAACAAAACACACAGCTAATGCCAAAGCAACTCAAACAGGGATGAACACGCCTCAATATAAAAACATCCATCAACAGAACCGGACATGAATCATCATCCTAACATTGAAACGCATTTGATTAATAAAGAATACAAGCTGAAGTCAATAGTCATTAGTTTATTGTCACGTGTACCGAGGTACAGCGAAAAGCTTTTGTTGCGTGCTAACCAGTCAGCGGAAAGACAATACAGTATTAACTTTATTGTAATTTCACCGAGTACTTACATACACAGAAGAAATGAAAAAGTTGTTTTTCATCAGTTTTTGTCAGTGCAATTAATAAAAACAGAATAAGTACATACCACTTAAAAATGATCATATCTAAAATAGACCTAAAATTGAACTAAAAACAGACATTCAAACCGAAAAGTGACTTTACCTTGACAAGTTTGGGCGAGGTGTCCACAGTGTACAGGTACATGATATAAGGACCATCGTGAATAACATTTAGTGCAAGAGAAATGCAATAAAGTCCAAGGGTCTCCAATGAGGTAGATAGTAGTTCACGACTGCTCTCTAGTTGATGGTTGGAAGGTTCAGTCATTGGGTTAATTTGTTCTTTATCACATGCACCGAGGCACAATTTTTTTTTTTTTTTCCATACAGTTCATTAAACTATTACAATACATAGTCACAATGCCTGATTATGTATACAGTGCATAGGAATAGTCCGCTGAAACCATATACAACAGTCGCCAGGTTTTAGCTCCATTTCCGAAGTCCAAGTTGTCGGTAGTCAGCAATAAAATATGGATTTGGTTGAAAAGATTTCATTATTAATATTCGTCTTATTCATGTGTTGGAAAGGACTGCAGATGCTAGTTTAAATCGAAGATACACACAAAATGCTGGAGTAACTCAGTAGGACAGGCGGCATCTCTGGAGAGAATGAATGGGTGGCGTTTCGGTTTGAGACCCTTCTTCAGACAACCCGAAACGTCACCCATTCCTTCCGTCTGAGTTGCTCCAGCATTTTGTGTCTATCTTTATCTTATTCAGAGGCACAGATCTGAGAGGCACAGATAGGGTAGACAGTCAGAACCCTTTTCCCAGGATGGAAAAATAAAATACTAGAGGGCTCAGCTATAAGGAGATTGTGGGGTAAATTTTTCTATACAGAGGGTGGTGAGTGCCTGGATTGTGCTGCCGGGGTTGGTGGTTGAGGCAGATACAATAGTGGCATTTAAGAGACTTTTGGATAGGCATATGGGTACGCAGGGAATGGAGGGGAATGGATTATGTGCAGGTAGATAAGAGATGGTCTTGGCATCGTGTTCGGCACGGACTTTGTGGGCTGTGCGCGTCCTGTACTGTTCTATGTTTTATGTTCGAGAGGGGTGGCTCGGTGGCGCAGCGGTAGAGTTTCTGCCTTCCACCACCAGAGACCCGGGTTCGATCCCGACCACTGGTGCTGTCAGTACGGAGTTTGTATGTTCACCCCGTGACCTGCGTGGGCTTTCTACAGGTGCACCGCGCTCCTCCCACACTCCAAAGACATGGAGATTTGTAGGCTAATTGGCTTGGTATAATTGTAAATTATCCCTAGTGTGTGCAGGATAGTGTTAGCGTGCAGGGATCGACGGTCGGCGTGGACTCGGTGGGCCAAAGGGCCTGTTTCCGCGCTGTAGCTCTAAACTAAATTAAAGCTAAAATAATATGCTGACATATGTGCAGCTACAGAAAGATTGAGCGATCCATTCTTTTGGGCTGGATTAATGCATAACTCCACTAGATTTTTTTTTTCCCAATCTAGTCAGCACACTACACATCACTAAGTTAAACAGTAAATAGAAGAACGAGTAGAAAAGAAGGATATCTCTCTGCATTCCCTCGCTTCAGAGGCTGCTTGGTATTCTGCATATTTCTGAATGACCTTGTATGACCATTTATAATGACCATTTATAAATTATATGGATATAACAATAGTTATAACAAAACAACATAATTTATCTCCATATCTTGGTTTATTTAGTTTAGTTTAGCTTAGTTTAGTTTAGAGGTACAGCGCGGGAACAGGCCCTTCGGCCCACCGATTCCGTGCCGTCCAGCGATCCCCGCACACTAACACTAGCCTACACACACCAGGGACCATTTCACAATGATACCGAAGCCAATTAACCTACAAACCTGTACGTCTTTGGGAGCACCAAAGACATATAAGATGTTAAGGGTTTGGACACACTAGAGGCAGGAAACATGTTCCCGATGTTGGGGGAGTCCAGAACCAGGGGCCACAGTTTAAGAATAAGGGGTAAGCCATTTAGAACAGAGACGAGGAAACACTTTTTCTCACAGAGAGTGGTGAGTCTGTGGAATTCTCTGCCTCAGAGGGTGGTGGAGGCCAGTTCTCTGTATGCTTGCAAGAGAGAGCTAGATAGGGCTCTTAAAAATAGCAGAGTCAGGGGATATGGGGAGAACACAATACAATACAATACAATACAATACAATACAATTCAATTTATTGTCATTTGGACCCCTTGAGGTCCAAACAAAATGCCGTTTCTGCAGCCATACATTACAAACAAATAGACCCAAGACACAACATAATTTACATAAACATCCATCACATTGCTGTGATGGAAGGCCAAAAAAACTTATCTCTCCACTGCACTCTCCCCCCCGATGTCAGAGTCAAAGTCAAAGTCAAAGCCCCCGGCGGGCGATGGCGAATTGTCCCGTGGCCATTAAAGCCACGCCGGGTGATGCAAGGTCGTGCACCGGGTCTTGATGTTAGAGCCCCCGGCGTGCGCTCGCAGAGTCCCGCGGCCATTCCAAGCCGCGCGGGGCGATGGTGTAAGGCCCCGCTCCAGGAGCTCTTCAACCCCGCAACTCGGGCGGGAGAAGTCGCCGTTGCGGAAGCCCCCAAAAGCGGTCTCCCTCCAGGGACCCGCGGGCTCCCGGTGTCACTGTCCGCCAAACCCGCAGTTGCAGCCACCGAATCTCCGGGGGTCGGGCCGCAGCAGCGTCCACCACAGCTCCACCCGCTCTGGACTCGGCCAGCTCCGCGACGGTGAGGTGAGTAGTCGGCACCACAGCCCCCGGTCTTCCTGTTGGAGGCCGCTCCTCGTTGCAGCCCCAACGACAACGGAGACCCGACAAAGAAAAGGTCGGGTCTCCCATGCAGGGAGAGATTTAAAAGTTACCCCCAACCCCCCCACACCACCCCCACCCCCCCACACACATACCCCAACAAAAAATAACAAAAACTACATTAAAAACATAGACATAAAATAATAAAAACGCAGACGGACTGCAGAGGCCGCTGCTGACGAGAGTCGCGCCGCCTACCGGACAAAGGCAGGAATGGGGTGCTGATTAGGGATGATCAGCCATGATCACATTGAATGGCGGTGCTGGCTCGAAGGGCCAAATGGCCTACTCCTGCACCTATTGTCTATTGTCTATTGTCACCCAGAGAAAACCAAGGACATGCGGCGAAGGTACAAACTCCGTACAGACAGCACCCGTAGTCAGGATCGAACTCTGGCGCTATAAGGCAGCAACGCTGTGACACCGTTTTATTTCCACTCATCACCAAACATGTATCTACTGTAAGAAGGAGCAGCTTGCAATCTTAATAAGGATGGATCCTGTAATAAAAATTTTAATCGACTTCAACTTTCAATTAGTATCCATAAAATGGACGGAGTTATTTTATGTGTTGGGAGGAACTGCAGACGTTGATACATATATAGACACAAAATAGTGGAGTAACACGGCGGGTCAGGCAGCATCTCTGGAGAGAAGGAATGGGTGGCATTTCGGGTTGAAACAGTCTGAAGAAGAGTCTTGACCCGAACGCCACTCATTTCTTCTCACCAGAGATGGTGCCAGTCCCGCTGAATATTATTTTAGTTTAGTTTGACTGACACGGAAACAGGTCTTTCGGCCCACCGAGTCCATATCAACCAGCGATCCCCGAACATTATGATCACCCTACACACACTGGGGACAATTTTTAAAAACATTTACACAAAGCCAATGGACCTACAAACGTACATCTTTGGGGTGTGGGAGGAAGCCGAAGGTCTCGGAGAATACCCGCAAAGGTCACGGGGAGAACGTACAAACTCTGTATGTACAGCAGCTGTGGCCAAGTGATTCTACCGCTGCGCCACTGTTACTCCAGCATTTTGTGTCTTTCTTCAGAGTTATTCTATGGATGTTTGTCCTCTCATTACACACTCTGGTTATCAGTCACATAACTTGTGACGCCAGAACAAAACCCAAGAGATAACAATGGAGCTGGCTTTCCAGACAGGTAACAGAGTGTAACTCAGTGGGTGGCTGTCTGGTTGTGAGATGAACGATCCCAGGTGCAAGGTGACCCATGGTCATGTAATCAAGGCATTTCTTTTGTGCAGTAAAGTGATTACTGTTCTCCAGACTTGAGACTAAACTAAGCCGCCATCTCAAATGTCCTTCAGCATATCTGATACTTTTCCCAGGCAGTCTGGCTGATAATTATTCCTCATTGAAAGACATATTTTCTAACTCTCTTTTATTTAAACAATGTTTTCATGAACATTATGGGCGGTACGGTGGAGCAGTGGTACAGTGGCCGCCTTACAGCACTTACAGCACTTACAGCGCCAGAGACCCGGGTTCGATCCCGACTACGGGTGCTGTCTGTACAGACTTTGTACGTGCTCCCCGTGACCAGCGCGGGTTTTCTCCGAGATCTTCGCTTTCCTCCCACACTCCCACACTCAAAGATCAAAGTCAAAAGTCAAAGTATCCTTTATTGTCATTCAGACATAGAAACATAGAAACATAGAAAATAGGTGCAGGAGTAGGCCATTCGGCCCTTCGAGCCTGATCATCCAACTCAGTATCCTGTACCTGCCTTCTCTCCATACCCCCTGATCCCTTTAGCCACAAGGGCCTCATCTAACTCCCTCTTAAATATAGCCAATGAACTGGCCTCAACTACTTTCTATGGCAGAGAGTTCCACAGATTCACCACTCTCTGTGTGAAAATTTTTTTTCTCATCTCGGTCCTAAAAGATTTCCCCTTATCCTTAAATTGTGACCCCTTGTTCTGGACTTCCCCAACATCGGGAACAATCCTCTTGCATCTAGACTGTCCAACCCCTTAAGAATTTTGTAAGTTTCTAGTGGACCTTTTCGGTTGGCTTGATATAAATGTAAAATCGTCCTTAGTGTGAGTAGGATAGTGTCAATGTGTGTTGGGATCGTTGGTCAGTGCGGGCTCGGTGGGCCGAAGGGCCTGTTTCTGCGCTGTATCTCTAAACCAAACTAAACTAAACATCTGCCATGTAGGCTGGCTGATAATCATTCCTCATTGAAAGACATATTTTCTAACTCTCTGTTATTTAAACTGTTTTTTCATGAACATTTCAGGAATCCCATGATAAATTCTTGATTAGTACGGGTGTCAGGAGAGAAGGCAGGAGAATGGGGTTGAGGGGGAAAGATAGATCAGCTATGATTGAATGGCGGAGTAGACTCGGGCCGAATGGCCTAATTCTGCTCCTATAACCTATGAACGTTTTAGTAACATAAATAAATCTGGCTTGAATTCACAACATGCCTTGGGCAGCACAATGGCACAGAGTTAGAGCTGCTTCCTCACAGCACCAGAGACCCAGGTTCAATCCTGACCTCGGGTGCTGTCTGTGCATAGTTTGCATGTTCTCACTGTGAAATAAATAGTTTTAATTTAGAGATACAGCATGGCAACGGGTCCTTTGGCCCACCGAGTCTATGCCGACCATCGATCGCCCGTTCTATGTTATCCCACTTTTGCATCCACTCCTTGCAAACTCAATGCTAGCATTTATTTCAAGAGGACTAGAATACAAAAACAGGGATGTAGCGTTGAGGCTCTATCAGGCGCTGGTCAGGCCGTATTTGGAGTATTGTGAGCAATTTTGGGCCCCATATCTGAGGAAGGACGTGCTGGCTCTGAATAGGTGGTTTACGAGAATGATCCCAGCAATGAGTGGGTTAACATATGATGAGCGTTTGAGGGCACTGGGCCTGTACTCGCTGGAGTTTAGAAGGTTGAGGGGGATCTCATTGAAACTTACCGAATGGTGAAAGGCCTGGATAGAGTGGATGTGGAGAGTTTCCATTTGTGGGAGAGTCCAGGACCAGAGGTCATAGTCTCCAAATTAAAATATGTCCCTTTAGAAAGTAGATGAGGAGGAATTTCTTTCGTCAGAGGGTGTTGAATCTGTGGAATTCTTTGCCACAGAAGGCTGTGGAAGCCGTAAGTGGATATTTTTAAGGCAGAGATAGATAGATTCTTGATTAGTACGGGTGTCAGGGGTTATGGGGAGAAGGCAAGAGAATGGGGTTAGGAGGGAGAGATAGATCAGCCATGATTGAATGGCGGAGTAAACGACTGAGCCAAATTGACTAATTCTGCTCCTATCACTTATGAAATTATGAACGTACACATTTGAGGCATTTTCTCATTCACCTCTGACATATTAGAGGCAATTTTACAGGGGCCAATTAACCTACACACGTCTTTGTAATGTGGGAGGAAACTGGATTACCTGGAGGACACCCCTGGGGTCACTGGGAAAACGTGCAAACTCCACACGGGCAGCAACCGAGGTCAGGATCGAACCGGGGTCTCCGGCTCTGTGAGGAAGCAGCTCTACCAGATGCCTTGCTGTGCCGCCAAATGTTGATGGATATGTGAGAGTGATCGATATATGAGAGTGAATAGGTTGCAGAGAACAGAGAAGTAACAGGGAAACTGAATCTGAAGGGAACACTCCAGCAGCTGGCAAGGATTTGATGGGCTGAATGGACTCCTGTGTGGTAAGAAAATTGAAATATAAATAGCTCAGCTTGCACAATGATGGCTGTGTCTTCGTGTTGTGGAAATCTTGTGGGAGTTCAATGCACACTTTATGCCATTTGGCTAATCTAGGATGACATTTATTTGCTTTGTGTTGCAAAGAACTGATCCAACCGGTGGGGAATGCTGTACTGCAGAAATCTGCCTTGTCAGCAAAGATTGTGGAATTCTGTATTGCATTTAGTTTGGTTTAGTTTAGTATAGTTTGCAGATACAGTGCGGAAACAGGCCCTTCTCCCCACCGAGTCCGCACCAACCAGCGATCCCCGCACACTAACACTATCCTACACACACTAGGGACAATTAACAATGAACTACTATCTACCTCATCGGGGACCCTCGGACTATCTTTGATCGTAATTTACTGTCTTTACCTTGCATGAAACGTTATTCCTTTATCATGTGTCTGTAAACTGTGAATGGCTCGATTATAATCATGTATTGTCTTGCCACAGTCTGGTTAGCATGCAACAAAAGCTTTTCACTGTACCTCAGTACACATGACAATAAACTAAAACTAACTAACTAACTACTTTACATACAAAATAAACCTGCAAACCTGTACGTCTTTGGAGTGTGGGAGGAAACCAGAACACCCGGGGAAAACCCACCCGGGTCACGGGGAGAATGTACAAACTCTGTACAGACAAGCAAGCGCCCGTAGTCAGGATCGAACCCGGGTCTCTGGCGCTGTGAGGCAACGACTCTACCGCTGCGCCACATTTTTTCTATCAAGTCTCTGGAAACATAGAAACATAGACAATAGGTGCAGGAGTAGCCCATTCGGCCCTTCGAGCCTGCACCGCCATTCAATATGATCATGGCTGATCATCCAACTCAGTATCCTGTACCTGCCTTCTCTCCATACCCCCTGATCCCTTTAGCCACAAGGGCCACATCTAACTCCCTCATAAGATGAGGAGAAAGATGAGGTCGCAAAAAAGCAGGGCGGTAATTTTAGAGAGAGAAAAAAAAAATTTCCCAGACAGCTGCCAACTTAAGTAAAACATTTCTGGGAAACATTTTGTCTACTCCCTCCCATTTGATGTTTCTATTTTTAAAACAAAGATCCTTTGCGAACTCATAACAGTGTTATGAATCATAATCAACTGTTGTAGCTGTTTAAAACATGTGCAGTCAGGCTTGGGTGTAAAGGAAGGAACTGCAGATGCTGGGTTAAACCGAAGATGGACACAAAATGCTGGAGTAACTTTTCGGGTCAGGCAGCATCTCTGGAGAGAAGGAATGGGTGACGTTTCTGGTCGAGACCCTTCTTCCATCTGTCTCGACCTGAAATGTCCACCCATTCCTTCTCTCCAGAGTTACTCCAGCTTTGAATGTCTATAATCAGACAAAGATCTGTGCCTAAGATGGGCACAAAATGCTGGAGTAACTCAGCGGGTCAGGCAGCATCTCTGGAGAAAATCAAGAAGGGTCAAAAGATACTGAACCGAAATGCTACCTATCCCGTTTCCTGCCCCGCTGAGTTACTCCATCATTTTGCTTCTATCTTTGATATAAACCAGCATCTGCAATTCCTTGTTATTACATTAAGTCTGTGCCTGGTCGAACAAAGGGCAATACATCCATGACTGATATCTTCTCCAAACATTTCCCTTCAAAATTCCACACAGATGTAACGTTCTCAATCTATTATCGCTGCTGATCCTCTTCATTCTATGACACCAATACTTCAGTCTCTATTTCAAAGCTAACACATTTAGTGAAGTTTGTGTAGGAAGGAACTGCAGATGCTGGTTTAAATCGAAGATGGACACAAAATGCTGGAGTAACTCAGCGGGACAGGCAACATCTCTGGAGAAAAGGAATGGGTGACGTATTGGGTCTTCATTTAGTGAAAACTTTTTAGAGATACAGCGCGGAAACAGGCCCTTTGGGCTACCGAGTCCGCACCGACCAGCGGTCATTAACGCTGTCCTACACCCACTAGGGACAATTTTTACATTTACCAACCCAATTAACTTACAAACCTGTACGTCTTTGGAGTGTGGGAGGAAACCGAAGATCTCGGAGAAAACCCACGCAGGTCACGGGGAGAATGTGCAAACTCCGTACAGACAGCACCCGTAGTCGGGATGGAACCCGGGGTCTCCGGCTCTGCATTTGTGTGAACATGAAACGGAATTGGAAAATCTAAGCAGCTCAGTGCTTGTTCTGAAGGTATCAGTTGTGGATGAATTTATTCTATTGGTATGTAGGAGATGCCCATAGATACCACCGAAGGTGTCGACAGACATATCCCATCTACACTAGTCCCACCTGCCCGCGTTTGTCCCATATCCCTCCAAACCTGTCCTATCCATGTACCTGTCTAATTGTTTCTTAAACATTGCGATGGTCCCTGCTTCAACTACCTCCTCCGGCAGCTCGATCCATAAAAATTACCTCATGTTCCCATTAGATCTTTCTCTCTCATCTTAAACTTATGTCCTCTGGTTCTCGATTCCCCTGCTACGGGAAAGAGACTCTGATTTCTCTCATCTATCTGTTCCTCTCATGATTTTATACACCTCCATAAGACCACCCCTCATCCTCCTGCGCTCCAAGGAATAGAGTCTCAGCCTGGTCAACCTTTTGCTATAGATCCGGCCCTCGAGTCCTGGCAACATCCTCGTAAAATTGTCCTCTGTAAATTTCTGCTGGAGTGCAGGGAATGGGTGCGAAAGTGTGTTAACATGGAACTCATGTGAACGGGGGATTGATGGCCAGTGTGGACTGGATGGGCCGAAGGGCCTGTTTCCACGCTGAAACACTTTTTCTTACAGAGAGTTGTGAGTCTGTGGAATTCTCTGCCTCAGAGGGCGGTGGAGGCCGGTTCTCTGGATGCTTTCAAAAGAGAGCTAGATAGGGCTCTTAAAGATAGTGGAGTCAGGGGAAATGGGGTGAAGGCAGGAACGGGGTACTGATTGTGGATGATCAGCCATGATCACATTGAATGGTGGTGCTGGCTCGAAGGGCCAAATGGCCTACTCCTACACCTATTGTCTATTGTCTACTGACAGGATGGGCCGAAGGGCCTGTTTCCGCGCTGTATTTTTCAGTCAATTCAATCAATCAAACCAAGCAAACCCTTGTCAGCCTGATGTATCAAACATGGTGGATCCATTATATAAATAGCCAGAGATAGACACAAAAAGCGGGAGTAACTCAGCGGACTTCAGACTGAAGAAGGGCCCTTCTCTGCCGGAGATGCTGCCCGTCCGGCTGAGTTACTTCAGTATTTTGTGTCTACCACTGCTCAACCATTGACACCACATCGAGAAGCCCAGTTACATGACCCTGTGAACGGCATACAGATAATAATGGGAATGACACAGAGGTGTGACGCTCAAGAATGTCGACACATGCATCCGTCCTAACGGCAGGAAACTGATCACAGATTAGTACATCCTTAAAGCTCTAGAGACCACCATGATCCAAGATACCACCATATGGATAAGGACCTCTTCTCGCTGGGCGGCACGGTGGCACAGCGGTGGAGTTGCTGCCTTACAGCGCTGGAGACCCGGGTTCGATCCTGACTACGGGTGCTGTCTGTACAGAGTTTGTACGTTCTCCCCGTGACCCGCGTGAGTTTTCTCCAGAAGCTCCGGTTTCCTCCAGATCCATTATATAAATAGCCAGAGATAGACACAAAAAGCTGGAGTAACTCTGCAGACTTCAGACTGAAGAAGGGTCTTGACCTGAAACTTCACCCACTCCTTCTCTCCAGAGATGCTGCCTATCCCACTGAGTTACTCCAGATTTTTCTGCCTAACTTCGGTTTAAACCAGCGTCTGCAGTTCCTTCCTACACATAAATAGCCAGATTGGCCGAAGAATAAATTACTAGACAGTTTTAGAAATGTTGGTTTGCTTGAACCAACAGTAATCACCAGTGATCAGAATAACTGTGCCCGGTGGCCCTGTTTAGATGCAGGCACCCGGATTTCAAAGATGTTATTCAAAGTCTGTGCTAAAACCATAAAAGGTTAAACCACAGTCAACATAAAGGGCTATTTCTGTCTAAAAACAAGTGCATGAATTTTGTTTAGTTTAGTTTAGAGGTACAGCGCGGAAACAGGCCCTTCGGCCCATCGAAGCCGCACCGACCAGCGATTCCCGCACATTAACACACACTAAGGACAATTTACACTTATACCAAGTATACAAACCCAAGCCAATTAACCTGCAAACCTGTACGTCTTTGGAGTGTGGGAGGAAACCGAAGATCTGGGAGAAAACAAGATGCTGGAACCTTGAGCAAAGTACAAAGTGCTGGAGTTACTCAATGGGTCAGGCAGCAACTGAGGAAGACATGATGGGTGACGATTCGGATCTAACCACCACGATCATCTTAAGTTTATTTTATTTTGTTTTATTTTGTTTTATTTTATTTTATTTTATTTTATTTTATTTTATTTTATTTTATTTTATTTTATTTTATTTTATTTTATTTTATTTTATTTTATTTTAGTTTAGTTTAGTTTAGTTCAGTTTAGTTTAGTGATACAGCATGGATATAGATGCTTCAGCCCACTGAGTCCGCGCCGATCAGCGATCCCCATTACACTAGCACACACTACACACTAAGGATCATTTACAATTTTTACCGAAGCCAATTAACCCACAAACCTGTACGTCTGAGGAGCACCCACACGGTGAGAACACACAAACTCCGTACAGACAGCACCCGGGTATCTGGCACTGTTAGGCAGCAACTCTACCACTGCGCCACCGTGCCACCCTGGGATACACATTACCAGATATTTAACCAGCCAGGGGTCATTCGGCCCTTCGAGCCAGCACCGTCGTTCAATGTGATCATGGCTGATCATCCACAATCAGTGCCCCGTTCCTGCCTTCTCCCCATAACTTTTTACCCCTCTGTCTTTAAGAGCCCTATCTAGCTCTCTCTTCAAAGCATCCAAAGAACTGGCCTCCACCACCCTCTGAGGCAGAGAATTCCACAGACTCTCTGTGTGAAAAAGTATTTCCTCATCTCCGTTCTAAATGGCTTACACATTATTACCCCTTATTCTTAAACTATGGCCCCTGGTTCTGGACTTCCCCAACATCGGGAACATGTTTCCTGCCTCTATCATGTCATATCATGTCTATCATTGAATGTTTCTTTGTGTGTTATGTGTGGGGGGTGGTGTGGGGGGGTAAGGGGGAAACCGTTTCGGCCGCCTCTTCCATGGAGAGGCGACTTTTTCAGGTCGCCTCCCCCGTGGCCTAACAGCAAGGATCGGCGCCGACTTTCCCGGAGACGCGCCCGGAGCTTCAGCGGCGGGCACAGCGTGGACTCTCGGCGCGGAGCGGGTGAGACCTCGCTGGAGGGGAGCGCTCCGTTACGCTGGCCCGCGGCAGCCGGCAGCCTGAAGCAGCGGTCTGCAGAACTCCAGCTGGTGCGGCGTCTACAGCCCGGGATCTCACGTTGGGGACCCGGGGAAGAAGCTTCCACCGCCGGCCCGCGGCCGTCTTCTACCGCGGGTGCGGTATGGACTTATCATCTCCCCTGGAGGGGAGCTTCGACCGCCGGCCCTGCAGACTGCGGTGCTTCCGGCTGCGGCACGGCAGGTACTTTAAAACTTTGACCGCCGGCCTGCGGCCTACACCAGCCTGAAGCCGCGGTCTCTGGTTGGGAAGAGCCGATCCTGGACTCACCTTGACTTTGACTTTGTCCCTTACCATCTGGACGCCCGCAGCAACGGCTGTGGAGGGTGGTGGTCCCGACCACGGGGGAAAATGGAGGAGGACTGGCCAAGCTCTGTGCCTTCCACCACAGTGATGAATGCTGTGGTGGATGTTTGTGTAAAATTTTTTATTGTGGTTGTGTTCTTTATTATTGTACCGCTGCTGGCAACCCAAATACCACCGACCTTGGTTGTGTGGCAATTAAATTATTTCTTCTTCTTCTTCTTCTTCTAACCCTTAATAATCTTATATGTTTCAATAAGATAGCCTCTCATCCTTCTAGATTCCTCTCCATGTACCTGTCTAACTGTTTCTTATACGATGGGATAGCCCCAGCCTCGACTACCACCTCTGGCCGCTCGTTCCATACACCCACCACCCTCTGTGTGAAAAAGTTACCCCTCAAATACCTATGAAACCTTTCCCCCTTCACCTTGAACCCATGTTATTTGGTCCTCGATTCACCTCCTCTGAGCAAGAGACTCTGTGAATCTACCTGATCTATTCCTCTCCTGATTTTATACACCTCTATAAGATCACCCCTCATCCTCCTGCACACCATGGAATAGATTCGCAGCCTACTCAACCTCTCCCTATAGCTCAGACCTTCTCGTCTTGGCAACAGACCACAAAGCTCACAGCTAACGCTGCCATTAACCAGCATGAAATATGATTAACTCATCATCCACTGAGTCACCGTGCGTGGGATTTTGTTGCAAGTCCATTGGATGCTCTTCAGGAAACAACAACTCTACTTCAAAAGTATTTTGTTAGCTGTCGATCTGTTCCCGATGTTGGGGGAGTCCAGAACCAGGGGCCACAGTTTAAGAATAAGGGGTAGGCCATTTAGAACGGAGATGAGGAAAACCCTTGTCACACAGAGGGTTGTGAGTCTGTGGAATTCTCTGCCTCAGAAGGCAGTGGAGTCCAATTCTCTGGATGCTTTCAAGAGCGAGTTAGATAGGGCTCTTAAAGATAGCGGAGACAGGGGATATGGGGTGAAGGCAGGAACGGGTACTGATTGTGGATGATCACAATGAATGGCGGAGCTGGCTCGAAGGGCCGAATAGCCTACTCCTACACCTATTGGAGAGCCCTGTGGTTTTAAGTGTTCTTCCCGGGTTTTATTTAGTTTAGTTTACAGATATAGCACGGAATCAGGTGGCCCTTCAGCCCGCTGACCATCGATCACCCGCTCACACTAGTTCCCTGTTATCCCACTTTTGCATCCTACACACCAGGGACAAATTTGCAGAACCCAATTAACTTACACACCTGCACGTCTTTGGAATGTGGGAGGAAACCAGGGCACCCGCAGAAAACCCACACAGGTCACAGGGAGAATGTGCAAACTCCACACAGACAGTACCCGTAGTCAGGATTGAACCTGGGACTCCGGTGCTGTCAGGCAGCAAGTATATCAGCTGTGCCACATCTGTGCTGCCCGAATTGAAGCTTTGTTCTTTGTTCTGATACAGTAATAGAACAGGTCTTGATTGTATTCGTGTATACTATTTCCTTTGACTGGATAACACGTAAGGAAAAGCTTTTCGCTGCTACCTCGGCACACGTGACAATAATAAACTAAACCAAACTGCACAAAACAAAACAAAACTGAACTAAACTGGACTAAACTATACATATAGGGGTGGCACGGTGAGTTGCTGCCTTACAGCGCCAGAGACCCGGGTTTGATCCCAACCACGGCGCTGCCTGTACGTAGTTTGTACATTTTCCCTGTGACCAGCGAGGCTTTTCTCCAGGCGCTCCTGTTTCCTCCCACGCTCCAAAGACGTACAGGTTTATAGGTTAATTGGCATTGGTAAAAAGATGGTGAATTGTACCCAGTGTGTGTAGGATAGTGCCCCCTGCCGATCGCTGGTCGGCACGGACTCGGTGGGCCGAAGGGCCTCATTCCAAGCTGTATCTCTAAAGTCTAAAGTAAAGTTAAGCCCTTCAGACCATTGATTCCATTGCCACTTTTCATTTCACTGCACATCTCGTATGTGTATGTGACGAATAGACTTGACTTGAAAGTAGACAAAAAATACTGGAGAAACTCAGCGGGTGAGGCAGCATCTAAGGAGAAAAGCAATAGGCGACGTTTCGGGTCGAGACCCTTTTTCAGACTGAATTGATTTTTCCAGCATCTGCAGTTCCTTCTTAAACATTGATTCCATACTGATCACTAAGTATCCATTTATTCCAATCCTACACGGACTACATTTTATTCTCACCTCAGTTTCGACATTTGTTCCCAGATTATATCACTCATCAGGGACAAATTTACTTCATTCATACATTCGTTGAAAATATTAGCGACGCAGTGGTGCTGGTTTCCGATGGGAACGGTGACGGACGCACCACACGTCTCTGTCCTCCAGTTCCTGCGGACTTCTGCCGCTGGAAGTACAGGATGTTGGTGTGTGTGTGTGCTTCATCATCATTCCCTACAATGCCGTGTACAACAGTGATCTCAACTTCTACTGAAGTGTGGATGGCCGTTGGCTCGCTAGGAGCTCATCCGCCCTTTGACAGGTCTAGTTTTTGGTCCTGCTGGGGGTCCACAGCCCCCTCCTCACCTGGCAAACCAGGTGGGGGAGAGACGGTTTAGTCGCCGACTATCCAACCATGGAGCAGGTAGCACATGATTACATGGTACCCGTGGCGGGGGGAAACTCCACCCCCCCCCCCCCCCCATCCGACCTGACCTGACAAATTTACATTGGTCAATTAACTTACAACTTTAATAGAATAGAGGTAAAGAGTCATACAGCAAGGAAACAGGCCCTTCGGCCTAACTTGCCCACGCCAACCAATGTGCCCCATCTTCACCAGTTGCACCTGCCTGCATTCAGTTTAGTTTAGTTTAGACTTTTTTATTTTGTTTTGTTTTGTTTCATTAAGTTAAGTTTAGTATTTTATCACGTGAACCGAGGTACAGTGAAAAGCTTTTTTCGGGTTGCAGCAGAAAGACTGTATATGATTACAATCTCGAGCCATTTTACAATGTACAGAAACAGGATAACGGGAATAACGCTCACTGCAAGATAAAGTCCAGCAAAGTCCGATTAAAGAGAGTCCAAATGTCTCATGAGGTGGATGGTGGGTCAGAAGCACTCTCCAGTTGGTGAGAGGATGGCTCAGTTGCCTGACAACAGCTGGGAAGAAACTCTCTCTTTTCCCCAGAGGTGCTGCCTGACCCGCTGAGTTACTGCAGTATTTTGTGTCAATCTGCAGCCACAAAAGAACTTGTTTTAAACTTGTGACCTGGAAATGACCAGGACTGTAGTGCCAACTCTAACATACTTGGGTCAAACCAACCTCTCTCATTTGCCACCTGCATGTTAACAAACTGAGCCAAGGCCATTGGCAAGTAACAATGGGAGACATTTGAGCCAACTTTGTGAAGCATTTGTGTTACGTTGTACACAGAATGGAGTAGAAACCTATGGAAGGTGGTGAGTTTTTAAGGTCTGTTGCCAAATGCAACCTTCAATGCACCCCCAGGCCGGTTCAAATCCAATGATGTAAAAAAACATAAAAGCTGGAAAAAGTGCAGAGTAGATTTACGAGGATGTCACCAGGACTCGAGGGTAACTGAGCTACAGGGAAAGGTTGAGTTGCTGGGACTCCATTCCTTGGAGTGCAGGAGGAAGAGTCGTAACCTTGTAGAGGTGTATAAAATCATGAGAGGAATAGATCGGGTAGATGCACAGAGTCTCTTGCCCAGAGTAGGGGAATCGAGGACCAGAGGACATAGGTTTAAGGTGAAGGGGAAAGCTTTAATAGAAATCTGAGGGTAATTTTTTCACACAGTGGGTGGTGGGTTTATGGAATGAGCTGTCAGAGGAGGTAGTTGAGGCTGGGACTATCACAACGGTTTAGGAAACAGTTAGACAGGTACATGGATAGGACAGGTTTGGAGGGATATGGACCAAATGCAGGCAGGTGGGATTAGTGTATCTGGGACATGTTGGCCAATGTGGGCCAGTTGGGCCGAAGGGCCTGTTTCCACACTGCATCACTCTATGACTGTGACTGTACATCATAGAATCAAAGAGAGGTACTGCCTAGAAACAGGCCCTCCAGCTCACCAAGTCCGTACTGACCATCGGGAACCCATTTACCACACTAATCCTACCCTGATATTGCGTTTGGTTTGAGAATGTGCAGGAAGGAACTGCAGGTGCTGGTTTACGCTGAAGAGAGACACAAAAAGCTGGAGTAAACTCAGTTGGTCAGGCAGCATCTGGAGGGAAGGAGTGGGTGACGTTTTGGGTCGAGGCTCTTCTTCAGTCTGAAGGAACGTCACCCATTACTTCTCTCCAGCGATGCTGCCTGTGCCGTTGGAGGAGGGTGGTCAGGCACTGGTTTGCATCTGTAGCCAGGGTGCTGCTCCTCAGGGGGAAGGGGGGGTGTTGTGGCTGCGAGGGTGACCCTGGCACGGTGGGTATCGAGGAGAGGCGCGAGCGTGGTGCGATTCAGACCGAGCTTACCCCCGCTCCTTCCGAATTGCTCATCGGTCCCACGGCCCAAGTCCCTTCCGGAGAGCCGGCCCCACGCAACGCGAGCCGCCTTTCCGAGATGCCCAGCGTGCTGCCCCGTGACGCGGAGAGGCGCGTACTGTACAGGCTGCTCCTGCACACTCTAAACCTCCTCGCCCTCGTCTTCCGTCTGGACACGCCCTGGCGGTCCGTGTTACCACCTGACGAGGGGAGCGGTCCCCAGTGGAGATCTCTCTACAAGGGAGTCCTCCCCTTCACATCGGGGACCTAGGGCGGAGAGTGTTGTACATGGCCGCGGCCTGTAACAGGCACTTGAGCCGGTTCACGGACTCGCCAGCCGCCTGGCACGTCTGCGGCGAGGAAGAGACCATGTTCCACGTGTACATGCAGTGTGAGGGGTTGCAGCCCCTGTTCGACTATCCGAACTGGCTGCTCCTTAGGGTTTAGCTGTATTTTAGCCCCAGGGTCTTGACCTGAAACGTCAGCCATTCCTTCTCTCAAGAGATGCTACCTGTCCCGCTGAGTTACTCCAGCTTTTTGTGTCTATTTCCAGTTTAAAGCAGCAGCTGCAGTTCCTTGCTACACAACAGGATGTTTAAGCAGGTTACCTGTGCCATAAAGTAATACTTATATGTGAACAATACTTTCCCATGTTCGTGGGACCTCTCCTGTGAAAGGATCAGGTTCGAATGCCCTGACCTGAAAGAAGCATGATATTGGCAGCGCCTGCTTCATTTCTAGCCGGCTGGGCTCCCTGCCTTAAACCGACTCCCTCTCCACAAAGCCGCACCTTAAAAGTTCTCATCTTTGTTGTAGAATTCTTTCCTTCCCTCGTCCTTTTCCTCTCGCTTATTATTTTTTGAGAACTCTGTGTTCCTTCAAATTCTGGGCCAGATTTTAATCGTTGCATCTTTGGCAGCCACCTCACTCCGGCTGCCCGGGCCATGATGTTCTCTGTCTCCCCCCCCCCCCCTCTCTCGCTTTCTCTCACGGCGAAGGTGATGCCTCGTGGGTCGACCCGTGGTCGACAGTCGATGAGAGCCTGGGGAGAACCATCGTGACGGAGGGGGAATAGGCGGAGTTGACGTGGATAAGCTTTTTTCATTGAGAGTAGGGAACATTCAAACAAGAGGAGATGATTTGAGAATCAAGGGACAAAAGTTTAGGGGTAACATGAGGGGGAACTTCTTTACTCAGAGAGTGGTAGCTGTGTGGAATGAGCTTCCAGTGGAAGTGGTGGAGGCAGGTTCGATTTTATCATTTAAAAATAAATTGGATAGGTATATGGACGGGAAAGAAATGGAGGGTTATGGTCTGAGTGCAGGTAGATGGGACTAGGTGAGAGTAAGTGTTCGGCACAGACTAGAAGGGCCGAGATGGCCTGTTTCCGTGCTGTAATTGTTATATGGTTGTTATATGTTATATGGTTATATGGTCATATGGTTATATGGAAGAACAATGGGAGGGAAGGTAGGGGATGAGGAGGATAGGAAGAGTCTGCAAAAGGATATAGATAAGCTAGGTGAGTGGGCAACAACTTGGCAGATGAAATGTAATACTAATAAATGTGAAGTCATTCACTTTGGGAAAAAAAATGATAGGGCAAGTTATTTTCTAAATGAGGAGGGATCTAGGGGTATTAGTACATGAATCACTAAAAGTCAGTATGCAGGTGCAGCAAGCAATCAGGAAGGCCAATGGAGTTTTGGCCTTTATTGCTAGGGGGATTGAGTATAAAAACACGGAGGTCTTGCTGCAGCTGTACACGGTATTAGTGAGACCACATTTGGAATACTGTGTACAGTTCTGGGGTCCATACTTAAGAAAGGATGTACTAGCCCTGGAGGCAGTGCAGCGAAGGTTTACAAGATTAATTCCTGCAATGAGGGGATTGACATATGAGGAAAGGTTAAGTAAGCTGGAACTCTACTCTTTGGAGTTTAGAGGAATGAGAGGCGATCTCATTGAAACATATAAGATCGTGAGGGGCCTTGATCGGGTGGATGCACCGAGGATGTTCCCAATGATCGGGGAAACTAGAACTAGGGGACATAGTTGCAGAATAAGGGGGGGCTCTTTTAAAACTGAGATGAGGAAGAACTTCTTCACCCAGAGGGTGGTTAATTTATGGAATTCACTGCCCCAGGGAGCAGTGGAAGCAGAAACGTTAAATATATTTAAGTCTAAAATAGATGGTTTTTTAGCTGCCAAGGGGATAAGGGGCTATGGGGAGAGGGCAGGGATATGGACCTAGGTATGGTTAGTATAGTAAGACCTGAGTGATCTCCTGGACAAGTGTCGATCGCCTGGATTGGGGTCGGAGAGGAATTTCCCGGATTTTTTTCCCGAATTGGACCTGGGTTTTTATCCGTTTTTTTGCCTCCCCCAGGAGATCACGCGGTTCTTGGGGTGGAGAGGGGTGATAGCGGTATAAAGGGGAGGGTAGTGTCTTGTGTTCTGTGTCTTGTGTCTATTGTTTGTGGGTAAGTGTGTCTGTTTAGTGTTCAGCCATGAGCGAATGGCGGTGCGGGCTCGACGGACCTGGTGGTCTACTCTCGCACCTACTTTCTATGTTTCTATGTTTAATGGACAATGGGGACCCAGGGTGGGGTGGGGGAGGGAGAACAATGGGGGACCCGGCGGGGGGGACCGCTGTTGGGGCGGAGCGAGCAGGTGGGGGGGGGGGGGGGGGGGGAACAAAGGAGGAGCTGGCACAACATTGTACCTTTGTCATTGCCGCAGGTGGCCGCTGTTTGTATACATTGAATTTTCCGTCAATGAATTTCACCGTGCCTAGTCGCATGTGACAATAAATGTTGCCCACTCCATTCCTCCCAACCCAGCTTTTTCGGCAACCTGCTCTCTTGTACGTGAGCAGGAAATGCCCGAGCACATTGAACGGCACTGTGGCGCAGCGGTAGAGTTGCTGCCTCACAGCGCCAGAGACCCGGGTTCGCCCCTGACCATGATATGCTGTCTGCGCGGAGTTTGTACCTACGTTCTCCCCGTGGCCCACGTGGGTTTTCTCCGGGTGCCCTGGTTTCCTCCCACACTCCAAGGACGTGGATGCTTTCAAGAGAGAGCTAGATAGGGCTCTTAAAACTAGCAGAGTCAGGGGATATGGGGAGAAGGCAGGAACGGGGTACTGATTGGGGATGATCAGCCATGATCACATTGAATGGCGGTGCTGGCTCGAAGGGCCGAATGGCCTACTCCTGCACCTATTGTCTATTGTCTATTGTCTATTGACGTACAGGTTTGTAGGCTATTGGCTTGGTCAATTTGTAAACTGTCACTGGTGTGTGTAGGATAGTGTTTGTGTGCGGGGATCGCTGGTCGGCGTGGGTGCACCCTGAGGAAACCCACACAGTGGCAGTGAAGACTCCTCACAGAAAGCACATGAGGTCGATTGGGAGGTACAGTAGATGGGACATGTTGGTCAATGCGGGCAAGTTGGGCCAAAGGGCCTGTTTCCACGTTGCACGACTCAATTACTCATTGGTCTCAGACTCACCCTCACTGGTGACCCTCGGACTATCCTTGATCGGACTTTGCTGGCTTTACCTTGCACTAAACGTTATTCCCTTATCATGTATCTATACACTGTAAATGTCCTGATTGTAATCATGTATTGTCTTTCCGCTGACTGGTTAGCACGCAACAGAATCTTCTCACTGTACCTCGGTACACGTGACAATAGACCAAACTGTATCCTGACTGTATGAGTCTAGGACAGGGGTCGGGAACCTGCGGCCTTCTAGGCCATTAAGTGCGGCCTTTTGAATTAATACAAATTTTGTAGAACAAATCCATTTATTTTTATTAATGTTGTTCGTCTTTTATTATTTTAATGTTAATCTTAAAATGAACGTATTTAAAATACCAAAGAGTAAAAGAAGATTCAACGAAATAATCCTCCCCGCACGAAAAATGCTTTCTTGCTTTTCAACCACTTATTGCTGTGAATCCACATTCTCCGACCTAACCCAAATCAAGACGCCCTTAAGGTCACAAATGACGGATACCCATCTGGAAGATCAGCTGAAACTGCGTACATCCGTGTTGCAACCAAATATTCAAATGCTTTCCCACAAAAAGCAGTCACGCAAGTCATTAAGAAGTTAGTTAACTTTAGAATGAACAATTTCTTTTTCATTTTCCTGAAGTTAGTACATAGTAGTTAGATTTTTACAGAACAATGGACATTTTGAAGTATAACTGATTGAAGTTTCGTGGATGCGGCCTTATTAGATTACAGCTAACTTAATGCGGCATTCCACCATGAAAAGGTTCCCCAGCCCTGCTCTAGGGCTAACGGGCCTGTCCCACGAGCATGCGACTCCATGCGGCAAGCGCGACCTAACGTGGTCGCTTGAGCCGTACGGCCTCGCGGGGCCGGTCCCACTTCGATCGACGGGGCCGTATGGAGTTGTGCGGAGCTGGTCCCGACATCGCGCGGGGCTCCGAAAAACTGACCATGTTCAAAAATTCCGCGCGGCAACGGCCTGCCGTCCCGCAGCCACCTCGATGCCGTACGCAGCGCCTCGACGGGCGTGCGCAGCGCCTCGACGCCGTACGTCAAGCGCGAACTTCCCGCGGACTTCGCTCGAACTTCACGTCACTCACTCGACCTCCGCGCGGCCCCCGCTTCCGGTTTGGTCGTGCTCGCCGCATGCAGGCGCATGCTCGTGGGACAGGCCCTTAAAGCTTTCCATTCTGCCTGGCTAAATGTGACAATAAACTAAACTAAACTAAACTAAACTAAACTAAACTAAACAAGGGTCGCTGGAGCTGTGAGGCAGCAGCTTTACCAGCTGTTGCATTGTGTCCTAACCTGGCAATGTCAGCAGTATTTTGCTTTTCACTTCAGGTACAGTGCAAAGCTTTTGTTGTGTGCCATCCAGTCAGCGGAAAGACAATACATGATTATAATCGAGCCACGTACAGTGTATAGGGAATATTACAAGGTAAAGCCAGCAAAGTCCGATCAAAGATAGCCTGAGGGTCACCAATGAGGTAGATGGTAGTTCAGCACTGCTCTCTGGTTGTGATAGGATGATTCAGTTGCCATGATAACAGCTGGGAAGAAACTGTCCCTGAATCTGGAGGTGTGCGTTTTCACACTTCAGTACCTTTTGCCTGAGGGGAGAGGGGAGAAGAGGGAGTGGGCAGGGTACGACTGGTCCTTGATTATTTTGCTGGCCTTGCTGAGGCAGCGTGAGGTATACATGGGATCAATGGGGTTTTGCACTCTGAGCTGTTGGGCTCTCGAAGGAAACACGTTGGGCTTCTCATGTTGGTCACAGGAATCATCTCGGCATCAAGTGTCTGCGCCTCAGCAGGTCAGCATTCACGTTTTCATGCAGCGTGTAACTGAATCCGAACGGGATCTTCTCAAGCATGTCAGGCATGTGGGGCTCATATTTTGCAGCCTGTGGTAAAAGTGGCCTCTGTACTTCAACCTTACATTCGATTAGCTCTCAATCATCAAGGTGCTGACCAATGAAAGTTCATAAGTACATAACCTTTAGGAGCAGAATTAGGCCATTCAGCCCATCGAGTCTACTACACCATTCACAGTCATAAAGTCATAGAGTGATATAGCGTAGAAACAGGCCCTTCGGCCCAACTTGTCCACACCGGCCTACATGGCCCAGCTGTACTAGTCCTACCTGCCTGCCTTTGGTCCATATCCTTCCAAACTTGCTCTATCCATGTACCTGCCTAACTGCTTCTAAAACAATGGGATAGTCCCAGCCTCAACTACCTCCTCTGGCAACTACCTCCTCTTTAGTTTAGAGATACAGCGAGGAAACAGACCCTTCCGCTCACCAGGTTGGCACCGGCCAGCGATCATCCCGTACACGAGCACATTCCTTCACACTGAGGACGATTTACAATCTTTCACCAAAGCCAATTAACCTACAAACCAGCGCATCTTTGGAGTGTGGGAGGAAATCGGAGCACCTGGAGCAAACCCACGCGGTCGAGGGGAGGACTTACAAACTCCATATAGACAGCACCCGTAGTCGGGATCGAACCCGGATCTCTGGCGCTGTGAGGATGCGCCACCGTGCCGTCCTTCTTAACCACCATCTTCCATATCTCCTCTTTTGAAACAGTCCATGTCTCCCTAAAGATCATCATTATGATGTAAGCCTTGGCAATAACAAGGAACTACAGATTCTGGTTTCTATCAAAGATAGACACAAAAAGCTGGAGTAACTCAGTGGGACAGGCAGCATCTCTGGAGAGAAGGAACGGGTGACGTTTCGGGTCAAGTCCCTTCTTCAGACGACTCCTAACAAAATAAATGGTGTGATAACGTTGAAAGAGTTGCTGTCTTACAGCACCAGAGTTGCGGGTTCGATCCTGACTATGGGTGCTTGTCTGTACGGAGTTTGACTGGTCCTCTTGTGACAACGTGGGTTCAACCAACACATGTAAATAGCAGGAGTAGGCCACTCGGCCCCTCAAGCCAGCCCCACTGTTCATTATGACTGTGGCTGATCTGTCCATTCTCTCCACAGATGCTGCCTGACCCATCAGGTTTTTTCTACCAGAGTCCACCCAAGCAGCACCCAAGGTGAGGCTTGAACATGGGACTCTGGTGCTGTGTGGCAGCAACTCTACCAGCTGCATCTCTGTGCGTCCTCTTGCTTATGCCCCTGTCCCACTTAGGAAACCTGAACGGAAACCTCTGGAGACTTTGTGCCCCACCCAAGGTTTCCGTGCGGTTCCCGGAGGTTCCCTGAGGTTTTTGTCAGTCTCCACATCGAGAAGCCCAGTTACATGACCCTGTGAACGGCATACAGATAATAATGGGAATGACACAGAGGTGCGACGCTCAAGAATGTCGACACGTGCATCCATCCTAACGGCAGGAAACTGATCACAGATTCGTACATCCTTAAAGCTCTGGAGACCACTGTGATCCAAGAATACCACCATATGGGTAAGGACCTCTTCTTGCTGGGCGGCACGGTGGCACAGCGGTGGAGTTGCTGCCTTACAGTGCTTACAGCGCTAGAGACCAGGGTTCGATCCTGACTACGGGTGCTGTCTGTACAGAGTTTGTACGTTCTCCCCATGACCCGCGTGGGTTTTCTCCAGAAGCTCCGGTTTCCTCCCACACTCCAAAGACGTGCTGGTTGGTAGGTTCATTGGTCTCTGCAAATTGTCCGTTATGTGTCGGATAGAAATCGTGTGTGGGTGAGGGTTGGTCGGCGAGGCCTCGGTGGGCCTTCTCATCTCAAGGCTATGTCCTCCATTCCTTGACATTTCCACCCGAGGGAAAAGGGTTCTGACTGTCTACCTTTTCAATAATAATAATAATAATAAATTTTATTTATGGGCGCCTTTCAAGAGTCTCAAGGACACCTTACAAAAATTGAGCATGTAGAGGAAAAACATGTAAGGGGAATGAAATAAATAGTAGAGACATGACTAGTACACAAAGTAAAGACAGAATTCAATACAAAACACAGTATGAGGCAATTAATGCACAGATGAAAAGGGACGGGGACGTGGGGCTAAGGATAGGCAGAGGTGAAGAGATGGGTCTTGAGGCGGGACTGGAAGATGGTGAGGGACACGGAATTGCGGATCAGTTGGGGGAGGGAGTTCCAGAGCCTGGGAGCTGCCCTGGAGAAGGCTCTGTCCCCAAAACTGCGGTGGTTGGACTTGTGGATGGAGAGGAGACCGGCTGATGTGGATCTGAGGGACTGTGAGGGTTGGTAGGGGGAGAGGAGGTCAGTGAGATATGGGGGGGCCAGATGGTGGAGGGCTTTGTAGGTGAGGATCAGGATTTTGTAGGTGATCCGGTGGGAGATGGGAAGCCAGTGAATGTCTATGCCTTCTATATACTTTGGTCGGATCTCCCCTCAGCCTCCGAAGCTCCAGCGAAAGAAAAATCCAAGCTTGTCCAACGTCTCGTTATAGCTAATACCCCCTAATACAGGCACCATACGTATAAACCTTCTCTGCACCCTTTCTAAAGCCTCCACATCCTTCCTGCAATGGGGCGAGCTGAACTGCACACAATACTCACTGGTCGACCCGCGATCGATGGCCGATGAGAGGGTGGAGAACCACTGTGAGGGGGAAGGGGGAAGAACAATGGACATTGGGGGGGGGGGGACAAAGAACAATGGGGATCCGGCGTGGGGGAACTGTTGTGGTGGGAGGGGGGGGGTGGGGGGGGGGGACAAAAGGGGGAGCCGGCGAGCTTTGTCACTTGAAGGTACACAAAAATGCTGGAGAAACTCAGCGGGTGCAGCAGCATCTATGGAGCGAAGGAAATAGGCAACGTTTCGGGCCGAAACCCTTGTCAGCGCCATAGGTGGCTGCTATCTGTATACATTGTGCATGCAGGCAAAGAATCGCACTGTGCCTAGTCACATGTGACAAAGTATTCCTATTCCTATTCCTACTCCAAATGTGTCTTAACCAAAGTTCTATAGAGCTACAAGGAAGTTAATCTATAGGAAGATAATTGAACTCTATTACCTTCCCTCACAGTGAGGAATGTGGATTTCACTGTGGTGGATGCTTGCTTTAAATTTTATTTTATGTGCTGTGTGTCTTGTTTTACTTAGTATGGCCGTGTGGTAACTCATACATCACTTTAACTTAATTGGTACATGTGACAAGAAATATTAACGAACTTGAACTTGAACGTGAGTCTTGTAAGGGCAACCATACCACGGCCTTCTTTCCCCACGATGTCTACCTGTGTTTAGAAGATAGACACAGAATGCTGGAGTAACTCAGCGGGTCAGGCAGGACCCACTGGAGAACATCGAATGTGAGTCTGAAGAAGGGTTACGACCCAAAACGTCGCCCATCCTTTTTCCCCAGAGACGCTGCCTGACCTGCTGAGTTACTCCAGCACTCTGTGTCTATCTACTGGTGTTTACTTCCAGGAAGCTAAATGTTATTAATCTTCAATAACTCCAGCCCAAGCAACATTTCTCCACCGATGTGCTTTGCAAACAGATGATTTGAATTGAAAGTAACTAACCTGTGGGTCATGGAGTCATAGTTCTGAACCTTCTGAATATTGTAGTCGGCAGGGCAGTACTCTGCATGTCGCCAACTTGGACAATTTAACATTTTTTTTTATCAAGCCAATTAACTTACAAACCTGTATGTCTTCGGAGTGTGGGAGGAAACCAAAGATCTCAGAGAAAGCCCACGCAGATCACGGGGAGAACGTACAAACTCCGTACAGACAGCACCCGCAATCGGGATCGAACCCGAGTCTCCGGCGCCGCCGTGATAGGGTGATACAGCATGGAAACAGGCCTTCTGACCCAACTTGCCCACAGAGGTTTGCAGGTTAATTGCCTTGGTACAAATGTTTTCTTCTTCCCCGTGGATTGTCACCTTGTCGTGGTGGAGAAGCTTGTGTGGACCTGAGATCCTGAGAGCAATGCCGTCTGGAGCTATGCTCCTGGTAGGGCCACCCATGGCGGTAAGGTCGAGGGGTAGGTCTCTGACAAAGAGCAATCCAACCAAGACCTCAACGGTGGAACAGGCGGAGGACGATGGCTGCCCTTAGTGGAGCGTCACAACGGCTGGGAAGGCGGATGAAGGCTGCAGCAGAAAAGGGTCTCCGGTCGTCTTGGACTCCATGCCATTGGATCCTGACCCAGATCTGTCAAGGACCCCACGTGAGGTGGCTGTCTGTGCACCAGTCTCCCCACGTTAAACAAAGTCACGCACAGGCCTCCTCCATGAGAGGACAGTCATACTCGTTTCCAGTGACCGCCGATGATGATGACAAATGTTTTTTTTAAATTGTCCCTAGTGGGTGTAGGATAGTGTTAGTGTTCGGGGATCAATGGTCGGCGCAGACTCGGTGGGCTGAAGGGCCCGTTTCCACGCTGATTCTCTAAAAACAAAGCACTGCACCAGACCATCCCATATCTTTCCATAGAAACACAGAAAATAGGTACAGGAATAGGCCATTCGGCCCTTCGAGCCTGCACCGCCATTCAATATGATCATGGCTGCTCATCCAACTCAGTATCCTGTACCTGCCTTCTCTCCATATCCACTGATCCCTTTAGCCACAAGGGCCACATCTAACTCCCTCTTAAATATAGCCAATGAACTGGCCTCAACTACCTTCTGTGGCAGAGAATTCCTGATTCACCACTCTCTGTGTGAAAAATGTTTTTCTCATCTCGGTCCTAAAAGACTTCCTTCCCCCTTCTCCTTAAACTGTTCTGGACTTCCCCAACATCGGGAACAATCTTCCTGCATCTAGCCTGCATCCATCCAGCTATGTAAGGGAAACTCAGAGTTTGCTTGGCAACAGAGTGAAGCCTTGGATACTTTTGCCAGGGCGTCTGAAAGTCTGGAACTATAGAACCAAAATCATATTACAGGCACAGATGTGCTGCATCTTGCAGCACTAATGCCTGTCACAAACGCGTTTGCTTAGTCAGGGATGGTCTGATGGGCCCCACCCAAGACATAGTATGCCTTTACAGGCAACGACACACCCTTCCCTGATGTCCCAGGCTGTCTTTCCATTTGACTTCCAGTAAATGTCAGCCTTCCTTCCCCCTTTGCGTAATTGCAGGCTGATATGTCGCCTCGGGCAGCAAGTGCCACTGGTAAATAGGTTCACGCTGTATCTTGTGTCATTCATAACGCTGCCGGTACCTGGACTGCTCAGTTTGTGAACACTTGCGGATAATTCAATGAAGTTACACAAGAGATGGGCGTGCTACCAATGTAGGTTCAGTGAGTCATAGTCACAGTGTGATGCATGGAAACATAGACATAGAAACATGGAAAATAGGTGCAGGAGTAGACCATTGTTCACTCTGGAGTTTAGAAGGATGAGAGGGCATCTCATTGAAACATGTCAGATTGTTAAGGGTTTGGACACGCTAGACGCAGGAAAACATGTTCCAGATGTTGGGGGAGTCCAGAACCAAGGGCCACAGTTTAAGAATAAGGGGTAAGCCATTTAGAACGGAGACAAGGAAACACTTTTTCTCACAGAGAGTTGTGAGTCTGTGGAATTCTCTGCCTCAGAGGGCGGTGGAGGCAGGTTCTCTCGATGCTTTCAAGACAGAGCTAGATAGGGCTCTTAATGATAGCGGAGTCAGGGGATATGGAGAGAAGGCAGGAACAGGGTACTAATTGGGGATGATCAGCCATGATCACATTGAATGGCGGTGCTGGCTTGAAAGGCCGAATGGCCTACTCCTGCACCTATTGTCTATTGTCTATTGCCTATTCGGCCCTTTCGAGCCAGCACCGCCATTCAATATGATCATGGCTGATCATCCAAAATCTGTACCCCGTTCCTGCTTTCGCCACATATCCCCTGATTCTGTTATCCCTAAGAGCTATATCAAGAGTCAAAAGTGTTTTATTGTCATATGTCCCAGATAGGAGAATTAAATTCATACTTGCTGCAGCACAACAGAATATGCAAACATAGTACATACGGGAGAAGAGAAAAAAGTTCCGTGTGTGTATATACACATGCACACATACTCAATAAATAACAAAGATAGTGCAATAATAATGATAGTCTGTTGCAGCAGAGCTTATTTGTTGTCATGTTTAATAGCCTGATGGCTGTAGGGAAGAAGCTGTTCCTGAACCTGGACGTTACAGTTTTCAGGCTCCTGTTCATTCTTCCTGATGGCAATGGTGAAATGAGTGTGTGGCCATGATGGTGTGGGACTTTGATGATGTTGGCTGCCTTTTTGAGGCAGCGACTACAATAGATCCCTTCGATGGTGGGGAGGTCAAAGCCGGTGATGGACTAGACAGTGGTCACAACTTTTTATCTGACTCTCTCTTGAGTACAGGTTGGAAACAGGCCCTTCGGCCCAACATGCGCACACCGACCAATGTGTCCCAGCTATACTAGTCCCACCTGCCCACGTTTGGCCCATATCCCGACAAATCTGTCCTATCCATGTACCTGTCTAACTGTTTCTTAAATGTTGGGATAGTCCCTGCCTCAACGACCTCCTCTGGCAGCTTGTTCCATACAACCACCACACTTTGTGTGAAAAAGTTACCCCTCAGGTTCCTATTAAACATTTTCCCCTTCACCTTGAACCTATGTCACACTATGATTTTCCCAGTCAATATTGGGAGGTGGTGGCGCTTTTTTATGTTTTATTTTGTCCTGTTGTTTAGTTTATTTCGTTTATTTTGGTTGTGTATGTGTTGGGGGGGGGGGGGGGGGTAGAAACTGTTTTTAGTCTCCTCCTTTGGGGGGCCATGCGACCTCTTCTTGTCGTATCTCCGTCTCCGTCTACGTCTGCGCTGAGGCCTAATCGCGGAGCTGGCGGCCTCCTACTGCGACCGAGTTCGAGGCTCCAGAGGCAGAGCCAGAACTCACCATCGCGAGGCTGGCCGACTTCGGGGTTGCGGCGGCGATGCGGCGGCGGCCTGACTTCGGAGCCTCGGAGGCTTCGGCCGCGGGCCCAGTGGACTATATCATCGGGAGCTCGCGGGTCACAGGTTGGGGACCGGTTCTCCGGAGCTCCCGCAATGACAGCTTTGTCTACTGGACTGGAGGGTGGCAGCTTCGACCACCCCGGGCCGCGGAGTTTGAACCGGCCCGTTCGCGGAGCTCGGATTCGGCCGCGGGACTTACTTACCATCACCCGGCGGGGTCACAACATCGGAAGCCTGGATCGCCTCAACGCAGAGGGAGAACAAGGAAGGAAGAGACAAGGGCTTTAAGACTTTTGCCTTCCATCACAGTGAGGAGGTGTCTGGTAGACTCACTGTGGTGGATGTTAAACTGTGTTAAGTGTGTGTTTTGTTATTTTATTCTATGTCACGACTGCAAGGTACGTAATTTCGTTCAGACTGAAATGTCTGAATGACAATAAAGGATACTTTACTTATTTACTTTATTGGGAGAGTTAATATCCGCTACTCCAAGAACCTGATTTAACCTGCAACTGCCTGCAATCTCCTGGCATATTTGTTTAGGTCTATTATTGTTATTTGTACCGAGGTACAAGAGCTTGTTTAGCATGCTGTCCAAACAAAATTTGGACAGCACGGTGACACAGTGGTAGAGTGGCTTCCTCACAGCACCAGAAACCCGCGTTCGATCCTGACTACGGGCGCTGTCTGTACGGGGTTTGTACGTTCTCCCCGTGACCTGCGCGGGTTTTCTCCGGGATCTCCGGTTTCCTCCCACACTCCAAAGACGTACAGGTTTGTAGGCTCATTCACTTGGTAAAATTGCAATTACCCCCGAGTGTGTGTAGGATAGTTCTAGAGTGTGGGGATCGCTGGTTGGCGCGGAGCTGGTGGGCTGAAGGGTGTCACATTTCTGTACAATTTTCCCAAAGTTAGTCGTAGCTAGTTGAAGCTGGTCTTCAACATAGCCGAAGGAGGTCGAAGGAGGTCTTCTACATAGTTTAAGGAGGTCTTCAACATGTCATTTTGTAAAACTCATCTAAACTCGCCAATTAGGTCGCCAAAGTGGGACAGTCCCTTTAATTCCAATTTACTTGCTTCTGATGCATGTCTGGTTGGGACAAGATCATACACCTGTTTGTACACCTGCATTTTCCAGCCTGGTTAATATCGGCAACGCAGGAACCACCGCACTCACATAAACACTCCATTCAGTTCAGATTAGTTTATTGTCACGTGTGCCGAGGTACAGCATAAAGCTTTTGTTGCATGCTAGCCAGTCAGCAGAAAGACAATACATGATTACAATGGACCCATTTACAGTGTACAGATACATGATAAGGGAATAACGTTTAGTGCAAGGTAAAGGCAGCCAAGTCCCATCAAGGATAGTCCGAGGGTCACCAATGAGGTAGATAGTAGTTCAGCGCTGCTCTCTGGTTGTGGTAGGATGGTTCAGTTGCCTGATAACAGCTGGGAAGAAACTGTCCCTGAATCTGGAGGTGTACGTTTTCACACTTCTGTACCTTTTGCCCGATGGGAGAGGGGAGAAGAGGGAGTGGCCGGGGTGCGACTGGTCGTTGATGATGCTGCTGGCCTTGCCGAGGCAGCGTGAGGTGTAGATGGAGTCAATGGAAGTGAGGTTGGTTTGTGTGATGGTCTGGGCTGCGTCCACCCAGTTTCCCCATGGGTATCCCACTGTTTTCCCTCATGGGCAATTCTACTTCCGAGGTCCCTGCTCTGTGTCCCTCTGTCCACCAGGCCAGAATGAGCGGAGAGTGAGAGTGGTGGGTTCACAAGTTCACAAGTTGCCGTAGTAGAATTAGGCCATTCGGCCCATCGAGTCTACCCCGCCCATTCAATCGTGCCTGGCTGATCTCTGCCCCCTGGTCCCATTTTCCTGCCTTCCTCCCCCATAACCTCTTGCCACCCGTTCTAATCAAGAAGTTGTCCGTCTCTGCCTTAAAAATATCCACTTCATTCATTCCCTGTGAAACGCCTCAGCGGGATTCTCCAGCGACACATGTTCTCTCCGTGTATTAATAGTCGTGGCACCTCTCCCCGTCAGGGAACACCCACGTGCCATTGGAGGGACTGCACCAGAAATGGAGCCAGGGTTGGTCAAGAATGCAAAGGGTTTGATTACCAGCTGAGCAACTGCCCAGTAAAGTCCAGTTCCCAGTATGGACAGCTGCGTCGCTCCCAGGAGCCTGATCCGCAGTTTAGTTCTAGTCTAGTTTAGAGATACAGCGCGGAAATAGGCCCTTCGGCCCACCAGGTGTGTGCTGACCAGCGTTCCCCCCGCGCGCACACACACCAGGTACAATTTAGTATTTTTAACCGAAGCCAAATTAACCTACAGACCCATTTACGCCTTTGGAGAAGTGGGAGGAAGCCGGAGCACCCGGGGAAATCCCACGCGGTCACGGGGACAAAATTCAGGTTCACAAGTTATAGTAGAACTAGGCCATTCGGCCCATCGAGTCTACTCCGCCGTTCAATCATGGCTGATCTCTGCCACCTAATCCCATTTTCCTGCCTTCCCCCCCATAACCCTTGACACCCGTTCTAATCAAGAATCTCTGCCTCAAAAATATCCACTGACTTGACAACAGATTAACTACCCTCTGACTAAAGAAGTTCCTCATCACCTCCTTTCTAAAAGAGTGGCCTTTAATCCTGAGGCTACGACCTCTGGTCCTGGACTCTCCCACCAGTGGAAACATCCTCTCCACATCCACATCCACTCTATCTATGTCTTTCATTATTCTGTACGTTTCAATGAGGTCCCTCCTCAACCTTCTAAACTCTGGCGAGTACAGGCCCAGTGCCGTCAAACGCTCATCATTTGCTAACCCACTCATCCCTGGGATCATTCCTGTAAACCTCCGCTGGACCCTCTCCAGAAACAGCACATCCTTCCTCCGATTATGGGGCCCAGATTTGCTCACAGTGCTCCGAATGCGGCCTGACCAGCACCTTACAAACTCCGTACAGACAGCACCCATGGTCAGGATCGAACCGGCGTCTCTGGTGCTGTAATGCAGTGACTGCTACCCACGTATAGTCTTAGAGTAAAGGAACAGGCCCTTCGACCCAACCCACCCATGTAGACCAAATGCTCCATCTATGCTGGTCTCATTTGTCCACGTTTAATATATTCTATATAGTCTATATGTCCCTCTGAACATTTCCTATCTGTGCACTGAGCAATTAGTCCCAAATGTCGTGAGTTAAAGAGAGGTTTTTGGCAGCAATCCTACCACTGGGGTTGGATTGTTTGGGTAGATGCACAGAGTCTCTTGCCCAGAGTTGGGGGATCGAGGACCAGAGGACATAAGTTCAAGGTGAAGGGGAATAGTTGCAATAGGAATCTGAGGGGATAACTTTTTCACACAAAGGGTGGTGGGTGTATGGCACAAGCTGCCAGAGGTGGTAGTTGAGGCTGGGACTATCCCATTGTTTAAGAAACAGTTAGACAGGTACATGAATAGGACAGGTTTGGAGGGATATGGAGCAAACGCAGGCATGTGGGACAAGTGTTGCTGGGACATGTTGTCCGTTGTGGGCAAGTTGGGCTAAAGGGCCTGTTTCCACACTGTAGCACTCTATAGAAACATAGAAACATAGAAAATAGGTGCAGGAGTAGGCCATTCGGCCCTTCGAGCCTGCACCGCCATTCAATATGATCATGGCTGATCATCCAACTCAGTATCCTGTACTTGCCTTCTCTCCATACCCCCTGATCCCTTTAGCCACAAGGGCCACATCTAACTCCCTCTTAAATATAGCCAATGAACTGGCCTCAACTACCTTCTGTGGCAGAGAATTCCAGAGATTCACCACTCTCTGTGTGAAAAATGTTTTTCTCATCTCGGTCCTAAAAGATTTCCCCCCTTATCCTTAAACGGTGACCCCTTGTTCTGGACTTCCCCAACATCGGGACCAACCTTCCTGCATCTAGCCTGTCCAACCCTTTAAGAATTTTGTAAGTCTCTATAAGATCCCGCCTCAATCTTCTAAATTCTAGCGAGTACAAGCCGAGTCTATCCAGCCTTTCTTCATATGAAAGTCCTGACATCCCAGGAATCAGTCTGGTGAACCTTCTCTGTACTCCCTCTATGGCAAGAATGTCTTTTCTCAGATTAGGAGACCAAAACGGCACACAATACTCCAGGTGTGGCCTCACCAAGACCCTGTACGACTGCAGTAGAACCTTCCTGCTCCTATACTCAAATCCTTTTGCTATGAATGCTAACATACCATTCGTGACCATGACTTTGACTCTATGAATCTAAGTTCGTAGCACACCCGTCTCTTGTGTACGTCACTGAATTACCTACAGTGTTCACAGACTGAGCAGTCCAGGTACGTGCAGTGTTATGAATGACACAAGATACAGCGTGAACCAACTTGCAGCCCGAGGCGATGTATCAGCCTGTAAATATGCAAACAGGGAAGTAAGGCTGACATTTGCTGCAAGTCAGATGGACATACTACTGCCCAAGTCACTGAAGATAGACACAAAATGCTGGAGTAACTCAGTGGATCAGGGGGAGAACGTATAAACTCCGTACAGAAGGGCACCCGTAGTCAGGATCGAACCCGGGTCTCTGGCGCTGTAAGGCAGCAACTCCACCGCGCCACCCCATGGTCTGGTCGTTTCCAGCACAGACATTGCGGGCCGAATGGCCTGTCGGTCCGATGCTGTACTGTCCTGTGTGTTTAACACATCTGGAATTTGGAGGGATTTAACGGAAATTTGGGAAGAGCAGGGGGAGACGATGTTCTGAGGATGATACCGGGTGAAATAAGATGAAATGGGGGAGGTTAGTGATGGTTTATCAGTCTGAAGAAGGGTTTCAGCCCGAAACGTTGCCTATCTCCTTTGCTCCATAGATGCTGCTGCACCCGCTGAGTTTCTTCAGCATTTTTGTGTACCTTCATTTAAAATCACTTTATTGACGTGGGATGAGCTGTGTTGTCTCAGTAAACGGTCCCACACGTTCCAGGTGCTATATAAATGCAGGCTGGGTTTTTTTGGCAAACGGATAGGGCTAACTTTTGCAAACATCCGTTACAGTCAAACAGAGGCCAATAAAACTATGCACATTTATTCCAGGCGATATATTGTTAATATTCACTGCATGACATTGTAGTGCTTGCCCATGTAATGGTATATATTTATACTCTAGTTCACAGTTATATAATATGAGCTTCTGCTTCAGAGACTCGTTAGAACAGCATTAAAATTATTCCTACTTCGCTACATTTGGTGCAGTAAACTATGATGATCCTGCGTTGTAATAGATGGATGAAAATAATACAACGGCGCGGATCGCAAAATAGTCATCGCCAGATCAGAAAAAAATCGTTATGCATGAGGATTCCAATGTGTAGGAAGGAACTGCAGGTGCTGGTTTACACCGAAGATGGACACAACATTTCTTCTGCAGTTGTATAGGGCTCTGGTGAGACCACATCTGGAGTATTGCGTACAGTTTTGGTCTCCTAATTTGAGGAAGGACGTCCTTGTGATTGAGGCAGTGCAGCGTAGGTTCACGAGATTGATCCCTGGGATGGCGGGACTGTCATATGAGGAAAGATTGAAAGGACTAGGCTTGGTGTTTAGAAGGATGAGGGGGTATCTTATAGAAACATATAAAATTATAAAAGGACTGGTCAAGCTAGATGCAGGAAAAATGTTCCCAATGTTGGGCGAGTCCAGAACCAGGGGCCACAGTCTTAGAATGGAAGGTCATTTAAGACTGAGGTGAGAAAAAACTTTTTCACCCAAAGAGTTGTGAATTTATGGAATTCCCTCCCACAGAGGGCAGTGGAGGCAAAGTCACTGGATGGATTTAAGAGATAGTTAGATAGAGCTCTAGGGGCTAGTGGAGTCAAGGGATATGGGGAGAAGGCAGGGACGGGTTATTGATAGGGGACGATCAGCCATGATCACAATGAATGGCAGTGCTGGCTCGAAGGGCCGAATAGCCTCCTCCTGCACATATTTTCTATGTTTCTATGTAAAATTGTGGGGTAACTCAGCGGGACAAGCAGCATCTCTGGAGAGCAGGAATGGGAGATGTTTCAGGTCTAGTCCCTTCTTCAGATCGAGAAAAAAAAAATGCAGCCAAAATCATCAAGGACCCACACCATCCTGGCCACACACTCATTTCACCACTTTCACCGGGACAAAGGTACAGGAGCCTGAAAACTGTAACGACCAGGTTCAGGAGCAGCTTCTTCCCCACAGCCATCAGGCTATTAAACACAACAATGAATAAGCTCTGAGCTCTGAAACGCAAAAGACTATATTATTATAGCACTATATTTATTATTTATTGAACTATTTCTTTTTTCTCTTCTCCCGTTATGTACTACTAGACTAAGTGGCTCCAGTTGGGTCCCAACATCACACGGGATGGCAGGTCCACTAATGCAATATTCCACCTCTCCACCAATTCCAATCTTGGGGGCCCGTGGAGGGGGGGGGGGGAGTTTCTGGAGCGCTAGTATGGGTGTTGTGAGCTGAAGGAACTGGTTTCCAGAGGGCTAGTATGGACATTGTGGGCCGAATGGATTCTTGGGCTGGCGGCTCAAGCTTGTTGTGCTGGCAGCTCACTCACTCACGGCTGGAGGGCTGGCAGTTGACTCACGGCTATTCCTTGAAATTCCATTTCAAGCCGGGTGCAAGGCCATCAAATTCAAGTGCAGTTTCTTACCACTTCAAGCCAGGTGCAAGGCCACCAAATTCAAGTGCCATTTCATACCATTTCAAGCAGGGTGCAAGGCCACTAAAGATAGCGATTCATTACCTCTCCCTCCTCTATCTTGCAGCGACTGAGCCACACCCACACTTCTGGGTTTTATAGTCTCTCCCCCCCCTCACACCAGAGGGGGCATGGCCTTCATGACATGATTGACAGGAGAGAGAATTCAACATTTTTTAAACACTAATAACTTTTATTTTTCATCGATGGGAAAAATCCTCGGCACCTGATGAGCGGAGGGGGACCCTGAGTAAGATGGCCAAAAATCACAGCCATATGTGGTAGCATATTTTTTTTAATCAATATAAAGCACAAACAGGAACTGGTCAAGATTAGACTTTTAATTATATAGAAGGCAAGGCAACTTTAATTAGGCAAGGCAACTTTAATTTAGGCAAGGCAACTTTAATTAGGCAAGGCAACTTTAATTGGGCAAGGCAACTTTAATTGGGCAAGGCAACTTTAATTAGTCAAGGCAACTTTAATTAGGCAACACAGCGTTAGCATTTCCAAACCAAAGGCGACACAGCTTTTGAAGCGTTGAAGAGGTGGGGCCTCGTGGACAGCACCTCCTGCAAGTGTGGGGGACCCAACACAGACAGTGGAGCACATCGTCACCAGTTGCCCCAAACACCAGCCACCCAATGGTGAACGAGGTCTGATTGACCTGGACGATGACACTTTGGCCTGGCTCGCCTCAACGGAGCTGCAGGTCTAAAAGACACACGACAGAAGCAGAAGACTTTAAGATGATAGCGGCAAAATTTAAAGGAGATGTGCAGGGCGTATTTTACACGTCTGAGTGCCTGAAACACATTGTGTGGGGGGAGATGGCGATGAAGGCAGATATGATAGTGGCATTTAAGAGACATGGATGTAACAGCATGTGAATATGCAATATGCAGAGAATGGAGGGATATGGATTTTGTGCAGGTCAATAAGAATCTGTCGTGACATCATGTACTGACATTGTGGGCCGAAGGGCCTGTTCCTGCACCATGCTGTTCTGTTCCACTTCTATAACTGGTGAAGAATGCACTGCGTACACTATCTACCTCCCTGATGACCCTTGGACTATCCTTGATCGGCCTTCATTGGCTTTACCTTGCACTGAACATCATCCAGTTTTGACCCGTTCCAGTTTGCTTATCGCCCGAACCGCTCCACAGAGGATGCTATTTCCTCTGTAGTCCACCTGAGCCTACAACACCTGGAGGAGAGGAACACCCACGTGCGGATGCTGTTTGTTGATTTCAGCTCAGCATTTAACACGATAATCCCCCAGCATCTGGTGAGCAAACTGGCACTCCTAGGTTTCAATACCATACTATGCAACTGGATCCTGGATTTCCTTTCTGAAAGACCCCAGTCTGTGCGGGTGGGGAAGAACACCTCCTCGGTCATCACACTGAGCACCGGATCCCCTCAGGGCTGTGTCCTGAGTCCGCTGCTCTTTACATTGATGACACATGACTGTGTCGCCAGGTCCACTACTAACCATATCATCAAATACGCGGATGACACAACAGTAGTGGGCCTCATCCGCAATAACGACGACCAGGCATATAGAGAGGAGGTGGAACAGCTGGTGAGCTGGTGCAGCAGGAACAACCTTCTCCTAAATGTGAACAAAACCAAGGAGATTGTCGTCGATTTCAGAAGGAAAATTCAGCCCAGTCACACTCCACTTTGCATCAACAACTCAGCAGTGGAGCAGGTGAAAAAGATCAAGTTCCTGGGGGTGCATATAACGGACACCTTAAACTGGTCCACAAACATTACATCTCTGGCAAAACGGGCACAGCAGCGGTTGTACTTCCTCCGCAGGTTGAGAAGTTTACACCTCCACCCTCCCATCCTCGCCACCTTCTACAGAAGCACAATTGAGTCGGTCATGACCAGCTGCATCTCTACGTGGTGCGGCAGCTGTACAGCTGCGGACTGGAAGTGCCTTCAGAGAGTGGTGAGGACAGCGGAAAAAATCATTGGGACTTCTCTTCCTTCCATCATGGACATGGTGTACAAGCGCTGTCTGATTAGAGCTAAGGGCATTACCAGAGCCCCCACACACCCACAATTTGGACTGTTTATACTGCTTAACTCTGGGAGGAGGTACCGCAGCATGAAGAGCGGGACAACCAGGTTCTGCAACAGCTTCATCCCCCAGGCCATAAGATTACTGAACAATCAACAAAACCGAGGCTAGAACTTTTAAAATATCGACACTTTAAAAAAAAAACTTTTTATATATATTTATTTTACAGAACCATGCACATGAGGCATTTTTATGGACGCACCTAGCACTTTTACTTTTACTATTTACCTGATTGGAGAGTCAAATGCAACGAAATTTCGTTCAAGGTGCACTGTGTCTAGGTGTATATCTGAATGACAATAAAGTTTTCATTCATTCATTCTCTTATCATGTATCTGTAGAATCTATAAATGGCTCGATTGTGATCATGTATTGTCTTTCCGCTGACTGGATAGCAGGCAGCAAAAGCTTTTCACTGTACCTCGGTACACATGTCAATAGACTAAACTACACTAATGCAAATCAGCATAGCTGTGTTAAATTTAGAACCCACTGCTTTGACTTGGCTTTCATCCAGTAGAAACAAGGAACCGCAGATGCTGGTTTAAACCAAAGATAGACACAGAGTGCTGGAGTAACTCAGCGGGTCAGGCAGCATCTCCGGAGAAAGAGGATGGGTGACATTTTGGATCGGGACCCTTCTTTAGCATCCCTGGAGAGAAGACCGAGTCTGAAGAAGGGTCTCGACCCGAAACGTCACCCATTCCTTCTCTCCAGAGATGCAACCTATCCCGCTGAGTTACTCAAGCATTTTGTGTCTACCTTCCATTTAAACCAGCACCTGTAGTTCTTTCCCATAAATTGTCCCTAATGCGTGTGTAGGATAGTGTTAATGTGCGGGAATCGCTGGTCGGTGTGGACTCGGTGGGCCGAAGGGCCTGTTTCCACGCTGTATCTCTAAATATAGAACATAGAAACATAGACAATAGGTGCAGGAGTAGGCCATTCGGCCCTTCAAGCCTGCACAGCCATTCAATATGATCATGGCTGATCATCCAACTCAGTATCCTCTACCTGCCTTCTCTCCATACCCCCTGATACCTTTAGCCACAAGGGCCACATCTAACTCCCTCTTAAATATAGCCAATGAACTGGCCTCAACTACCTTCTGTGGCAGAGAATTCCACAGATTCACCACTCTCTGTGTGAAACTTTTTTCTCATCTCGGTCCTAAAAGACATCCCCCTTATCCTTAAACTATTAGATTAAATTACGCGGAATACATATTTGAGATAAGTTCTGCCTGAGTAACAGTTTGGAAATATGCCTTAAAATTCGCTGGAATAGCTTTGAATAAAAATTGCTGGTTCGTGAGGACTGAGATCCCCAAGTGTTGTTTAATTGAATAGTTCTTGGCCATAACATGACCATATAACAGAACAACCTGAAACCACGGAAGCAGAATCATCGCCAATATATCTGCTCATTAATTTGGCTCTCTCCAATATTGGCATGCTGAAACCTCACTTTGGGAGTAGATTAGAAATTTAAATGTTTAAGAAGGAACTGCAGATTCTGGAAAATCTAAGGTAGGCAAAAATGCTGGAGAAACTCAGCGGGTGCAGCAGCATCTATGGAGCAAAGAAAATAGGCAATGTTTTGGGCCGAAACGCTTCTTCAGACTGATGTGAGGATGGGGGGGGGGGATCATATTGAAAGGAAGAGGTGGAGCCAGTGGGCTGAGGGGGAGCTGAGAAGGGGAGGAGACAGTAAGGACTACCTGAAATTAGAAAAGTTAATATTCATGCCGCTAGGGTGCAGACTGCCCAAGCGAAATATGAGGTGCTGCTCCTCCAATTTCCGGTGGTCCTCACACTGGCCATGGAGGAGGTCCAGGACAGAAAGGTCGGATTCGGAATGGGAGGGGGAGTTGAAGTGCTGAGCCAGGTTGGTTATTGCGAACCGAGCGGAGGTGTTCGGCGAAGCGATCGCCAAACCTACGCTTGGTCTCACCGATGTAGGTCAGCTGACATCTAGAGCAGCGGATGCAATAGATGAGGTTGGAGGAGATGCAGGTGAACCTCTGTCGCACCTGGAACGACTGCTTGGGTCCTTGAATGGAGTCAAGGGGGGAGGTGAAGCGACAAGTGTAGCATTTCTTGCGGTTGCAAGGGAAAGTACCCGGAGAGTGGGTGGGAAGGGTGGGAAGGGACGAATTGACCAGGGTGTTACGGAAAGCAGACAGAGGAGGAGATGGGAAGATGTGGCCAGTGGTGGGGTCACGTTGGAGGTGGCAAAAATATAATAACGTTTTTAAAGAAAGAAAATGTAATGTTCTCATTGAACTAAAACACAAAGTACAGGGGTAACTCAGTAACATCTCTGGAGAGAAGGAATGAGTGATATTTCGGGTCGAGACCCTTCGTCAGAACGTGGATAGGTGATATTTCGGGTCAGGACCCTTCCTCAGACCACTTATCACACTACAATAGAATATATGTAGGTAATTTAATGACAATGTCGGGAATGTTGCAAAGTGAGCAGAGGGTTATGTAACTTAGTGACAATGTCTGAAGAAGGGACGGTGGCGCAGCGGTAGAGTTGGTGCCTTACAGCGCCAGAGACCCGGACTCGATCCTGACTACGGGTGCTGTCTGTACGGAGTTTGTACGTTCTCCCCGTGACCAGCGTGGGTTTTCTCCGAGATCTTCGGTTTCCTCCCACACTCCAAAGACGTACAGGTTTGTGGGTTAATTGGCTTGGTATGAATGTAAAATTGTCCCTGGTGTGTGTAGGGTAGTGTTAATATGCGGGGATCACTGGTTGGTGCGGACTAGGTGGGCCGAAGGGCCTGTTACTGCGCTGTACTTCTAAACTTGGATAACAGCCTCCTCTTGAACATCAAAAAAACGAAGGAGCTGATCATGGACTTTAGGAGGGCACATCATCCGAGGACGTACACTCCATTGAGGATAAATGGGGATCCTGTGGATAGGGTGAACTGTTTTAAATATCTGGGAGTCCACATCTTCGAGGATATGACATGGGCATCACACAGCTCAGCACTCGTGAGTAAGGCAAGGCAGCGCCTTTACCACCTCATGCAATTGAGGAAATTCAGAGTGTCTCCGAGGATCCTCCAGTGCTTCTACGCAGCGGCGGTGGAAAGCATCTTGTCCGGGAACATTACCATCTGGTTTGGGAATTGCTCTGCCAAGGACAAGAAGGCTCTGCAGAGAGTAGTGCGTTCGGCCGAACGCACTATGGGAACTTCACTCGCCCCCCTGCAGGAACTATACAACAGGAGGTGCAACTCCAGAGCAAATAAAATCATGGGAGACCCCTTCCACCCCTGCAACGGACTGTTCCAGCTGCTACGGTCAGGCAAACGCCTCCGTTGCCATGCGGTGAGAACGGAGAGGTTGAGAAGGAGTTTCTTCCCAGAGGCCATTCGGACTGTAAATGCCTATCTCACCAGGGACTAACTCTACTGAACGTTTTTCCTTCCATTATTTATTATGTAAAAGAATATGTGTGTTATGATTGTGTTTATAGTTTGTTTGGTTTTGGTTGTTTGTCTTTTTGCACAAAGTCCGCGAGCATTGCCACTTTCATTTCACTGCACATCTCGTATGTGTATGTGACAAATAAACTTGACTTGACTTGACTTAACTAAACTAAACTACAATGAAATCCTCCAATCACCCCTTAAATAGTTAGATTAAAACTTTAATTTGTTCCGTCCACTATTATTTGCGGAGATTGATAAATAATTTCTTCCAAAATATTATTGACCATTTCTTTTCAGGAAACTTTAATGTACAAAACAAATGTTTGATTTTGCAGAATAAGGCAGACAGACACAAAAGGCTGGAGTAACTCAGTGGTTCAGGCAGCATCTCTGGAGAAAATACATTGGTGACTTTACGGGTCAGAACCCTTAGTTTAGTTTAGATTAGTTTAGAGATACAGCGCGGAAACAGGCCCTCTGGTTCACTGAATCCACGCCGACCAGCGATCCCCGCACACTGGCACTATCTCACACACACTAGGGACAAGGGACTAGGGACTGAGCGTTTGACGGCACTGGGCCTGTACTCGCTGGAGTTTAGAAGGATGAGGGGGGGGATCTCATTGAAACTTAGCGAATAGCGAAAGGTTTGGATGGAGTGGATGTGGAGAAGATAATTCCACTAGTGGGCAGTCGCGGTGGTGCAGTGGTAGAGTTGCTGCCTTACAGCGAATGCAGCACCGGAGACCTGGGTTCGATCCCGACTACGGGTGCTGTCTGTACGGAGTTTGTACGTTCTCCCCGTGACCTGCGTGGGTTTTCTCCGAGATCTTCGGCTTCCTTCCACATTCCAAAGACGTGCAGGTTGGTAGGTTAATTGGCTTGGTGAATGTAAAATTTGTCCCTAGTGTGTGTAGGATAGTGTTAGTGTGCGGGGGTCGCTGGTCGGTGCGGACCCGGTGGGCCGAAGGGCCTGTTTCCGTGCTGTATCTCCAAACTAAACAAAACTAAGCTCGTGGAAGAGTCGAGGACTAGCGAAAGGAGATGAGGGGAAATCTCTTTATCGTGGACACGGCTGACAATGTTGTAATCCGATGGTCGATGTTTGCAGAGCGTGTGACTTTAGACTTTAGATTTTAGAGATACAGCGCAGAAACAGGCCCTTCGGCCCAACGGGTCCGTGCCAGCGGGTCCAGCGACACCCCCCCGACACTAGCGCTAGCTTGCACACGAGGGACAATTTACAATTTGCAGAAGCCAATGAACCAACAAACCTCCACGTCTTTGGAGTGTGGGAGGGAACTAGAGAAAACCCACGCGGGTCACAGGGAGAACGTACAAACTCCGTAAAGACAGCACTCGCAGTCAGGATCGAACCAGGGGTCTCTGGCGCTGTGAGGCAGCAACTCTATTGCTGCGCCACCGTGCCACCCCAGTGGCTGGGGTTACTGTAGTCTTTGCTTTGGAAGCTTTGGCAAGATACAGACTGAAGCATGCCCTGCCCCTGATATGACCACAGTGCAGAATAATCCCTTTCACCAGAAGAATTTTAAGAATTCAAATTATTCGTGAGAGTCAAACATCTGCTGCAGTGTGGGGAAGGGCTGACATTATCAAGATTCATATATTCTGTGCAAACGGTTCCAGAATAAATTGCACCAGGTCCCGCGAGCTCACAGGAGGCTCCATTCCATGGAGTGATGTCCAGCTGTATAAATATGGTACATCTCTGCTGCCCAGGTTTTTCCACTCAATAACATTCTATCTAGTCCATCAGCCCTGCTCTTGCCTGAGTTAGGAATGCCAATTCAGTTTCGATCATCCCGTTGTAGAGTCATAGAGTGATACAGTGTTGATACAGGCCCTTCGGCCCAACTTGCCCACACCGGCCAACATGTCCCACCTACACTAGTCCCACCTGCCTGCGTTTGGTCCCTATCCCTCCAAACCTGTCCTATCCCTGTATTGCTGTCTCCTCCCCTTCCTATCTCTCCTTCAGCCCTCGGGCTCCTCCTCCTCCTTTTTCCTTTCTTCTCCCCGCCCCCCCGCCCCCCACCCCCCATCAGTCTGAAACTCCATAGATGCTGCTGCACCCGCTGAGTTTCTCCAGCATTTTTGTGTACCTTCGATTTTCCAGCATCTGCAGTTCCTTCTTAAACACTATCCCTGTACCTGTCTAACTGTTTCTTAAACGCTGTGATAGTCAGCTCGCTTCATACACCCACTACCCTTTGTGTGAAAAAATTACTCCTCAGATTCCTATCACCTTAAACCTATGTCCTCTGGTGCTTGATTTCCCTACTCTGGGCAAGAGAATCTGCGCATCTACCCGATCTATTCCACTCATGATTTTACCCACCTCTATAAGATCTGTATCGGAAAGATGTTGTTAACCTGATACGTCAGTCAATGATGCCGACAGTCGCCAAAAAAATTCCCCCTCATCCTTCTAAACTCCAGTGAATACAAGCCTAGTCTTTTCAATCTTTCCTCATATGACAGTCCCGCCATCCCAGGGATCAATCTCGTGAACCTACGCTGCACTGCCTCAATCACAAGGATGTCCTTCTGTACACATACTCCAGATGTGGTCTTACCAGAGCCCTATACAACTGCAGAAGAACCTCTTTACTCCTATACTGAAATCCTCTTGTTATGAAGGCCAACATTCCATTAGCTTTCTTCACTGCCTGCCGTACCTGCACGCCAACTTTCAGTGACCGGTGTACAAGGACGCCCAGGTCTCACTGTACCTCCCCCTTGCCTAATCTAACCCCATTGAGATAAAAATTTGCCCCCTTGTTTTTGCCACCAAAGTGGATAACCTCACATTTATCTATATTATACTGCATCTGCCACGCATCTGCCCACTCACTCAACCTGTCCAGGTCACCCTACAACCTCCTAACATCCTCTTCACTGTTCACACTGCCACCCAGCTTTGTGTCATCTGCAAACTTGCTAGTGTTGCTTCTAATTCCCTCTTCCAAATCATTAATATATATGGTAAACAGTTGCAGCTCCAACACCGAGCCTTGCGGCACTCCACTCGCCACTGCCTGCCATTCTGAAAAGGACCCGTTCACTCCTTCTCTTTGCTTCCGGTCTGCCAACCAATTTTCTATCCATGTCAACACCCTACCCCCAATACCATGTGCTTTAATTTTAGTCACCAGTCTCTCATGCGGGTCCTTATCAAAGGCTTTCTGAAAGTCTAGATACACTACATCCACTGGCACCCCTTCATCCATTTTACTTGTCACATCCTCAAAAAATTCCAGAAGATTAGTCAAGCATGATTTCCCTTTCATAAATCCATGTTGACTTGGACTAATCCTTTTACTGCTATCCAAATGCCCCATTATTACCTCGTTAATAATTGACTCCAGCATCTTTCCCACCACCGAAGTCAGGCTAACTGGTCTGTAATTCCCCGTTTTCTCTCTCGCTCCTTTCTTGAAAAGTGGGATTACATTAGCTATCCTCCAATCCACAGGAACTGATCCTGAATCTATTGAACATTGGAAAATGATCACCAATGCGTCCACTATATCTAGAGCCACCTCCCTGAGGACCCTGGGATGCAGACCATCAGGCCCAGGGGATTTATCATCCTTCAGTCTCATTAGCCGGCCCAATACTATTTCTCACCTAATGAAAATGTATTTAATTCCTCGACCCCCTTAGATCCTCTGTCCTCCAGTACTTCTGGGAGATTGTTTGAGTCTTCCTTAGTGAAGACAGATCCGAAGTACCTGTTCAACTCTTCTGCCATTTCCTTGTTGCCCATAATAATTTCACCCGTGTCTGCCTTCAAGGGACCCACATTTGACTTTGCTATTCTTTTTCCCTTAACATATCTAAAGAAGCTTTCACTGTCCCTCTTTATATTCCTGGCCAGCTTCCCCTCGCACTTCATCTTTTCAGACCGTATGCCCGTTTTGTTTCCTTCTGTTGTCCTATGAAAGTTTCCCAATCCTCTGGCTTCCGGCTACTCTTTGCTGTGTTATACATCTTTTCTTTTAGTTTTATTCTATCCCTAACTTCTCTTGTCAGCCACGGTTGCCTCCTACTCCCCTTAGAATCTTTCTTCGTTTTTGGAATGAAATGATCCTGCGTCTCCCGGATTATGCCCAGAAATTCCTGCCATTGCTGTTCCACCGTCATTCCTGCTAGGATCCCTTTCCAGTCTCCCTTGGCCAGCTCCCCTCTCATGCCTTCATAGTCCCCTTTGTTCAACTGCATCACTGACACATCCGATTTAACCTTCTCCTTCTCCAATTGCAGATTAAAACTAATCATATTATGATCATTACCTCCAAGCGGTTCCTTTACCTCAAGTTCTCTTATCATATCTGGTTCATTGAACAACACTAAATCCAGAATTGCTTTTTCTCTGGTCGGCTCCATTACAAACTGTTCTAAGAATCCATCTTGGAGGCATTCTACAAACTCTCTTTCTTGGGGTCCTGAACCAACCAGATTTTCCCAGTCTACCTGCATATTGAAATCCCCCATCACCACAGTGGCATTATCTTTGTTACATGCCAGTTACCTTTGTTACATACCGCTGGGTTGTAAGCTGACCATATGAGATGCTGCTTCTCCAATTGGTGTTGGGTCTCACTCTGACAGTGGAGGAGGCCCAGGACAGAAGGTCAGGATGGGGATGGGAGGGGGAAGTTAATGTGTTTAACAACTGGGAGATCACAGACTGAGCGGAGGTGCTCAGCAAAAAGATCGCCTAGCCTGCGCCTAGTCCTGCCGATGTAGAGGAGTCCACACCTGGAACAGCAGATACAGAAGATGAGGATGGAGGAGGTGAACCTCCAACTGGTTGCCACCACGAGCCACATCTTCCCGTCTCCACCCCTTTCGTCCCTTCCCACCCAAACTGCCCCGGTCCCTGGTACTTTCCCCTGCAGCCGCAGGAGATGCAACACCTGTCCCCATACCTCCCTCCCTCGACTCCGCCCAAGGACCCCGACAGTCCTTTCGGGTGAGGCAGAGGTTCACTTGCTACCCAAGCGGAATATCAGGTGCTGTTCCTCCAGAAGGATTGCCCCTAATCCAGACAGATGGAATAATTGCAGATGGATAGAAAGGTAATTGTGTACGGTTGTGTCTGTTCTGTTCTGTTCAATGATACACTGGATAGGTGGCTGATGATCCTGCTGTTATTTATCGGCCCCTCTTGAGCATGGAATAAATGCTGCATGACTTTATTGTGCTTTGCGGGCTGCATTTCTTCACACAAACTGCTTTGGATTGTTTCCAGAGAGAGAAATGGACTGCAGTGTCTCCATGACACCAGAAGCCTCCCGTTGCATGTTCAAGGCCCATTGACGAAACCTGACAGCCTGCGAGACTCATTTAACACCTGCCAACTTCATCTCATCCCAAACTGCAAAGCTAAGTGCTGGAAAGGAGGGGTGAGAAGGGCGGGTTCCATAAATCGAGCAAAACAGATTAATGCTTGGAATAGATAGGGTGGACGCCCAGAGTAGGGGAATCGAGGACCAGAGGACATAGGTTTAAGGTGAAGGGGGAAAGATTTAATAGGAATCTGAGGAGTAACGTTTTCACACATGTGGGTGTATGGAACAATAGGCAATAGATAATAGGTGCAGGAGTAGGCCATTCAGCCCCTCGAGCCAGCACCATCATTCAATGTGATCATGGCTGATCATCCCCAATCAGTACCCCGTTCCTGCCTTCTCCCCATATCCCCTGACTCCGCTATATTTAAGAGCCCTATCTAGCTCTCTCTCTTTAAAGTATCCAGAGAACCGGCCTCCACCACCCTCTGAGGCAGAGAATTCCACAGTCTCACAACTCTCTGTGAGAAAAAGTGTTTCCTCGTCTCCGTTCTAAATGGCTTACTCCTTATTCTTAAACTGTGGCCCCTGGTTCTGGACCCCCCCAACATCGGGAACATGTTTCCTGCCTCTAGCGTGTCCAAACCCTTTATAATCTTATATGTTTCAATAAGATTCCCTCTCATACTTTTAAGTTCCAGAGTGTACAAGCCCAGCCGCTCCATTCTCTCAGCATATGGCAGTCCCGCCATCCCAGGAATTAACCTTGTAAACCTACGCTGCACTCCCTCAATAGCAAGAATGTCCTTCCTCAAATTAGGGGACCAAAACTGCACACAATACTCCAGGTGTGGTCTCACTAGGGCTCTGTACTAGCTGCTGGAGGAGGTGGTTGAGACAGGGGACTATTGCAACGTTTAAGAAACGTTTACACAGGTACATGGATAGGGCAGGTTTAGAGGGATATGGGCCAAACGCTGACAAGTGGGACTGGTGTAGTTGGGACATGTTGGGCGGCGTGGGCAAGTTGGGCTGAAGGGCCTGTTTCCACTCTGCATCTCTCTACGGCTTCAAGGAAGGAGTGGAGAAAAGAACAGCAAGCGCTGTTTTCCAAAAAAACCACAAAGTGCTGGAGTACAGTTTAGTCTGCGTCTCTGGCAGACATAGAGAAGTGACGTTTCCGGTTGGGACCTTTCTTTGGACTGATTGCAGTTGGGGTTAGAAAGCTGGAAAAGAGGTGGGAGATGGAAGAAAGCCTGGCAAGTGATGGGTGGATACAGGTGAGTGGGGGGTTATTTATAGCCAGATGAGTGGACAAAGATTAGAGATAAAAAGGAAAAACGTAAGGAGATAAGATAAGGAGAGAAAACGAGTAAAATGTGAAGCTAGAGGGGGGGGGGTGGGGGGATAGTTGGGGGATGGGTGTCCCTAGGTGGGGCACAGAACAGAGAGGGGGGAAATAAGGGAAAGGTCTTTATCTGAAATTGTAGAATTCAATGTTATAGAGTCATAGAATCACAGGGTGATACAGAATGGAAACAGGCCCTTCAGTCCAACCTGCCCACACCGGCCAACATGTCCCAGCTGCACTAGTCCCACCTGCCTGCGTTTGGCCCAGATCCCTCCAAACCTGTTCATCCTCCGTTGTGCATTTGTGACTGTGGAGTCGATGGTGGCACCCCCATTTAAGGTCCCTGGAGATGATGGTTCCCAGGAACTTAAATGACTCCACAGATGTGACTGTGATATTGTTGATGGTGAGCGGGGGGAGGGGAGGGGGAGCTCTCCTAAAGTCTACAATCAATTCCACTGTCTTAAGAGTATTGAGCTCCAGGTTGTTGCGATGGCACCAGGACGCCAGCTGTGTCACTTCCTGTCTCTAGGCAGATTCCTCCCCATCCTGGATCAGTCCAGGATGTACTGATCGTGTCATCACCTGAGACTAAGATGTAAATAGCAGTCACGCAAGGCAGCCTGTGCTATAAATAACACAACTAATTATAAAAGAAATATTATGTAAACAGGAAGCTTTTCTTTCCAAAACCTTTCTCAGCTAGCTACCAGGTTAACAAAGTGTCCACCCATAATCTGCCAAACTTAATTACAGAGCTCCGTGATGCTGAGAGATCAGAGAGTGTTTGTTTTTAGTTTTGGAGATACAGTGCGGAAACGGAACTTTCAGCCCACCGGGTCCGCGCCGACCAGCGATCCCCGCACACTAACGCAATCCTACGCACACTCGGGACAAGTTTTCCATTTACCAAGCCAATTAACTTACAAACCAGTACGTCTTTGGAGTGTGGGAGGAAACCGAAGATCTCGGAGAAAACCCACGCAGGTCACGGGGAGAACGTGCAAACTCCGTACAGACAGAACCAGTAGTCAGTAACGAACCCGGGTCTCCGGCGCTGCAAGCTCTGTAATGCCCCTGTCCCACTTAGGAAACCTGAACGGAAACCTCTGGAGACCTTGCGCCCCACCCAAGGTTTCCGTGCGGTTTCCGTGCGGTTCCCGGAGGTTTTGTCAGTCTCCCTACCTGCTTCCACCACCTGCAACCTCCGGCAACCACCTGCAACCTCCGGGAACCGCACGGAAACTTTGGGTGGGGCGCAAAGCTTCCAGAGGTTTCCGTTCAGGTTTCCTAAGTGGGACAGGGGCATAAGGCAGCAACTCTACCGCTGCGCCACCGTGCCACCCTAATCTTGCGTAATATTAAAAAAAAACGAGCGAGCAGGTAGGAAGGAAATCAGGAGAGCTACCGGAATTATATCATTTTGAGTTTAGATATTACAGATTTGGACTTTACTGTGGAAACAGGCTGTTTTGCCCACCAAGACCGCACCAACCAGCAATCACCCCGTACACTAGCTCCATCCTAAATGCACTAGGGACAATTTACAATTTTACCAAAACCAATTAACCTACAAACCTGCCCGTCTTTGGAGGGTGGGAGGAATCCAGAGAGCCCGGAGAAATCCCACACAGGTCATGGGGAGAACATACAGACTCCGTAAGGACAGCACCTGTAGTCAGGATAAAACCAGGGTCTCTGGCACTGTGGCAGCAACTCTACTGCGGCGCCAACATGCCACCTGTATGTTTACTGTGAGGGGAACAGAGTCGGCGAGTCTAGGACCAGAGGACACGTTAAAAAAAATGAGATATCACTTTTTTTTTTAACGTATAACAGCGGTGAGACTACATCGGAGGAACTGCACACAGTATGTTAGAGTCGTAGAGACATGCAACACAGAAACAGGCCCTTCGGCCCAACCTGTCCTTGCCGACCAAGGTGCCCCATCCACACTAGTCCTACCTGTCCACATTTTGTCCAAAAACCTCTAAATCTTTCCTATCCATGGACCGAGTGAGGAGGGTTGGAGAGAGTCCCTGACTTTACCTTTAACAGGTAGGGATTTGGAGATATTGAACATCACAGAAGGTGGTAGTGTGCAGGAAGGAACTGCAGATGCTGGTTCAAACCGAAAATAGACACAAAAAGCTGGAGTAACTCAGCGGGACAGGCAGCATCTCTGGAGAGAAGGAATGGGTGACGTTTTGCGTCCACACCCTTCTTGAATTTGAATTTTGAATGTTTTTATTTAAACAGGGACCGTGCATATTGATGAACATTTACATGTAAATATGCAAGATTATTGCATATATGCAAGATAGCTCATTTCCATCTTTAGTCCCTTTGGCAGCAAGAAGAAACAATTTTACAAGACACACAACCAACTCAATTCACACAAACATCCATCACAGTGAGTCTCCTCCTCACTGTAATGGAAGGGAAAGTCTTGTCTCTCCCCTGCTCTCCATTCTTCTCCCGATGTTAAAGCCCTCGGTGGGCGATGGTAAGTCCCGCGGTTGGTAAAGCCGCGCCGGGTGATGTAAGGCCCCGCTCCGGGTCATTTTCAACCCTGCAACTCGGGCGGGAGAAGCTGCTGCGGCAGGAGTTCCGAAAGGCGGTCTCCCACCAGGGACCCGCGAGCTCCCGATGTCACCGGCCACAGGCCTGCGGCTGGAGCCTCCGAAGCTCCGGAGTCGGGTCGCAGCCGCGCGCCACCACAGCTCTCCACTCTCTGAAGCCGGCCAGCTCCACGATGGTGAGTCCGCAGGCTCCGCGACTGGAGCCCCCAGGTCGTTCCGGCTGGAGGCCGCTCCACGGTGCTAGGCCCCAACGACAACGGAGACCTGACAGGGAAAAGGTCGGGTCACCCGTACAGGGAAGAGAATTAAAAGTTTCCCCCTTCCCCCCCCACATGTACACAGCTAAAACAATATTAAAAAAACACAGCAAACTGGACAAAAAAAAAAAAAAATGGACAGATGAGCTGCAGGTGCCGCGCCATTACAGTGCCGCCATTTTCTTTCCCGAAGGTAGTCGCCTTGGAATAAAGAGGAAACAAGAGTATAAAGGGGAGGAACTGAGATGAGCAAATGTCCAAAAGATTTTTTAAATGTTGAGATAAATATCTGGTTCAACTACCTCCTCTGGCAGTAATAAATGTTAATATATGTGGGAAAGAACTGCAGGTGCCTGGATTAACTACATTCTTTGCCAACACATTACAAAGATAAATCATTGTGTGAAGAAGTTGCCCCTCAGGTCCCATTTAAATCTTTCCCCTCTAACCTACAACCCGTATCCATTAGATTCACACAGCAGGGAAATAGCTCATTCGGTCCAACTCATCCATGATGACCACAATGGGCCATCTCAGTTCGTGCCATTTGCTCATATTTAGCCCGTGAAATGTTTCTGTCCATGTGCAGGTGTGTCTGGTGCAGTTGACTTAGAAATGTTGTTTCTCAGCCAGCCTCAGCTATTGTGGGGCTGAGTCCTCTGGTCCTAGACTCTCCCACTAGTGGAAACATCCCCTCCACATCCACTCTATCCAGGCCTTTCACTATTTGGTACGTTTACATGAGGCCCCCCCACCATCATCCTTCTAAACTCTAGCTCCACAGAAGGCTGTGGAGGCCAAGTCAGTGGATATTTTTAAGGCAGAGATAAATGTTTTAGGATAGAGGGAGTCTTGATTAGTACATGTGTCAGAGATTATGGGGAGAAGGCAGGAGAATGGGGTTAGGAGCGAGAGATAGATCAGCCATGGTTGAATGGCAGAATAAACTTGATGGGCCGAATGGACTAATTCTACTCCTATCACATGACCAAGACTCCAGTGACTACAGGCCCTGGGACATCAAATGTTCATCATACGTTGTTTATGAAGGAACTGCAGATGCTAGTTTACACTGAAGACGGACACAAAGTGTCTCAATAACTCAGTGGGTCAGGCAGCATCTCTGGAGAAAAGAGACAGGGGACGTTTTGGGTCGGGACCCATCTTCCGACTATAAATCACAAATTAACCCAGTCATCCAGAGCTGGGTAAGAAAGAACTGCAGATGCTGGTAAAATCGAAGGTAGACACAAAATGATGGAGTATAGGGGCTGTCCCACTGCGGCGACCTAATCTGCAAGTTCAGAAGAGTGTCTTCACCCTTCAAGCTCAAGGGCACTCGCCTGGAACACCTCGAGCTGGATCGACCATCAGTGATGAAACCGCGAGCTGGATCGACCAACCACACACGCACACACACACACACACACACACACACACACACACACACACACACACACACACACACACACACACACACACACACACACACACACACACCCACCCACAGACACACACACGCACACGCGCACACACACACACACACACACACACACACACACACACACACACACACACACACACACACACACACACACACACACACACACGCACACACATGCACACACACGCACACGCACACACACGCGCACACACACACACACACACACACACACACACACACACACACACACACACACACATCACAAAGGCGGTGGCCAGGGAAAGCGGGGGAGCACTGTCTGAAATTCACACTCGCGATGAAGAGGAAGGTAAACGGCTGCCACAGTATACGGTAAGTCCTTTAGAGAGCGCGGAGGGGGGTGGGTGGGAGAGAAGGTGAGAGAAGGGAGGGAGAAGGGGGGAGAAGGGGGGAGAAGGGGGGAGATGGGGGGAGAAGGAGGGGGGGAGAAAGGGGGGAGATGGGGGGAGCAGATACTTTTAAGAAGTATAATAAAGTTTAGCGGTCATTTTATCTACTGGTCGGTTTTCCTGGGTCCTGAAAACTCCAATGAACCAACAGATTGCCTACAGCTGCCCTCGACTGCCTGTAACTACATAGTGACCCCACTCCACTGCACTACGAGTTAAAAAGACCCAAGCCGACCAAATTTTACTCACGGAAAATGTTTCAACATGCTGAAAATCTTTCCAGGACCTAGCTGAGGCGATGAAGGAGAGTTTCAGTGACCTCATAGGACCTCCTAGGACCACGTGTCGACCATGCTGCGAGTTTGAGTCGAGGGAAAACTTGTCTAAACTCGCAGATTAGGTCGCCGCAGTGGGACAGCCCCTTAACTCAGCGGGTGAGGCAGACTGAAGAAGGGTCTCGACCCGAAACATCGCCCGTTCCTTCTCTCCAGAGACACTGCCTCACCCGCTGAGTTACTCCAGCATTTTGTGTCTAGCTACCGAGATGGATCAGAAAGGAACTTCACATCCCTGTGGTGCTTCCGCCTGCCAAGGACTTGCGAAGAGGCAGATTAAAATATGTCTTGCCCGGACGAATCACTCAGTGGCACGGTGGCGTTGTTGCCTGACAACGCTCACAGCGCCTGAGACCCAGGTTCAATCGCGACTACGGGCGCTGTCTGTACAGGGTTAGTACGTTCTCCCCGTGACTGCATGGGTTTTCTCCCAGATCTTCGGTTTACAAAGACGTACAGGTTTGTAGGTTAAGTTTAGTTTGAGTTTAGTTTAGTTTATTGTCACGTGTACAGTGAAACAGTGAGGTACAGTGAAAGGTTTTTGTTGTGTGCTGTCCAGCCAGCAGAGACACAACACACAATTACAATCGAGCCATCTGCATTGTATGGATACATGATAAGGGAATAACATTTAGTGCAAGGTAAAGCCTGTAAAGTCTGAACAAGGATCGTCTGAGGGTCACCAAAAAGGTGGATGGTAGTCCAGCACTGTTCCCTGGTTGTGGTAGGATGATCCAGTTGCCTGATAACAGCTGGGAAGACATCAGTCTGAGGAATGGAACAAGCTGCCAGAGGAGGTAGTTGAGGCTGGGACTATCCCATCGTTTAAGAAACAGTTAGACTAGGTACATGGATAGGACAGGTTTGAAGGGATAGGGACCCAGCGCAGGCAGGTGGGACTAGTGTAGCTGGGACATAGTTGGCCGGTGTGGGTGAGTTCCACACTCTATGACTCTATAACTGAAGGTCTCGACCAGAAACATCACCCGTTCCTTCTCTCCAGAGATGCTGTCTGTCCCGCTGAGTTACTCCAGCCTTTTGTGTCTAACGGCTGTGAAGAAACTGAATCCGGAGGTGTGCGTTTTTCCAATCGGCTTGGTATAAATGTCAAATTGTCTCCAGTGTGCATACGATAGTGTTAGCGTGCGGGGATCGCTGGTTGGTGTGGACTCGGTGGGCCGAAGGGCCTGTTTCCGCACTGTATCTCTAACCTAAACTAAACTAAACCTCCATTGATTGTGGAACAGTGGGGGCACTTGATGCTGGGTAGAATCCGCAGATGTCTGTCTGATTCCCAGTGAGAGGATCGAGCTGTGTGTATTTTCTGAAAGGGAGGCATCTGTGCTTTGTAAAAACACTGGGTAAACACTGACTGATGGAATATAACGTTGTCACGGTGGCATGCGGTGTTTTGGAATGTTGAGCAGGTTGTGGAAAGACTCCGACAAGAATTCCAGTCCCACTGCACGGAACACAGCAAGTTATGGAAAACCTGCAGCCGGGTGGTAGCAATCAACAGCAGAACGACACAAAGTGCTGGAGTACTGGGTGTAACTAGTAGCGTGGATAAGGGAGAACCAGTGGATGTGTTATATCTGGACTTTCAGAAGGCTTTCGGCAAGGTCCCACATAAGAGATTAGTATACAAACTTAAAGCACACGGTATTGGGGGTTCAATATTGATGTGGATAGAGAACTGGCTGGCAAACAGGAAGCAAAGAGTAGGAGTAAACGGGTCCTTTTCACAATGGCAGGCAGTGACTAGTGGGGTACCGCAAGGCTCAGTGCTGGGACCCCAGCTATTTACGATATATATTAATGATTTGGACGAGGGAATTGAATGCAACATCTCCAAGTTTGCGGATGACACGAAGCTGGGGGGCAGTGTTAATTAGAGGAGGATGCTAGGAGACTGCAAGGTGACTTGGATAGGCTGGGTGAGTGGGCAAATGCATGGCAGATGCAGTATAATGTGGATAAATGTGAGGTTATCCACTTTGGTGGCAAAAACAGGAAAGTAGACTGTTATCTGAATGGTGGCCGATTAGGAAAAGGGGAGATGCAACGAGACCTGGGTGTCATGGTACACCAGTCATTAAAAGTAGGCATGCAGGTGCAGCAGGCAGTGACGAAAGCGAATGGTATGTTAGCATTCATAGCAAAAGGATTTGAGTATAGGAGCAGGGAGGTTCTACTGCAGTTTTACAGGGTCTTGGTGAGACCACACCTGGAGTATTGCGTACAGTTTTGGTCTCCTAATCTGAGAAAATACATTCTTGCCATAGAAGGAGTACAAAGAAGGTTCACCAGACTGATTCCTGGGATGTCAAGACTTTCATATGAAGAAAGACTGGATAGACTTGGTTTGTACTCGCTAGAATTTAGAAGATTGAGGGGGGATCTTATGGAAACTTACAAAATTCTTAAGGGGTTGGACAGGCTAGATGCAGGAAGATTGTTCCCGATGTTGGGGAAGTCCAGAACAAGGGGTCACAGTTTAAGGATAAGGGGGAAATCTTTTAGGACCGAGATGAGAAAAACATTTTTCACACAGAGAGTGGTGAATCTGTGGAATTCTCTGCCACAGAAGGTAGTTGAGGCCAGTCCATTGGCTATATTTAAGAGGGAGTTAGATGTGGCCCTTGTGGCTAAAGGGATCAGGGGGTATGGAGAGAAGGCAGGTACAGGATACTGAGTTGGATGATCAGCCATGATCATATTGAATGGCGGTGCAGGCTCGAAGGGCCGAATGGCCTACTCCTGCACCTATTTTCTATGTTTCTATGTAAAGGGCCTGTCCCACTTAGGCTATTTTTAGGCGACTGTCGGCGACTGTCATAGTCGTAGCGGGTGGCCGAAAAACCGGCGACTGGACGTCCCTTCGACATAATATTTGAAATAGAATCTTTACTTTAACAAATAAAAATGAAGTCATCACCGGCGACAACCTACGTCACCTGGTGACAACTACGACAACACCTACGTCAGGAGAAGTCAAGCTACGCTCATTGGCGTCAAACCCACTGTCCCCGACTGTCTCCGAAAATGTTTCAACATGTTGAAAATCCAGCGGCGACCAGAAAGACGCTACGACTCTTTGGGCGACTGAGGAGACGACTCACGACCGTACAGGCGACACCCTGGTGACCATGTGGCGAGAGCCTAGTCGCCTGTAGTTGCCTAAAAAATAACCTAAGTGGGACAGGCTCATAAAGTGGGTCAGGCAGCATCTTTTTAGTTAGACACATAAAGCTGGAATAACTCAGCGGGACAGGCAACATCTCTGGAGAGAAGGAATGGGCTTTAAGCAATTTTACTTTTTAGTTTGGTTTAGTTCAGATATACGATGCGGAAACAGGCCCTTCGGCCCACCAGGTCCGTGCCGACCAGCGATCGCCACACACTAACTCACTAGGAACAATCTTTACACTTATACCGAGGCAATTAACCTACAAACCTGCATGTCTTTGGAGTGTGGGCGGAGACCCACGCAGGTCACGGGGACAACGTGCAAAGTAACATAGAAACATAGAAAATAGGTGCAGGAGTAGGCCATTCGGCCCTTCGAGCCTGCACCGCCATTCAATATGATCATGGCTGATCATCCAACTCAGTATCCTGTACCTGCCTTCTCTCCATACCCTCTGATACCTTTAGCCACAAGGGCCGCATCTAACTCCCTCTTAAATATAGCCAATGAACTGGCCTCAACTACCTTCTGTGGCAGAGAGTTCCAGAGATTCACCACTCTCTGTGCGAAAAATGTTTTTCTCATCTAGAAATTCTAGACTTTAGGCTGAAACAAAGAAGGAAATGTTTTTTCTTTATTTTCAAATCCAATCGCTGAGTCAGGCGAAGGGTTTCGGTCACACCTCAAGTGAGTCACAGAAAGATCAATGAATTTTTTGATAATAATCTCTTGAAGGTTTTGTATGATATGTGATCTAAAAATATCTTCTCAAGCAGCATGGCGGCGCAGCGGTAGAGTTGCTGCCTTACAGCGCCAGGGACCCGGGTTCGATCCCGACTACGGGTGCTGTCTGTATGGAGTTTAAACGTTCTCCCCGTGACCTACATGGGTTTTCACTGAGATCTCCGGTTTCCTCACAGACCACCAAAAACGTGCAGGTTTGTAGGTTAATTGGCTTGCTGTACGTGTAAATTGTCCCTTGTGTGTGTAAGGTAGTGTTAGTGTGCGGGGATCGCTGGTCGGTGCGGACTCAGTGGGCTCTGTATCTCTAAACTGAACTAAATCCTCTGTTACATAGAAACATAGAAAATAGGTGCAGGATTAGGCCATTCGGCCCTTCGAGCCTGCACCGCCATTCAATATGATCATGGCTGATCATCCAACTCAGTTTACTGTACCTGCCTTCTCTCCATACCCCCTGATCCCTTTAGCCACAAGGGCCACATCTAACTCCCTCTTAAATATAGCCAATGAACTGGCCTCAACTACTTTCTGTGGCAGAGAATTCCAGAGATTCACCACTCTCTGTGTGAAAAAAAAAATTCTCATCTCGGTCCTAAAAGACTTCCCCCTTATCCTTAAACTGTGACCCCTTGTTCTGGACTTCCCCAACATCTTCCTGCATCTAGCCTGTCCAAACCCTTAATAATTTTGGCCTATAACATCCCCCCTCATACTTCTAAGCCCCAGCTAGTTTAGACCGAGTGTTTGATATATGCAATACCTCTAAATGGTAAATGTACAGTTCTCTTACCAGTGAATAAGAGGTCCAGTATTACATTTTATTTGATTATTATGTTATTAAGGACGTTGGGTTTTTTTACTCCATGAAATCTGTTGTTAAGGTTCTTCTTGTTCTTTCTCTGTAATCAGCAATGCCTAACCTACTGGAGAAAATGTTAGCATGACAGACAATGTCCTTCTTTTTGGTTTTGGAGGTCCCCACAGGGTGGTGTAAGAGAGCTTCTTTCTTGTGATTAATGAACAGAGAAATAGGGAAAGCTCACCATCGCACACACATATAGAGACATGCACACACACACACACATAGGCACAGACACACGCACATGCACACACGCACACACACACACACACACATAGGCACAGACACACGCACACACACACACACACACACACACACACACACACACACAGGCACAGACACACGCACATGCACACACACACACACACACAGGCACACATACACACACATAGGCACAGACACACGCACACACACACACACACACACAGGCATGGACACACACAGGCACACATACACACAAAGGCACGTGCACACATGCACACACACATACAGGCATCGACACACACATGCACACACACACACAGCACCACACAGGTGGGACACAACACACATGCCACAAAGGCACGTGCACACATGCACACACACATACAGGCATCGACACACACATGCACACACACACACACACAAGTGCGCGCACACAGAGTGCATGTGCACACACACAGTAAATCATCAACATGACTCACACGTGCATGTCCAGAAATACACATACGTATATATGCACACATTACATGTAAACAATGACTTACATGTATATGCATGGTTATAAATGCAACACTTAAACACACTCATGTACCTATTACATTTAAACAATCATTCTCACACATACATGCAATATGTATGTACATGCACAAGCTCATAAATACACACGCCCACTCATTCACACACATACAGAATCACACAGACACACGCACACGCCCACTCATTCACACACATACAGAATCACACAGACATACATGCACATGTCTACATCACAATCACAACCCAATCACAATAATACTTTATTAGCCAAGTATATTTTGTAACATATGAGGAATTTCATTTGTCAAGTCAGTCACACAACAGAACACACAAAATACATTTTAACATAAACATCCACCACAGTGACCCCTCCACATTCCTCACTGTGATGGAAGGGGAAGAAAAGTTCAATCTCTTCCCTTCGCTCTCCCACGGTCGGGGGCCTCGAGCCCTCCGTTGACGGGACGATCTTGATTCCCGTAGCCGGCGACATTTTGGGCCCTCTGCGTCGGGGCGATCTGTTCCTGTATCAGGGGGATGTCAGCTCCCCCGCCCTGGCGATCGGACCCCACCTCAGGGCTGGTCGAGCCTCTGTGTTTGTTGGAGCTCCCGACTCGGCCTCTCCCGAGACTGCGAGCTCTCGATGGTAATTCCGTAGGCCGCAGTTGGAGCGATCCCAGGCAAGGGATCGGCTCCGATATTAAGTCCGCGCCCCGCGGTGGGATCCAAGGTCAGTCCGAGGAGACCTCCAGCTCCATCGATGGTAGGCCGCAGAGAGACCGTAGTCGCGACCCGGAAACATCGCGTCTACGGCAAGGTAAGAAATTTTATTAAAAGTTTCCACCTCCCCCCCTCCCCCCCCTCCCCCCCCCCATTTACACAAACTTATAAAACATACTAAGAAAAAGACAAAAAAACAGACTATTGGTGAGGCTGCCAATCGTTCGGCGCCCCCTGGTGGACAAATACATAGAACATATGCAGGAATAGCAAGATGGATTCAGCAGTTTCTGAATGGGAGAAGCCAGAGGGTAATGGTGGATGGCTGTTTGTCGGGTTGGAGGCAGGTGACTAGTGGGGTGCCTCAGGGATCTGTGTTGGGTCCTTTGTTGTTTGTCATGTACATCAATGATCTGGATGAAGGGGTGGTAAATTGGATTAGTAAGTATGCAGATGATACCAAGATAGGGGGTGTTGTGGATAATGAAGAGGATTTCCAAAGTCTACAGAGTGATTTAGGCCATTTGGAAAAATGGGCTGAAAGATGGCAGATGGAGTTTAATGCTGATAAATGTGAGGTGTTACACCTTGGCAGGACAAATCAAAATAGGACGTACATGATAAATGGTAGGGAATTGAAGAATGCAGTTGAACAGAGGGATCTGGGAATAACCGTGCATAGTTCTTTGAAGGTGGAATCTCATATAGATAGGGTGGTAAAGAAAGCTTTTGGTATGCTAGCCTTTATAAATCAGAGCATTGAGTATAGAAGCTGGGATGTAATGTTAAAATTGTACAAGGCATTGGTGAGACCAAATCTGGAATATGGTGTACAATTTTGGTCGCCCAATTATAGGAAGGATGTCAACAAAATAGAGAGAGTACAGAGGAGATTTACTAGAATGTTGCCTGGGTTTCAACAACTAAGTTACAGAGATAGGTTGAATAAGTTAGGTCTTTATTCTCTGGAGTGCAGAAGGTTAAGGGGGGACTTGATAGAGGTCTTTAAAATGATGAGAGGGATAGACAGAGTTGATGTGATCAAGCTTTTCCCTTTGAGAATAGGGAAGATTCAAACAAGAGGACATGACTTCAGAATTAAGGGACAGAAGTTTAGGGGTAACATGAGGGGGAACTTCTTTACTCAGAGAGTGGTAGCGGTGTGGAATGAGCTTCCAGTGGAAGTGGTGGCGGCAGGTTCGTTGGTATCATTTAAAAATAAATTGGATAGGCATATGGATGAGAAGGGAATGGAGGGTTATGGTATGAGTGCAGGCAGGTGGGACTAAGGGAAAAAAGTTGTTCGGCACGGACTTGTAGGGCCGAGATGGCCTGTTTCTGTGCTGTAAGTGTTATATGGTTATATGGTTATATGTATGCCCTTTGCTATTTGAAATCCTGGAAAAAAGGTCGATCCTATCTATGATATACATCTAGCGTTCAAGAGAAAACAATCTAAATCTGTCCAACCTCTCCCTGTAGCTAATACTCCCCCTAATCCATGCAACATTATGGATTTAAGAGAGAGTTAGATAGAGCTCTAGGGACTAGTGGAGTCAAGGGATATGGGGAGAAGGCAGGCACGGGTTATGGATAGGGGATGATCAGCCATGATCACAATGAATGGCAGTGCTGGCTCGAAGGGCCGAATGGCCTCCTCCTGCACCTATTTTCTATGTTTCTATGCTTCTATGTTTCTATGATGGTAAACCTCCTCTGCACCCTCTCCAAGCCTTCACGTCCTTCCTGTAATGGACAAACATACTGCAGAGATGCACATAAAAGAACATGTTTATCCCCAGATTGGCAATAAAACACAACCTTGCATGTGTCCATCGCTGACATGTTGGACGAGAAGAAGCAATTTATTTAAAGCGGGAGTTGCCGCTAAAAGGAGACCAGCATCATCAGAGACCCACACCACCCTGGCCACATTCTCATTTCACTTCTACTATCGGGAAAAAGGTACAAGAGCATGAGCACCATGGCCGCCAGGTTCAAGAACACTAGGGCGGCACGGTGACACAGTGGTAGAGTTGCTGCCTTATAGTGGGCCTAAAACTAAGCTGAAGCTCAGAGGGGACCGTGCCTTTGCTGTGTCGGCACCCAAATTATGGAACGATCTGCCTCTCCACATTAAACAGGCCTCTTCTCTGTCTGTTTTTAAATCACTTCTTAAAACCCATCTCTTCTCCGTGGCCTTTGATACCCAGTAAGATGTCGACTTTATTTACTTGATTTAATTTCTTATTTTGATTGCTTTATTGCGTGGTTATTATTTTTACTCATGTTTTATGTCTTTTAATTTATTGTTGTATTTCATATGTAATTTTTGCGCCTCATGTGAGCTGTTATGTTATGTTCTGTTATGTTGTCTGTTTATGATGTCTTGTTTATTCTTCTGTACAGCACTTTGGTCAACATTGGTTGTCTTAAAGTGCTTAACAAATAAAGTTGGATTGGATTGGATTGGATAGCGCTTGGAGACCCGGGTTTGATCCCGACTGTGGGTTCTGTCTGTACGGAGTTTGTACGTTCTCCACGTGACCTGCGTGGGTTTTCTCCGAGATCTTCGGTTTCCTCCTACACACCAAAGAAGTACAGGTTTATAGGTTAATTGGCTTGGTATAATTGTAAATTGTCCCTGGTGTGTGTAGGGTGATGTTAATGTGCGGGGATCGCTGGTCGGCGCGGACCCGGTGGGCCGAAGGGCCTGTATCTCTAAACTAAACTAAACCATCAGGTTCTCGAATACGCAAAACCTAACCTCAGCAACCATGACCTTCTCCGGACCGTGTCATTAGTTACAACACGGACTTCAGTTTTTCACTATTATGGCTAACTAGTGTTATGATCGTTAATTTATTGTATTACTTTTAGTTTTTTGAGAGACGGCATGGTAACAGACCCTTCGGCCCATCGAGCCCATGCTTACCAGCGATCACCCTTCACACTAGTACTGCCCTACGCACTAAGGACAATTTTCAGTGGCCGACCAGAATGAAGCCGCCATGGAGAGTAGCGAGAATTCTCGTGCCGTAGGTGGGTCGCCAGGAGGTCCTAGTGGGTTGCTAGGAGGTCGAACTTTGTCATAGGATCTTGTAGGTTGTAGCCGGAGCTGACCGGTGATGTTAAATGTCCGCCGAGCTTCACAGCCATGTATCTCTGTATACTGTGCTTTAGCCGTCTTAATTACAGCGCCACCTTGCTGTTCATGTCGGTATCACCTTGGCTTTGCACCATGTGAATTTCACTCAGACAGCGCTCACCACACTTGCCCTGTTGCCCGCCTGCATAACAGGCTGGTGAAGGAAGCGATGTGTGTGTGTGTGTGTGTGTGTGTGTGTGTGTGTGTGTGTGTGTGTGTGTGTGTGTGTGTGTGTGTGTGTGTGTGTGTGTGTGTGTGTGCTGAGTTAAGGGGCTGTCCCACTGCGGCGACCTAATCTGCGAGTTTAGACAAGTTTTCCCTCGACTCAAACTCGCAGCATGGTCGACACGTGGTCCTAGGAGGTCCTATGAGGTCACTGAAACTCTCCTTCATCGCCTCAGCTAGGTCCTGGAAAGATTTTCAGCATGTTGAAACATTTTCCGTGAGTAAAATTTGGTCGGCTTGGGTCTTTTTAACTCGTAGTGCAGTGGAGTGGGGTCACTATGTAGTTACAGGCAGTCAAGGGCAGCTGTAGGCAATCTGTTGGTTCATTGGAGTTTTCAGGACCCAGGAAAACCGACCAGTAGATAAAATGACCGCTAAACTTTATTATACTTCTTAAAAGTATCTGCTCCCCCCATCTCCCCCGTTCTCCCCCCCTCCTTCTCCCCCCATCTCCCCCCTTTCTCCCCCCTTTTTCCCCTTCTCCCTCCCTTCTCTCTCCTTCTCTCCCTCTCTCGCCTTCTCTCTCCCCCCCCCCCCTCCGCGCTCTCTAAAGGACTTACCGTACACTGTGGCAGCCATTTACCTTCCTCTTCATCACGAGTGTGAATTTCAGACAGTGTTCCCCCGCTTTCCCTGGCCCCCGCCTTTGCGATGTGTGTGTGTGTGTGTGTGTGTGTGTGTGTGTGTGTGTGTGTGTGTGTGTGTGTGTGTGTGTGTGTGTGTGTGTGTGTGTGTGTGTGAGTGTGTGTGTGTGTGAGTGTGTGTGTGTGAGTGTGTGTGTGTGTGTGTGTGTGTGTGTGTGTGTGTGTATGTGTGTGTGTGTGTGTGTGTGTGTGTGTGTGTGTATGTGTGTGTGTGTGTGTGTGTGTGTGTGTGTGTGTGTGTGTGTGTGTGTGTGCGTGTTCCACTCTGACATTCGCCGTTCCAGTTGCCGGTTTTTCAGGTGACTGCTGGCAACTTGACCTTCTAAGGCAGAGAATTCCACAGACTCACCACTCTCTGTATGAATAAGTTTTTCCTCATCTCCTTTCTAAATGGCCTACCCCGTATTCTTAAACTGTGGCCCCTGGTTCTGGACTCCCCCAACATCGGGAACATGTTTCCTGCCTCTAGCGTGTCCAATCCCTTAATAATCTTATATGTTTCAATAAGATATCCTCTCATCCTTCTAAACTCCAGAGTGTACAAGCCCAGTCGCTTCATTCTTTCAACATATGACAGTCCCGCCATCCCGGGAATTAACCTCCTGCACTCCCTCAATAGCAAGAATGTCCTTCCTCAAATTAGGGGACTAAAACTGTACACAATACTCCAGGTGTGGTCTCACTAGGGCTCTGTAAAACTGCAGAAGGACCTCTTTGCTCAATAGGAAAGGATTTGCGTGATATTGGTCAAATGTGTGTAAATGTGACGAGAGTAGATGGGTCACCATGGTCGGCATGGGCCGAAGGGCCCGTCTCCGTGCTGCGTGATTCTATGACCCGACAGCTGGTAAATCGATCCCCGCTGATTTCCCAAGTGCTTGACCATATGTACGGGCTGTTCACAGATCAGGCATCCAAAAGCTGAGAGGACTTGTCCCCTAAATGTTTTCCAGCTATTTCTAAATATAAGTGAGCATCTGTAATACGTGGAACAAGCATGAAGAGATCTTATACGAGTAATTGTTCTGGATTTTTGCTTAATGCAGAACATTGGACAGGCTAGACAGGCTAGATGCAGGAAGTTTGTCCCCGATGTTGGGGAAGTCCAGGACAAGGGGTCACAGTTTAAGGATAAGGGGGAAGTCTTTTAGGACCGATATGAGAATTTATTTTTTCACACAGAGAGTGGTGAATCTCTGGAATTCTCTGCCACAGGAGGTAGTTGAGGCCAGTTCATTGGTTATATTTCAGAGGGAGTTAGATGTGGCCCTTGTGGCTAACGGGGTCAGGGGGTATGAAGAGAAGGCAGGTACAGGATATGAGTTGGATGATTAGCCATGATCATATCGAATGGCGGTGCAGGCTCGAAGGGCCGAATGGCCTACTTCTGCACCTATTTTCTATATTTCTATTGCGCAGGTAAACACTGCCAGGGATGGTAGTGGAGGCAGATATGACAGTAGTGTTTAAGAAAATTTTGTTGCCTGCTATCCAGTCAATGGAAAGTTCATAAGTTCATGAGTGATAGGAGCAGAAATAGGCCATTCAGCCCATCAAGTCTACTCTGCTATTCAATCATGGCTGATCTCTCTTTCCCTCTCAACCCCATTCTCCTGCCTTCTCCCCATAACCAGAAAGACTGCATGATTAAATCAGGCTATCCACAGTCTGCAGATACACAAAAAGGGAATAATGTTTAGTGGAAGATAAAGTCCAGTAAAGTCTGATTAAAGATAGTCCGAGGGTCTCCAATAAGGTAGATAGTAGCTCAGGACCACTCTCCATCTGTTGATAGGATGGTTCAGTTGCCTGATCGCAGCTGAGAAGAAACTGTCCCTGAATCTGTTTTTTATCAAACAAAAATTATTTAAAAAAAGTTTCTATGGTTGACACATTGACACGTACTTCTTACTGTAATGCAATAAGTACGAATAAATAAGTAATAAGATGCACTATAGAAAGCATCCTATCTGGATACATCACAGCTTGCTCTGGCCAAGGCGTTGTGAAATTGCAGAGAGATGTGAATTCAGCAGGGTCGATCACGCAGACCGGCCTCCCCCCCCACCTCCCCAAACATCAACAGCATCCATGCCCCCAGGAAAGCAGCCGAGATAATCAGGGATCACTCACGCCCCAGTCAGCCTTTCTTCTCCTCTCTCCTGCCGGGCAGAAGATACAGGAGCTTCAAAGCGCGTACCACAAGATGGAAGAGCAACTTCTTCCCCGCTGTTATCACACACTTCCATGGACATCTCATTTGCTAAGAATGAATTTCCCAATCTCACAACTAACCAAATTGCAGTCCTTGCACTTTTAAAACAAATCTGCTCCTCCAAGTTCGATTTTCGAGTTCAGGTGCATATTTCATAGAAACAGAGAAAATAGGTGCAGGAGGAGGCCATTCGGCCCTTTGAGCCAGCACCGCCATTCATTGCAATCATTGCTGATCGTCCCCTATCAATAACCCGTGCCTGCCTTCTCCCCATATCCCTTGACTACACTAGCCCCTAGACCTCTATCTTATGCCCCCGTCCCACTTAGGAACCCTGAACGGAAACCTCTGCAGACTTTGCGCCCCACCCAAGGTTTCCATGCGGTTCCCGGAGGTTGCAGGTGGTTGCCGGAGGTTGCAGGTAGTGGAAGCAGGTAGGGAGACTGACAAAAACCTCCGTGAACCGCACGGAAACCTTGGGTGGGGCGCACAGTCTCCAGAGGTTTCCGTTCAGGTTTCCTAAGTGGGACAGGGGCATTACTCTCTGTTAAATCCATCCAGTGACTTGGCCTCCACTGCCCTCTGTGGCAGGGAATTCCACAAATTCACAACTCTCTGGGTGAAAACGTTTTTTCTTCACCTCAGTCTTAAATGGCCTCCCCTTTATTCTAAGACTGTGGCCCCTGGTTCTGGACTCGCCCAACATTGGGAACATTTTTCCTGCATCTAGCTTGTCCAGTCCTTTTATATGTTTCTATAAGAACCCCCTCATCTTTCTAAATTCCGAGTTTAGTTTATTGCCACGTGTGCCGAGGTACAATGAAAAGCTTTTGGTCGCGCGCTAACCAGTCATTGGAAAGACAACGCACTATTACAATCGAGCCATCCACAGTGTACAGATACATGATAAAGGGATAATGCAAATTGGATGAACAGCACCTCATAATTCCCTTGGTCAGTCTACACCCCAGCGGCATGATCATTGAAGGTAGACACAAAATGCTGGAGTAACTCAGCGGGTGAGGCAGCATCTTTGGAGAGAAGGAACGGGCGATGTTTCGGGTCGAGACCCTTCTTCAGACTGATGTCTGGGGAGTGGGCGGGACAGAGATAGAATGTAGTCGGAGACAGTCAGACTAGTGGGAGAAGTGGGAAGGGGATGGAGAGGGAAAGCAAGGGCTATCTGTAGTTAGAGAAGTCAATGTTCATACCGCTGGGGTGTAAACTGCCCAAGTGAAATATGAGGTGCTGCTCCTCCAATTTGCGGTGGGCCTCACTCTGACAATGGAGGAGGCCCAGGACAGAAATGTAAGATTGGGAATGGGAGGGGGAGTTGAAGTGCTGTGCCACCGATAGATCAGGTAGTTTAAGTAAATGCCCTGAAACATCACCCATTCCTTCTGTCCAGAGATGCTGCCTGACTCGCTGAGTTACGCCAGCATTTTGTGTCTACCTTCGATTTAAAACAGCATCTGCAGTTATTCATTACACATTCTACTCTCAAAATATATATACTTAAAAATCCAGCAGATTTGGGGATTCGGAGAAGAGTTCGATGCAAATTGGGAAAGGCTTGGTACTGGAGATTAACACTGTTCTTGACATTCTCCCATCTTCACTTGGTTCTGATGCTCTCAGCTTAAAAACAAACTCACTCGGTCCTCAAGGTCTGATTCTTCCTTTGAAACCACCATGAGCAAGCCCATCAATAATACATCAGCCCGTATCCCAGTTCTCCTTGTAGCTCACACTGCCTCCCTATTACGTCTCTGCATGAATACGCTGCCCCAGGGCCTACACTGTCAACTAGACACCATGCACTCGTTGGCAGGTCCTGCTTGAATTCCCATTCCGACTCTACACTGCGCCACACTCACGGCCATTGACGGCGTGTCACTGCCGATGGAAATGCGATAGCTAGAGGGAGAGGCCGTGGGCGGCACGGTGGCGCAGCGGTAGAGTTGCTGCTTCACAGCGCCAGATACCTCCTGGGTTCCATCCCGACTACGGGCGCAGTCTGTATGGTGTTTGCACATTCTCCCCGTGACCTGCGTGGGTTTTCTCCGAGATCTTCGATTTCCTTCCCACACTCCTAAGACGTGCAGGTTCGTAGGATAATTGGCCTGGTATCAATGTAAAATTGTCCCTAGTGTGTGTAGGATAGTGTTAGTGTGTGTCGCCCAGAACTGAACACAATACTCTAAATGCGGCCTCACCATTGCCATATACAACTGCAACATGATCTCCCAACTTCTATTCTCAAAAGGTAGACACAAAATGCTGGAGTAACTCAGCGGGTCAGGCAGCATCTGTGGAGAGAAGGAATGGGCGACGTTTTGCGCTGGGCCTCACCCTGACAATGGAGGAGGCCCAGGACAGAAAGGCCAGATTGGGAATGGTTGGGGGAGTTGAGGTGCTGAGCCACCGGGAGATCAGATAGGTTAAGGCGGACTGAACGGAGGTGTTCAGTGAAACGATCGCCGAGCCTGCGCTTGGTCTCGCCGATGTAGAGAAGTTGACACCTGGAACAGCGGATGCATTAGATGAGGTTGGAGGAGGTGCAAGTGAACCTCTGCCTTGCCTGGAAAGACTGTTTGGTTCCTTGGATGGAGTAGAGAGGGGGGGGTAAATGGACAGGTGTTGCATCTCCTGCGGTTGCAGGGGAAAGTACCCGGGGAGGAGGTGGTTTGGGTGGGAAGGGGCGAGTTGGCCAGGGGTTTTGGTGGGAACGGTCTCTGCGTAAAGCAGAAAGGGGTGGAGATTACTGATGTCTCTAGCTTCAAGTAACCCTTGCATCCTTTCTCTTTCCGTCCCTCCCCCACCCTAGAGAAAAGATGAAATGTGAAGGTAAACTAGCCAATAATATAAATTATTATATAATTTATTCAGTTATATAAAGAGCAAGAAAGAGGCAAGTTGGAACGCTGGAGAATGTTGCAGGAGAAGTTATATTGGGGAAATAAATAAATGGCAGAGGAGTTGAAGAACTTTTTTGCATCAGTCTTTACAGTGGAAGACACCAGCTATGTGCTTGAAATTCAATGGAGTCAAAGGCGGATGTTAGTGGAGTGGCTATTACCAGGGAGGAGGTGCTTGGGAAGCTGAAAGGGCTGAAGGTGGATACGTCGCCTGGGCCGGATGGACTGCACCCTCGGGTTCTGAAAGAGGTGGCTTTAGAGATTGTGGAGGCGTTGATAGTGGTATTTCAGGAATCACGAGAGTCAGAAATTGCCAATATTACCCCGTTGCACAAAAATGGAGCAAGGCAGAATCGTGGGAACTATAGGCCGGTTAGCCTGACTTCGGTGCAGAGTCCATTAGAGTCCATTATAAAGGATGAGGTTACAGGGTACTTAGAAATTCACGATAAAATAGGCCAAAGCCAGCTTGGCTTCGTGAAGGGGAGGTCTTACTTGACAAATTTGCTGGAATTCTTCGATGAAGTAAATAGCAGGACATACAAAGGAGAGTCAGTAGATGCTGTTTACCTAGATTTTCAGAAAACATTTGATAAGGTGCCACACGTTAGGCTGCTTAGGAAGATCAGAGCCCATGGTATCAAAGGGCGGATGCTAGCATGGATAGCAGGTTGGCTGGATGGCAGAAGACAAAGAGAGACAAAGAAGGAAGCTTTTTCTAGTTGGCTGCCAGTGACTAGCGGAGTTACGCAAGGTTCGGTGCTGGGGCCGCTACTCTTCATGTTGTATATTAATGATTTGGACGAGGGGATAGAAGGCTTTGAGGCAATGTTTGCGGATGATACAAAAATAGGTGAAAGGGCAGGTAGTGTAGAGAAAGCAGGGACTCTGCAGAAGGACTTGGACAGGTTGGGAGAATGGGCAGGAAGAGGCAGTGTAGTGTAGCAAAGTATTGTATGAATAAAGGCGTAGACTAATTTCTACATGGGGTGAGAATCCAGAAATCGGAGGTGCAAAGGGAATTGGGAGCGCTGGTGCAGGATTCCCAAAAGGTTAATCTGCAAGTTGAATCAGTAGTAAAGAAAGCAAACTCAATGCTAGCATTTATTTCAAGAGGGTTTGTATACAAAAACAGGGATGGAATGAGGAAGCTCTATAAGGCGCTGGTAAGGAGGCCGCATTTGGAATAATGTGGGCAATTTTGTGCAACATATCTGAGGATGTGCTGGCTCTGGAGAGGGCCCAGAGAAGGTTTACAAGAATGATCCCAGGAATGAGCAGGTTAACATATGATGAGCATTTGACGGCACTGGGCCTGTACTCCCTGGAGTTGAGAAGAATGGGGGGGGGGGGGGGGGGGGGGGGGGGGGGGAGGGACCTAATTGAAATATACAGAATATAGAAAGGCTTGGATAGAGTGGATGACAATAGACAATAGACAATAGGCGCAGGAGTAGGCCATTCGCGGTCCCTCAGATCCACATCGGCCAGTCTCCTCTCCATCCACGGGTCCGGCCTCCGCAGTTTTGGGGATGGAGCCTTCTCCGGGGAAGCTCCCAGGCTCTGGAGCTCCCTCCCCCGACTGATCCGCAATTCCGTGTCCCTCGCCATCTTCCAGTCCCGCCTCGGGACCCATCTCTTCACCTCTGCCTATCCTTAGCCCCACGTCCCCGTCCCTTTTCATCTGTGCATTAATTGCCTCATATTGTGTTTTGAATTGAATTCTGTCTTTACTTTGTGTACTAGTCATGTCTCTACTATTTATTTCATTCCCCTTACATGTTTTTCCTCTACCTGCTAAATTTTGGTAAGGTGTCCTTGAGACTCTTGAAAGGCGCCCATAAATAAAATTTATTATTATTATTACTATTATTCAGCCCTTTGAGCCAGCACCGCCATTCAATGTGATCATGGCTGATCATCCCCAATCAGTACCCCGTTCCTGCCTTCTCCCCATATCCCCTGACTCCGCTATCTTTAAGAGCCCTATCTAGCTCTCTCTTTAAAGTATCCAGAGAACCGGCCTCCACAGCCCTCTGAGGCAGAGAATTCCACAGACTCACAACTCTCTGTGTGAAAAAGTGTTTCCTCACCTCCGTTCTAAATGGCTTACTCCTTATTCTTAAACCATGGCCCCTGGTTCTGGACTCCCCCAACATCGGGAACATGTTTCCTGCCACCAGCGTGTCCAAACCCTTAACAATCTCATATGTTTCAATGAGATACCCTCTCATCCTTCTAAACTCCAGAGTGTACAAGCCCTCGGCTCCATTCTCTCAGCATATGACAGTCCCGCCATCCCGGGAATTAACCTTGTAAACCTAAGTTGCACTCTCTCAATAGCAAGAATGTCCTTCCTCAAATTAGGGGACCAAAACTGCAAACAATACTCCAGGTGTGGTCTCACTAGGGCTCTGTCCAACTGCAGAAGGACCTCTTTGCTCCTTTATTTGATTCCTCTTGCTATAAAGGCCAACATGCCATTCGCTTTCTTCACTGCCTGCTGCACCTGCTACTATGACCCTACTACTATGTTCTGGTGTGCTAAAGCAAAGCAAGATTTTCATTGTCCTATCTGGGACACATGACAATAAACTCTCTTGGACTTGAACACTTGAATGTGGAGAGGATGTTTCCATTAGTGGGAGAGTCTGGGATTAGAGGTCATAGCCTCAGAATTAAAGGACGTTCTTCTAGGAAGGAGATGAGGAGGAATTTCTTTAGTCAGAGGGTGGTAAATCTGTGGAATTATTTGCCACAAAAGGCTGTGGAGGCCAGGTCAGTGGATATTTATTAAGGCAGAGATAGATTCTTGAAGTACAGGTGTCAGATGTTATGGGGAAAAGATAGGAGAATGGGGTTAGGAGGGGGAGATAGATCAGCCATGATTGAATGGTGGTGTAGACTTGATGGGCCAAATGGCCTAATTCTACTCCTATTCCTTATGGCCTAATGACCCTAGTCATCATACTAGGTTGACTGTCATCGTGTTGAGTTTCATTGTCTGTAACTCGTTTTCACCTAGCCCACAGCCAACACTGTCCTACACACACTAAGGACAATTTACAATGTTTACCAGAGCCAATTAACCTGCAAAACTGTATGTTTTTGGAATGTGGGAGGAAACCAGAACACCGGGAGATAACCCACGCAGGTCACGGGGAGAACGTACAAACTCCGTACAGACAGCACCCGTAGTCGGGATCGAACCCGGGTCTCTGGCACACAGTGCCGCACTGTAATACAAAACCATCTTGGAGAGTGAGCTGGAGAATAAGAAAAAGGTTTGTAGGAAGGAACTGCAGATGCTGGTTTACACCGAAGATAGACACAAAATGCTGGAGTAACTCAGCGGGACGGGCAGCATCTCATAATCATAATCATATTTTTTTAAGCCAAGTATGTTTTGCAACATACGAGGAATTTGATTTGCCGCACAGTCATACCAATAAAAAGCAACAACACACACAAAATACATTAGAACATAAACATCCACCACAGTGACTCCTCCACATTCCTCACTGTGATGGAAGGCGAAACAAAAGTTCCTTCTTTGTTCTCTTGAGCCTTCCGTTGAAGTGGCGATCTTGGCTCACGTAGCCGACAGTCACGCCCTCCGCGTCGGGGCGATCAAGCTCCGCATCTCTGGAGAGAAGTCGGGACTCGACCCTCGAAACGTCACCCAGAGAAGCTGCCTGTCCCGCTGAGTAACTCCAGCATTTTGTGCCTGTCAAGAAAAAGACTTTTCTCCGAATCGAATAAAACCTAGTTCATTCCACAGGGGGAGCTGTGGGACTGTGCATGGTTTTATTCATTTTATTGAAAAGATTGTTTCTGTGGGGTCGTTAATAATAGGGTTTGCTCGTTAGATCTAATTCTCAACGAAAGATTAATAATCCATGATAGGTTAACAATCTCAGGCTGTTCAGTATTCTTCCCCTTTTTTTGGTCGGTTGGCAATCATTTGGACAAGTTAATCATTTTAATTAACTTAATACAATCGATAGACACATTGATAATGTCTCAGCTATAATCTGTGGTGGTGTTGTCCGATTCGTTAGGTCTTACCTGTTGCTTCCCTCACCTCCAAACCTACAATAATATTGCAGTGATTTAGAGTCATAGAGTCATGCAGCATTGAAACAGGCAATTTAGCCCAACTTTACCTTGCTGACCAAGATGCCCCATTTACACATGTCCAACCTGCCAGCGTTCGGCCCAAATCCCTCCAAACCTTTCCCATCGGTAAACCTTTTCTTTAAACCCAGCCTCTTGATTTTCCTTGCTTGAATGAACTGCATCATTCAGCTTTTTCGTCTCCCAGTTGCGAACCATTTTTATTGCCCTTACCATTCCCTCAATGATGTTTCTGTCCTGGGTCTGTCTCCTCCATTGCCTGAGTGAGGCCAAAGAAACACAGAAAATAGGTGCAGGAGGAGGCCATTCTGCCCTTTGAGACAGCACCGCCATTCATTGTGATCATGGCTGATCGTTCCCTATCAATAACCTGTGCCTGCCTTCTCCCCATATCCCTTGACTCCACTAGCCCCTAGAGCTCTATCTAACTCTCTCTTAAATCCATCCAGTGACTTGGCCTCCACTGCCCTCTGTGGCAGGGAATTCCATAGATTCACAGCTCTCTGGGTGAAAAAGTTTTTTTCTCACCTCAGTCTTAAATGACCTCCCCTTTATTCTAAGACTGTGGCCCCTGGTTCTGGACTCGCCCAACATTGGGAACATTTTTCCTGCATCTAGCTTGACCAGTCCTTTTATAATTTTACTTCGGAGTCACGTGAGTGACTACGTGAAGAACCCGCTCAGTGCGCAGGCGCGGCATTACGCCAGCAGTGCAACAGCGGCCGCAACGGGAGTTAGGCTTTCCCGTTACAGAATGAACCGGACCGTCAGGTGAGTACCCTGAGGTCGGGGTTTCTTTTACAGGTGAGCCTTTTTTCTGCTTGTGTTTTTTACAGGCAGAGAAAAAGGCTCTGGAACAAAACTGTCCCCCGTTTTCCCGTTGGGGAGGGGGGCAGCAACAGGCGGTAGGAGCGACCCGGTGTTCCGTAATTCCCCGACACCGTGCCGAGGCCAGCCCGCTAGTACCTGAAGCAGCGGGCTGGACGCATAGCCACTCGAGAGGCATCCGGCAGGTGTTCCCGATTTGGGACGGGACATCTCTCCACCCGCACGGGGGGGAGAGAGAGCCGCCTGAGCCGCTGGAGCGGCTCACGGAGCAGGTGCCTGCGAGACGCGCTGCTTGAGGGGCGCTCTCGCTACTACAAGGCACAAAAGCTCCAGAAGAAGGCGGTAGGAACCGGGCGCTCCGCTATTCCCATCACCGCGCCGAGCCCAGTCCCGCTAGTGCTTGAACTGCGGGCTGGATATCTAGCCATCCGAACAGGCATCCGGCCGGTGGCGTCCGATTCGTCGGACAGGGACATGTCTCTACCTAAAATGGAGGAGAGACAGCCGCCTGAGCTGCATCCAACAGCTATTGGAGCAGCTCCAGCGAGATGCGCAGAAAGAGCGCTCTCGCGAAAAGAAAAAACAAGACTTTCGAAGAAATCTGCCCCCATCCAACTCCGCAAGAGGAGAAGGGGGGGCAGCAACAGGCGGTAGGAGCGCTATCCGGGCGCTCCGCTATCCCCGACACCGAGCCGAGTCCAGCTCCGCTAATGTCTGAACAGCGGGCTGGAGGCAAAGCCAAACGGAAGAGCAACCGGCCGGTGGCATCCGACTCGTCGGACGGGGACGTCTCTCCACCCAGGAGGGGGAGGGACAGCCGCCTGCGCCGCATGGAGCGGCTCTTGGAGCAGGTGCTCCAGCAAGGTGCACCCCGGGAGGGGAGCTCTTGCAGAGGGAGGTCAGGCACTCCCTCTACAGTGCCTCCTGCACTGTCCATTGCATCCTCCTTTCCAGAGGATAGCTTTGGGGACCAGGACTGGGCTGGTCCAGAACAAGGGGTTATGGCTGAAGATTTCGGGAGTATGCAGGGGGTGCAGGAGAAGGAACAGCTGCTTGGTGCAGTGGGCCGCTACGTGTCAAAACCCCGTGCAGGGGAACCGCTAGAGGCCAAACTAGCGGCAAGTATCAATCACCTTTCCAACAGAGCTCTGCAGGAGCAGGTGATTAATGAAGCTTTAGATACCTATACGGCGCCGGAGAACTGTGAACCTCTAAAAAGTACCAGCAGTGAACAGCCAAATCTGGGGACACATTGGGGCAACCATCCGGCACCACGAGCTAAAGCTGCAGCGGATACTCCGACTATTGACAGCAGGCATCACTTCGTTTGCTCGTTCTATAAACAACACCGAGATGACCACCAATCAACAGGATACACTCGCGTTTGTTGTGTAACACGCAGTTTGAAATTAATAATCTGCGGAAAGAAATCATCAAACCTGCCATCAGTCCTCGATTTGCCGGGCTGTGTAAAACATCAGCCGATAAGCCAGACAGGCTGCTCTTCGGGAAGGCAGGGTATAAAACGAGCAAACTGAAAACACACACCACCAAGTGGCAGCACCCCGCCGCATCCACCAGTAAACATCCACCATTCAACACTGGTGAAAGCTCGGGGTCCGCTTACTTTCACCGTAAGTCTTTTTTAGACCAGGGCCCAGAGCGCCAACCCCCAACAAACACGCCACATCAGACACCTCGCAAGCCTCGTCCGACCAAAGGGAATCAGAGGAAATACCCGTAACCATGGAGGTAGGTGGGTCTGGTTCCTATCACCTTTTGGGAGGTGGAGGCTTAATACTAACAGGAGGTAGATTGCACCGGTTTGAAGCATAGTGGATATAAAATACAATTCATGTCAGAAAAAACGCCGCCAGTTCAACAATGGCCCCAAAGGGTATTTTTCCCTCCGTCAAAGAGAAACGTGAGGGACAAGCTGAACTGGTGAGACTTATCACAAAGGGGGTCATCGAAAAGACCAAACATGAACCTTTGGAATTTGTATCGAATATATTCACTAAAACCAAAAAAGATGGTGGCTGTCGCATCATCATTGACTTAACATCACTAAACAAATTTGTTAAGTATATACATTTCAAAATGGAGACATATGTTACTGCCAAACAACTGAATTCCAAAGGATATTCGTCAAGTAGCAAGAATAATTGGGAAAATGGTAGCAGCATTTCCGGCTACTCAATTCGGACCTTTGCACTATCAAAAAATTTACAGAGAGCAAAGGTACAGGCAATAAAACGACATACAGGTCACTATGATCGTGTCATGAACTTACCCACTGAAGCAATATCAGAGCTACAGTGGTGGGCAGAAAACGTTTGGCATAGTTTCAGCCCTATCTTTATCACTAACCCTACTTTAGTTACTAAAACAGATGCCAGTGCTCAAGGCTGGGGAGCGACTAACTCCATATCCAGCACAGGTGGTAGATGGACTAACCTAGAGTCATCATTACTACTTACACTGGGCATTAACTATCTAGAGATGTTGGGCGCCTTTTATGGTTTAAAAGCATATGTATCTAATATGCAGCACTTGCATGTTCGGTTACAAATTGATAAATACTACGGTGATGGCTTATATTAACCATATGGGTGGCATAAAATCATTGTCATGCGACAAATTGGTCAACATGATTTGGCAATGGTGTGTCGAAAGACATATTTGGCTATCAGCTACTTACCTACCAGGTAAGCTAAACACCCATGCCATGAGAAAATTAAACGCCTGGGTTGCAAGTTTGAACAGACCTTACCTGGAACTGGGATTGTCCAAACAAACCATCACCACAAGTCGGCATCCCTTCGAACATCCACCAGAGGCAGTACTTAACCAGCATCAAAAAAGGGAGAAGTACTGCCAGGAAACAGGGACGACATACGCAACAGCTACAGCCACCAACATACTGGAGTTCCTGGCCTATCTACACCACGATGTAGGGATCAGCTACAGTGCCATCAACAACCAGCGCCAGGACAACAGGCGATGGGATCCCATCCACTGGTGGTAAAACTGATGAAGGGCATTTACAATATCAAGCCCTAAGCCCAGGTATACCCATATTTGGGATATCAGTGTGGTCCTGACATAACTCAGGGAATGGCCACCAGCCAGATCCCCCGGCCTCGAGCAAGCTACACTAAAGACGCTCATGTTGATGGCACTTGTATCCGCTCAGAGGGTCCAGTCACTACACCTATTGCGACTGGACATCATGATCACAGCTCCAGACCAGATCTGTCGTTATCCAGCGACTGATCAAACAGAGCAGACCAGGAACACCTAATCCAGTCGTGGCTTACCCACCAGAACCACGGTTATGTGCCATGACTCACCTACTATCCTACATAGACACAACCAAAATATACGAGGGAGATGAAAAGCCTTGTGGGTCAGTCACAAAAACCTTATGGTCGGGTGACGAGCCAAACCATTGCGAGATGGCTCAAGCAGGTGCTAGAAACTGCTGGGATAAACACTAACATGTACAAATGTTATTCCACCAGGGCAGCATCCATGTCGACGGCTAAAGAATGGACATGCCTATAGACCACATCCTGGCTACAGCAGGATGGTGGGGGGGAAAAGACCGTTCAGAAATTTTATAATAAGCCGTTGGCAAAACCTGGTTTATTTGCAGTAAAGATTTACGAACTGCAAATATTTAATTTAAGCCCAGGGGAGCAACTTAATTCTTTGTTGTTATTGTTTAAAAAATACCATTGTGTTTTTCTACAAATAGACTCATTGGTTGATTACGATAACACTTCCTCCCTCAAGAACTTCGGCAGTGAGTGAAATGAAACTGTTACACGGTTTGAAATCACAGAGCTTTGAAATCTTCACGTAGTCACTCACGTGACTCCGAAGTAAAATAGTAAGATTAAACGAGAATTTACCAGTTTGAAGTTTGATCTGTATTTTATGAGGAGTTACGATGAGGGATTACGTGCCCTCCGTTCCCACCCTCATTATATGGATCAAACTAATAAATTGATGTCTCCTTATCTTTACTATGTTTACTTCAAATAACTGTGTCTATCTGTGATTCCACACCGCTGCTTGGAAGTATGCCGCGCCTGCGCACTGAGCGGGTTATTCACGTAATCCCTCATCGTAACTCCTCATAAAATACAGATCAAACTTCAAACTGGTAAGTTCTCGTTTAATCTTACTATTTTATATGTTTCTATAAGATATCCCCTCATCCTTCTAAACTCCAGTGAATACAAGCCTAGTCTTTTCAATCTTTCCTCATATGACAGTCCCGCCATCCCAGGCCACACACAACCTGGAGGAACAGCACCTCAAATTCCACTTTGGGTGGCTTACAAGCAGTATGAACGTTGAATTCTCCAATTTTAGGCAACTTAAATACAGACTCCTCTCTCCCCTCCTGCCATCAAAGGTCAGTTAACCAGTTCCACAGTTCACTGATCCCAAGCCAAGAATAGGCCTATTGAGGAACTGCCCTGCCTGAGGTCTTTAGTTGATTTGTCCTGGTCTTGTCTTGCTTCAAGTTACCTCCCTCCCTCCTCCCTCCCAGCCACAATCAGTCAGAAGAAGGGTCCTGACCCGAGACGTCACCTATCCATGTCTAGTGTTATTTAGGTTAGAGATAAAAGTGCCGAAAAAGGCCCTTCGGCCCACCCTGTCCGCGCCGTCCAGCGATCCCCGCACACTAACACCATCCTGCACAAACTAGGGACAATTTTACAATTTTACCGAGCAAATTAGCTTACAAACCTACGGGTGCTGCCCGTACGGCGTTTGCACGTTCTCCCCGCGACCACGTGGGTTTTCTCCGAGATCTTCGGTTTCCTCCCACACTCCAAAGACGTAGGTTAATTGTCTTGGTATAAGTGTAAATATTCCCTTGTGTGTGTGTAGGATAGTGTTAGAGTGCGGGGATCGCTGGTCGGCGCGGGCTCGGTGAGCCGAAGGGCAAGTTTCCACGCTGTATCTCTAAATTAAACCAAACTAAAGATGTGAGCCAGCTTGGAATCGGAAGCTAGCGCATTTGGCCAATTAATTTTACGAAGCTCCTTGAGGTTGCTGCATTAATTTTAAGGTTAAAGCACAATACGCCACACAGTCACTTGTGGTCCCGAGAGAGACTCCTGACGGAGACCAGGAGACGACAATACAAGATCAAAAGGGGAACAGCCTTTTGTGCCAGACACCGGTCCTTTTTAATTGTGCAGCACTTTCATCTGTTCAAATTCATTATTAAAACAGTTGTGCATTGCGGGCATCTTCTGTTTGATGAACTCAATTGAAATACTGAGATGCAGAATGAATGAAGGAGTTGAATTTGGATGAAATACAAACTCGGCGACTTAAACGTTGAGTGATGGGGTCATAAATCAACGGTAACAGGCTCAACTTTTCCGTAAGTCACAGAGAGTCATGGAGTCACACAGCGTGGAAACAGGCCCCTCGGCCCAACTTGCTCACTCCGACCAACATGTCCCATATGCACTAGTCCCACCTGCCTGCGTTTTTCCCATATCCCTACTAATCATGTCCTATCCACGCACCTGTCTAACTGTTTCTTAAACGTTGGGATAGTCCCAGCCTCAACTACCTCCTCTGGCAGCTTGTTCCATACACCCACCACCCTTTGTGTGAAAAAGCTACCCCTCAGATTCCTATTAAATGTTTTCCCCTTCATCTTAAACCTATGTCTACTGGTTCTTGTTTCCCCTACTGTGGGCATGAGACCCTGTGCATCTACCCGATCTATTCCTCTCATGATTTTATACACCTCTATAAGATTGCACCTCATCCTCCTGCACTCCATGGAGTAGAGTCCCAGCCTGCTCAACCTCTCCCTATAGCTCACACCCTCGAGCCCTGGCAACATCCTTGTAAATTTAACTGTATCCTTTCCACCTTGACAACACTTTACTAGTTAAGAGTCCTCACTATTCTTTCTCCTACAACAATCACCTATCTATGTTTATAGTTATTTTTGTAGATACAGTGCGGAAACAGGCCCTTCGGCCCACCTAGTGCATGCCGATCAGCGATCCCCGTATTCTAGCACTATCCTACGCACTAGGGGCAATTTAACATTTTATCCGAAGCCAAATTAATGTACAAAACTGTACGCCTTTGGAGTGTGGGAGGAAACCGGGGCACCCAGGAAAAACCAACGCAGGTCATGGGGAGAACATGCAAACTCCATGCAGACAGCACCTGCTGTCAGGATTGAACCGGGGGTCTCTTGCGTCCTGAGGCAGCAACTCTGCTGCTGCGCCATTGTCTCCTAATTTGAGGAAGGACATCCTTGTGATTGAGGCAGTGCAGCGTAGGTTCACGAGATTGATCCCTGGGATGGCGGGACTGTCATATGAGGAAAGATTGAAAAGACTAGGCTTGTATTCACTGGAGTTTAGAAGGATGAGGGGGAATATCTTATAGAAACATACAAAATTATAAAAGGACTGGACAAGCTAGATGCAGGAAAAATGTTCCCAATGTTGGGCGAGTCCAGAACCAGGGGCCACAGTCTTAGAATAAGGGGGAGGTCATTTAAGACTGAGGTGAGAAAAAAACTTTTTCACCCAGAGAGTTGTGAATTTATGGAATTCCCTGCCACAGAGGGCAGTGGAGGCCAAGTCACTGGATGGATTTAAGAGAGAGTTAGATAGAGCTCTAGGGGCTAGTGGAGTCAAGGGATATGGGGAGAAGGCAGGCACGGGTTATTGATAGGGGATGATCAGCCATGATCACAATGAATGGCGGTGCTGGCTTGAAGGGCCGAATGGCCTCCTCCTGCACCTATTTTCTATGTTTCTATGTTTCTATGTGTCGCCCTAGAGATGCTGCCAGACCCGCTGAGTTACTCCGGGTGTCCTTTGATAGACCCAAAACGCTGGAGCGACTCAGCGGGACTGTGCTGTCTGATCCGTTGTCGTACAGCTGAACACAGCGCTACCCTCTTTGATGGAGACCAGGCAACGATTTATCTTGCATCCTGTGGACCAAAGCACTCGGTTCACATGGCTTAGTATTACATCCACCAAACGCATCGAGTTACCAGGGGACCTGTCAGTCTTCACATTAGACAGCGAGCAGTGGATATTGAAACTCAGGAATTCACAGTCACACACACTGGATGAATGGGAATTGCCTTTACAGCTCATATAATTTAATGTGGAGAAATAGCGAGCCCATAATTTCCTACCAGCGCTTTTGTCACTTAACTGAAATTTAATTATCAAGTCCTCAATAAAAAAAAAAAGGAAATCTTCAAATTCTGCAAAGATCGTTTTGCACAAAGCCTTTTAAATTTACTGCCGGAGAATAGATAAAACGTAATGGGGGTACCATAAAACCCTTTCATTATTTCTGAGTAAGAGATTTTATATGTTTTGTTTGAATTATAGATTACAATTCCAAATGTTATATCATCAGATCTCGATAGTGTATGTTCACCAGGTAACATGACTCATCGAACATCATACTGGCCCACTCGAGCTCAGCAATGCAGATTCTGGCCGTTAATTTACATCTATAACGTCGCGGATGTTAAAGTACATCTGTTCCTCCCTTCTCTCAACTTAAGTACGAGCTTCGTAAGGACAATAGACCATAGACAATAGGTGCAGGAGTAGGCCATTCGGCCCTTCGAGCCAGCACCGCCATTCAAAGTGATCATGGCTGATCATCCCCAATCAGTACCCTGTTCCTGCCTTCTCCCCATATCCTCTGACTCAGCTATTTTTAAGAGCCCTATCTAGCTCTCTCTTGAAAGTATCCAGAGAACCTGCCTCCACCGCCCTCTGAGGCAAAGAATTCCACCACTCACAACTCTCTGTGAGAAAAAGTGTTTCCTCGTCTCCGTTCTAAATGGCTTACTCCTTATTCTTAAACTGTGGCCCCTGGTTCTGGATTCCCCCAACATCGGGAACATGTTTCCTGCCTCTAGCGTGTCCAAACCCTTAATAATCTTAGATGTTTCAATGAGATACCCTCTCATCCTTCTAAACTCCAGAGTGTACAAGCCCAGCTGCTCCATTCTCTCAGCATATGACAGTCCCGCCATCCTGGGAATTAACCTTGTAGGACGAGTGATTGCTGTCTGTAAGCACAGGGGGTGTCTTTCTCTGTATCAGGAATGGTGTTAAATGTAGAGACCATGTCGTGGTGGCGCAGCGGTAGAGTTGCTGCCGTACAGCGCTCACAGCGCCAGGGACCCAGGTTCGATCCCGACTGTGGGTACTTGTACGGACTTTGTACGTTCTCCCCCACTGGGTTTTCTCTGTGATCTTCAGTTTCCTCCCACACTCCGAAGGCATACAAGTTTGTGGGTTAATTGGCTTGGTATGAATGTAAATGGTCCTGGATGTGTCGCCGGGGGTGGTGATGGGGACAGAACTGATTGTGGCATTCAAGAAGCTTTCAGATAGGCACATGGATAGGAAAGGAATGGATCACAGACATTTAGGTGTCCTTGAGATTACAGACAGGCAGAGGAGATTGATTTAACTATACCGTTGTGTTGGGTGGTTAGTGTGCGGGGGTTGCTGGTCTGCGTGGACTCGGTGGGCCAAAGGACCTGTTTCCGCGCTGTATCTCTAAACTAAACTAAACATGGAACACAAAATTGCTGGAGAAACTCAGCGGGTGCAGCAGCATCTATGGAGCGAAGGAAATAGGCGACGTTTCGGCCCGAAACGTCGCCTATTTCCTTCGCTCCATAGATGCTGCTGCACCCGCTGAGTTTCTCCAGCAATTTTGTGTACCTTCGATCTTCCAGCATCTGCAGTTCCTTCTTAAACATGGAACAGTACAGTACAGGAACGGGTCCTTCGGCCCACCATGTCCGTGCCGAACATGATGCCAAGTTGTAAATTAATCTCCTCTCCTGCACGTGATACATTCCTTGTCTATCCATGTGCCTATCTAAAATCTTCTTAAATGCCACTATTGTACCTGACCCCCCCCCCGCCCCCCACAGCACCTTCCAGGCACCCACCACCCCGTGTAAAACATCTGCTTTGTACACCCCCTTTCAATTTTGCCCCTCTCTCCTAAAAACTCTGCTCTCTAGTCTTTGACATTTCCACACTGAGAGAAAGGTTTACACCGAAGATAGACACAAAACGCTGGGGTAACTCAGCGGGTCAGACAGTATCAGATTACTAGGTTAATTCCCGGGATGGCGCGACTGTCATATGCTCAGAGAATGGAGCGGCTGGGCTTGTATACTCTGGAATTTAGAAGGATGAGAGGATATCTTATTGAAACAAAGGAGATTGTTAAGGGCTTGGACACGCTAGAGGCAGGAAACACATTTCCCGATGTTCGGGGGAGTCCAGAACCAGGGGCCACAGTTTAAGAATAAGGGGTAAGCCATTTAGAACGGAGATGAGGAAACACTTTTTCACACGGTGGAGGCCGGTTCGCTGGATAATTTAAAGAGAGAGCTAGATAGGGCTCTTAAAGATAGCGGAGTCAGGGGATATGGGGAGAAGGCAGGAACGGGGTTCTGATTGGGGATGATCAGCCATGATCACATTGAATAGTGGTGCTGGCTCGAAGAGCCTAATGGCCTACTCCTGCACCTCCTGTCTATTGCCTCTCTCTGGAAGAAAGGTATTATGGCCGTATAGATAATGTTCTCAAGGACTTGCCCTGATCGCCTTAAAACCCCGTGGCAAACGTGAATGGCTTTAGCTTACACACTCACCAAGCTTCAGTGATAACAAAACGAGTCTTCCATAGGTGACGTTTCCATAGGTGATGTTTGGGTCACTTATGGTCACTCTGAGAGTCCGGGGAAAGTGAAGCAGGAGATATAGATGGTAATGTACAACAAATGAATGAAAGATATGCAAAAAATGTAACGCTGATAAAGGAAGTGAGTTTACTGTCACGGGTACCGAGGTACAGTGAAAAGCTTTTGTTGCCTGTCAGTGGAAAGACAATGCATGATTACAATCGAGCTATTTACAGTGTACAGATACATGATAAAGGGAATAATGTGAATAGCGTTTAGTGTAAGATAAAGTCCAGTAAAGTCTGACTGTCTATCCTATCTGTGCCTCTCATAATTCCATATACTTCGAGGATAGGAATAGGAATACTTTGTCACGTGTGACTAGGCACAGTACGATTCTTTGCTTGCGTACACAATGTATACAAATAGTGGCCACCTAAAGGACTGACAAACTTACAAAGCACGCCGGCGCCCCCTTTTGTCACCCCCCCCCTTCCCATTACAACAGTTACCCCATGCCAGGTCCTTCGTTGTTACATAGAAACATAGACAATAGGTGCAGGAGGAGGCCATTCGGCCCTTCGAGCCAGCACCGCCATTCATTGTGATCATGGCTGATCGTCCCCTATCAATAACCCGTGCCTGCCTTCTCCCCATATCCCTTGACTCCACTAGCCCCTAGAGCTCTATCCAACTCTCTCTTAAATCCATCCAGTGATTTGGCCTCCACTGCCCTCTGTGGCAGGGAATTCCACAAATTCACAACTCTCTGGGTGAAAACGTTTTTTCAAACCTCAGTCTTCCCCTCCCCCCTCACGGTGGTTCCCCACGCTCTCATCGACCGTGGGTCGACCCGAGAGGCATCGCCGCCGCCGCGAGGCTTCACCGTTGCCGCCACCGAGGCCTCGCCCCCCCCGTCGATGTCTCACTTCATGCCTCCGTGTTGCCGACCTGGCCTCCAGCCCATATCATGTTTCACCTCCAGAGAAAATCAATCTTAGTTTTTCCCTTCCTCTCCGTACAGCGAAAACCGTCCAATCTAGGCAGCATTCTGCTAAACTTCTTCTGCGAAGGTAGACAAAAAATGCTGGAGAAAGTCAGTGGGTGCAGCAGCATCTATGGAGCGAAGGAAATAGGCAACGTTTCGGCCCGAAACCCTTTCGGGTTTCGGCCCGAAACGTTGCCTATTTCCTTCGCTCCATAGATGCTGCTGCACCTGCTGAGTTTCTCCAGCATTTTTTGTCTACCTTCGATTTTCCGGCAGCTGCAGTTCCTTCTTAAACTTCTTCTGCGACCTCTCAAACTCACAACATCCTTCCCATAATGGGGTGACTAGAACTACGTGCGATACTCCAAATGCTGCCAAACCAAGGTGCTATAAAACTGCAAAGTGCCCCTCCTGACTCTTATACATTGATTTATAATATTGATTTCTCTAACTTTAAGCAACCCTTGCTTTCCCTCTCTCTCCGTCCCTCCCCCATCCTAGTTCTCCGACTAGTTTCACTGTCCTGATTAAATGCTGCTGATTGCATGCCTCGTTGTCACCTTCCCCTCAGCTAACAATGAACCATTCTGCATTTCATTGACCTAAAATGGAGAAGGGAATGAAGAAGGTGAGGGGGGATGGAGAGATGGATAGAAGGGAAGGAGAGAAAGAAAAGAGGGAAGGGGAGAAGGAAAGGGGCGAAGGGTCTTCAGCCAGAAATAGTAATTCTAGAAGAGTTGAGAGTCCAGAGTGTTTTATTGTCCTATGTCCCGAAACAGAACAAAGACATTGTAAAGGCCCTGTCCCGCTGTACGAGCTAATTCAAGAGCTCTCCCGCGTTTAAAAAAAAAATCAAACTCGTGGGAAGCACGTAGAATGTATGTAGCGGGTACGTCGGAGCTCGGGACGTCTCTTAGCGGCTCGTAACGCTAACGGCAGGTACTCGGGAAACGCGGTAAGCTCGGAAAGACTCCGCATTTCCTTGGCCATCGTCCCCTTTGATCAGCGTGGGAAGGAACTGCAGATGCTGGTTTTAACCAAAGACAGACACAAAAAAGCTGGAGTAACTCAGCGGGTCCCATTTTGTTTATCATTCTGTGTCAAATCCAGGCAGTTCCAAACAGCCCATTGACCCCCAAATGTGTTAAAAGACCCAAACATGTTAAAGAAATGTCGAACTCATTCGTTTTTAGATGGCACGGTGGCGCAGCGGTAGAGTCGCTGCCTTACAGCGCTTGCAGCGCCGGGGACCCGGGTTCGATCCCGACTCCGGGTGCTGTCTGTACGGAGTTTGTACGTTCTCCCCGTGACCTGCGTGGGTTTTCTCCGAGATCTTCGCTTTCCTCCCACACTCCCAAGACGTAAAGGTTTGTTGGTTAATTGGCTTGGTAAATGTAAAAAAAATGCAAACATTGTCCCTACTGGGTGGAGGATAGTGTTAATGTGCGGGGATCGCTGGTCGGCGCGGACCCAGTGGGCCGAATGGCCTGTTTCCACACTGTATCTCTAAAAAAAAATAGTGTATGCAATAACCTACCTGAACTCCCGGTGGCTCAGCACTTCAACTCCCCCTCCCATTCCCAATCCGACCTCTCTGTCCTGGGTCTCCTCCATTGCCAGAGTGAGCAACACCGGAAATTGGAGGAACAGCACCTCATATTCCGCCTGGGGACCTTGCGTCCGGATGGCATGAACGTTGAATTCTCCCAGTTTTGCTAGCCCTTGCTGTCTCCTCCCCTTCCTTAACCCTCGAGCTGTCTCCTCCCATCCCCCCGCCCTCGGGCTCCTCCTCCTCCCTTTTTCCTTCCTTCTCCCCTCCACCCCCCATCAGTCTGAAGAAGGGGTTCGGCCCGAAACGTCGCCTATTTCCTTCGCTCCATAGATGCTGCTGCACCCGCTGAGTTTCTCCAGCATTTTTGTGTGCCTTCGATCTTCCAGCATCTGCAGTTCCTTCTTGAAGACATTGTAAAGGCCCTGTCCCGCTGTACGAGCTAATTCAAGAGATAAGCACGTAAAATGTACGTAGCGGTTACGTTGGAGCTCGGGACGTCTCTTAGCGGCTCGTAACGCTAACGGCAGGTACTCGGGAAACGCGGTAAGCTCGGAAAGACTCCGCATTTCCTTGACCATCGTCCCCTTTGATCAGCGTGGGAAGGAACTGCAGATGCTGGTTTTAACCAAAGACAGACACAAAAAAGCTGGAGTAACTCAGCGGGTCTCATTTTGTTTATCATTCTGTGTCAAATCCAGGCAGTTCCAAACAGCCCATTGACCCCCAAATGTGTTAAAAGACCCAAACATGTTAAAGAAATGTCGAACTCATTCGTTTTTAGATGGCACGGTGGCGCAGCGGTAGAGTCGCTGCCTTACAGCGCTTGCAGCGCCGGGGACCCGGGTTCGATCCCGACTCCGGGTGCTGTCTGTACAAAGTTTGTACGTTCTCCCCGTGACCTGCGTGGGTTTTCTCCGAGATCTTCGCTCTCCTCCCACACTCCCAAGACGTAAAGGTTTGTAGGTTAATTGGCTTGGTAAATGTAAAAAAATGCAAACATTGTCCCTACTGGGTGGAGGATAGTGTTAATGTGCGGGGATCGCTGGTCGGTGCAGACCCAGTGGGCCGAAGGGCCTGTTTCTACGCTGTGTCTCTAAACTAAAAATTAAACCTATAACCCCCTTATTAGTGCTAATACCATTCTGGGTGTTGTGGGCCAGGGCCAATGTACCCTGGAGACTGGGTAACCTGACAGCACGATCTATAGAGGTGTGGCAAATCATGAGAGGAATAGATCGGGTAGACGCACAGAGTCTCTTGCCCAGAGTTGGGGGAATCGAGAACCAGAGGGCATCGTTTTAAGGTGAAGAGGGAAAGATTTTATAGGAATCTGAGTAGTCACTATTTCACACAGAGGGTGGTGGATTAATGGAACGAGCTGCCAGAGTAGTTAGAAATGTGACACCCTTCACCCCACCAGGTCCGCGCCAATCAGAGATCCCCGCACTCTAAAACAATCCTGCACATACTGGAGACAAATGACAATTTTACCAGACCAATAAGCCTACAACTCTGTACGTATTCGGAGTGTGGGAGGAAACGGAGATCCCGGACAAACTCCGCACAGGCAGCACCCGTAGTCAGCACCGAACCCGGGTCACCGGCGCTGTAAGGCAGCAACTCTACCACTGTGGCACCATGCCATCCAAATTTTGTAACAAGTAACAATACTAAACCTGAACAAATATGCCAGGAGATTGCAGAAAGCGACAGGCCCAATAAATGACCCAATATTGGCTGGGAAAATCATATTCTGACGTAGGTTTAATGTGAAGGGGAAAAGATTACATAGGAACCTGAGGGGGTAACTTTTTCACACAAAGGGTGGTGGGTGTATGGAACAAGCTGCCAGAGGAGGTAGTTGGGGCAAGAACTATCGCAGTGTTTAAAGGGCCTGTCCCACTTTTGCGTAATTTGCACGTCATGCAGATGGTGCGCAAAGATTTTGTACATCCCAAAATGCAGGGGCGCCGCGCGCAACCGCGCGTCATTGCCTACGTCACCATGCACCATGCGCGCGTAATGCGTGTGTAATGCGCACCATGCGTGCATCACGTGCGCATCGTGACGCGCTAATGATGTTGCGTAAATTACACGCAACTGACGCCCAAGTGGGACAGGCCCTTAAGAAGCAATTAGGCAGTTACATGGATAGGGCAGGTTTAGACAGATATTGGCCAAACACAGGCAGGTGGGACTAGTGTAGATGGGTCATATTGGTCGGTGTGTGCAAGTCGGGTTTGATCCTTGTCTCTGCCTGGCCAAGCCCTTCAGCCTCTTACAATACACAATACAATTCAATTTATTGTCATTTGGACCCCTTGAGGTCCAAACGAAATGCCGTTTCTGCAGCCATACATTACAAACAAATAGACCCAAGACACAACATAATTTACATAAACATCCATCACGTTGCTGTGATGGAAGGCCAAAAAAACTTTTCTCTCCACTGCACTCTCCCCCCCGATGTCAGAGTCAAAGTCAAAGCCCCCGGCGGGCGATGGCGATTGTCCCGTGGCCATTTAAGCCACGCCGGGTGATGCAAGGCCGCACACCGGGTTCTTGATGTTAGAGCCCCCGGCGTGCGCTCGCAAACTCCCGCGGCCATTCCAAGCCGCGCGGGGCGATGGTGTAAGGCCCCGCTCCAGGAGCTCTTCAACCCCGCAACTCGGGCGGGAGAAGTCGCCGTAGCGGGAGCCCTGAAAAGCGGTCTCCCTCCAGGGACCCGCGGGCTCCCGGTGCCGTCCGCCAAACCCGCAGTTGCAGTCACCGAATCTCCGGGGGTCGGGCCGCAGCAGCGTCCACCACAGCTCCACCCGCTCTGGACTCGGCCAGCTCCGCGACGGTGAGGTGAGTAGTCGGCACCACAGCCCCCGGTCTTCCTGTTGGAGGCCGCTCCTCGTTGCAGCCCCAACGACAACGGAGACCCGACAAAGAAAAGGTCGGGTCTCCCGTGCAGGGAGAGATTTAAAAGTTACCCCCAACCCCCCCACACCACCCCCACCCCCCCACACACATACCCCAACAAAAATAACAAAAACTACATTAAAACATAGACATAAAATAATAAAAACGCAGACGGACTGCAGAGGCCGCTGCAGACGAGAGTCGCGCAAGCAGAAACACTCCAAAAGGTCACGCAGTCCCAAGCGCCCTTCCAGAAGATCGAAACCGATACAAATGGGGGCTACCTTTTACATGTCAACGAACCCTGAGGGGCTGAACTACATAGGGGTGGTTCCCCTTACAAGCCAAGTACACATATCGATTACATTAAAGTATTATTGACAGTTCCCCAACCCAATTACAAAGAGCCCCAAACAATGTTTCTCCAGAAGCTTCTGGAAGGAAGTTAGTTAACTGAATGATGCAACATTTACCCTGGCAGTACAAACAATTCGGCCAGGACTTCACACTTCGGCCAATCACTCTTGCAACATTATTTACATTATTTACAATCCCTTTGCAGCAATCCAATCAAACCCATGCATTTACAACACCTTAGAGTTTCTCTGCAAGGTCCTCATACATATTACCAATCGCTAAGACAGCTGGACCTTCCTTATCTGGTGTTCTGATCTGGGACCTGGACTTCCTGGCACCTGCTTGCAGCTTGAGGCTTCTCACAGAAAAGGCCAACAGGCCCTGCAAATGCATGAATCCTTTGCTTTATATTTTAGCTCTATTTTAGCCAGGATTTACATTTCCACACTGTAAGACTCCGCGACTCAAGGCCAAGATAGCACGCAATAAAGGTTTTTCATTGTACTTTGGTACACGTGATACATGTGATAATAAACTGATTTGTACTGAAAATGAGTCGTGTGCCAAAAACAGTGGACATGAAATGGGAACTTCTGGCTATCAACGTTCACAAAAAGGAATTGCCATTCATCATTTTGATAGATAAACAGTGTCAGATACTGTAAGTTACCAAGCCGATTAGATCTTTGCTAGGCCTCCCATTGTATTTGAAAGTCACTCAAATAACAGCTCGTAATATCTACTTTACTGGCAATGTTCTGCTTCAACTAGTCACTGTCAAAGCTTTCCCGCAACAGTAAATTCTCTGAACCATCCCAATAATGACAGGATCTTCTATACAATCATTCCAGAAGACAGGGGGCTAATATGTGTAAAACTGTGGACGGTGAATTTAGAGTGGGGAAAGCAGGAAGAAACAAACACAGGAGAGATAGAGAGATAGAGGGGGGGGGGGGGGGGGGGAGAGAAAAGGAAGGAAGGAAGGAAGGAAGGAAGGAAGGAAGGAAGGAAGGAAGGAAGGAAGGAAGGAAGGAAGGAAGGAAGGAAGGAAGGAAGGAAGGAAGGGAGGGAGGGAGGGAGGGAGGGAGGGAGGGAGGGAGGGAGGGAGGGAGGGAGGGGGGGAGGGCGGGAGGGGGGGAGGGAGGGACAGGAGGAGGGGCGGCGGGGGGGAGGGGAGGGGGGAAGGAGGGAAGGAGGGGAGGAGGGGAGGAGGGGAGGAGGGAAGGAGGGAAAGCGGGAAGGAGGGAAGGAGGGAAGGAGGGAAGGAGGGAAGGAAGGAAGGAAGGAAGGAAGGAAGGAAGGAAGGAAGGAAGGAAGGAAGGAAGAAGGAAGGAAGGAAGGAAGGAAGGAAGGAAGGAAGGAAGGAAGGAAGGAAAGAAGGAAGGATATGGGGAAAAAGCTGGAAGGGGGTACTAAATTTGGATGATCAGCTCAAAGGGCTGAATGGCCTACTCCTGCACCTATTGTCTATGTTTCTATCAAAGGTAACGCTACAAATCCGAAAGAAAAAAGACAAAAAGTGTTTTGTACCACTGATCACATGGTTTGTTCCAGTGATCCCCGCAGGTTAACACTACCCTACACACACTAGGGACATTGTATACCAAGCCAATTAACCTGCAAACCTGTACGTCTTAGGAGTGTGGGAGGAAACCAAAGTTCTCTGAGAAAACCCACGCAGGTCATGGGGAGAACGTACAAACGCCATACAGACAAGCACCCGTAGTCTAGGTGAGAGTAAGTGTTCGGCACGGACTAGAAGGATAGAGATGGCCTGTTTCCGTGCTGTAATTGGTACATGGTTATATGATTATATAGTCTGGATCGAACCCGGGTCTCTAAAAGCTCTGCAAGGCAGCAACTCTACCGCTGCGCCACCGTGGGGCTCTATCTGTGAAGGGTATGACTGCAGGGAGAGATATCTTGATAAAAATGAAAGAGTGAAACATATAAAACCATCATGAGCTGTTACATTCCTACCTATTGTTGCGCAGAACTCTGTTCTGAATTGGAGGTAAAGCAACAATGGCCAAGATTGATTGGAATCGACCCGGGAATCGCAAAGCATCCAATATGTTGACCTTCACAAGGGATGTCATTGAGAAGCAACCGTCTCCAATCACCATGACCTTCCCGATTACAATTTGCGGCATTCGTACAAGGTGAATTAGTAACAACCTGCTCACTGTAACAGAGTGCGCAGATAACACACAGCAATGTGAAACTTAAATAGTTAAGAAGAAAAACGAATTGAATGTCAAATCGAACGTATAAACAGAGGCGATGTAGAAAGTTACACATTATCGCTATTATTTAATTGGGAAGTAGAATTGCTGCCTTACCGCGCCAGAGACCCTGATTCGATTTAGACCCTGGCTACTGTCTATACGGAGTGTGTACGTTCTCTCTGTGACCACGTGGGTTTTCTCTGGGTGCTCCGGTTTCCTCCCACACTCCAAACGCGTACAGGTTAGTAGATGGTATGGTATAGTATAGAACTTTATTTGTCAGATGTACCGAGGTGCAGTGAAATTATTATTGTGTTTAGTTTAGTTTAGAGATACAGTGCAGAAACATGCCCTCTGGCCCACCGAGTCCACACCGACCAGCGATCCCCGCACACTAACTCTAACACACACGAGGGACAATTTTACATTGACACCAAGCCAATTAACCTGCAAACCTGTACGTCTTTGGAGTGTAGGAGGAAACCGAAGATCTTGGAGAAAACCCACGCAGGTCATGGAGAGAATGTACAAACCCCGTACAGACAGCACCCGTAGTCAGGATTGAACCTGGGTCTCTGGCGCTGTGAGGCAGCAACTCTACCGTCGTGCCACCGTGCCTCCCGCCCAATTCATTTTTAAAACAGTTCAGTGCAAGTATCTCTCTACATAAGCATTTAGAGACATATTAAATAAGCATCTCAGATACAGTACAATATATAACAGTAGTATACTGAGACAGTATACGGTGTCGCCAGTTTGGCACCATTGTCAAGTCCCAGTTGTTGTAAGCACAGGGATCTTCACCTGACCATGAAGGCCCGTTGTCCTGGCAGAGTTGATTAATTGGCATTGGTAAAAACTGTAAATTGTCCCTAGTTCACAGGACAGGGCTGGTGTACGAGGTGATCGCTGGTCGGCACGGACTCGGTGGGCCGAAGGACTTGTATCTGCGCTGTATCTAAAGTCTGAAGCCAATTTGTGTTTTACTCAAGACTCCGTCATCTGCAGTTCCCTGTATCTTCTCTTCTAGTTCACCCAGACAATATCTCAGTTTAAATTCTCCACATTGTGAATCTTCCTTATCTGTTCACAGAACATGCTTAATGTTTATGATCCATCCCTAATTAATCCAGTAGTACTGAGACCGTTAAGTGCCAAATGAATTGGTCAGTCAAGGGTCAGTTATGGACCCAATGGGATATGGATAGCAGCTTTCTTTCCCTGAAGGACAATTGTCAAACAAACTGTTTCTTTTTCAGCCACACTCCAGGAAGGTTCGGAACAGTTTTCCGCTTGGTTTTTATTCCAGATTTATCTGAGCCCTTGAACATCTGCACAGCGGTAGAGTTGCTGCCTTACAGCGCCAGAGACCCGGGTTCGATCCTGACTACGGATGCTGTCTGTACGGAGTTTGTACGTTCTCCCCGTGACCTGCGCGGGTTTTCTCCGGGTGCTCTTGTTTCCTCCCACACTCCAAAGACCGTGCGGGTTTGTAAATTAATTGTTTTGTTTTTTTGTGCCACCGACCAAATGTTTTATACCAGCGATCCCCACAAGTTAACACTGCCCTACACACACTAGGGACAATTTTACATTTTATACCAAGCCAATTAACCTACAAACCTGTACATCTCGGGGGTGTGGGAGGGAACCGAAGATCTCGGAGAAAACCCACGCGGGTCGCGGGGAGAACGTACAAACTCCATACAGTCAGCACCCGTAGTCGGGATCGAACCCGGGTCTCTGGCGCTGTAAGGCAGTAGCTTTACCGTTACGCCACAGTGCCGCCCGCACTGGAAACACTCAACAGATCAGGCAGTATGTGTGGAAAGAGAAGGACTTAAGGGCCTGTCCCACTTAGAAGATTTTTTAGGTGACTGCAGGCGACTAGGCTTCACACTGTGTTTTTGATTTTCTGTTTTTGGATTGAATTCTGTTTTTAATTTGTGTCTCTATGATGTCTTTATTACTTGTTATATTCCGATTATATGTTATTCCGATTACTATGTAAGGTGTCCTTGAGATGTCTGAAAGGCGCCCATTAAATACAATTTATTATTATTATTATTATAGGCTGTTGCCCCATGATCGTGAGTCGTCTCCTCAGTCACCCAAAAAATCGCAGCGTTTTCTGGTCCCCGCTGGATTTTGAAATGTTCAAAATATTTTGGCTACAGTCGGCGACAGTGGGTTTGACACCAATCAGCGTAGCTTGACTTCTCCTGACGTAGGTGCTGTCGTAGTTGTCACCAGGTTAACGTAGTTTGTAGCCGGTGCTGACTTCGGTGAATTCCATTGGCGACCACCTACGTCAACCTACGTCAACCGGCGACAGGTACCGGCGACTGAATTGTCTTCAGTTGTTGCCGACAGGGTCGTACCTTGTCGTAGCTTGTCGCGGATGGACGTAGGTTGCCGTAGGTGTGGTCGTAGGTGGACGTCCTAACGGGTCGCCGGTTGTCAGTAGCTTGACATCGTCTAGGTGTAGGTTGTCGTAGACATTGTCGTAGACATTGAGTAGGGGGGGTCCAGTCGACAGCTTTTCGGCGACCTGCTATGACTATGACAGTGGCCGGCAGTCGCCAAAAAAAATCGCCTAAGTGGGACAGGCCCTTTAATGTTTGAGTTCCTGGACTTAAGTTATTAACAGGAAAATGTCAAATTAAAACCCTATTTTAAGGTGAAGGGGGAAAGATTTAATAGGAACCTGAGGGATATCCTCTTTACACAAAGGGTTGTGGCTGTACCAAATGAGCTGCCGGAGGAGGTAGTTTAAGAAGCATTAAACTATCGTAACATTTAAAAAGCATTTGGACTGGTACATGGATAGGCTAGGTTTCGATGGATATGGGCCAAACGCTGGCAGGCGGGTCTAGTGTAGATGGGACATGTTGGTCGGCATGGGCGGTTTGGATGGAAGGGACTGTTTCCACGCTGTATATGACTCTAAAACTATAGTTGTTTAGTTTAGAGAGACAGCACGGAGACAGGCTCTTGATCGCATCGACCAGCGATCCCCACACGAACACAATCCTACACACACAATTGACAATTTACACTTATACCAAGCCACGTAAACAAGTACAAACCTCTACGTCTTTGAGGTGTGGGAGGAAAGCGAAGATCTCGGAGAAAACCTACGCAGGTCACGGGGAAAATGTACAAACTCTGTCAAACACCCGCAGGCAGTATCAAACCAGGGTCTCTGGCGTTGTAAGTCAGTAGCTCTACCGCTGCGCCACTGTGCCGCCCTGTTTAAGCTGAAAAGAGTTCAGAATACATTGAATGCCTTTTTCCTTTGTCATTTTCTGTTAAAAATAATCAAACAAAACTCTGAGCCACTGTTCTCAAAATCCAATGTCCAGGTACATTGAGCGAGATTTTTGTCACAAGATATCTATTACAAATTTTTCTATTCTACACACTTTAGAATTTAGCCCGAGGGCAAAATGATTCAGACACATTCAGACTACAATGTGTAAAATATAACCTTTGTGTTTTAAATTTAATGGTAATAATTTCTCTGAATCAAAGGAATTTTTCCTGTGGAAATCCAGAAAGAAAGCTATCAAATCCATCATCAATCCTGTCCTTCACCAATCTGATTTACAAATGGCCTTGAAAGATAGCATTTTATTAAAGGTCAGGCCATTATCTTTCGATACGCTCGCTTCTTAAACCCCTTTATACACAATTCATTTCAACGTCAATTGCTGGCAATTGGCTCCACGAGTCTATTAACTTTTGTTAATAAGCCTTGAATCGTAACATTGTGGATGTGCGGCTTCTCGAGGTTCGGGATTAAAGGGCCTGTCCCACTTGGGCATGGTTTGCGCGTCACGCAGGTGGCTCGCGAAGATTTCGGGAATCCCAAAATCCTGGGGCGCCGCGCGCGACTGCACGTCACTGCCTACATCACCACGCTACATGCGCGCGTAAAGCACGCCATGCATAGATACATAGATACATAGAAAATAGGTGCAGGAGTAGGCCATTCGGCCCTTTGAGCCTGCACCGCCATTCAATATGATCATGGCTGATCATCCAACTCAGTATCCTGTACCTGCCTTCTCTCCATACCCCCTGATCCCTTTAGCCACAAGGGCCACATCTAACTCCCTCTTAAATATAGCCAACGTACTGGCCTCAACTACCCTCTGTGGCAGAGAGTTCCAGAGATTCACCACTCTCTGTGTGAAAAATGTTTTTCTCATCTCGGTCTTAAAGGATTTCCCCCTTATCCTTAAGCTGTGACCCCTTGTCCTGGACTTCCCCAACACCGGGAACAACCTTCCTGCATCTAGCCTGTCCAACCCCTCGTGTGTCGTGATGCGTAAATGATGTCGTGTAAATGGCGCGCAAATGACGCCCAAGGCCCTTAAGTTCATGAAATGGTCACCTAGACAGAGGTACCGCCAAATGCTATTGCTGACATGCTACCCAGACACATCTGATAATACTATACATGAATATACCTGTCAGTAAGACCAAGGCACTGATTGTGGACTTTGGATGGGGAAGGATCCACAAACCTGTCTATATCAACGGGACAATTAGTCCCCCGCACATTAACACTATCCCACACACAATGGGGATACATATATCAAGATAGATGTGGCCCTTGTGGCTAAAGGGATCAGGGGGTATGGAGAGAAAGCAGGTACAGGATACTGAGTTGGATGATCAGCCATGATCATATTGAATGGCGGTGCAGGCTCGAAGGGCCGAATGGCCTACTCCTGCACCCATTGTCTATGTTTCTATGTTTCTATACTGGGGATAATTAAACAATAGAAAATAGACAATAGACAATAGGTGCAGGAGTAGGCCATTCACCCCTTTGAGCCAGCACCACAATTCACTGTGATCATGCCTTCTCACCTTATCCCCTGACTCTGCTATCTTTAAGAGCTCAATCTAACTTTCTCTTGAAAGCATCCAGAGAATTGACCTCCACTGCCCTCCACAGAGAATTCCACAGGCTCACAACTCTCTGGCTGAAAAAGTTTTTCCTCATCTCCGTTCTAAATGGCCTACCCCTTATTCTTAAACTGTGGCCCCTGGTTCTGGACTCCCCCGACAACGGGAACATGTTTCCTGCCTCTAGCGTGTCCAATCCCTTGATAATCTTATATGATTCAATAAGATCCCCTCTCGTCCTTCTAAATTCCAGAATATATAAGCTCAGCCTCTCCATTCTCTCAGCATATGACGGTCCCGCCATCCCGGGAATTAACCTCGTAAACCTACGCTGCACTCCCTCAATAGCAAGAATGCCCTTCCTCAAGTTTGGTGACCAAAACTGCACACAATACTCCCGGTGTGGTCCCACTAGGGCCCTGTACAACTGCAGAAGGACCTCTTTGCTGCTATATTCAACTCTTCTTGTTATGAATGCCAACATGCCATTCGCTTTCTTCACTGCCTGCTGTACCTGCATGCTTACTTTCATAGACTGATGTACAAGGACCCCCAGATCCTGTTGTACTTCCCCTTTCCCAATTTGACACCATTCTGATAATAATCTGCCTTCCTGTTTTTGCCACCAAAGTGGATAACCTCACATCTATCCACATTAAACTTAATCTGCCATGTATCTGCCCACTCACCCAACCTGTCCAAGTCACCCTGCATCTTCATAGCATCCTCCTCACAGTTGACACTGCCACCCAGCTTTGTGTCATCTGCAAATTTGCTAATGTTACTTTGAATCCCTTCATCTAAATCATTGATATATATTGTAAATAGCTGCGGTCCCAGCACCGTGCCTTACGGTACCCCACTAGTCACTGCCTGCCATTCTGAAAGGGACCAGTTAATCCTTACTCTTTGTTTCCTGTCTGCCAACCAATTTTCTATCCATGTCAGCACTCTACCCCCAATACCATGTGCCCTAATTTTGCCCATTAATCTCCTATGTGGGACCTTATCAAATGCTTTCTGAAAGTCCTGGTGCATTACATCCACTGGCTCTCCCTTGTCCATTTTCCCAGTTACATCCTCAAAAAATTCCAGAAGATTAGTCAAGCATGATTTCCCCTTCGTAAATCCATGCTGACTCGGGCCTGTTAATCCTTTCCAAATGTGCGGCTATTTAATCTTTTATAATTGACTCCAGCATCTTCTGCACCACTGATGTCAGGCTAACTGGTCTATAATTCCCTGATTTCTCTCTCCCGCCTTTCTAAAACAGTGGGGTAACATTAGCTACCCTCCAACCCAAAGGAACTGATCCTGAATCTATAGAACATTGGAAAATGAACACCAATGCGTCCACAATTTCTAGAGCCACTTCCTTAAGTATCTTGGGATGCAGACCGTCAGGCCCTGGGGATTTATCAGCCTTTAGTCCCATCAGTCTACTCAACACCATTTCCTGCCTAATGTGAATTTCCTTCAGTTCCTCTGTCACCATAGATCCTCTGGCCACTTATTCATTCACATACCAAGCCAAATAACCTACAAACCTGTATGTCTTTGGAGTGTGGGAGGAATCCAAAGATCTTGGAGAAAACCCACGCATGTTACGGGGAGAATGTGGAAACTCCGGACAGACAGCACCCGTAGTCGGAATCAAACCCGGGTCTCTGGCGCTGTGGGAGAGTAGCTCTACCACTGCACCGCCATATTCATATTCCCTCACTTAAAGTGTAGGAAGGAACTGCAGATGCTGGTTTAAACCAAAGATACTGTAGACACAAATAGACAAATGTCTATTGTCTATTAGTTAGAGCTCTTAAAAATAGCGGAGTCAGGAGATATGGGGAGAAGGCAGGAACGGGATACTGATTGGGGATGATCAGCCATGATCACATTGAATGGCGGCGCTGGCTCGAAGGGCCGAATGGCCTACTCCTGCACCTATTGTCTATTGTCTATAAAATGCTGGAGTAACTCACCGGGACAGGCAGGATTCAGTCTGAAGAAAGGTCTCGACCCGAAACGTCACCCATTCTTTCCCTCCAGAGATGCCGCCTGCTCCACTGAGATACTCCAGCATTTTGTGTCTATCTTCCCTCACTTTGTAACCACAAACAATCCTCATTTTATCTGCAAGTGCGGGGATCTTTGTTTCACCGATGTTTCAGCGTTGGGATTCATCCACCGTGTTGATGCCAGGACATGTTCGGGTGGTTGAGTCCTTCATCCCTCCATAGAGAGGCGGTTTACAAATTCCATTCAAGCCTAGATGAGTATCACCTTCTTCAGGCTTTTCCTCCACTTGAAGCAATTTACTTCTTGCCGTCAGCTTGAACATATTGCACAGAAACCTGCTTGCTGGCACTAAAATCAATTGCTACTCTGGTGTGAAGTTAAATTGACAGCTTCACTGACTGGGCACTAATATTGCAGAACAAATTAGTTGCTGATTTGCTGAAAATGAACCATTTCCATTTTGCTCACTTACAGCTGAGCTGTTTTAGTGAAGAATGAATATTCCGCCCCATCCCAAATCCTGGCTGGATGTTAATCTAGCGGCACGGTGGCGCAGCGGTAGAGTTGCTGCCTTACCACGCCAGAGACCCTGGTTCCATCCCGACTCCGGGTGCTTGTCTATACGGAGTTTGTACGTTCTCCACATGGCTTTTCTCCGAGACCTTCGGCTTCCTCCCACACTCCAAAGACGTACCAGTCTGTCGGTTAATTAGCTTGGTAAAAATGTTAAATTGTCCCTGGTGTGTGTAGGGTACTGTTAATGTGCGGGGATCACTGGTCATTGCGAACTCGATGTGGGCCGAAGGGCCTGTTTCCACGCTGTATCTCAAAACTAAACTAAACTACAATGAGATCCTCCAGTCACCCCTAAACATTGAGCTAATTTAAAACTTTAATTTGCCCCGTCCACTATTATTTGCGGAGATTGATCAATAATTTCTTCCAAAATATTATTGACCATTTCTTTTCAGGAAGTTTTAATGTACAAAACAAATGTTTGATTTTGCAGAATAACACAGACAGACACAAAAGCTGGAGTAACTCAGTGGTTCAGGCAGCATCTCTGGAGAAAATAGATTGTTGACTTTTTAGACAATAGACAATAGGTGCAGGAGTAGGCCATTCGGCCCTTCGAGCCAGCACCGCCATTCAATGTGATCATGGCTGATCAACCCCAATCAGTACCCCGTTCCTGCCTTCTCCCCATATCCCCTGACTCCACTATTTTAAAGAGCCCTATCTAGCTCTCTCCTGAAAGTATCCAGAGAACCCGCCTCCACCACCCTCGAATTCCACAGATTCACCACTCTCTGTGAGAAAAAGTGTTTCCTTGTCTCCGTTTTGGGGCAGAACCCTTAGTTTAGTTTAGATTAGTTTAGCAGCGCGGACTCGGTGGATCGAAGGACTTGTTTCCATGCTGTATCTCTGAAGCGAAAAAATAAAACTGAAAACTAAACTTGTGTTACTGCTGCAATCCAATCGTAGAGTCATAGTCATAGAATCTTACAGCGTGGAAACAGGCACTTCGGCCCAACTTGCCCAAACCAGCCAACATGTCCCATCTACACGAGCCCCGCCTGCCTGCGTTTGGCCCATATCCCTCTGAACCTGCTCTGTCCATGTACCTGTCCAAATGTTTCTTAAACGTTACAATAGTCCCTCCCTCAACTACCTCTTGCATGTAAAGCAAAATAATTTCACTGCGTCTTGGTACACGTGATGATGGTGCCAGGTGATGTTGATATCCACTGGGTGGCGCCACGAAGGCATGTGCGCCTGTGTGTCATTTAGACTTTTTTTGTTATTTTATTGTATCTAAAATGTATGTTTTAATGTTTCTCGGGATATTTTATGTAGGGGGGGGCGGGGTAGGGAGAAACCTTTTTCAGTCACTTACCTCGACGGAGATGTGATCTTTCTCCACCCCAACCTCCCCCCCCCGCCATGGCCTAACAACTTGGACTGGTGCGGCCTTTCCGGCCCGGAGCTTCAAGCCGCAAGCGGACTTACCGTGGCGGGGCCTGCGATCGTTTGCCGAGGATCGCTGTGGAAGCGATCGGACCGCGGGGCCTGTGGACTTCAACACCGTGAAGCCGTCGTCGTCTCCCGGTACGAAGAGGCCGACTCGGGAGCTCCCTGCCGCGGAGTGTTCCGCTCCGTCCCGATGCCGGAGTATCCAGCATCCCGACGAGAGGGGTTGACTAGCGGACCGTCGGGCAAATGCAAGTGCGGACGGTTCAAGGCCCCGACCACCAAGGGTGAACAAAGGAGAAAGATGCCTGAACTTTATTGCCTTCCATCACAGTGAGGAATGTGGATTCCACTGTGGCGGCTGTTTATGTTAAATATATTGTGTATTGTGTTCTGTTTTACTTGTATGGCTGCATGGTAACTCAAATATCACTGTACCTTCATTGGTGCATGTGACAATAAATGGGAACTTGAACTAGAACTTGTGGGTTCAGACCCTTCTTCAGACCTGCCCATTCCCCCAGAGATGCTGCCTGACCCTCTGAGTTACTACAGCACTTTGTGTATCAACCAGCATCTGCAGTTATTTGTTTCTGCTCCAGCACTGACATATGATGAAAGAATGGATCAACTGGGCTTGTATTCACTGGAATTTAGGATGAGAGGCTATCTTATAGAGACATATAAAATTCTTAAGGGATTGGACAGGCTAGATGCAGGAAAAATGTTCCAGATGTTGGAGGAGTCCAGAACAAGGAGTCACAGTTTGAGAATAAGGGGTAGGCCGCTTAGGACTGAGATGAGGAAAAACTTTTTCATCCAGAGAATTGTGAATCTGTGGAATTCTCTGCCGCAGAAGGCAGAGGAGGCCAATTCACTGGATGTTTTCAAGAGAGAGTTAGATATAGCTCTTAGGGCTAACGGAATCAAGTGATATGGGGAGAAAGCAGGAACGGGTTACTGATTCGGGATGATCAGCCATGATCATATTGAATGGTGGTGCTGGCTCAAAGGGCCGAATAGCCTACTCATTTCTATGTTTCTATGTTTCTAGCACATTGTAACTTGTAAACCAGCATTTGCTGTTCCTTGTTTGTTATTTCATGTTGTTAGCACTGCCGGCCAGCTTTCTTTGATTTGATTGTGAATGTGATATATAATTGTCCCTGCCATTTCTACTTTATCCACCTGCTCACTTAGACACTTACAGAAAAACACAAATAAATCTTTGACAGGAATTACATTTCCAATTACACCTTCTGTTCATCTTGTTATTGCATGATAAGCTTTTTTTTGCAGTTCAGTTTAGTTTATTGTATAGATACAGCACGAGAACAGGCCCTTCGGCCCACCGAGTCCGTGCTGACTTGCGATCCACGCACATTAACACGACCCTACACGCACGAGGAAGAAATTTTGCATTTATACATTTATACCAAGCCAATTAACCTACAAACCTGTACGACTTTGGAGCGTGGGAAGAAACCGAAGATCTCTGAGAAAACCCACGCATAGAAACATAGAAAATAGGTGCAGGAGGTGGCCATTCGGCCCTTCGAGCCAGGAACTGCCATTCATTGTGATCATGGCTGATCGTCCCCAATAGCTCACGGGGAGAACGTAGAAACTCCATACAGACAGCACCCATAGTCAGGATCGAACGCGGGTCTCCGGAGCTGTAAGGCGGTAAGTAGCTATACTGCTGTGCCACCGTGCCACCCTTATATTCATATTCCCTCACTTGGCGGGAGATTACAATCTTCACGTGGTCCACCCTGTTTCGACGAATGCAATCAACCTGGCGTGCACAAACAGAAGATCAAACAGAACAAGTTGTCTTGCAACTTTAGGCTGTGCACGCCATACGCAAGAAGAAAAAGAAGACTTAATAACTATAAATAATGCCAGTTCTTCCTCATTTTATCTACAAGGGATTTTTGTTTCATTTATATTTCAGCTTTGGGACTCATTCACTGTGTTGATGCCAGGACATATTAATCAGGCATTATTTGTCAAAAACAAAAAGTGATTTTCGAAGATGCAGGAAGGTGGCACGGTGGTGCAGCGGTGGAGTTGTTGCCTTACAGCGCTTGCAGCACCGGAGACCCCGGTTCGATCCTGACTGCGGGTGCTGTCTGTATGGAGTTTGTACGTTCTCCCTGTGACCTGCGTGGGTTTTCTTCGAGATCTTCGGTTTCCTCCCACACTCCAAAGACGTACAGGTTTGCAGGTTAATTGGCTTGGTATAAGTGTAAATTGTCCCTAGTGGGTGAAAGATAGTGTTAGTGTGCGGGTCTCGCTGGTCAGAGTGGACTTGGTGGGCCGAAGGGCCTGTTTCCGCGCTGTGTCTCTAAAAACTAAAACTAAAACTGCAGATGATGGTTTACACCTGAAAGAGAGTCACAAAAAGCTGGAGTAACTCACCGGGACAGACAGCATCTCTGGAGGAAAGGAATAGGTGACACCTTGGGTCGAGACCCTTCCTCAGACTGAGAGTCAGGGGAGAGGGAAACTAAAGATGCAGATGGTGGTAAAGAGAGATATAGAACAAATGAATGAAAGATTTGCAGAGTAAGATGTAATGATGATAAAGAAAACAGGCTGTGGGTTGGATGATGAGTTAAGAGCCTGTCCCACTTACGTCACCTTGGCTCGCAAATTACGCGACCTCGTGGTCGCTTGAGGCGTACGGGCACCGTATGGCCGCGCGGGGCCGGTCCCACTTAGAAGAGTGGAGTTGTGCGGGGCTGGTCCCGACATCGCGCGGGGCTCCGAAATTCTTGCAGTGGCCGAAATCTTTGCTCGCCAACGGCCTGTCGGCAGGCAGGCGCATTGCAGTCGTACGCAGCGTCTTGACGTTGTATGCCTAGTGCGTGGCGTTGCGCGATGACGTCACCGCCCGGCGTTGGCCGTTGCGCGATGACGTCACCGCCCGACGCCGTGCGACGCCCAAATTCAGTCGGCCCGCTTCCTGCCCAGCTGATTTGTAAGCATGACGTAAATGACGTCACACGTGAACTTAGCGTGAACTTCGTGTGAACTCCGCTTCCGGTTGGTCGCGCCAAACGCACGCAATCGCATGCAAGTGGGACAGGCCCTTTACCGACAATGACTCAACACACTTTGAGTCTAGCACATCGACTTGGGTGGGGGAGGGACAGAGATAGTGGAGATGCTAGGATTACTTGAAGTTAGAGAACTCAATATTCATACAGCTGGGTTGTTATAAGGCTATTACTGTCACATTTACTGAGGTACAGTGAAAAACTTGCTTGCTTGCTATCTAAAGAGGGTGGCATGGTTGTGCAGCGGTAAAGTTTCCACCTGACAGAACCAGAGCGCCGGGCTCGAATCTGACTACGGGTGCTGCCTGTACGGAGTTTGCACGCTCTCCCTGTGACTGCGTGGGTTTTCTCTATCTGGTCCAGTTTCCTCCTATGCAGGTTTGTAGGTTAATTGGCTTCAGTACATTGTCCCTTGTGTGCAGGGTAGAACTGGTGCATGGGTGACCGCTGGTCGGCACAGACTCGGCGGGCCGAATGGCCTGTTTCCACACTGTATCTCTAAAAAAAGGATAGCTTCCTTTTTATTAATAGTTCCTTCCAATTCCTGCACGCAACTCTCACCGTCTTCAGTCTGAAGAAGGATTTTGGCCTGAAACGTTGCCTATTTCCTTCGCTCCATGCAAAGAGTTGAACAATCTCCACTATAGGAAATAGGCAACGTTTCGGGCCGAAACCCTTCTGGGTTTCGGCCCGAAACGTTGCCTATTTCCTTCGCTCCATAGATGCTGCCGCACCCGCTGAGTTTCTCCAGCAATTTTGTCTACCTTCGATTTTCCAGCATCTGCAGTTCCTTCTTGAACGTCTGAAGTCTTAGCCTTGGTCAGCTCCTTACTGCATTGAGTACATCCCATTGTATGCAGCTCAACCGATGGGTTTTCTTTGGGAAGCAACCAGGATATGCTCAGAACATCCCAATCTATTTTCATAATATAGAATTTATTTCAAGAACACTAGAATATGAAAATAGAGTTGTAACGCTGAGGTTTTATGAGGCACTGCTCAGACCACATTTGGAGTATTGCGAGCGGTTTCAGGCCAATATCTGTGGAGGAATTTGCTGCCGTTGGAAAATGGTCCAGAGGAGGTTTACGAGAATGATCCCGGGGATGATTGGGTTAACATATGATGAGTGTTTGTCGGCACTGGGCCTGTACTCGCTGGAGTTTAGAAGGATGAGGGGGTACCTTGTTGAAGCTTACCGAATAGTGAAAGGCCTGGATAGATGTGGAGAGGATGTTTTCACTAGTGGGAGAGTCTTGGACCAGAGGGCACAACCCTTTCAATTGGAAAGGAGATGAGGAGGGATTTGTTTTGTCAGAGGGTGGCGAATCTGTGGAATGCATTGCCACAGACAGTTTGGAGGAAAAGTCATTGGATATTTTCAAAGGATTGACAAATTCTTGATTAGTAAGTTGATTAGTAAGGTTGGCGGAGTAGACTTCATGGGCCAAATGGCCTAATTTTACTCCTATCACTCATGACCTTATCTTGATTAGCACGAGTGTCAGAGGTTCTGGGGAGAAGGCAGGAGAATGGGGTTAGGAGAGAGAGAGATAGATCAGCCATGATTGAATGGCGGAGTAGACCTGATGGGCTGAATGGCCTAATTCTACTCCCATCACTTCTGACCTGATGATACGGGGAGAAGGCTGGAGAATGGGGTTATGAGGGAGAGATAGATCAGCCAAGATCGAATGGCGGTGTAGACTCGATGGGCCGAATGGCCTAGAAGGTACGAAGGCATAGCGGGACAGAAGAAAAGATTCTGACACTGTTCAAGGACAGGGAAGATGACAAACATATTGACGCGGTCCCGGTTGACTAAAACGTGGCATTCTGCCAGCAACAAGAATCAGGTTGACAGTGGGGCTGCCTCTGGCAATGCAGGTGACACACACAACACACAATGGCAGCACTGTGTGGTGAGGGACTTTTGAGTGCTGACAGATAATTCCTTCTGATACAAATGGGTTTTTTCAGCTTAACAAGGAAGCTCTCAGTCTGAAACACTTGTGTTCATGGTCGATTTCCCTTGTAATCAAATTGCCCCGGAGGTAACCACCTTGTGTGAGTCGCAGCTAATAAACGGAAGGATAATATGTCGGCTCCTGTTGGCTTTTTTAATGCAAGAAATTATTTCACTGGATCATTACCCTTCACTTATTTACTGAACCTGGCAGGTTTAAGACTGAAGGTTTGTCTCGAGTTTCCATGCTGGGGGACAGTGCCAGTCGGTAAGTAGCTCTTTCAGTTCACCAACATATATATGGGTGGCACGGTGGCGTGGTGGTAGAGTAGCTGCCTTGCAGTGCCAGAGACCCAGGTTCAATCCCAACTACGGGTGCTGTCTGTACTGAGTTTGTACGTTCTCCCCGTGACCTGCGTGGGTTTTCTCAGAGATCTTCTGTTTCCTCCCACACTCTTAAGTAGTACAGGTTTGTAGGTTAATTGGCTTGGTATATATGTAAGTTGTCCTTAGTGTGTGTAGGACAGTGTTAATGTGCGGGGACTGCCAGTCGGTGAGGACTCGTTGGGCCGAAGGGCCTGTTTCCCTCTCTAATCTAAACTAAAATGAAATATGTTTACTGCAAGAAAAAGTCCGAAAAAAGCCCGATTAAAGATAGTCAGAGGGTCTCCAATGATGTGGATTGTAGGTCAGGACTCTCCGCTGGACTGGGGAGAGGCATCTCCGGCCTGGATCGATCGCCTCAGCGCAGAGGGAGAACAAGGAGGGAAGAGACGGAGACTAAGACTTTGCCACCATCACAGTGAGGATGTGCTTGGTGAACTCACTGTGGTGGATGTTTAATTTGTGTTTATTGTATGTTTTATTATTATTGATTCTGTGTATGACTGCAGGCAACATCATTTCGTTCAGACCGAAAGGTCTGAATGACAATAATAATATTAATAATAATGGATGGGATTTATATAGCGCCTTTCTAATACTCAAGGCGCTTTACATCGCATTATTCATTCACTCCTCAGTTACACTCGGTGGTGGTAAGCTACTTCTGTAGCCACAGCTGCCCTGGGGCAGACTGACGGAAGCGTGGCTGCCAATCTGCGCCTACGGCCCCTCCGACCACCACCAATCACTCACACACATTCACACACATTCACACACAGGCAAAGGTGGGTGAAGTGTCTTGCCCAAGGACACAACGACAGTATGCACTCCAAGCGGGATTCGAACCGGCTACCTTCCGGTTGCCAGCCGAACACTTAGCCCATTGTGCCATCTGTCATCCCAAAGGATCTGTCTATCTATCTATCTATCTATCTATCTATCTATCTATCTATCTATCTATCTATCTATCTATCTATCTATCTATCTATCTATCTATCTATCTATCTATCTATCTATCTATCTATCTATCTATCTATCTATCTATCTATCTATCTATCTATCTATCTATCTATCTATCTATCTCTCTGGTTGTGGTAGGATGGTTCAGTTGCCTAATAACAGCTGGGAAGAAACTGTCCCTGAATCTGGAGCTGTGTGTTTTCACACTTCTGTAACCTCTTGCCTATTGGGAGAGGGGAGACGAGGGGTAACATTGAATTGGTTGGATGACTAGAGGAATAGCAGATGGAAAGTAATGGGCCTGTCCCACTTAGGAGACTTTTTAGGCGACTGCTGGAGACTATGTGGTCGCTACATGGTCGCGGGTGGTTGCCGGGGAGTCGTCTTCATGGGCGCGAGGAGTTCCCGCATTCTGGGAACTAGTCGCGGCCTCATTACGGTCGCCGCAGATTTTTCAACATGTTGAAAAATTAGCGCAGACCAGAATGAAGCCGCCATGGAGAGTAGCGAGAATTCTCGTGCCGTAGGTGCAGCGGTAGTGGGTCGGCAGGACATTGTAGGTTGTCGTAGGTTCTCATAGGTTGTAGCCGGTGCTGACCGGTGAATTTCCTTGGTTCATTGGAAAAAAAAACATAAGCAGTAGTTTTCGGAACCACGGTAAGCGACCGGTAATGTTAATGTCCGCCGAGCTTCACAGCCGTGTATCGCTAGCTTCTTAAAAGTTGTCTCCACTCCTCTTCCCCGCTTCTACCCCCTTCTCCCCCCTCATCTTTAAAGGACTTAAAGGTCCCTTCCCGTACACTGTGCTTTCACCGTCTTAATTACAGCGCCAACCTTCCTGTTCATCGCGGTATCACATTGGCTTTGCACCGTGTGAATGTCACTCAGACAGCGCTCCCCCGCTTGCCCTGTCCCCCGCCTGCATAACGGGCTGGTGAAGGAAGCGATGTGTGTGTGTGTGTGTGTGCGTGTGCGTGTGTGTGTGCGTGCGTGCGTGTGCGTGTGCGTGTGTGTGTGCGTGTGCGTGTGCATGTGTGTTCTCCACTCTGACAGTGGCCGTTCCAGTTGCCGGTTTTTCAGGCAAAAGTGGGGGGGGGGGGGGGGGGGGGGGGGGGGGTGAGAAGGGGGGAGAAGGAGTGGAGACAACACTGAGAAATAGGAGTTCGGAAGGGCCAATACTGCTGGGATCCATACAATGAATGGAACTACCGAGGAATGGAGGGACCATGTCTGTGATCCTGGAAGGCACCACCATAATATAGATCAGGTGGTTATGAAGGCACATCAACCTACCTGATTTCATTAGCCAAGGCATGAAATATAGGAAACAGGGAGATTATAGTACAACTATATAAATCATTAATTTGGTCACAGCTGGAGTATTGTGAGCAGTTCTTGTCACCAAACTATAACAATAGTTCAATAGTCCTTTATTGTCACGGACCGATTACATTAGGAAGGATATAATTGTATTGGAAAGGGTGTGAAGGAGATTCACCGCTCAGAGGTATAAGGTGAGGGAAAGGAAGATTTAATAGGAGAATTTAGAAAGATGAGAGGGGAAACATATACAATTATTCAGGGATTGGAGAGGCTAGATGCAGGAAAAATGTAAAAATGTCCCTAGTGTGTGTAGGGTAGTGTTAATGTGCGGGGATCGTTGGTCGGTGCGGACTTGGTGGGCCGAAGGCCCTGTTTCCGTGCTGTATCTCTAAATTAAACCAAACTAAACTAACTGCAGGCGACAAAAATTCTCTCAATATCTAAGATGGACTGTTATATGTTCTTTGGTTGCCTTTGTGCCTTGACAAATATCTATCTTGCAAACAATAATCCTGGTAATTGTGTCGGGAGGACTGAAGATAGACTCAAAAGGCTGGAGTAACTAAGTGGGACATGCAGCATCTCTGGAGAGAAGGAATAGGTGACGATTTGGGTCGAGAGTCTGGAGAAGGGCCATGACCTGAAACTAAATATATCAAGAAATTATTTGGCTAATAACACAATTTGTCTGTTATATTTGCTGTTTTAAAAGTACTTAATTGAATGCAAAGGACTTGGTAAAGTGCCCCGACAAACACAGGACATGTATGAACGACTATCTACCTCATTGGAGATCCTCGGACTATCTTAGACCAGACTTTACTGGCTTTATCTTGCACTAAACGTAATTCACTTTATTCCCTTTATCGTGTATCTATACACTGTGGATGGCTCAATTGTAATTGTGTATTGTTTTTCCGCTGACTGGTTAGCACACAACAAAAGCTTTTTTCTGCACCTTAGACAATAGACAATAGGTCTATTGGTACAGGAGTAGGCCATTCGGCCCTTCGAACCAGCACCGCCATTCACTGTGATCATGGCTGATCATCCACAATCAGTAACCTGTTCCTGCCTTCTCCCCATATCCCTTGGCTCTGCTATCTTTAAGAGCCCTATCCAATAGACAATAGAGCCCTATCTAACTCTCTCTTGAAAGCCTCCAGAGAATTGGCCTCCATTTCCTTCTGAGGCAGAGAATTCCACGGATTCACAACTCTCTGTGTTAAAAAGTTTTTCCTCAACTCGGTGCTAAATGGCTCACCCCTTATTCTTAAAATTGGTACACGTGACAAAAAACTCAAATTCAAACTCATCTTTAGTGTGGGCGAGTAGCAGAATGAATGGGGATTGTGGGGGAGAATGACTCGATGGGCCGAATGTCCTCCAATTATTGTCAGGAAATGTGGGAAATTCTGCAGGTTCGAAGTTTATTAACTTGTCCCTTTTAACTGACTTACATAACATTCTCCATATTAATGGAGACCGCAAGGATTGGAAGGTGGCGCAGCAGTAGAATTGCTGCATTACAGTGCCGGAGACCCACTGCGGGTGCTGTCTGTACGGAGTTTGCACGCTCTCCCCGTGACCGCGTGGGTTTCCTCCGAGATCTTCGGTTTCCTCCCACACTCCAAAGACGTACAGGTTTGTAGGTTAATTGGCTTGGTGTAAATGTAAATAGTCCCCAGTGTGTGAGGGTCGAAGTTAATGTGCGGGGATCGGTGATCGACGTGGACTTGGTGGGCCTTGGGGCCTGTTTCCGTGCTGTATCTCTAATCTAAACTCAACTAAACCTTGGATAAACACAAAACTGAGGAGTAACTCAGCAGGACAGGCAACATCTCCGGATGGAGGAATGGTAGATGCTTCGGGTTGAGGCCCTTCGGAAACCTTACTATGTTTGTATGGAATGCTTACTGTTTTTTCCATAAAAACTAACCTGCACACTGTATTTTAAACGGGAACAGCCTTTTTGTTTTCTCAAACTAAATGTTTTAACATAAACATTCATTCGCGTGCTGCAGAAGGAAATTGATTATCCCGTCAGTCCACTCAGCGATAACCTTTAATGAATTTATTTGTAACATGGCAAGTCTTTGAAACAGGGAGTAAGATACCTTAATATCTTAGATACTAGTACTTAGATATTAGCATATTAACCCACCATATTATTGCCCTGAAGCTATTGGTGATGGCAATTCATCTCCTTCCCTACTAATGGAAGTGATAATCTGTTTAATGCAAATATATGGCTGACGCTATATAAAAAAACAACATTGAAATGAACCCATTAGAGTAAATATTTGATAATCTGCTATTAGCCTTTGAAGTCAAACAGCATGGAAACACAACAGGCCCATCAGCTCAACTTGCCCACACCGACCAACATTACCCAGCTATACTAGTCCCACCTGCCTGCATTTGGCTCAGATCCCTCGAAAACCTGTCCTATCCATGTACCTGTCTAAATGTTTCTTAAAGGTTATGATAGTACCTGCCCCAGCTACCTCCTCCGGCAGCTCGTTCCACACATTCACCACCCATTGTGTGAAAAAATTGCCTGTCAGGTTCCTATTAAATCTCTCCCCCCTCACCTTAAACCTATGTCCTCTGGTTCTTGATTCCCCTACTCTGGGCAAGAGACTCTGTGCATTCTACTTGATTCTACGGTTTCAATAGACTAAGTGTTCACACGGGAGGGCTGGTCCCCCAACGCAATATTCCACTTCTCCACCAATTCCAATATTGGTGGCCAGTGGGGGGGGGGGCTTTCTGGAGCACTAGTATGGGTGTTGTGGGCCAAAGGGACTGGTTTCCAGAGGGCTAGTATGGACATTGTGGGCTGAATAGATTCTTAGGCTGGCAGCTCAGTCACTCAGGCCTGATGGGCTGGCAGCTCAGTCACTCAGGCCTGATGGGCTGGCAGCTCAGTCACTCAGGGCTGATGGGCTGGCAGCTCAGTCACTCAGGCCTGGTGGGCTGACAGCTCAATCACTCAGGCCTGGTGGCCTGGCAGCTCAGTCACTCAGGGCTGGTGGGCTGGCAGATCAGTTATGCCTATTCCTTGAAATAGCATTTCAAGCAAAGTGCAGGCCACCGCATTCAATTTCCTAGCATTTCAAGCAGAGTGCAGTCCACCACGTTCAATTTCATAGCATTTCAAGCAGTGCAGGCCACCACATTCAATTTCAAAGCATTTCAAGCAATGCCAAACAACTCATTGCATTGTCATTAAGCACTAACAAATCATTTGTTGCAAGTACATTGCAGACTCACAGTTCAGTTGATTCACAGCAGAGAATCACAGTCGTGGACTCTCCCTTGCGATCTTCCAGACTGACTCACATCCAGGCATCCGGGGTTTTATAGTCCTGCCCCCACCGGAAGGGGCGTTACCTTCATCCTGGTGACTGACAGGCGAGAGGACCAATCAGCTGATCTCAAAAATCTTTAAACACTCATAAAAAAATTATTTTTCATCGATGGGAAAAATCCTCGGGGATAAATCAGCGGAGGATGACTGTGAGTAAGATGGCCAAAAATCATAGCGATGTATGGTTGCATTTTTTTCTAAAATCAATATACAGCGCAGACAGGAAGTGGTCAAGATGAGACTTTTAGCTATATAGATTTTCTATGGTTCAGAAATCTAAATGATACAGAAACTGGCTCAACAAGTTCTATATTTCCACACTCACTTTAAACTCACCTGGGCCATCAAGGATGAGTCCACCCCAATCACCCTTCTCTCCTCTCCCATCGGCCGAAATGTGAAAACGCACACCTCCAGATTCAGGGACAGTTTCTTCCCAGCTGTTATCAAGCAAGTGAACCACCCTACCAACAACTAGAGATCAGTCCTGAGCTACCATCTACCTTATCGGTGACCCACGCACTATCTTTGATTGGACTTTATCTTGCATGAAACGTTATTCCCTTTATGATGTATCTGTACACTGTGGATGGTTCGATTGTAAGCGTGTATTGTCTTTCCGCTGACTGGTTAGCACGCAACAAATTTAAACTCACCTGCGTTTTTTCCTTTCTTTTGCCCGCCCCCCTCCCCCTCCCGACATCAGTCTGAAGAAGGGTCTCGACCCGAAATGTTGCTTATTTTCTTCGCTCCATAGATGCTGCCTCACCCACTGAGTTCCTCCAGCATTTTTGTCTACCTTCGATTTTTCCAGCATCTGCAGTTCCTTCTTAAGGGCTGTTTAAAATACTTAAAGCCCTGTCCCAGGGTACGTGTTCATTCCATTAGCTCTCCCATGTTTAAAAATAATCAAACTCGTGGTAAGCACGGAGAATGAACATAGCGGGTACGTCGGAGCTCAGGGACGTCTCTTGGCGGCTCCTAACACTAACGGCAGGTACTCGGGAAGACTCGCTAACGGCAGGTAAGCACGGGAAGACTTGTGAAGATTTTTCAACACGATGAAAAATGTCCACGAGAGCCCTGAGTACCGACGAGTGGCCATTACCGTAAATCTCCGAGTTCGAATCGGGGCAAACTCGGGAGAGCGCTTGGAATGAACTCGTACCGTGGGACAAGGCTATAAATGTTTAAGAGGGAACTGCAGATGCTGGAAAATCGAAGGTAAACAAAAATGCTGGAGAAACTCAGCGGGTGAGTCAGCATCTATGGAGCGAAGGAAATAGGCAACGTTTCCGGCCGGAACCCTTCTTCAGTCTGATTCGCTCCATAGATGCTGCATCACCCGCTGAGTTCCTCCAGCATTTTTGTCTCCCTTCAATTTTTCCAGCATCTGCAGTTCCTTCTTAAACAGGGCTGTTTAAAATACTATTTTAATTCTGTCAATATCTTCACAGGTCGGGAAGGACCACTGCTTATTATTCCTTGACATCTTTAAAATCAAATCACTCCTTAGATATTGGATTTACATAGAACATTATGGCACAGGAATAGTCCCTTTGCCCCACAATGTCAATGCCAAACATGACACCTTGCACAATGAACTATAATCCACCACTCACTGCATATCCATGTCCCTATCTAAAGGCGAAATGTGTATGAAGGAATTGCAGATGCTGGCTCAAACCAAAGATAGACACAACATGCTGGAGTAACTTGAGACCTTTCAGCATGACTCCAGCATTGCGTGTCTACCTTCGCCCATCTAGAGATCTCTTTAATGCAACTATCGTATCTGTCTCTGTTAATCCTGGCTAAAACTGAGCAGCTATGGTACCAACATTTAGTAAGGACTCATGTATTGCTAGGCCATTTTGGTCAAGGATAGATAGATAGATAGATAGATAGATAGATAGATAGATAGATAGATAGATAGATAGATAGATAGATAGATAGATAGATAGATAGATAGATAGATAGATAGATAGATAGATAGATAGATAGATAGATAGATAGATAGATAGATAGATAGATAGATAGATAGATAGATAGATAGATAGATAGATAGATAGATAGATAGATAGATAGATAGATACTTTATTAATCCCCTTATTCAGGGGAAATTCTGATGTCCTTGCAGCACACTAATAAAAATACAACACAGTATTCATAAAGAAATTCAACACCAAAACATCCCCCCACAGTGATTCCCACTGTGGGGGAAGGCACAAAGTCCAGTCAAATTTGTATTTCTGCAAAGCACAAAGTTTAATGTGCTTTGCAGAAATAAGGCAAGCTTCTGGATGGTGCCAGTAAGTCTAGGGCCCAGATCAGTGTTGCATATTCAATTGACAGATGGATGGGATATCTGCAGAGGACATCCAAGGAAATGTAAAACACATGACGTTAATTGGATCAATGCAAACTAAGTGTACATATTGTAAATAATGTCGCTAGACAATTACCGTGCCGTTTGTTGATTGGTTGAAATGTTAAGCCCTGTGTGGTTTGTTTGAATCCCAGGGTAAATGTTGCATTATTCAAGTTCTGTTAGCTCCTTTGCGATGTGTGTGTGTGTGTTTGCGGTTTCATCGCTGATGGTCGATCCAGCTCGAGGCTTTCCAAGCGAGCGCCCTTGAAGGTCGAAGATAGTCTTCTGAACTCGCGGATTAGGTCGACGCAGTGGGACAGCCCCTTTACAGCGCCAGAGACCCGGGTTCGATCCTGACTACGGGTGCTGTCTGCACGGAGTTTGTAAGTTCTCCCCGTGACCTGCGTGGATTTTCCTCTAAAGATGTACAGGTTAGTAGTTTAATAGTTAGTAGGTAGTAGTTAGTAGTAAAATTGTAAATTGTCCCTCGTGTGTGTAGGATGGTAGTGTGCAGGGGGCATAGGTCGGAGCGGACTCGATGGGCCGAAGGGCCCATTTCCGCACTATATCTCTGAACTAAACGAAAACCACAGCCATTTTTTTAATTTTCAGGACCATTGTCTGTCATCTACTGATGTACCTGTTGCAACTCAGTTTCACATTTGTAATAAATTAGCTATTAATAAGCTAATGAGCTTCGCCTCTGAATTATCTGTAACCTCTAATTAAATACGGAAGCCACTGGCCTCACAGCTCACACTTCCTTGTCCCTTAAGTATAACCCACAGAGAGACCATTAATAACCTCAAACATTGTTGAATCTTATGCATATTTTAACCTTCATGAGAAATCCTAATTGCAGAAGCTGGTTTATTGGAAAAAAGGAACTGCAGATGCTGGTTTATTAGAAAAAAGTGCAGTGGTAATAACTTGCTGATGAGAGGGGTAGCTAGGAACTGCAGCTGCTGTTTACACTGACGATAAACACAACATGCTGGAGTAACTCAGCGGGCCAGGCAGCATCTCTGGAGAAAAGGAATAGGTGGCATTTCGAGTCAAGACCCTTCTTCAGACTGAGAGTCAGGGAACTAGAGGCGTACCGTGGAGGAGGTGATAAACTATCCCTTCAGATTTGGAAGAAGAGTCTCGACCCAAAACAGACTATTAAGCAGACTATTATCTAAATGGTGGCCGACTAGGAAAAGAGGAGATGCAGCGAGACCTGGGTGTCATGGTACACCAGTCATTGAAAGTAGGCATGCAGGTGCAGCAGGCAGTGAAGAAAGCGAATGGTATGTTAGCTTTCATAGCAAAAGGATTTGAGTATAGGAGCAGGGAGGTTCTACTGCAGTTGTACAGGGTCTTGGTGAGACCACACCTGGAGTATTGCGTACAGTTTTGGTCCCCAAATCTGAGGAAGGACATTATTGCCATAGAGGGAGTGCAGAGAAGGTTCACCAGACTGATTCCTGGGATGTCAGGACTGTCTTATGAAGAAAGACTGGATAGACTTGGTTTATACTCTCTAGAATTTAGGTGATTGAGAGGGGATCTTATAGAAACTTACAAAATTCTTAAGGGGTTGGACAGGCTAGATGCAGGAAGATTGCTCCCGATGTTGGGGAAGTCCAGGACAAGGGGTCACAGCTTAAGGATAAGGGGGAAATCCTTTAAAACCGAGATGAGAAGAACTTTTTTCACACAGAGAGTGGTGAATCTCTGGAACTCCCTGCCACAGAGGGTAGTCGAGGCCAGTTCATTGGCTATATTTAAGAGGGAGTTAGATGTGGCCCTTGTGGCTAAGGGGATCAGAGGGTATGGAGAGAAGGCAGGTACGGGATACTGAGTTGGATGATCAGCCATGATCATATTGAATGGCGGTGCAGGCTCGAAGGGCCGAATGGCCTACTCCTGCACCTAATTTCTATGTTTCTATGTTTCTATGTTTCTAAAACGTCACCCTATTCCTATTCTCAAGAGATGCTGCCTGTCCCACTGAGTTACTGAAGCTTTTTGTGTCAATCTAGCTGTTGAAAGGACTCTTCAGTTGCCTGATAACAGCTCGGAAGAAAGTGTCCCTGAATCTGGAGGTGTGCGTTTCCACACTTCTATACCTTTTAGAAACATAGAAACATAGAAACATAGAAAATAGGTGCAGGAGTAGGCCATTCGGCCCTTCGAGCCTGCACCGCCATTCAATATGATCATGGATGATCATCCAACTCAGTATCCTGTACCTGCCTTCTCTCCATACCCCCTGATCCCTTTAGCCACAAGGGCCACATCTGACTCCCTCTTAAATATAGCAAATGAACTGGCCTCAACTACATTCTGAGGCAGAGAGTTCCAGAGATTCACCAGTCTCTGTGTGAAAAATGTTTTTCTCATCTCAGTCCTAAAAGATTTCCCCTTTATCCTTAAACTGTGACCCCTTGTTCTGGACTTCCCCAACATCGGGAACAATCTTCCTGCATTTAGCCTGTCCAACCCCTTAAGAATTTTGTAAGTTTCTATAAGATCCCCCCTCAATCTTCTAAATTCTAGCGAGTACAAGCCGAGTCTATCCAGTCTTTCTTCATTTGAAAGTCCTGACATCCCAGGAATCAGTCTGGTGAACCTTTTCTGTACCCCCTCTGTGGCAAGAATGTCTTTCCTCAGATTAGGAGACCAAGACCCTGTACGCAATACTCCAGGTGTGGTCTCACCAAGACCCTGTACAACTGCAGTAGAACCTCCCTGCTCCTATACTCAAATCCTTTTGCCCAATCCACCATCGAGGCCATACCCCTGATTCGCTGCTACCATTGGGCAGGAGGTACAGAAGCCTGAGGTCTGACAGGTGGTGCTGTTGTACGGGCTGATCGCTGGTTGGTGCGGACTCGGTGGGCCGAAAGGCCTGCTGCCGCATTGCATCTCTAGAGTCCCCCTCCTCCAAATTCGCTTTGCCACCACCATCGCGCTCTTGACGTGACCTGCACAGCCCTAATCCCACCTCGACAATGGAACACTCCAAGACCACCTCGACACAAAACGTTGGAGTAACTCAGCGGGACAGGCAGCATCTTTGGAGAGAAGCAATAGGTGACGTTTCGGGTCGAGACCTCTCCCGCTGAGTTACTCCAGCATTTTGTCTCTATCTTCGGTGTAAGCCAGCATCTGCAGTTCCTTCCTACACTAGTGTAGATGGGACATGTTGGCTGGTGTGGGCAAGTTGGGCCGAAAGGCCTGCTTCCGTGCTGAAATGCCCCTGTCCCACTTAGGAAACCTGAACGGAAACCTCTGGAGACTTTGCGCCCCACCCAAGGTTTCCGTGCGGTTCCCGGAGGTTGCAGATGGTTGCCGGAGGTTGCAGGTAGTGGAAGCTGGTGGGAGACTGACAAAAACCTCCGGAAACCTCCAGGAACCACACGGAAACCTTGGGTGGGGCGCAAAGTCTCCAGAGGTTTCCGTTCAGGTTTCCTAAGTGGGACAGGGGCATAAGACTCCATGAATCTATAGAAACATAGAAACATAGAAACATAGAAATTAGGTGCAGGAGTAGGCCATTCGGCCCTTCGAGCCTGCACCGCCATTCAATATGATCATGGCTGATCATCCAACTCAGTATCCCGTACCTGCCTTCTCTCCATACCCTCTGATCCCCTTAGCCACAAGGGCCACATCTAACTCCCTCTTAAATATAGCCAATGAACTGGCCTCGACTACCCTCTGTGGCAGGGAGTTCCAGAGATTCACCACTCACTGTGTGAAAAAAGTTCTTCTCATCTCGGTTTTAAAGGATTTCCCCCTTATCCTTAAGCTGTGACCCCTTGTCCTGGACTTCCCCAACATCGGGAGCAATCTTCCTGCATCTAGCCTGTCCAACCCCTTAAGAATTTTGTAAGTTTCTATAAGATCCCCTCTCAATCTCCTAAATTCTAGAGAGTATAAACCAAGTCTATCCAGTCTTTCTTCATAAGACAGTCCTGACATCCCAGGAATCAGTCTGGTGAAACTTCTCTGCACTCCCTCTATGGCAATAATGTCCTTCCTCAGATTTGGGGACCAAAACTGTACGCAATACTCCAGGTGTGGTCTCACCAAGACCCTGTACAACTGCAGTAGAACCTCCCTGCTCCTATACTCAGGGAGTAACATAAAAACACCATGCCTCACTCAGCTCTGAATTATAACCTCATGTCAGATTAGATAGTTTGGAACATGAGTTGTGTCTGAATTCATTTTCTAAAGCAAATACATTTTTTGCAGAGCTGACTATTTGGACAATATAGATTCCCCGTATCTGAGCGCTCCACGCTAATCCCATTGCACTGCTTTCTCCACAAGCCTTAATACCTTTCTTCAAGTGTTTATCTAACTTCTCTCTCTCGCTACTGTGGCACAAAGGTTATCATCAAAGCTTCAGTAAGCCCTTCACATGCCGACTGGTTCATTTATTTAAACCAATTTTGTTTTACAAAATAAACGCAAATAGATTTTCATTTAGACTGAAATCAAGGGGAAGGTAACAGGCAGATGGCAGGGGATAAGATACAAATATTATGTGCACGTTTTTAGCAAGAAACATTTGGAAGTTTAATTGGTCTTTTGGTTTGTCACTGCGGATAGGCTTTTAGAACTAATGAATAAGTTAATGGAATCAGACAGCAACATTCTGCAGGGAAGGATGGATATTTTTAGGAACGAAATGGGGGTAATTTGCAATGTAACCTGTTATATGCTGGAAGATGAAAGACGTTGTATCAAATAGCACACTTTGGCTCAATGGTTAACTCATGCTCGTTTATCTTTGAATTCTTGATATTTCAAGTCAAGTCAAGATTCAAGATTCAAGAGAGTTTATTGTCATGTGTCCCTGATAGGACAATGAAATTCTTGCTTTGCTTCAGCACAACAGAACATAGAAGGCATTGACTACAAAACAGATCAGTGTGTCCATATACCATTATATACGTAATACACACATGAATAAATAAACTGATGAAGTGCAAATAACAGATAATGGGCTATTAGTATTCAGAGTTTTGTCCGAGCCACATTTAATAGCCTGATGGCTGTGGGGAAGTAGCTATTCCTGAACCTGGTTGTTGCAGTCTTCAGGCTCCTGTACCTTCTACCTGAAGGTAGCGGGGAGATGAGTGTGTGGCCAGGATGGTGTGGGTCCTTGATGATACTGCCAGCCTTTTTGAGGCAGCGACTGCGATAGATCCCCTCAATGGAAGTGAGGTCAGAGCCGATGATGGACTGGGCAGTGTTTACTACCTTTTGTAGTCTTTTCCTCTCCAGGGCGCTCAAGTTGCCGAACCAAGCCACGATGCAACCAGTCAGCATGCTTTTCAGCTCTTTAAGGGCTTGTCCCACTGAGGTGATTTTTTTTTTAAGCGACTGCCGGTGACAGTCACAGTCGTAGCGGGACGCTAAAATGGACCCACCCTACGACAATGTCCACCACAAGCTACCACCTAGTCGACGTCAAGGTACGTCTATCGGTGACACAATTCCTCGCGACTTGGGACGTCCACCTACGACCGCACCTACGCAGCCACGACAACATTTGACCACACAGGCGACAACCGAAGTCAACCTCCCTCCACCCTACGCCAAGCTGCGACCCTGTTGGCGACAACTGAAGACTTCTCTTGAGGCCGGTACCTGTCGCTGGTTGACGTGGGATGACGTAGGTTGTCGCCAATGGAAATCATCGAGGTCAACACCCGGCGACAACCAACATCACTTGGCGACAACCTGGCAACAACCTACGACAGGAGAAGACAGGCAACATCAAGCCCACTGTCGCCGAAAGGTTTTGAACATTTCAAAATCCAGCGGCAACAAGAAAAAAGTTACAACACTTGAGGAGACAACTCACGACAATACAGGTGTCACAATTTTCCGGCTGTCGTCGAATAAATTGCCTAAGTGGGACTGGCCCTTTAGTTTAGTTTAGAGATACTGCGTGGAAACGAGTCTGTACGGAGTCCGTGCGTTCTCCCCGTGACCGCGTGGGTTTTCCCCCCGAGATCTTCGGCTTCCTGCCACACTCCAAAGACGTACAGGTTTGTAGGTTAATTGGCTTGGTAAAGGTAATTGCCCCCAGTGTGTGTAGGATAGTGTTAATATGCGGGATCGCTGGTGGGCGCGGACCCGGTGGGCTGAAGAGCATGTTTCCACGCTGTATCACTAAACTAAACTAAACAGTCCCTTCAGCCCACCAAGTCCACACCAAAAATCACCCCATACACTAGTTCTATCTGACATACAAGGTGTAATTTGCAGAAGCCAATTAACCTACAAAACTGCACGCCTTTGGAGTGTGGGAGGGAACCGGATCACCCGGAGAAAACCCACGCGTTCACAGGGAGAACGTACAAATTCTGTACTGGCAGCATCTGTGGTTGGGATCGAACCCGGATCATTGGCGCATTGAGGTACAACTCTACGCCTGCTGGACACAAAACACTGGAGTAACTCAGTGGGTCAGACAGCATCAGCGGAGAAAAGAAATGGGTGACGTTTCTAGTCGAGACCCGTCTTCAGACTTAGAGTCAGGAGAAAGGAAATCGAGAGATATAGATGATACGGATATGGAACAAATGAATGAAAGATACCTGTATGCAAATTGTTCGCTGTGGGGTTGTTGAAAACTGCTGTAGTACTTCTCTAATCCCCTCATGATCTTGTATACCTCTAGGCTTGTATTCACTGGAGTTTAGAGGGATGAGGGGATATCTTATAGAACCATATAAAATTATAAAAGGACTGGTCAAGCTAGATGCAGGAAAAATGTTCCCAATGTTGGGCGAGTCCAGAACCAGGGGCCACAGTCTTAGAATAAAGGGGAGGCCATTTAAGACTGAGATGAGATAAACATTTTCACCCAGAGAGTTGTGAATTTATGGAATTCCCTGCCACAGAGGGCAGTGGAGGCCAAGTCACTGGAAGGATTTAAGAGAGAGTTAGATAGAGCTCTGGGGGCTAGTGGAGTCAAGGGATATGGGGAGAAGGCAGGCACGGGTTATTGATAGGGGACAATCAGCCATAATCACAATGAATGGCGGTGCTGGCTCGAAGGGCCGAATGGTCTCCTCCTGCACCTATTTTCTATGTTTCTATGTTGCTATATGATCACCCGCCAGCCTCCCACACTCCCAAGAACAATCGAACAAGGCAGGAATCTTCAGCACAACACACCAAGTGCTAGAGGTACTCAGTGGGTGAGGCAGCATCTGTTGAGGGGATGGACAGACGACATTTTGGGTTGTGGACCCTCCTGCAGACTCCCTCGTCTCCCCTCTCCCATCGGGTGAAAGGCATAGAATGTGAAAACGCACACCTCCAGATTCAAGGACAGTTTCTTCCCAGCTGTTATCGGGCAACTACCACAACGAGAGAGCAGTCCTGAACTACTATCTACCTCATTGGTGACCCACGGTCCATCCTTGATCAGATTCAACTGGCTTTACCTTGCACCAAACGTTATTCCCTTATGGGCCTGTCCCACTTAGGTGATTTTTCAGGCGACTGTCAAGTCGTAGCAGGTCGCTGAAAAACCGGCGAGTGGAACGGCGACTGTGAGAGTGGAACACACACACACACACACACACACACACACACACACACACACACACACACACACACACACACACACACACACACACACACACACACACACACACACACACACACACGTACACACACACACACACACACACACACACACACACACACACACACACACACACACACACACACACACACACACACACACACACACGCACCGCTTCCTTCACCAGCCCGTTATGCAGGTGGGGGACAGGGCAAGCGGGGGGACCGCTGTCTGAGTGAAATTCACACGATGCAAAGCCAATGTGATACAGACACACACCGCGATGAACAGCAAGGTTTGCGCTGTAATTAAGACGGTGAAAGCACAGTGTACGGGAAGGGTCACTTATGTCCTTTAAAAGAGGGGGGGAGATGGGGTGGGGAGAAGAAGTGGTAACAACTTTTAAGAAGCCAGTGATACACGGCTGTGAAGCTCGGCGGACATTAACATTATCGGTCGCTTATCCTTGGTTCTGAAAACTACTGTTTAAGGGATTTTTTCCCCAATGAGCCAATGAAATTCACCGGTCAGCACCGGCGACAACCTACGGGACCCTATGTCAACCTACGACCTCCTGACAACCCACTACCGCTGCACCTATGGCACGAGAATTCTCGCTACTCTCCATGGCGGCTTCGTTCTAGTCTCCACTAATTTTTCAACATGTTGAAAAATATGTGAAGACCGGAATGAGGCCGCGACTAGTTCTGAAAATGCGGGAACTCCTCGCGACCATGAAGGCGACTACCCGGCAACCAACCGCAAACATGTGGCGACCGCATAGTCTCCTGCAGTCGCCTAAAAAGTCTCCTAAGTGGGACAGCCCCATTACACTGTAAATGGATCAATTGCAATCATGTATTGTCTTTCCGTTGAATGGCGATCACACAACAAAAGCTTTTCACTGTACACGTGACAATAAATTAAACAGGACTGATTTCCAATCTTAAGAGTGTAGGAAGGAACTGCAGATGTTGGGCTAATCCAAAGATCGCTGGAATAACTCAGCAGGACAGGCAGGCAGCATCTCTGGAGAGAAGGAATGGGTGACTTTTCGGGCCGAGACCCTTCTTCAATCACCCATTCCTTCTCTCCAATCTTAAGAGAGCAGGTTTGAATTGTACTCAAAAAGACTGGCATGGAAGCAATTGATCAAACAACCACCCTTCATGGTGTTTCACCAGCTGTGCATCCAACATAAACTGGTGTTTCGAGGAGACAGCATCTGCTCAGGCAATTAAGGAAGGGTGATAAAAACGGACTTGTAAGCTCTGATCACAATTGAAGAACATTACGAAGGAAAGCAACCAACATCGTAATAGGAAGCACCAGGGGAGTCAACGATATTGCCAATAAAACCATTAGGATAAGCGGAACACAACATAACTCACGCTGCCTCGGCAAGGCCAGCAGCATAATCAAGGACCAGTCTCACCCCAGTCACTCCCCCTTCTCCCCTCTCCCATCGGGCAAGAGGCAGAGGAGTGTGGAAACGCACACCTCCAGATTCAGGCACAGTTTCTTCCCAGCTGTTATCAGGCAACTGAATCATCCTACCAACAACTGAACAGTGGTCCATCACAACTAGAGAGGTGTGGCATGGTGGCGCAGCGGTAGAGTTGCTGCCTTACAGAGCTTGCAGCGCCGGAGACCCAGGTTCGATCCCGACTGCGGGCACTGTCTGTACGGAGTTTGTACGTTCTCCCTGTGACCTGCATGGGTTTCCCCCGAGATCTTCGGTTTCTTCCTACACTCCAAAGACGTGCAGGTATGTAGGTTAATTGGCTTGGTGTAAATGTAAATTGTCCCTCGTATGTGTTAATGCGCGAGAATCGCTGGTCGGCACAGACTCGGTGGGCCGAAGGGCCTGTATCCACTCTGTACCTCTAAATTTAAAAAAAAGTCCTGAACTACTATCTACCTCATTGGAGAACCTGCGACTATCTTTGATCGGACTTTATCTTGCGCTAAATGTTATTCATATTGTTCCCTTTGCCACGTATCTGCACACTGTGGATGGCTCGATTATAATCATGTATAGCAGGGGTGGGCAACCTACGGCCCCCGGGCCGAATGCGGCCCGTTACCGGAAATCATCCGGATATTGCACTTGATTTCAAGAGAGAGTTAGATTTAGCTCTTGGGGCTAAAAGAATCTAGGGATATGGAGAAAAAACAGGAACGGGATATTGATTTCAGATGATCAGCCATGATCATATTGAATGGTGGTGCAGGCTCGAAGGGCCAAATGGCCTACTCCTGCACCTATTATTCTATGTTTCTATAGCTCATAACCCAATGGATAGCCACAAAAAGCTGGCGTAACCCAGTGGGTCAGGCAGCATCTCTGTAGAGAAGGAATGGGTAACGTTTCTGGACGATATGCTTCATCAGACTGAGAGTCGGGGTAGGGGGGGCACTGGAGGTTTGGGAAGGTGCAGAACAAAGCAGAGCCTGCATCTCTGACTCAGGAAAGGTGGAGCTCCTAATGCAACCTAATGCAATAAACATTGAATTCTCCAATTTTAGGTAACCTACAAACAACTTTCCCTGGTTATCACCTTCTCCACAGCCAACAATGGACCATTGTGGGCTCCACCTTTACTTGATCATCGTTCAAGTAAAGGTGGCATCGTCCCGACGTCGGAGTTCCAACATCCCGGCGAGCGGGCCTGAGCAGCGAGCTGCCCCTAGCGGCGACTGCGGAGGGCTCCGGAGGCCCCGACCACGGGTGAACATCAGAGGAAGATGACTGACTTTGGTGCCTTCCCTCACAGTGGGAAACGTTTGATTCTGCTGTGTGGGGATGTTTTATGTTGAACTATCGTGTGTTGTGTTCTTTATATTATTGTGTTGCCTGTATGGTGATCACATTTCACTGTGCCAACTGGCACGTGACAAATAAATGTATCTTGTGTCTTGTTGCCGTCTTTGATTTGTCCTTTTGCCTACCTTTCATTCATTTGTTCGTTGTCCCTCTTCATATCTCTCGTTTCCCTTTCCCCTGACTCTTAGTCGGAAGAAAGGTCTCGACCCGGAACATTGCCTATTCCTTTTCTCCACAGATGCTGCCTGACCCGCTGAGTTACCCAGCATGTTGTGTCTATCTTGAAAGTAATAGGAATTAGTTATTGCCACACCAATGTCAGTGCTTATATTTCGCCCATATTTCGCTCGGGCAGCTTACAACCCAGCAGTAGGAGAATTGATTTCTCTAACTTCAAGAAACTCTTTCTTTCCCTCTCTCTCCATCCCTCTCCCATCCAAGTTCTCCGACTAGTTTCACTGTCCTCTTGATTAAATATTACTGATTGTCCAAGTCGCCCTGCATTCACATAGCATCCTCCTCACAGTTCACACTGCCACCCAGCTTTGTGTCATCTGCAAATTTGCTAATGTTACTTGTAATCCCTTCATCTAAGTCATTAACATGTAATTCAAATAGCTGCAGTCCCAGCACCGAGCCTTGCGGTACCCCACTAGTCACTGCCTGCCATTCTGAAAGTGACCCGTTAATCCCTACTCTTTGTTTCCTGTCTGCCAGCCAATTCTTTATCCATGTCAGCACTTTACCCCCAATACCATGCGCCCTATATTGAAGCATTCCACATTGCTTTGAACAATGGGCGTGGAGCGGTAGAGTTGCTGCCTTACAGCGCTTGCACTGCCGGAGACCCGGGTTCGATCCCCACTACGGGTGCTGTCTGTGCGGAGTTTGCACGCTCTCCCCGTGACCTGCGTGGGTTTTCTCCCAGATCTTCGGTTTCCTCCCACACTCCAAAGACGTGCAGGTTTGTAGGTTAATTGGCTTGGTATAAATGTTTTAAAAAATTGTCGCAAGTGGGTATAGGATAGTGTTAATGTGCGGGGATCGCTGGTCGGCGCGGACCTGGTGGGCAGGAAGGGCCTGTTTCCGCGCTGTATCTCTAAACTAAACTAAACTAAACTAAACAGCATCTGCTTTGATCTGTCCTTTTCACACCTTCCCCTTCCATATCTGTCGTTTACCCTCTCCCTTACTTCTCAGTCTGAGGAAGGGTCACCAATTCCTTTTCTCCAGAGATTCTGCCTGAGCATAGAATCATAGAAACATAGAAAATAGGTGCAGGAGGAGGCCATTCGGCCCTTGGAGCCAGCACCGCAATTCATTGTAATCATGGCTGATCGTCCCCTATCAATAACCCGTGCCTGCCTTCTCCCCATATCCCTTGACTCCACTAGCCCCTAGACCTCTATCTAACTCTCTCTTAAATCCATCCAGTGACTTGGCCTCCACTGCCATCTGTGGCAGGGAATTCCATAAATTCACAACTCTCTGGGTGAAATTTTTAATCTCATCTCAGTCTTAAATGACCTCCCCTTTATTCTAAGACTGTGGCCCCTGGTTCTGGACTCGCCCAACATTGGGACCATTTTTCCTGCATCTAGCTTGTCCAGTCCTTTTATAATTTTATATGGTTCTATAAGATATCCCCTCATCCTTCTAAACTCCAGTGAATACAAGCCTAGAGGTATACAAGATCATGAGGGGATTAGAGAAGTACTACAGCGGTTTTCAACAACCCCACAGCGAACAATTTGCATACAGGTATCTTTCATTCATTTGTTCCATATACGTATCATCTATATCTCTCGATTTCCTTTCTCCTGACTCTCAGTCTGAAGAAGGGTCTCGACTAGAAACGTCACCCATTTCTTTTCTCCGCTGATGCTGTCTGACCCACTGAGTTACTCCAGCGTTTTGTGTCCAGCAGGCGTAGAGTTGTACCTCAATGCGCCAATGATCCGGGTTCGATCCCAACCACAGAGGCTGCCAGAACAGAATTTGTACGTTCTCCCTGTTAACGCGTGGGTTTTCTCCGGGTGATCCGGTTCCCTCCCACACTCCAAAGGCGTGCAGTTTTGTAGGTTAGTTGGCTTCTGTAAACTGCACCTAGTGTGTCGGATAGTACAAGTGTACGGGGTGATTTTTGGTGTGGACTTGGTGGGCTGAAGGGACTGTTTAGTTTAGTTTAGTGATACAGCGTGGAAACATGCCCTTCAGCCCACCGGGTCCGCGCCCACCAGCGATCCCGCATATTAACACTATCCTACACACACGCTGCCTCACCCACTGAGTACCTCTAGCACTTGGTGTGTTGTGCTGAAGATTCCTGCCTTGTTCGATTGTTCTTGGGAGTGTGGGAGGCTGGGGGGTGATCTTATAGCAACATAGAAACATAGAAAATAGGTGCAGGAGGAGACCATTCGGCCCTTCGAGCCAGCACCGCAATTCATTGTAATCATGGCTGATCGTCCCCTATCAATAACCCGTGCCTGCCTTCTCCCCATATCCCTTGACTCCACTAGCCCCCAGAGCTCTATCTAACTCTCTCTTAAATCCATCCAGTGACTTGGCCTCCACTGCCCTCTGTGGCAGGGAATTCCATAAATTCACAACTCTCTGGGTGAAAAAGTTTTTTCTCACCTCAGGCTTAAATGACCTCCCCTTTATTCTAAGACTGTGGCCCTTGGTTCTGGACTCGCCCAACATTGGGAACATTGGGAGCAGATGAGTTACTCCAGCATTTTGTGTCTACCTTAGCTATTACCACACCAATTTCAGTGCGTATTTGTACATAACCCCATTTAAATGCCTTCATAAATCAGCTGTGACCTCGCAGAGTGGCATCGTTCATGCAATTCAAACAGTTTGTGTGTTCTGTTAAACACACATAATTACAGCAAATGGATGGAGCTACTAATTACAAAAAACATCTCAGATGTTACCAGTTGTCTGTTCACAGTTAGCTCAGACATTCGCTAAGCAATATGTGGAGAGTTAAACTACCATTTATATCCTTTTCACAATTTAAGAAATGGCTGCAGCTGTTTACAATTTAATTACCGGAGTCTATTTAATGTTGGCAATAGATTATAAGAGTGGCTCTGTGCTGAATAAGAAACGTGAGCCTATTGCTTGCTCCTTGACTGCCTGCTGCTTATTTCAGTGATGTCCTCTCATAGTAGCAACTTTAACATCATGAACAGGCTCAAGGTTCTTTAAAGACAAGCAGGAAAATAATATACCTCCACAAAATATTTGAATGAATGAAGGAAGGAATGAATGAATGAATGAAGGAATTAATGCTTTCTTGTCACATGTGACATGTCACTGTCATATTCTTCGTTTTGCGTACCCACGGTATGCAAAGAGTTGCTACATAAAGGGCGCGGAAAAAGTGACTAAATATCCCACACTGGATCCTCCTTTGTTCTTCCTTTGAATTATCATGTTCAGGTGGCATTTACTAGGTCATTGAGTTGGGAGAACATGTATGGGAGCTGGGAGTACTGAGAACTGAGCTGGAAGTACTCTACAGTAGACAAAATTGCTGGAGAAACTCAGCGGGTGCAGCAGCATCTATGGAGCAAGGGAAATAGGCAACGTTTCGGGCCGAAACCCTTCCTCAGACTGATGGAGGGTTGGGGGGGGGGGGGGGGGGGGTGGCGGGGTGAATATGGGAAACCCTGAGGGCTGAGGGGAAGCTGAGAATGGGAGGAGACAGCAAGGGCTACCGGAATGGGAGAATTCAATGTTTATGCCACTAGGTTGCAGACTACCCAAGCGGAATATGAGGTGCTGCTCCTCCAATTTCCGGTGGTGCTCACTCTGGCCATGGAGGAGGCCCAGGACAGAGAGGTCGGATTCGGAATGAGAGGGGGAGTTGAAGTGCTGAGCCACAGGGAGATCAGGTTGGTTAATGCGGACTGAGCGGAGGTGTTGGGCGAAATGATCGCCTAGCCTACGCTTGGTCTCACCGATGTAGATCAGCTGACATCTAGAGCAGCGGATGCAGTAGATGAGGTTGGAGGAGATGCACTCTACGCTGGATGACCTCAAGGTACCTCCTTCCTCTCAATGTCAGCAAGACATGGTGATCGACTTCAGGAAGTGAAGGGGTACACAAACCCCAGTACACATTGATGGTGCCAAAGTAGAGGTGCGTTGCAAGATTCAAGTTTCTAGGAGCTGAAATCAGCAGCAACTTCTCCTGGACTATCCATATTGAAGCAATGGCCAAGAAAGATTCCCGTACTTCCTCAAAAAAGGCTTAGGAAGTTCGGCATGTCCCCAACAACTCTCAGCAACCTCCACAGAGTTTATATGTTCTCCCTGCGACCGCGTGGGTTTGCTCCGGGTGCTCCAGCTTCCTCCCACACTTCAAAGTCGTGCAGGTTTCGAGGGTAACTGGCCTCTGTAAATTGGCAATGATATTCGGAGAGTTGTGAGAGTTGTGAGTCTGTGGAATTCTCTGCATCAGAGGGAGGAGGAGGCCGGTTCTCTGGCTATTTTCAAGAGAGAGCGAGATTGGGCTCTTAAAGATAGCGCAGTCAGGGGATATGGGGCGAAGGCAGGAACGGGGTACTGATTGGGGATGATCAGCCATGATCGCATTGAATGGCGGTGCTGGCTTGAAGGGCCGAATGGCCTACTCCTGCAACTATTGTCTATTGCCACTAGTGTGTAGGAGCTGGTTGCTGAACTAAAAGGGGGGGAAAAAAGAGTTGACAAGAAACTTCTGGCCACCATTGTACAGGTTTGTAGACTAATTGGCTTGGAAATTGTCCCTAGTGTGTGTAGGATAGTGTACGTGTATGGGGTGATTGCTGGTCGGCATAGACTTGGTGGGCCAAAGGGCCTGTTTCAGCGCTGTATCTCTAAATTAAATGGAGATAAGTTCTTAAGTTCCTAAATAATTGAAGCAGAATTAGGTCATTCGGCCCATCAAGTCTACTCTGCCATTGTACCATGGCTGATCTATCTCTCATAGAAACGTATAAAATAGGTGCAGGAGGAGGCCATTCGGCCCTTCAAGCCAGCACCGCCATTCATTGTGATCATGGCTGATCGTCCCCAATCAATAACCCGTGCCTGCCTTCTCCCCATATCCCTTGACTCCACTAGCCCCTCTCCCTCCTGACCCCATTCTCCTGCCTTCTCCCCATAACCCGACACCCATACTAATCAAGAATCTGTCTATCTCTGCCTTAAAAATATCCATTGGCCTCCACAGCCTTCCATGGCAACGAATTCCACAGATTCACCACCCTCTGACTAAAGAAATTCCTCCTCATCTCCTTCCTAAAAGAACATCCTTTAATTCTGAGGCTACGACCCATGGTCCTAGGCTCTCCCACTAGTGGAAACATCCTCTCCACATCCACTCTATCCAAGCCTTTCACTATTCATTACGTTTCATTGAGGTCCTCCCTCTTTAAGACCCTTCATTGTTTTTCTCTTTATCCACTAGCCCTAGACTCACGGAATCGCTTGTATGTCTTGGCCGGTGTTGCCCCACCAGGAATCCACAGATCAGTCGCCGGTAGAACTGAACGTAGCGGGCAAGTTGGGGACGCCCGCCATTCCTGTCACTCCCATCACCCAGCCCCAAAACGGTTGAAGTCGAGGAAGAGGAAGAGCTTCCTCCACACTATCCAGCCACTGTCACTGTCTCCTCTAGCAACCAGACTGGCCTTGTGGGAAAAAGAAACGCAGTGAAAACCACCACCACATAAAGATGCCCATCTCAACCAAGGAACAGCTCCCACCTGGTCACAGGTGTGACTGGAAGATCTGGAAGTCCCTCAATAGGCTTTTTACAGGGATGGGTCGATACAAAACTGACATGAGCAAATGGGGCTATGCAGATGTAGCAGATACAGGATGTGAATGTGGAACATCTGTACAATCCATGCCACACCTACTGAGATGCCCACTTCTGGGTGAACAATGGTGCCTGGAAGATCCAGCGGTGGCAAACATAGAAACATAGAAACATAGAAAATAGGTGCAGGAGTAGGCCATTCGGCCCTTCGAGCCTGCACCGCCATTCAATATGATCATGGCTGATCATCCAACTCAGTATCCTGTACCTGCCTTCTCTCCATACTCCCTGATCCCTTTAGCCACAAGGGCCACATCTAACTCCCTCTTAAAAATAGCCAATGAACTGGCCTCAACTACCTTCTGTGGCAGAGAATTCGACAGATTCACCACTCTCTGCGTGAAAAATGTTTTTCTCATCTCGGTCCTAAAAGACTTCCCCCTTATCCTTAAACTGTGACCCCTTGTTCTGGACTTCCCCAACATCGGGAACAATCTTCCTGCATCTAGCCTGTCCAACCCCTTAAGAATTTTGTAAGTTTCTGTAAGACCCCCCCTCAATCTTCTAAATTCTAGCGAGTACAAGCCGAGTCTATCCAGTCTTTCTTCATATGAAAATCCTGCCATCCCAGGAATCAGTCTGGTGAACCTTCTCTGTACTCCCTCTATGGCAAGAATGTCTTTCCTCAGATTAGGAGACCAAAACTGTACGCAATACTCCAGGTGTGGTCTCACCAAGACCCTGTACAACTGCAGTAGAACCTCCCTGCTCCTTTACTCATGCTATGAAGGCTGCAAACGAGAAGGCTGTCCACTGTGGAAGAGCCCGGCCCAACATTTGAAACATAGATGATGGACACGAACGAAGAAGACCCACGGAAAATCTTTCCTCATCTCAAACTTCTTCTTTGTTCCGACGAAAGGTCATCGATCCAGAATATTAACTGGCGTCCTCTCTCTGCGGACGCTGCCTGGCCTGCTGAGTGCTTCTAACGGTTTCTCGTCTAATTTTAATTAAACTGAGATCACAAAACTACAGGGCATTTGTACAGAATTATCAACTATCAGGCATGAACGGACATTAGAAAGATTTCAATTTTTTCTGGTGTTCCCTCGAGATATTGATTTATGGATTAATAGCCAAGCTTTTTTTTTGGTAACATTTCCTTTCAGCTTAGAGAAGTTGTGCATTCAAACACAGCAGCAGCCAGTATCCAGAAAACTCCAACATGTTGAATGACAAAAAACTTTGCTTTTGATCTGAAATTAATTAAAAAATGTGTCACTGCTTTAAATAACGATGATTGAGTTTAGTTTATTGTACCGAAGTCCAGTGAAAAGTTTTTGTTGCGTGCTAACCAGTCAGCGGAAAGACAATACATGATTACAATTGAGCCATTTACAGTGTATAGATACATGATAAAGGGAATAACATGAATGCGTGCGTGAATCAAGAACCAGAGGATATAGGTTTAAGGTGTGGGTGAAAAAAATTAACAGGAGCATGAGGGGTAATATTTGAATTAATCAATTAATCAATCAATTAATAAATTAATAAATTAATACATCAATAAATTAATTAATTAATTGATTGATATGTTTATTGGCCAAGTATGTGTACATACAAGGAATTTGCCTTGGCACTCTGCTCGCAAGTAATAACACGACGTACAACCTTTGCATGCAAAGGGTGGTGGGTGTATGGACCGAGCTGCCGGAGGAAATAGTTGAGGCTGGGACTATCGCAACGTTTGAGAAACAGTTAGACAGGTACATGGATAGGACAGGTTTGGAGGGATGTGGGCCAAACGCAGGCAGGTGGGACTAGTGTAGCTGGGACATATTGGCCAGTGTGTGCAAGTTGGGCTGAAGGGCCTGTTTCCACACTGTATGACCCTATGACTATATGACTCCAAAGATGTGCAAGTTTGTAGGTTGAATGGCTTCGGTAAAATTGCCCCTAGTGTGTAGGATGGGGTGATCGCTGGTTGGCTTGGACTTGGTGGGCCAAAGGGTCTGTTTCCGCACTGTACCTCTAAAGTCTTATAGTCTAAATTGCCCGCCTGTCAAGATAATGCATAAAGGGCCTGTCCCACGAGCATGCGACTCCATGCGGCAAGCTCGACCTAACGTGGTCGCTTGAGCCGTATGACCTCGCGGGGCCGGTCCCACTTCAATCGCCGGAGCCGTATGGAGTTGTGCGGAGCTGGTCCCGACATCGCGCGAGGCTCCGAAAAACTGACCATGTTCAAAAATTCTGCGCGGCAACGGCCTGCCGGCCCGCAGCCGCCTCGACGCCGTACGCACCGCCTCGACGAGCGTGCACAGCATCTTGACGCCGTACGTCACGCTCGAACTTCCCGCGGACTTCGCTCGAACTTCACGTCACTCACTCGACCTCCGCGCGACCCCCGCTTCCGGTTTGGTCGTGCTCGCCGCATGCAGGCGCATGCTTGTGGGACAGGCCCTGTACGGGGATCACTCGACCCCCGTTTCCGGTTTGGTCGCGCTTGCCGCATGCTGTCGCATGCTCGTGGGACAGGCCCTTTAGTCCTCCGCATTGGTGAAAGGTTATGTTTCAGTATTTTCAATTTAGTTTTGAGATACAGCACTGAATCAGGCCATTCGGCCCACCAAGGCCTCGCCAACCAGCAATCCTCACACATTAACACTCCCCTACACACACTAGGGGACAATTTTACATTTATACCAAGACAATTAACCTAGGTCTTTGGAGTGTGAGCGGAAACCGAAGATCTCGGGGAAAACTCACGCAGGTCACGGGGAGAACGTACAAACTCCGTACAGACAGGACTCGTAGTTAGGGCTTTATTCTTTGGAGCGCAGAAGGTTAAGGGGGGGACTTGATAGAGGTCTTTAAAATGATGAGAGGGATGGACAGAGTTGACGTGCATAAGCATTTCCCACTGAGAGTAGGGAAGATTCAAACAAGAGAACATGACTTGAGAATTAAGGGACTGAAGTTTAGGGGTAACATGAGGGGGAACTTCTTTACTCAGAGAGTGGTGGCTGTGTGGAATGAGCTTCCAGTGAAGGTGGTGAAGGCAGGTTCGTTTTTATCATTTAAAAATAAATTGGATAGTTATATGGACGGGAAAGGAATGGAGGGTTATGGTCTGAGCGCAGGTATATGGGACTAGGGGAGAATACGTGTTCGGCGCGGACTAGAAGGGTCGAGATGGCCTGTTTCCGTGCTGTAATTGTTATATGGTTATATGGTTATATGGTAGTGAGGATCGGACTTGGGTCTCTGGCGCTGTAAGGCAGTAGCTCTACCACTATGCCACCTTGCCGCCCAGTGATGCAACTATTTGCAGTGATCTTGTACTTTTCACATAGGCTTCTTGCCTTGTTTTGCTTTGGTACGATTACTGCGGCAGTTCATTGTTCCCCACCCTCCACATATTACTCTGTCTTTCCTGACGGTTCCTTGAGTTCAGTCTCAACTACTACCTCCGTAAAGCACAGGTCAACTCTTACACAGATGCTCTTGCTCCGCAGAGCCTTCACCTTGGAGTCCTTCATCTTCCCACAGAAAAGAAGAAAATCGATCCAGTGCATCTGGTGGAATAGTTTATTTGCTTAGTGTGTGGGATGAGGAGAGATCTTACGTATAAAATCATGAGAGGACTAGATTGGGTAGATGCACAGAGTCTCTTGGGTAGACAAAAATGCTGGAGAAACTCAGCGGGTGCAGCGGCATCTATGGAGCGAAGGAAATAGGCAACGTTTCGGGCCGTTCCGGCCCAAAACGTTGCCTATTTCCTTCGCTCCATAGATGCTGCTGCGCCCGCTGAGTTTCTCCAGCATTTTTGTCCACCTTCGATTTTCCAGCATCTGCAGTTCCTTCTTAAACAAAGTGCACAGTCTCTTGCCCAGAGTAGGTGAATCGTGGACCAGAGGACAGCGGTTTAAGGTGAAGGGGAACAGATTTAATAGATATAACCAGATAGTGCTGTTCTGTGTAATTTGTTTTTTCAGGGATACAGCGTGGAAACAGGCCCTTCGGCCCACTGAGTCCATGACGGCCAGCGATCGCTGCACACTAAAGCCCCTGTCCCACGATGCAAGTCCACCCAAGAGCTCTCCCGAGTAAAAAAAAAAAAATCAAACTCGTGGTACGTAGGACCTCGTGGGGCTCGTCCCGTAGCGGCTCGTAATGCTAACGGCAGGTAGACGACAGATGGCACAATGGGCTAAGTGTTCGGCTGGCAACCGGAAGGTAGCTGGTTCGAATCCCGCTTGGAGTGCATACTGTCGTTGTGTCCTTGGGCAAGACACTTCACCCACCTTTGCCTGTGTGTGTGGATGTAATTATGTGAAGCACTTTGGGGTCAATGCAAGTTGACTAAAAATGTGCTATATAAATAAAAAAAAGAAAAAAGAAGAAAGCAGGTACTCGGGAACCACGGTAACTCGTGAGGATTTTTGCAACACTGTGAAAAATCTCCAAGAGTTTCATGAGAACCTGCCGCTGGTTACCGCGTTTCCCAAGTACCTGCCGTTAGTTACCGCGTTTCCCCGAGTACCTGCCATTCGCATTACGAGCCGCTACGGGACATCCACGAGGTCCTACGTACATTCTACGTGCTTACCACTCGGGAGAGCTCTTGGGTGAACTCGCCTCGTGGGACAGGGGCTTAACCCTATCCTGCGGCAATGAACCTACGAATCTGCACGTCTTTGGAGCGTGGGAGAAAACTGGAGCACCCAATGAAAACCCACATGGTCACAGGTAGAACGCACAAACTCTGTGCAGACGGCACCCTTAGCCAGGATTGAACCCGGGACTCTGGCGCTGTAAGGCAGCAACTCTGCCACATTAGTAGATAGATCCGCCATGATTGAATGGCAGAGTAGACGATGGGCCGAATGGCCTAATTCTGCTCCTATCACTTATATGCATGAAATGAATCAGTCAGCGTAAAGACTATACATTGCTACAACCGAGCCATCCACGTGCAATCATGGCTGATCTGTCTTTCACTCTCAACCCCATTCTCCTGCATTCTCCCCGTAACCCCTGACACCCGTGCTAATCAAGAATCTGTCAAGCTCTGCCTTAAAAATGTCCCTTGACTTGGCCTCCACAGCCGTCTGTGGCAATGAATTCCAAAGATTCACCACCCTCTGACTAAAGGAATTCCTTCACACCTCCTGTCTATAGGTGCATCCTTTTAGTCTCAGGCTGTGGCCTCTGGTCCTCGACTCTCCCACAGTAAAGGGGCGGCGCGACTCTTGTCAGCAGCGGCCTCTGCAGACCGTCTGTCTTTTTATTGTTTTCTGTCTTGTTCTATGTAGTTTTTATTGTTTTTTTTGTCAGGGTATGTGTGTGGGGGTGGGGTGGGGTGGGGTGGGGGAACTTTGGGGTCTTTCCCCTGCACGGGAGACCCGACCTTTTCTTTGTCGGATCTCCATTGTCGTTGGGGCTGCAACGTGGAGCGGCCTCCAACAGGAATGACCTGGGGCTCCAGTCGCGGAGCTGCGGATCTACTCACCATCACGGAGCTGGCCGAGTCCGGAGCGGGTGGAGCTGTGGTGGAGAGCTGCTGTGACCCGACACCCGGAGATTCGGAAGCTCCTACCGCAGGTCTGTGGACGGTGATACCGGGAGCCCGCGGGTCCCTGGTGGGAGACCGCTTTTCGGGGCTTCCGCAACGGCGACTTCTCCCGCCCGAGTTGCGGGGTTGAAGATTACCTGGAGCGGGGCCTACATCACCGCCCCGCGCGGCTTGGAATGGCCGCGGGACTTTGTGAGCGCCCGGCGGGGCTCCAACACCAAGACCCGGTGCGTGGCCTTGCATCACCCGGCGTGGCTTTAATGGCTGCGGGACATTTAACATCGCCCGCCGGGGGCTTTGACTTTGAAATGGGGGGGAGAGTGGAGTGCAGGGGAGAGATATGTTTAAGTTTTGCCTTCCATCACAGTGAGGAGGACTCACTGTGATGGATGTTTATGTGAATTGAATTGTGTTGGTGTGTGTCTTGGTTCTTTTGTTGTATGACTGCAGAAACCAAATTTCGTTTGAACCTCATGTGAGGTTCAAATGACAAATAAAAGGTATTGTATTGTATTGTAGTGCTAGTCTCTGCCACAGAAAGTAGTTGAGGCCAGTTCATTGGCTATATTTAAGAGGGAGTTAGATGTGGCCCTTGGGGCTAAAGGGATAAGGGGGTATGGAGAGAAGGCAGGTACAGGATACCGAGTTGGATGATCAGCCATGATCATATTGAATGGCGGTGCAGGCTCGAAGGGCCAAATGGCCTACTCCTGCACCTATTGTCTATGTTTCTACTAGGGGTTTCCCCTGACTCTCAGTCTGAAGAGTGGTCGCAACCCAAATCGTCACCTACTCCTTTTCTCCAGAGATACTGCCTGACCCGCTGAGTTACTCCAGCATTTTGTGTCCACTGTTTAAACCAGCATCTGCAGTTCTTTCCTACACATAAAAAGAAAAAGTCAATTCTGTTCTCACTTAAAATAACACGCTGGGAAAAAAAAGATAATTTTTCAGAAATGGCTCATAAAATTGACTTTGATTGTTGATCTCAGCTGGCAAATACTTCCATGGATATCGAAGCTGAAAGCAAATTGCTGAAACATTTATATACAGCCCAGAAACAGGCTCTTTGGCCCACCGAGTCTGCACCGACCAGCGATCGCTCCATACTCTAGCATTATCCTATGCGCCAGGGATAATTTACAATTTTACTGAAGCCAACAAACCTACAAACCCGCATGTCTTTGGAGTGTGGGAAGAAACCGGAGTTCCCGGAGAAAACCTACGTGGTCACGGGGAGAGCGTACAAACTCCGGTAAAGACAAGACCCGTAGTCAGGATCGAACCCAGGTCTCTGGCGCTGTAAGACAGTAGCTCTACAGTTGTGCCACCGTGCTGCCACAACTTTACTGTGAGGGGATAGACACAAAATGCTGGAGTATCTCAGCAGGACAGGCAGCATCTCTGGAGAGAAGGAATGGGTGATGTTTCATCTGTGTCAGTCTGAGGAAGGGTCTCGACCCGAAACATCACCTACGCCTTTTCTCCAGAGATGCCACCTGACCCGCTGAGTTACTCCAGCCTTTTGTGTCTATCTTCGGTTTAAACATCTGCAGTTCCTTCCTACACATAAAAAAGAAAAGTCAATTCTGCTCACTCTTGTAAAAATAACACACAGGGACATGCAGGGAAAAAGAGGTCACTTTTCAGAACTGGCTCATAAAATCGACTTTGATCATTTATCTCAGCTGGCCAATACTTCCATGGATATCCTCTTGGCCAGGGCTTTTCAAAGCTGAAAAAAAAGCGCTGAAATATTTATAGCTTGCAGCTAGTTTCAGCAAGAAATCTATCCATAAATCCTTTTTACAGTGATTATTCTGGAAGTACAGCACAAAATAAAAGAACTCAATCTCGTGCCATCTCACGATCTTGTAAAGTGCATCAAACAAAGCAAGAATATACTCATGTCATCTGTGCTTGCTGCTATCCGATGCGGACCATTACAAATGGACCTGGACTGGAAAATATAGCGTCATTGTACTGAAGCCAAAAGGGTGAGAGAGGCTTTGTAATTAGGTTATACGCCTCCTTATAGGCAACCTCATATAGAGTCATAGAGTCACATAGCACGGCAACAAGCCCTGTGGCCCAATTTTGGTCCTAGAAACATAGACAATAGGTGCAGGAGTAGGCCATTCGGCCCTTCGTGCAAGCACCGCCATATAATGTGATCATGGCTGATCATCCTAAATCAGTAATAGACACAAAATGCTGGAGTAACTCAGCAGGACATGCAGCATCTCTGGAGAGAAGGAATGGGTGACGTTTTAATAGACCATAGACAATAGGTGCAGGAGTAGGCCATTCGGCCCTTCGAGCCAGCACCACCATTCAATGTGATCATGGCTGATCATCCCCAATCAGTACCCCGTTCCTGCCTTCTCCCCATATCCCCTGACTCCGCTATTTTTAAGAGCCCTATATAGATCTCTCTTGAAAGCATCCAGAGAACCTGCCTCCACTGCCCTCTGAGGCAGAGAATTCCACAGACTCACCATTCTCTGTGAGAAAAAGTGCTTCCTGGTCTCCATTCTAAATGGCTTACCCCTTATTCTTAAACTGTGGCCCCTGGTTCTGGACTCCCCCAACATCGGGTCTTGGGTCGGGACCCTTCTTCAGACTCTTCAGTAACTCCTGCTGAGTTTCTCCAGCTTTTTGTGTCTATCGTAGTTCCTCTCTGCATATTTTGTTTGGAGAAATAGGATGTGTGATATTTCGGGTGAAGAAGGGTCCCAACCCAAAACGTCACGTATCCTTTTTCTCCAGAGATGCTGCCTGACCCGTTCAGTTACTCCAGCACTTTGTGTCTATCTGCCCCATCTACACTAGTCTCACCTGGCCATGTTTGGCCCTTATCTCTAAACCTTTCTTATCCATGTACCTGCCCAAGTAACTTATAAATACTGTTATAGTATGTACCTCAACTACCTCTGAGAGCAGCTGGGCTTGTATACTCTGGAGTTGAGAAGGATGAGAAGGCTTCTCATTGAAACATATAAGATTGTTAAGGGCTTGGACACGCTAGAGGCAGGAAACATATTCCCGATGTTGGGGGGAGTCCAGAACCAGGGGCCACAGTTTAAAAATAAGGAGTAAGCCATTTAGAACGGAGACGAGAAAACACTTTTTTTCCCCACAGAGAGCGGTGAGTGTGGAATTCTCTGCCTCAGAGGGCGGTGGAGGCAGGTTCTCTGGATGCTTTCAAGAGAGAGCTAGATAGGGCTCTTAAAAATAGCGGAGTCAGGGGATATGGGGAGAAGGCAGGAACGGGGTACTGATTGGGGATGATCAGCCATGTTCACATTGAATGGTGGTGCTGGCTCGAAGGGCCGAATGGCCTACTCCTGCACCTATTGTCTATTACCTCATCTGGCAGCTTGGTCCACATACCCACCTCCTTCTTGTGGTATTAAATCTCTCCCCCCTCACATTGAACCTATGTTCTCTGGCTCTTGATTCCTCTACTCTGGGTAAAAACCTCTTTCCACTTGCCATATCTATTCCCCTCATGATTTTACACACCTCTCTATAAGATCTCCCCTCACTCTCCTGCGCTCCAAGGAGTACAGTCCTAGGATGCTCAACCCCAAAACTTAGGCCCTGAAATCCTGGCCCACTCTTCATGCTTACTAACTCCTCCCTTGCCCACCATAATCAGTCTGATGAAGGGTCCAGACCCAAAATGTCACCTATCCATGCTCTCCAGAGAATCTGCCTGTCCTGCTGAGTTACCCCAGCACTTAGGGCCTGGTCCTGTGCTGTGCTGTGCTATGATCCAAATGACAAAACCAAGAGGTAGGTTTTTCAACCCAGCGGTATAAATATTGATTTCTCTAACTTGAAGTAACCCTTGCATCCCCTCTCTCTCTCCGCCCCTCACCCCACCCCTAGTAGTTGTACTGTTTCAATGTCGTCCTAGTGAGTTTCATTGTCTGTAACTCATTTTCACCTAGCCCCCAGCCAACTGTGTTTTTGCACATCTTTCATTCAGTTATTCTATATCTCTCCACATCACCGTCTATATCTCTCCTTCCTCTCTCCGCTGACTCTCAGTCTGAAGAAGGATCTCGATCTGTAACGTCACCTGTTTCTTTTCTCCAGAGACGCTGCCTGTCCCGCTGAGTTACTCCAGCATTTTGTGTCTATCTTCGGTGTAAACCAGCATCTGCAGTTCCTTCCTACAAATCTTTGTCTTGATCTCCAGCTCACACTCTCCACGATGGTTTATGTATTACTGAGCGGCACTGTGTGCCTCATAGCACTAGAGAGCCGGGTTTGATCCCGACTACGGGTGCTGTCTGTGCGGAGTTTGCACGTTCTCCCCATGACCTGCGTGGGTTTTCTCCCAGGTGCTCCGGTTTCCACCCATACTCCAAAGACGCACAGTTTCGTAGATTAACTGGTTCTGGTAAAAAATTGTAAATTGTCCTTAGTGTGTGTACAGTGCATTCAGGAAGTATTCAGACCCCTTCACTTTTTCCACATTTTGTTACGTTACAGCCTTATATTAAAATTGATTAATTATTTTGTTTTTATCATCAATCTACACACAATATCCCAGAATGAAGAAGTGAAAACAGGTGTTTAGAAATGTTTGCAAAGTAATTAAAAAGAACGAACTGAAATATCACATTGACATAAGTATTCAGACCCTTTGCTATGAAACTCAAAATTGAGCTTCGGTGAATCCTGTTTCCATTGATTATCCTTGAGATGTTTCTGCAACTTGATTGGAGTCCACCAGTGTTAAATTAATTGATTGTACATGATTTGGAAAGGCACACACCTATCTATACAAGGTCCCACAGTTGTCAGTGCATGTCAGAGCAAAAACCAAGCCATGAAGACAAAGGAATTGGCCGTAGACCTCCGAGACAGGATTATGTTGAGACACAGACCTGGGGAAGGGTATAAAACAATTTCTGCAGCATTGCAGGTCCCGTAGAGCACAGTGGCCTCCGTCATTCTTAAATGGAAGAACTTAGGAACCACCAGGACTCTTCATAGAGCTCTTCATAGAGCTGGCCGCCCGGCCAAACTGAGCAATCGGGGGAGAAGGGCCTTGGTCAGTTAGGGAGGTGACCGGTGGTCACTCTGACAGAGCTCCAGAGTTCCTCTGTGGAGATGGGAGAACCTTCCAGAAGGACAACTATATCTGAAGCACTCCACCAATCAGGTCTTTATGGTAGAATGGCCAGATGGAAGCCACTCCTCAGTAAAAGGCACATGACAGCCCGCTTGGAGTTTGCCAAAGCATGAGAAACAAGATTCTCTGGTCTGATGAATCCAAGATTGAATTCTTTGAACTGAATGCCAAGCGTCATGTCTGGAGGAAACCAGGCACCACTCATCACCTGGCCAGTACCATACCTACGGTGAAGCATGGTGGTAGCAACATCATGCTGTGGGGATGTTTTTCAGCGGCAGGAACTGGGAGACTAGTCAGGATCGAGGGAAAGATGAACGGAGCAAAGTACAGAGAGAACCTTGATGAAAACCTGCTCCAGAGCATTCTGGACCTCAGACTGGGGTGGAGGTTCACCTTCCAACAGGACAACGACCCTAAGCACACAGCCAAGACAACGCAGGAGTGGCTTTGTGACAAGTCTGTGAATGTCCTTTGGTGGCCCAGCCAGAGCCCAGACTTGAACCCGATCGAACATCTCAGGAGGGACCTGAAAATAGCTGTGCATCGACGCTCCCCATCCAACCTGACAGAGCTTGACAGGATCTGCAGTGAAGAATGGGAGAAATTACCCAAATGTAGGTGTGCCAAGTTTGTAGCGTCATACCCAAGAAGACTTGAGGCTGTAATCGCTGCCAAAGATGTCTCAACAAAGTACTGAGTGAAGGGTCTGGATACTAATGTAAATGTGATATTTCAGTTATTTATTTTTAATGACTTTACAAAAATTTCTAAACACCTGTTTTTTGATGTGGTATTGTGTATAGATTGATGATCTAAAAAAAAAAAAAAGAATTTAATCAATTTTAGAATAAGGCTGTAACGTAACAAAATGTGGAAAAAGTGAAGGGGTCTGAATACTTTCTGAATGCACTGTGGGACAGTGTTGTCTGTGGGGTTAGGTGAAAATGAGTTACAGCCAATGAAACTCAACGGGATGACAGTGGAGTCCAATTCACTGGATGTTTTCAAGAGAGATTTAGCTCTTAGGGCTAACGGAATCGAGGGATATGGGGAGAAAGCAGGAACGGGGTAATGATTTTGGATGATCAGCCATGATCATATTGAATGGCCGGTGCTGGCTCGAAGGGCCGAATGGCCTACTCCTGCACCTATTTTTTATGTTTCTATATACCAGTGCAGGAAGTTAAAGGTCTGAATAGACTGTTATTTTTGAGCATTGCTGTGAATTTTCTTTGTCTTCTAGTAGTTCCTTATTTTATAGCAAATTAAATGAGAGAAGTGACATTGATTCTGTTTGCCATTTTTCATCAACAAGTGAAAGATCTTCACTGTGTTTAACATGCATGGATGAACGTATCTTAAGATTAAGCTTGGGTAAATAACAAAACTCACTTCAGTTTAACAAACTCCCAATGGCAATTTCATTTCCATTCACAGGCATATAATTTATTATTGATAAGACCAATTCTCATTTAAAATCCAACAGCACCGACATTGACAAATCTTGGTTTACTTAATGCCATTTCTTTCAATTTTGCCTCTATTCTTGTGCAGTTAAAACAAAGCATCTTTAAAGGGTCTCGACCCGAAACCTCCTCATCTCCTTTCTAAAGGTACGTCCTTATATTCTGAGAGTAAAGTGTAAATGGGACGAGGGGACCTCTTGTTCCCCTCTCCCCTGACTCTGTCTGAAGAAGGGTCTCAAACTGCAATGTCACCTATTCCTTTTCTCCAGAGACGCTACCTGAGTCGCTGAGTTACTCCAGCATTTTGTGTCTATCTTCGGAGTAAACAAGCATCTGCTGTTCCTTCCTGCACATCTTTATTGGGCTTTACATAGAAACATAGAAAATAGGTGCAGGAGTAGGCCATTCGGCCCTTCGAGCCTGCACCGCCATTCAATATGATCATGGCTGATCATCTAACTCAGTATCCTGTACCTGCCTTCTCTCCATACCCCATGATCCCTTTAGCCACAAGGGCCACATCTAACTCCCTCTTAAATAGAGCCAAGTTTTAGTTTAGTTTTCAGGAACAGACCCCTCCACCCACTGAGTCCGCACCGACCAGCGAACCCCGCACATTATCGCTACCCTACACACTCTAGGGACATTTAAGCTACATTTATACAAAACCAAGTAACCTACAAGCCAGTACGTCTTTGGAGTGTGGGAGGAAAACAAAGATCTCGGAGAAAATCCATGCAATACAATAGACAATAGGTGCAGGAGTAGGCCATTCGGCCCTTCGAGCCAGCACCGCCATTCAATGTGATCATGGCTGATCATCCCCAATCAGTACCCCGTTCCTGCCTTCTCCCCATATCCCCTGACTCCGCTATGTTTAAGAGCCCTATCTAGCTCTCTCTTGGAAGTATCCAGAGAACCCGCCTCCACCGCCCTCTGAGGCAGAGAATTCCACAGACTCACCACTCTCTGTGAGAAAAAGTTCACGGGGTGAACGTACAAACTCCGTACAGGCAGCACCCGCAGTCGGGATCGAGCCCGGGACTCTGGAGCTCTAAGGCAGCAACTCTACCGCTGCGCCACCGTGCCACTCACTTGCTATCGAGTCATAAATACATTGTAATATATAGCATGAGTACGTATATCTTGCACCAGTGTTTATCATTATTCTTTTTATTAGAATACTAGAACTTTAATTAGAATATTAGAACTTTTAAAAATATCATCCCTGACAAATCTGCCAAATTTAACAAACCAAATCAAATGGGCGGCATGGTGGCGCAGCGGTAGAGTTGCTGCCTTACAGCACTCAGAGACCCAGGTTCGATCCTGACTACGGGTGCTGCCTGTATGGCATTTGTACGTTCTCCACGTGACCTGCGTGGGTTTTCTCCGGTTTCCTACCACAAAGAGCTGGAGTAACTCAGCGGGTCAGGCAGCATTAATGGAGAGAAGGAATAGGTGATGTTTCGAATCTGTCATTTTCGCACCTTACCCTTCCATATCTCTGTCACCCTCTCCCATGACAGTCAGTGTGAAGAAGGGTCTCGACCCGAAACATCACCCATTCCTTCACTCCACAGATGCTGCCTCACCCACTGAGTTCCTCCAGCGTTGTGTGTCTATACCCATTGAGTTCGATGTTTCCAAACATATTAAAGTGAGTATAATTGTGAATCAATCGTCATGTTCAAGCTAAGCGCCAACAATCAAAGACAATCTTTTTTCCATAAAATATTATTGCCTTTACAACTTGGCAATTAATGGTGATTTAAGCAAAGCAATTAACATTGATGATATTATTGATTGGTTGATATTGATGAAAAAGCATGAGGTAACATGAGGGGGAACTTCTTTACTCAGAGAGTGGTAGCTGTGTGGAATGAGCTTCCAGTGAAGGTGGTGGAGGCAGGTTCGTTTTTATCATTTAAAAATAAATTGGATAGTTATATGGATGGGAAAGGAATGGAGGGTTATGGTCTGAGCGCAGGTATATGGGACCAGGGGAGAATACGTGCTCGGCACGGACTAGAAGGGTCGAGATGGCCTGTTTCCGTGCTGTAATTGTTATATGGTATTGATGTTTAGTTTAGACATACAGTGCGGAAACAGGCCCTTCGGCCCACTGCACTGACCAGCGATCCCCGCACACTTACACTATCCTGCACACCCTTGGGACAATTTATAATTTTACTGAAGCCAATTAGCCTACAAACCTGTACGTCTTTCGCATGTGGGAGGAAACCGGAGCACCCGGAGAAAACCCACGCAGGTCATGGGGAGAACATACAAACACCGTATTGACAGCACCCGTGGTCAGGATCGAACCCAGGTCTCTGGCGCTGTAAGGCAGTAATTCTGCCGCTGTGCCACTGTGCTGCCCTAATAAAGTTTCATGAATGAAATTAGCTGAGGTGTTTTTTAATTAAATCGTATAGGTAGCATTATCTATATTACTAAAAGTCTGATCTTGACCACTTCCTGTTCTGTATATTGATTTTAGAAAAAACGCTGCCACTTACTGTGGCTGTGATATTTGGCCATCTTACTCCGAGTCCCCCTCCGCTGTGCAGGACAAGAGGATTTTTCCCATTGATGAAAAATAAAAGAGTTGTTGGTGTTTAAAAAATGTTGAGATTCACTCTCCTGAAGGCCACACCCCTGCCTATAAAACCCGGAAGTGTTTAGTGCCTCAGTAAGTCTCTGCAAGATGGGGGAGCGAGAGGGTCACGTCTCTCTGTCTGAGCTGTGACTAACACTGAACACATGTCTACTAAACTGTGAGTGGTTTTACTGACCTGTCAGTGCCCTTAAAGTTTGGTTGAAAATAGTTTGGAAATGCTAAAGCTGTGTTGCCTTTGGTTCGGAAATGCTAAAGCTGTGTTGCCTTTGGCTAGGAAATGCTAAAGCCGGGTTGCCTAATTAAAGTTGCCTTGCCACAATTACAGTTGCCTTGCCTCAATTACTGTTGCCTTGCCTCAATTACTGTTGCCTTGCCTCAATTACTGTTGCCTTGCCTCAATTACTGTTGCCTTGCCTCAATTACTGTTGCCTTGCCTCAATTACTGTTGCCTTGTCTCAATTACTGTTGCCTTGCCTCAATTACTGTTGCCTTGCCTCAATTACTGTTGCCTTGCCTCAATTACTGTTGCCTTGCCTCAATTACTGTTGCCTTGCCTCAATTACTGTTGCCTTGCCTAATTACTATTGCCTTGCCTAATTGAAAGGTTGGTTTGAGAATGCTAACGTTGCCTTGACTAATTGAAAAATTGATTTGAGAATGCCTTGCCTTATTGAAAAGTTCATTTGAGAATGCTAACGTTGCCTTGCCTAATTGAGAAGTTGGTTTGAGAATGCTACAGTTACCTTGCCTAATTGAAAAGTTGGTCTGAGAATGCAAAAGTTGCCTTGCCGTCTATATAATTAAAAGTCTAATCTTGACCACTTCCTGTTTGCGCTGTTTGATTTTGGGGAAAACGCTACCATGAACTGCTGTGATTTTTGGCCATCTTACTCAGTCCCCCTCCGCTGAACAGGTGCCGAGGATTTTTCCCATCGATGAAAAATAAAAGTTATTGGTGTTTAAAAAGTGTTGAGATTCTCTCTCCTGTCAATCATGCCTTGAAGGCCACGCCCCTTCTGGTGGGAGTGGGGACTTTAAAACCCAGAAGTGTGGGTGTGGCTCAGTCTCTGCAAGATGGAGGAGGGAGAGGTCACGACTCGCTGTCTTTAGTGGCCTTGCACCCTGCTTGAAATGGAATTTCAAGGAATAGCCACGAGTCGACTGGCAGCCCACCAGCCGTGAGTGAGTGAGCTGCCAGCACAACAGGCTTGAGTGACTGAGCAGCCGCCCCAAGAATCCATTCGGCCCACAATGTCAAGTCAAGCCAAGTCAAGTTTATTTGTCACATACACATACGAGATGTGCAATGAAATGAAAGTGGCAATGCTCACGGACTTTTGTGCAAAAAGACAAACAACCAAACAACCAAACAAACTATAAACACAATCATAACACACATACACCTTTACATAATAAATAATGGAAGGAAAAACGTTCAGTAGAGTTAGTCCCTGGTGAGAAAGGCGTTTACAGTCCGAATGGCCTCTGGGAAGAAGCTCCTTCTCAACCTCTCTGTTCTCACCGCATGGCAACGGAGGCGTTTGCCTGACCGTAGCAGCTGGAACAGTCCGTTGCAGGGGTGGAAGGGGTCTCTCATGATATTGTTGGCTCTGGAGTTGCACCTCCTGATGTATAGTTCCTGCAGGGGGGCAAGTGAAGTTCCCATAGTACGTTCGGCCGAACGCACTACTCTCTGCAGAGCCTTCTTGTCCTTGGCAGAGCAATTCCCAAACCAGATGGTAATGTTCCCGGACAAGATGCTTTCCACCGGCGCTGCGTAGAAGCACTGGAGGATCCTCGGAGACAATCTGAATTTCCTCAATTGCCTGAGGTGGTAAAGGCGCTGCTTTGCCTTACTCACGAGTGCTGAGGCGTGTGATGCCCATGTCATATCCTCGGAGATGTGGACTCCCAGATATTTAAAACAGTTCATCCTATCCACAGGATCCCCATTTATCCTCAATGGAGTGTACGTCCTCGGATGATGTGCCCTCCTAAAGTCCATGATCAGCTCCTTCGTTTTTTTGATGTTCAAGAGGAGGCTGTTATCCTGGCACCAGAGTGCTAGATTAGCCACCTCCTCCCGGTAGGCCTTCTCGTCGTTGTCTGAGATCAGGCCCACCACCACAGTGTCATCAGCAAACTTAATTATTGAGTTGGAGCTGAACCTAGCCACACAGTCATGTGTGTACAGGGAGTACAATAGGGGGCTGAGGACGCAACCCTGGGGCGATCCTGTGCTCAGGGTGAGGGACTTCGATGTATTGCTAGTCCATACAAGCCCTCTGGAAACCAGTCCCTTCAGACCACAACACCCATACTAGCGCTCCAGAAAGCCACCCCCCCCCCCCCCCCACCCTGGTGGAGAGGTGGAATATTGCATTGGGGGACCAGCCCTCCCGTGTGATGCTGGGGCCCAACGGGTCCCACTTAGTCTAGTTTATTCATATGCTTTTGCCTAATCTGACCATTAGAATAAAACTTGGCAGAATGAGTGAGAAAGACAGGAAGAGGTTTGCATTTACGCTCCAGATTTATTCTCCTGTTAATAAGATCACAAGTGTTAGGAGAGGAATTATGCCATTCGGCCCCTCGAGTCTGCTCTCCCATTCGATATAGGACTTGCTCATCTGCAGTCTAAAGAGCTATATCTAACTCTCTCTTGAAACCATCAGTGAATTGGCCTCCACTGCTTTCTGTGGCAGAGAATTCCACAGTTTCACAACTCTCTGGGTGAAAAAGTTTTTCCTTATCTCAGTCCTAAATAGCCTACCCCTTATTCCTAAACTGTGACCCCTGGTTCTGGCCAACCTCCAACAATGGGAACATCAAGACTGTGTAACTGTAGCACCCAGAGGAAATCCATACGGTCACAGCGAGAACGGACAAACTCTGTACAAACAAGGATCTGTAGTCGGGATCGAACCTGGATCTCTGGCGTGGTAAGGCAGCAACTCTTCCGCTGCACCACCCTGCCTGCTTGTCGAACATATGTAACTTATGCATAATTTACCTATTTGTGTGTTATCTTAGCCACTGTGCCTGTGACTCTGCTTCATGCAAGATTCTTTTTTATTTTTTATTTATTTATTTATTAGAAGTAGACATATTATACAATGTAATTACATATTATAGTAGAAAAAAAACTTTTCATATACATCAGTCATACATTATTAAAATTTTCCATTATCAATTACTTCTGCTTCTAGTATTTTTATTTTTTATAGAAAGCGAGAAAAAGAGAGGGTAGAAAGTTACAAATAAAAGAGGATGAAAAAAAAAAAAAAAAAAAAAAACACAACAGAAAAACAAGGAAGGTGGAATGGGTTACCTGTGATACATCAATGGAGATAGGTTCGTAGGTTATAAAGTATAGAGTATAGTTTTTCATCTGTTCCTGAGTTCAAGTTTCAGCTGGGTCCTCGTGCTGTGCCAGTCTATCCCTTCAGATAGTTAATGAATGGAGCCCAAATTTTATGGAAAAGATCTTGTTTGTCCATTAAGACAAGTCTAATTCTTTCTAAGTATAGGGTCTCCGACATTTCCGTAATCCACATTTTGATTGTGGGGGTTGTAGGGCCTTTCCAAAATTTTAATATTAATTTTTTTCCGGTTATTATACTGTAATTGAGGCAGTTTCTTTGGTTTGTTGTGAGTGTTAAGCTTTGTTCTGATATTCCAAGTATTATTAATTTTGTGTCTGGGTCCAGTTTTGTATTAATAACTTTTGAAGTTATTTCAAAAATATCTGTCCAGAAATGTTTGTTTTATACAGTTTGCAAAAGTATGTGTTAAATTAGCCTCTAAATGTAGACATTTATCACAAATAGGAGAGATTTGTGGGAAAATTCTATTTAGTTTTATTTTAGAGAAGTGTAGTCTATGTAAGACCTTGAATTGTATTAAAATATGTCTGGCATTTAATGAACATTGATGTATTTGTTGTAAACTTTCGTCCCACATATCTTCGTGATAGGATGACCTATTTCAATTTCCCATTTGTATCTATGTAGTTCGGTCGGTGGTACCTCGTTATTTAGTAGGGTGTTATAAATATAAGCTATTAGTTTTTCAGTATTAGGATGCTTGTTCAGACACTCATCAAGAATTTCTGATTCCCTATTCTTGTAAACTTGTGTATTAGATTTAACATAATCTCTAATTTGTAGATATCTGAAAAAATTATTTGAGTGCAGTCCATAATTCAGTTGTAACTCTTGAAATGAAAGAAAAGTACCTTTCCCATAAAGATGTCCTATATTTTTGATTCCATGATTTTTCCATTGTGTGAAACCTTTGTCCATAAAGGATGATTTGAACAAAGGATTATTTACAATGGGAAGGCAGAGTGGTATATTATTCAATTTTAAATCTTTTTTTATTTGTTTCCAAATTCGTATTCCACTATGTATTATGGGGTTTTCTTTATAGGTTTTTTTGTGCTGTTTTGTGGGGGCAAATATGATCGGTCCAATTTCAAAAGGTAGACAGTCTTCCTTTTCCATCATTAGCCAATCTGGTTGTTGGTCCATTTCTTCCAGCCAAAAATTCATGTTTTTAATATGGACTGCCCAAAAATAAAATAAGAAATTTGGCAAAGCCAGACCTCCATTTATCTTTGATTTACATAAGTGTTTTTTACTTATTCTATGATTCTTATAATCCCAGACAAAACTTGTAACAATGGAGTCGACTTTTCATGCAAGATTCTCATTGTATCTACCACGCATGTACACATGACAATAAACTCGAATTCACTTGAACGCAACGCAGGCGAAAGCTCCTGACAAAACACAAGTCTTTTGAAGGTACCTTCACCTGCTGGGAACGGAAGATAGTAGACCTTTACAACTTTAACATATCCCAGAGCAATTACAGTCTATGGAGTTCCTTTTTTTGAAGTGTAGACACAAGTCACACGAGTCCTTTAATTGCAGCGGCACAACGGGTTTGTAAACGCAGTACTCGACAGATAATGGAATAAACAAACCTAAAAATATAACCCAATATAGTGCAAAATACAAAACAAAGACTGAAGACTAGATGCACAAAAAACTGATCATAGAAACATAGAAATTAGGTGCAGGAGTAGGCCATTCGGCCCTTCGAGCCTGCACCGCCATTCAATATGATCATGGCTGATCATCCAACTCAGTATCCCGTACCTGCCTTCTCTCCATACCCTCTGATCCCCTTAGCCACAAGGGCTACATCTAACTCCCTCTTAAATATAGCCAATGAACTGGCCTCGACTACCCTCTGTGGCAGGGAGTTCCAGAGATTCACCACTCTCTGTGTGAAAAAAGTTCTTCTCATCTCGGTTTTAAAGGATTTCCCCCTTATCCTTAAGCTGTGACCCCTTGTCCTGGACTTCCCCAACATCGGGAGCAATCTTCCTGCATCTAGCCTGTCCAACCCCTTAAGAATTTTGTAAGTTTCTATAAGATCCCCTCTCAATCTCCTAAATTCTAGAGAGTATAAACCAAGTCTATCCAGTCTTTCTTCATAAGACAGTCCTGACATCCCAGGAATCAGTCTGGTGAACCTTCTCTGCACTCCCTCTATGGCAATAATGTCCTTCCTCAGATTTGGAGACCAAAACTGTACGCAATACTCCAGGTGTGGTCTCACCAAGACCCTGTACAACTGCAGTAGAACCTCCCTGCTCCTATACTCAAATCCTTATGGGCCTGTCACATTTAGGCAATTTTTTTTAGGCAACCACTTGTTCGCTTTTTGAGCCAACTTTGTGAAGCATTCGTGTTACTTTCTACACTGAATGGAGTAGAAACCTATGGGAGGTGATGAGGTTTTAAGGTCTGTTGCCAAATGCAACCTTCAATGCACTCCCAGGCCAGTTGAAATCCAATGATGTGAAAACACTCAAAAGCTGGAAAAAGTGCAGAGTAGATTTACGAGGATGTTACCAGGACTCGAGGGTAACTGAGCTACAGGGAGAGGTTGCTGGGACTCTATTCCTTGGAGCGCAGGAGGAAAAGTGGTGACCTTATAGAGGTGTATAAAATCATGAAAGGAATAGATCAGGTAGATGCACAGAGTCTCTTGCCCAGAGTAGGGGAATCGAGGATCAGAGGACATAGGTTTAAGGTAAAGGGGAAAAAATGTAATAGGAATCAGAGGGGTGACTTTTTCCACACAAAGGGTGGTGGGTGTATGGAACGAGCTGCCAGTGGAGGTAGTTGAGGCTGGGACTATCCCATCGTTTAAGGAACAGTTAGACAGGCACATGGATAGGACAGGTTTGGAGGGATATGGACCAAACGCAGGCAGGTGGGACTAGTGTAGCTGGGACATGTTGGCCGGTGTGGGCAAGTTGCTGAAACATGCCCTTCAGCCCACGAATCGGCACCGACCAGTGATCCCCGCACACTAGCACTATCCTACACACACAAGGGACAATTTACAAATTTACAATTTTACATTCAAGCCTGTACATCTTTGGAGCATGGGAGGAAACCTGTGCACCCGGAGAAAATCGGGGAGAACCCACAAACTCCGTACAGACAAGCACCTGTACCCAGGATTGAACCCGCGCCTCTGGAGCTGTAAGGCAGCAACTCTACCACTGCGCCACCCATCCTGATAAACCCGAACTTGAAACGTCACCTGTTTCTCCTTCTGTGGATGCTGTCTGACCTCCTGAGTTTTTTTTCCAGCATTTCAATTTTTCTTATATTCAGATTCCCCCGCATCTACAGGTCTCCTGGTTTGATTTCCGTAGACCTGTGGAACCTACTTCTGCAGAGAGTTGACGAGTTGCTGAGTCTATTCAAAGCTGAGACTGAAGGGCTTAGGAACATGAAGGGAATCAGTTCTTCTTCTTTTCGTGTCTTTGAAGCTGGTTGACTATATCACAGTTTCCCATTCCTTTACACAGTCCTTTGCGTTTTTGTTGAACACTGCAAGATCCTTTGAGCTGCACTGGTTGGGTAGTAGGGGGCAGACAAGGCAGTGCTGCATTGTATGGTCCTCTTCTCCACATTCACGCCAAGGGAATCAGCGAGGCCAGTTCATTGGCTATATTTAAGAGGGAGTTAGATGTGGCCCTTGGGGCTAAGGGGATCAGGGGGTATGGAGAGAAGGCAGGTACAGGATACTGAGTTGGATGATCAGCCATGATCATATTGAATGGCGGTGCAGGCTCGAAGGGCCGAATGGCCTACTCCTGCACCTAATTTCTATGTTTCTATGTTTCTATGTGATGGTGTGATCAGACTTTAAAGCACAAGATTAGCCATGATCCCATTGAGTTCTGTAGGCAGCTCAAAGGATCATATGGCCTGCACTTGCTTCTTTTGCGTCAAGTCCAAAAAATTGTTCCTTTCATTGGAGAATTAATATTTATGAATGAAAAAGAGATAAATTGGCACATCATGAAACCTGAGTGACATGAAACCCATCACTTTGCCGATACACATGGAAAGTTCAAATTGCCCCCAGTTTTACACATACCTACAAAAATAAAACAATCTATATACATACTACATGGACGGAATAGATAGTGTAGACTTTTCCCATGTTGGGCGTTATCTGAAACAAGAGAGCAATCATTTCAGATGACAAGAAGATGGTTAGACTGGATAGACTCGGCTTGTACTCGCTAGAATTTAGAAGATTGAGGGGGGATCTTATAGAAACTTGCAAAATTCTTAAGGGGTTGGACAGGCTAGATGCAGGAAGATTGTTCCCGATGTTGGGGAAGTCCAGAACAAGGGGTCACAGTTTAAGGATAAGGGGGAAGTCTTTTAGGACCGAGATGAGAAATTTTTTTTCACACAGAGAGTTGTGAGTCTGTGGAATTCTCTGCCTCAAAGAGGGCAGTGGAGGCCGGTTCTCTGGACACTTTCAAGAGAGAGTTAGATAGAGCTCTTATGGATAGCGCAGTTAAGGGATATGGAGAAAAGGCAGGAACGGGGTATTGAATGTGGATGATCAGCCATGATCACATTGAATGGCGGTGCTGGCTCGAAGGGCCGAATGGCCTACTCCTGCACCTATTGTCTATTGCCCTCTTGTTTCATATAACCTCCACCATGGGAAAAGTCTACGCTATTTATTCTATCCATGTAATAGTTTAGTTTTCAAGAAGGAACTGCAGATGCTGGAAAATCGAAGGTAGACAAAAATGCTGGAGAAACTCAGCGGGTGCAGCAGCATCTGTGGAGCGAAGGAAATAGAAGAAGGAGGGTTTCGGCCCCGAAACGTTACTTATTTGCTTCGCCCCACAGATGCTGCTGCACCCGCTGAGTTTCTCCAGCATTTTTGTGTACCTAATAGTTTAGTTTAGTTTGTTTTGGAAATACAGCGTGGAAATAGGCCCTTCGGCCCACTGAGACTGTACCGACCAGCGATCTTCGCGCATTAACACTACCCTACACGCACGAGGGAGAATTTTATTTACACATACACCAAGCCAATTAACCTACATACCTGTACGTCTTTGGAGTGTGGTAGGAAACCGAAGATCTCGGAGAAAACCCACGCAGGTCACGGGGAGAATGTATAAACTCCGTACCCGGGATAGAACCTAGGTCTCTGGCTCAGTGAGGCAGCAACTCTACCTCTGCGCCACCGCGCCACACACCGTGTCTCCACAGGTAGTATATTCCAAAGCACTCTTTGTGTGAAAAAGTTTTTCCCCCATCTCTGTTCTAAATGGCTTACCACTTATTCTTAAACTGTGGCCCCTGGTTCTAGACTCCCCCCAACATCGGGAACATGCTTCCTGCCTCTAGCGTGTCCAAATCTTTAATAATCTTATATGCAGAGGTTTCAGGTGACAATATACAATGGACAATAGGTGCAGGAGTAGGCCATTCAGCCCTTTGAGAAGTAGATGGTTTTAAATGATCTGAAGGAACACACTGCTTACGGAGAAGATATAGACTTACTCTCACAACATTTAAGAAACTTCCAGTCAAGGCTTTGGGCATTGCTTATTGGTTTATTATTATCATATGTACTAATGACACGATGAAAATCTATATTCTGTGTCCATGGAGAACATATTGACTGGTTGCATCACCGGTCTGGTTCAGCAACTCAAACGCCCAGCAGTGAAGAAGACTGCATAAAGTTGTGAACACTGCCTGGCCCATCGCAGCTTCTGACCTCCCCACCATCGAATGGATCTACAGGAGTCGCTGCCTCAAAAAAACAGCCAGCGTCATCAGAGACCCACACCACCCTGGCCACGCTCTCATTACACCCCCGCCATCGGGAAGAAGGTACAGGAGCCTGAAACTGTAATGTCCAGGTTCAAGAACAGCTTCCTCCTTACAGCTATCAGGCTATTAAACACAACAACCTCCAAATAGGCTCCGAACTACATGGACCTCAGAGCAATATTTGACTTTGCACTATTTTTATTTATTTGTCTGTTTTTTCATACACATATATATATTTATATATTTGTATGTACATTTATACATATTTATATAAATATATAAGGTTCGTCCAGCCCCGACGCGAGGTTTGATCGCCCGGCGCGGGGGAGCTGACATCCCCCCGATGCGGGAGCTGAACGCCTCGACGTGGAGGTCCCGAACGCCGCCGGCTACAGGGCTCAAGATCGTCCCGTCAACGGGGGGGGGGGGGGGGGGGGGTCGAGTCCCCCGACCAAGGAAGTACAACAGGGGAAGGACTTGGAACTTTATTTTTGTCTTCCATCACAGTGAGGAATGTGTAGGAGTCACTGTGATGGATGTTTATGTCAAAATGTGTTTTTTTGAGTCTGTTGCTTGTTAAATTGTATGACTGACCTGGCCAGTGAAATTTCACTACACCAATTGGTGTTTGTGACAATAAATGAACTTATGAAATATATATATATGTGTGTATTAGTATGTGTGTGTACGTACGTGAAAAACCAGATAGATAAATAAACAATAGAACGCACAGTGGTGCAGCGATATATGTGTATATATTTAAAAAAATAGTCCAGTATATATCAGCATATACTGAAATATTTCCTGACATTATAATGATCTACGGGCAGGTTGTCTTTGCTCATTATCTTTGCTGTGCAGGTAAGTATTTCAAATTTCAGGATTTGAAGCCGATCTGATCAATTTCCCGAGACACATTTTGTTGTCTGCGCCAAGTGCTGCTTGAACGGCCCAACCGTTCAGACAATGGTGGTTGGTCAGGGAGAATGGTCTACGCTTTGAATAATGTGCAGTGTAACAGTGGCTTCGAAGTGCAGCTGCTTAATGTCAGTCCCCAAAGTTTTATTGCTCAACTATCCATTTTCTTTCTGCTCAAAGCCGCCGTTCTGACCTTGCGGAGAGCAGCTAGGAAAACATATTATGTCAAGTCTATTAGGGGCCTTGACACAGAGTAAATGAGAAGCCACTAGTGATCGCAGCAGAAATTGTGCATCATTTGACTTGATGGAAAGAGACATCTCCTCTGAGCCTGTTATGACAAAAATGATAGCACGGACATCACAGTGATGATATATGTAGCTCATCGTGTTAAAAACTATAGTCCACCATTATAAGCTCTAAAGCTACAGAGAGCATGTCAACCTGCAATCTGTGCCTGGAGTTCAGCAATGGGTATTTATGGGATTGGGATAAGCAAAAAATATAACAATCTCTATTTCTGAGTTCAGGAAGATTTGCGAGGATGTTGCCAGGACTAGAGGGTGTGAGCTATAGGGAGAGGTTGAGTAGGCAATGTCTCTATTCCATGGAGCGTAGGAGGATGAGGGGAGATCTTAGAGAGGTGTACAAAATCATGAGAGGAATAGATCAGGTAGATGCACAGAGTCTTTTACCCAGCGTAGGGGAATCGAGGACCAGAGGACATAGGTTCAAGGTGAAGGGGAAAAGATTTAATAGGAATCCGAGGGGTAATATTTTCACACAGTGGGTGTATGGAACAAGCTGCCAGAGGAGGCAGTTGAGGCTGGGACTATCCCATTGTTTAAGAAGCAGTCAGTCAGGGACATGGATAGCCCTCATCCATACCCCGTAACACTGCTCTCTCTCCCCATCCCCGCACTCGCAACAAGGGCAGAGTCCCTCTGGTCCTCACCTTTCACCCCACCAGCCGGCAAATACAACACATAATCCTCCGCCATTTCCGCCACCTCCAACGTGACCCCACCACTCGCCACATCTTCCCATCTCCCCCCATGTCTGCCTTCCGCAAAGACCGCTCCCTCCGCATCTCCCTCGTCAATTCTTCCCTTCCCTCCCGTACCACCCCCTCCCCGGGCACTTTCCGTTGCAACCGCAAGAAATGCAACACCCGTCCCTTCACCTCCCCCCTCGACTCCATTCAAGGACCCAAGCAGTCGTTCCAGGTGCGACAAAGGTTCACCTGTATCTCCTCCAACCTCATCTACTGCATCCGCTGCTCTAGATGTCAGCTGATTTACATCGGGGAGACTAAGTGGAGGTTGGGCGATCGTTTCGCCGAACACCTCCGCTCAGTCCGCAATAACCAACCTGACCTCCCAGTGGCTCAGCACTTCAACTCCCCCTCCCATTCCCAATCCGACTTCTCTGTCCTGGGTCTCCTCCATTGCCAGAGTGAGCAACAGTGGAAATTGGAGGAACAGCACCTCATATTCCGTCTGGGGACCTTGCGTCCGGATGGCATTAACATTGAATTCTCCCAATTTTGCTAGCCCTTGCTGTCTCCTCCCCTTCCTCAACCCTCTAGTTGTCTCCTCCCACCCTCTCATCTGCCCGCCCTCGGGCTCCTCCTCCTCCCCCTTTCCTTCCTTCTCCCCCCCACCCCCCATCAGTCTGAAGAAGGGTTTCGGCCCGAAACGTCGCCTATTTCCTTCGCTCCATAGATGCTGCTGCACCCGCTGAGTTTCTCCAGCAATTTTGTGTACCTTCGATCTTCCAGCATCTGCAGTTCCTTCTTGAACACATGGATAGGGCAGGTTTGGAGGGTTATGGACCAAGCGCAGACAAGTGGAACTAGTGTAGATGGGACATTGTTGGCCGGTGTGGGCGAGTTGGGCCGAAGGGCCTGTTTCCACACTGTATCACTCCATCACTCTATGACTCTTCCTTCGGTCTAATTTAGCGATGTAGTGTGGAAACATACATTCAGACTGGAGATAAGGAGGAATTTCTTTAGTCAGAGGGTGGTGAATCTGTGGGATTCATTGCCACAGAATGGCTGTGGAGGCCAAGTCAATGGATATTTTTAAGGCAGAGATTGACAGATTCTTGATTAGTACGGGTGTCAGGGGTTACGGAGAGAAGGGGGTTGAGAGGGAAAGATAAATCAGCCCTGATTGTATGGCGGAGTAGATTTGATGGACCAAATTGACTAATTTCCCCCCCCCCCCCCCCCCCCGCCTCCCCCATAACATATGAACATATGATCACCCATGCACCAGTTCTATCCTACACACTAGGGACAATTGATGGAAGCCAAATTAACCAACAAACCTGCACTGCTTTGGAATGTGGTAGGAAACTGGAGCACCTGGAGAAAACCCACGTGGGTCACAGGAAGAAAGTGCAAACTCCGTACAGACAGCGCCCATAGATAGGATCGATCCCAGGTCTCTGTCACAGTATGGCAGCAACTCCACCACTGCGCAGGTGATTTATATAACTCATAGTATTAAAAACTATTAATCTCTGTGCAGAAATGTTTAACAATAGACAATAGGTGCAGGAGTAGGCCATTCGGCCCTTCGAGCCAGCACCGCCATTCAATGTGATCATGGCGGATCATCCCCAATCAGTACCCCATTCCTGCCTTCTCCCCATATCCCCTAACTCCGCTATTTTTAAGAGCCCTATCCAGCTCTCTCTTGAAAGCATCCAGAGAACCCGCCTCCACCGCCCTCGGAGGCAGAGAATTCCACAGACTCACCACTCTCTGTGAGAAAAAGTGTTTCCTCGTCTCCATTCTAAATGGCTTACCCCTTATTCTTAAACCTTCAAACTTTCACAAAGGGTATTTATGGGATTGGTGAGAAGATGTTACGATGGGTAAAATATATAGTACTCTCCACCCTCAGTTTAGTTTAGAGATACAGCGTGGAAACAAGCCCTTGGTCTCACTGAGTCCGCACCGACCAACAATAACTTGTACACTAGCTCTCTCCTAGGCTTGGATAGGGTGGATGTGGAGAGGATGTTTCCACTAGTGGGAGAGTCTAGGACCAGAGGGCATAGCCTCAGAATAAAAGGACGTATCTCTTTTTGGAAACCTCTTTGGTCAGGAGGTGGTTAAACTGTGGAATCCACTGAAACAGACGGCTGTGGAGGCCGTCAATGGATATTGTTAAGGTGGAGATTGCTATATTTAAGAGGGAGTTAGATGTGGCCCTTGTGGCTAAAGGGATCAGGGGGGATGGGGAGAAGGCAGGTACAGGATACTGAGTTGGATGATCAGCCATGATCATATTGAATGGCGGTGCAGGCTCGAAGGGCCGAATGGCCTACTCCTGCACCTATTTTCTATGTTGCTGTGTTTCTATGAGATTGACAAATCCTTGATTAGTACGGGTGGCGGGGGTTATTGGGAGAAGGCTGGGGAATGGTGTTGAGAGGGAAAGATAGATCAGCCGTGATTGAATGGCGGAGTAGACTTGATGGGCCGAATCACCTTTGACCACTTGGGTTGGTCCACCTCTTCCCCCCCCCCCCCCCTTCCCAACCTCTTCACTATATCGGCGTGGGTACCTTGGGCCGAAGGGCCTGTTTGCATGACGAAAGTCATTACTCTAACTCTGACTTTCTGACACTGTGTGTGTGCAGAAACTTGGTTTTTACAAGCTATTACTCTTAATTCAACTAACACATCTACTTGCCTGTAAGAGGCACTGTTGCGCCATTCTGGAGTATTCCAATGCCTATCCGAGGCATTCACCATTCAGTCTCCTCTCAATTGACGGTTGCACGGTGGCCCAGCTGTAGAGTTGCTGCCTCACAGCGCCAGGGACCCGGGTTCGATCCTGACTACGGGTTCCGTCTGTACGTTCTCCCCGCGACCTGCGTGGGTTTTCTCCGAAAGCCCTGATTTCCACCCACGCTCTAAAGACGTACAAGTTTGTAGGTTAATTGTCTTGGTATGATTGTAAATTATCCCTCGTGTGTGTGTATAGGACAGCGTTGGTGTGCGGGGATTGGTGGTCGGTGCGGACTCGATGGGCCGAAGGGCCTGCTTCTGCGCTGTATCTCTAAACTAAACTAAAGGTACGTGTGTGACAACAAAGCATAGAGTCATACAGCACGGAAACAGGCCCTTCGGTCCAACTTGCCCACATTGGCCAACATGACCCAGTCTACACCTGCCTGCATTTGGCCCATATCCCATACAAACCAGTCCCTCTAAACCTATCCTATCCATGCACCTGTCTAACTGCTTCATAAACATTGCGATAGTTCCTACCTCAACTACCTCCTCTGGCAGCTCGCTGCATACACCCACCATCCTTTCAGTGATAAGGTTACGTCTCAGATTCCTATAACATTTTCCCCCTTCATCTTGAACCTACAGTGTGTCCTCTGGTTCTCGATTCCCCCACTCTGGGCAAAAAACTCCATGCATCTACCCGATCTATTCTTCTCATGATCTTATACACCTCTATAAGATCACCCAGCCTGCTCAACCTCTCCCTGTAGCTCACACCCTCTAGTCCTGGCAACATACTCGTAAATCTTTTCTGAAACCTTTCGAGCTTGACATTATCTTTCCTATAGTTCAGACCCTCGAGTCCTGGCAAAATCTTCGTTGATTTTCTCTGCACCCTTTACAACATCTTTCTTATAACATGGTGCCCAGAGCTGAATGCAATACTCTAAATGAATCTTTGAAATGAATCATTGAATCATTAGGTCATTGAACATTGGCTTTGGAAAGATGGGCATGGATCACCATTGATAATAGACACAGTGCTGGAGTAACTCAGCGGGGCAGGCAGCATCTCTGGATAGGAATGGGTGACGTTTTGGGTCGAGACCTTTCTTCAGACTGAGAGTCAGGGGAGAGGGAGACACAGAGATAAGGAAGTGTGAGGTGTGAAAACGAGATACCAAAGGGGATGAGGTTCAAGGAAAATGTAGAATAGATAATTGTTAAAGCCCTGTCCCACGGTACGAGTTCATTCCAAGAGCTCTCCCGAGTTTTTAATAAAATCAAACTCGTGGTAAGCATGGAGAATGAACATAGCGGGTGCATCGGAGCTCGGGGACGCCTCTTAGCGCTAACGGCAGGTACTCGGGAAGACTCGCTAACGGCAGGTAAGCACGGGAAGACTCGTGAAGATTTTTCAACATGTTGGAAAAATGTCCACGATAGCCCCGAGTACCGACGAGCGGCCATTACCGTAAATCTCCGAGTTCAAATCAGGGCAAACTCGGGAGAGCTCTTGGAATGAACTCGTACCACAGGGCTTTTAGCTGGGAGAAGGCGACAACAAAGCATACAAGATAACATTTAATCAGGGGGACAGTCAGGCTGGTCAGAGAACTAGGAAGTGAGAGGGATGGAGAGAGAGGGAAAGCATGGGTTACTTGAAGTTAAAAGTCAATGTTCATACCACTGGGGTGTAAGCTACCCAAGCGAAATATGAGGTGTTGTTCCTCCAATTTGTGCTGGGCCTCACTCTGACCATGGAGGAGGCCCAGGACAGAAAGGTCAGTGTGGGAATGGCAGGGGGATTTGAAATGTTTAGCAACCAGCAGGTTAGGTAGGTTTGGGTGGGTTGAGCACCATTAGACAATAGACAATAGGTGCAGGAGTAGGCCATTCGGCCCTTCGAGCCATTCAATGTGATCATGGCTGATCATCCCCAATCAGTACCCCATTGCTGCCTTCTCCCCATATCCTCTGACTCCGCTATCTTTAAGATATTGTTGCTTTAGCCTACTGCATGTTCGTAGATAACCATAAGTTCATTCCTCAGTTGCACAATGAACAGAACGATGAATGAGGCAAGACTAACCTGGCCCAAAAAAACAACTTCTGGAACGCAGAAACAAAGCTGATCACTGGCATTACCATTAGCAGTGTACAAAGCTATTTCGGTGGGATAATTCATTATAATGATCCATTAGAATCTGGAGAAATTTTCATTAAATTGTCCAGCGTGGAAGGAAATTGCCTGCAGCTCTTAGTCAAACCTCATTCATTATTTAAACCAACTTACCAGAGATGCAGTGCACGACCCTCATGAGCTAGCAGTTTGTAAAGGAGCTGAATAGCGTTAACACTGGAGTTATTCTGGTGATCACATGCGACTGTCATTTTAATTCACCCCGACTATATTAATCTGTTGCACCATTGCTTAATTGGTCTTTTTTCATTGTGGTTTCACTGCAGGGATGGGGGTTTCGAGACTTGCTCTTGAATAATTGATTGTCTGCGATGTTTCTTCAATAGCTTTCATAGTCATTGTTCATCGCGGTGGAAGCTGTGGACCCTTCTTCCCCCGTGCATAGCTCAGCAAGACGATGAAAGGTTATATTGGCTCAGTTCAGACAATAGACAATAGGTGCAGGAATAGGCCATTTGGCCCTTCCAGCCAGCACCGCCATTCAATGTGATCATGGCTGATCATCCCCAATCAGTACCCCGTTCCTGCCTTCACCCCATATCCCTTGACTCCACTATCTTCAAGAGCCCTATCTAGCTCTCTCTTGAAAGCATCCAGAGAACCGGCCTCCACCGCCCTCTGAGGCAGAGAATTCCCCAGACTCACCACACTCTGTGTGAAAAAGTATTTCCTCATCTCCGTTCTAAATGGCTTACTCCTTATTCTTGAACTGTGGCCCCTGGTTCTGGACTCCCCCAACATCGGGAACATGTTTCCTGCCTCTAGCGTGTCCAAACCCTTAATAATCTTATATGTTTCAATAAGATCCCCTCTAAATTCCAGAGTTTAGTTTTCACTTAGAGATACAGCGCGGAAACAGGCCCTTCGGCCCACCGAGTCTGCGCTGACCAGCGATCCCCGCACACACTAAGACTATCTCACACACACATTAGGGACAATTTACAATTCGTACCAAGCCAATTAACTAACAAACCTGAACGTCTTTGGAAGCTTGGGAGGAAACCGAAGATCTCGGAGAAAACCCACGTGGTCATGGGGAGAACGTACAAACTCCATACAGACAGCAACCGTATTCAGGATCGAACCCGGGTCTCCTGCGCTGTAAGCAGCAACTCTACCGCTGCGCCACTTTACATAGGTGGCAAGTGGAAGAAATCACTCTAAAGGTGGTGGGTGTATGGAACGAGCTGCCAGAGGAGGTAGCTGAGGCAGGTACAAAAACCATCAAACAAACCAACCTCTCTTCCTTTGTCTCCATCTACACCTCACGCTGCCTCGGCAAGGCCAGCAGCATCATCAAGGATGAGTCGCACTCCGGCCACTCCCTCTTCTCCCCTTCTCCCATCGGGCAAAAGGTATAGAAGTGTGAAAACGTACACCTCCAGATTGAGGGACAGTTTCTTCCCAGCTGTTATCAGGCAACTGAACCATCCTACCACAACCAGAGAGCGGTCCTGAGCTACTATCTACCTCATTGGAGATCCTCAGGCTACATTTGATTGGCTTTATCTTGCACTAAACATTATTCACATTATCCCCTTTATCCTGTATCTGTGCACTGTGGATGGCTCGATTGTAATCGTGTATTGTCTTTCCGCTGACTGGTTAGCACGCAACAAAAGCTTTTCACTGTACCTCGGTACACGTGACAATAAACTAAACTCAAACTCACATTCAATCACCACTTAAAAGATATTTGGATGGGTACATGGATAGGAAGGGTTTAGAAGGTTTTAGTTTATTGTTTCAGGTTTGTCCATTCCATTCAAAGGTGAGTTTAGTCTATTGAGTTTGAGTTGAGTTTATTGTTACGTGTGCCGAGGTATAGTGAAAAGCTTTTGTTGCGTGCTAACCAGTCAGTGGAAAGAAAATAAATGATTACTATCGAGCCATCCACAGTGTACAGATACACAATAAAGGGGAGAATGTGAATAACGCTATGTGCAGGATAAAGCCAGTAAAGTCTCGTCAACCTGATATGTCATCTGTTCTTTCCTTCCACAGATGCTGCCTGTCCACTGTGTTTCTCCAGCACTTTGTTTTTACTCAAGATTCCAGCATCTGCAGTATTTTATGATGCAATCAGTCTGTATGCTCTCTACCATAAACTTGTCGGAATTTCGTTTTGGTTTGGTTTAGAGATACAGCGCAGAAACAGGTCCCTCGTCCCACCGAGTCCGCACCGACCAGCGATCACCGCACTTTAACACAAGCCTACACACACTAGGGACAATTTGCGCTTATATCAAGAATACAAACCCAAGCCAATTGACCTACAAACCGGTACGTCTTTGGAGTGTGGGAGGAAACCGAAGATTTCGGGGGAAATGCACGCAGCCACTGGGAAAACGTACAAACTCCGTACGCAAAGCACAGCGCTCGTAGTCGGGATCGAACCCGGGTCTCCGGCGCTGCAAGCGCTGTAAAAGGCAGCAAACTCTACCGCTGCACCACCGTGCCACCCAATTGTGTTCCGTCCTATCCTGGCGTTAAGAATTTGAATTCCTTTTTTCAGTGATAAGCTCACACCAGCATAGTAACCTCAAATTTGCCAGGTTGTTGATCCACAATGGAATCATAGCGTGATACAGCGTGGAAACAGGCCCTTCAGCCCAACTTGCCCATGCCGACCCAAGATGCCCAACTACACTAGTCCCACCTGCCCGTGTTTGGCCCAGACCCTCCTAATCTTCAGTTTCGGTGTCTACAGCATGTTCAAGGAAAAATATACAGCAATTCACTAACGTTTGATTTATGATTCTTTTATTGCAATGGTATTGACTCTTTCGATAAATGAAGCTATTTTTTTGCCATAATGTTCAGTGCATTACTCTCTGCATGTGGGTATACACAATATCAAAATCCCATTATGCATTTTGTCCAGCGTTTTCGATTTTATCATATTTCATTTTGACTTTACTTTAGACTTTAGAGATACAGCGCAGAAACAGGCCCTTCCGTTCACCGAGTCCACGCCGACCAGCGATCCCCGTACACTAGCACTATCCTTCACACTAGCGACCATTTACACTTTTATCGAAGCCAATTAACCTACAAACCTGTACCTCTTAGGAGTGTGGGAGGAAACCGGAGCACCCGGAGAAAACCCACGTGGTCCCAGGGAGAAAGTGCAAACTGCATACAGACAGCACCTGTCGTCAGGATCGAACCCGGGTCTCTGGCGCTGTAAGGCAGCAGCTCCACCACCGCACCACTAAGCTGCCCTAAATGTCAACTATATCTTTTCCAAGAATGTTTCCCCTTTGTGCATTTCCATGGATGTAGGGCGACAGAGACGGAATAGGTTGATAGCAGGACAGAAGGGGTTGTCCTCCTCCGCGAGATTGAGTAAGAAAGACCAAAGGGCCTAGAATTATGATGGGTGGCCACAGGATAAAGGATGTTTCGCTGAACACTTGCGCTCGGTCCGCCAAGACCTGGGCGGCACGGTGGCGCAGCGGTAGAGTCGCTGCCTTACAGCGCCAAAGACTCGGGTTCAATCCCAACTACGGGTGCTGTCTGTATGGAGTTTGTGCGTTCTCCCCGTGACCTGCGTGGGTTGTCTCCGGGTGCTCCGGTTTCCTCCCACATCCCAAAGGCGTACAGGTTTGTGTGTTAAATGACTTGGTATAAATGTAAGTTGTCCTTAGTGTGTGTAAGGATCGTGTTAGTGTGTGGGGCGATCGCTGGCCGGCTCGGACTCGGCATTCCGATGGGCCCGGTTTTCATGCTGTATCACTAGACTGGACTAGACTGGACTGGTCTAGACTGGACTGGACTGGACTGGACTAGACCAAACCAAACCAACCTAAACCTGCTGAACCTCCCAGTTGCCAACCATTTTAACTACCCTTCCCAATCTCACACTGACCTTTCTGTCCTGGGTTTCCTCCATTGCCACCGTGAGGCCACATTCAAACTGGAGGAAAGGAGCGCCTCATATTCCGTCTGAGTATCTTAAAGCCTAACAATATACCTCAAGCTCGCATCCCCTACTTTTAGTCTCAGAAAGGGTTCTGACCCAAAACGTCTCCCATCCTTTTTCTCCAGAGATGTTGTCTGACCCGTCGAGTTACTCCAGCATTATTGATCTTCAGTGTGTACATCGAATTCTCCAATTTCAGGTAGCTAATCTACAACCCTCTCACCCCCATTTTACCTCTCCCTCCCCTTTTACCCCCTCTTTTCCCCGTTCCCTCCGGGTGCTCCAGTTTCCTCCCACATCCCAAAGACATGGTAGGTTAACTAGTTTAGTTTAGAGATACAACATGCTCTTCAGCCCACACCGACCAGCGATCCCCGTGCATTAACACAATCCTACTATAAACACTAGGCACAATTTCCACGTACGCCAAGCCAATTAACCTACAAACCTGTATGTCTTTGGAGTGTGGGAGGAAACCGAAGATCTGGGAGAAAACCCACGCGGTCACGGGGAGAACGGACAAACTTACTTAAGGAAGTAGCCCCAGAAATAGTGGATGCATTAGTGATAATTTTTCAAAACTCTTTAGATTCTGGAGTAGTTCCTGAGGATTGGAGGGTAGCTAATGTAACCCCACTTTTTAAAAAGGGAGGGAGAGAGAAAACGGGGAATTACAGACCAGTTAGTCTAACGTCGGTAGTGGGGAAACTGCTAGAATCAGTTATTAAAGATGGAATAGCAGCACATTTGGAAAGTGGTGAAATCATTGGACAAAGTCAGCATGGATTTATGAAAGGTAAATCATGCCTGACGAATCTTATAGAATTTTTCGAGGATGTAACTAGTAGAGTGGATAAGGGAGAACCAGTGGATGTGTTATATCTGGACTTTCAGAAGGCTTTCGACAAGGTCCCACATAAGAGATTAGTATACAAACTTAAAGCACACGGTATTGGGGGTTCAGTATTGATGTGGATAGAGAACTGGCTGGCATACAGGAAGCAAAGAGTAGGAGTTAACGGGTCCTTTTCACAATGGCAGGCAGTGACTAGTGGGGTACCTCAAGGCTCAGTGCTGGGACCCCAGCTATTTACGATATATATTAATGATTTGGACGAGGGAATTGAATGCAACATCTCCAAGTTTGCGGATGACACGAAGATGGGGGGCAGTGTTAGCTGTGAGGAAGATGCTAGGAGGCTGCAAGGTGACTTGGATAGGCTGGGTGAGTGGGCAAATGCATGGCAGATGCAGTATAATGTGGATAAATGTGAGGTTATCCACTTTGGTGGCAAAAACAGGAAAGTAGATTATTATCTGAATGGTGGCCGATTAGGAAAGGGGAGATGCAACGAGACCTGGGTGTCATGGTGCACCAGTCATTAAAAGTAGGCATGCAGGTGCAGCAGGCAGTGAAGAAGGCGAATGGTATGTTAGCATTCATAGCAAAAGGATTTGAGTATAGGAGCAGGGAGGTTCTACTGCAGTTGTACAGGGTCTTGGTGAGACCACACCTGGAGTATTGCATACAGTTTTGGTCTCCTAATCTGAGGAAAGACATTCTTGCCATAGAGGGAGTACAGAGAAGGTTCACCAGACTGATTCCTGGGATGTCAGGACTTTCATATGAAGAAAGACTGGATAGACTCGGCTTGTACTCGCTAGAATTTAGAAGATTGAGGGGGGATCTTATAGAAACTTACAAAATTCTTAAGGGGTTGGACAGGCTAGATGCAGGAGGATTGTTCCCGATGTTGGGGAAGTCCAGAACAAGGGGTCACAGTTTAAGGATAAGGGGGAAATCTTTTAGGACCAAGATGTGGAAAACATTTTTCACACAGAGAGTGGTGAACCTCTGGAATTCTCTTCCACAGAAGGTAGTTGAGGCCAGTTCATTGGCTATATTTAAGAGGGAGTTAGATGTGGCCCTTGTGGCTAAAGGGATCAGGGGGTATGGAGAGAAGGCAGGTACAGGATACTGAGTTGGATGATCAGCCATGATCATATTGAATGGCGGTGCAGGCTCGAAGGGCCGAATGGCCTACTCCTGCACCTATTTTCTATGTTTCTATGTTTCTCTGTACAGATAGCACCCGAAGTTGTGATTGAACCCGGGTCTCCGGCGCTGTAAGTGCTGTAATGCAGCAACTCTACCACTGCGCCACCGTGGCCACCAATGGTGGCCTCTGTCAATTGCCTCTCCTGTGCAGGGAGTGGATGAGAAAGTGTGATAACATAGAACTAGTGTGAACGGTTGATCGATGCTCGGCTTGGACTCGGTGGACCCAAGGTGCAGTTTTCATGCTGTATCTCCAAACTAAACCAAACCACTCAATCATTTTTACCAGAAACCTTTGCACAATGGGCTAAGTCGCCGAGAGTGGAGACGACAGTTAAACACAAGCACAATCACTGTTCATAGTATTTTTTTATCATCAACTGCAAATTCTAACCGGATATATTTGTGCCATTTGATAGAAATAGCAAGAGAACATAATAAATCTTTCCATAAAAAGATCCAAAGTAAAGGATAACTATCTGGAGACCATGTTAGAACTATGGTAGTTCTACTGGGGCCAACATTTTAGACATTTCAATCCATTATTTTTGAATACTTTGAATTCTATAATACCCCAATGCACTTTAAAATCAACTTTTCTTTCCTTCATAATCAGGTTGACAATTTGTGTGTGGCATTGACTAATAACTCTTATGATAGTCACAGCCAACGTCTCCAAGAGTTTGTCAGTCTTTAGACTATCCTTTAGAGTTTAGAGATATAGAACGGAAACAGGTAAACAAAAGTGCTGGAGAAACTTCGCCCCATAGATGCTGGAGCATCTATGGGGCGAAGGAAATAGGCAACGTTTTGGGCCGAAACCCTTCTTCAGGAACAGGCCCTTCCAACCATTGAGTTGGCACTGACCAGGAATCACCCCACACACTAGCACTATCCTACACACTAGGAATAATTTACAATTACAATTACAATTTGCCAATACAATTTACAATTTACAGAAGCCATCCAACCTACAAACCTGTGTGTCTCTGGAGTGCGGGAAAAATCCGGAGCACCCGGGAAAAATGCATGCGGTCACAGGGAGAATGCTCTCCCCGTGACCTGCCTGGGTTTTCTCTGAGATCTTCGGTCTCCTCACACACTCCAAAGACGTACAGGTTTGTAGGTTAATTGGCTTGGCATCAATGTAAAAAGGTGTCCCTAGTGGATGTAGGGTAGTGATAATTTGCAGGGATCGCTGATCAACGCGGACTCAGTGGGCCTAAGGGCCTGTTTCCGCGCTGTATCTCTAAACGGAACAAAAAAACCCCAAGACCATTAATTTTCAAAGCTGCATGGTCTTTGGAGTGTGGGAAGAAACAAGAGCCTAAGGACTTCCGGTGGCTGCTATGAAGCAGTGAAGACAGCTGCACAGCGCTCTGCTGCCGACAAATCGTGTTTAAAGTCGGTTCCTACGCCAGGATCGACTTAAAAACTCTTACCGGGATTGCTGAACGTCGTGGGTACTGACGTCATCAGACGGTGCCGGTGGAATCGGGATTTAAAACGATTTTACCGGTAAAAATCGGATGAAAAAGGGAAGAGGTCAGCGAGGACCCAAGAAGACTACAATCAATCTCCAGCTCCAAAAAGCTCTGGATGAGCTTGAAACCACTCCTGAATCCACTTTTGAAAGTTTGGAAGAGTAGCTGGTCTCAACAACCAACAGTCGAAATGGCTGCAAGAGCTGAAACAAAAGAGTTAAAAGAAAGGGAGAAAGAAATGAAAAGCTGGGAAGAAACGGTAAGAGTTAATATTACTAAAGACATTACTAAAGATCTTCAGAAGCAATTTGCTAAAATGAATTCTACAATGCAGAATAATTTTTCTACAATGGAGGATAATCTCTCTAAGAAAATTGACACTAGTTGTGGAGAATTAAAGGAACTTTACGTATCCCTGAACCAGCAGTCCAAAGATTTGGAGTCGAGGACTGCTAAGGAATTGGAAAGAATGCAGAGAGATTATAACAATAAACATGACTCCCTGCTGAAGCAATTAACAAAGGCGGAAAAATGGATGGAAGAGATGGATGGTGAAATGCAGCAGATGGGCCAGGAAATAACAGGTTTGAAAAAAGAACACGACGCGAATTGGGAGCCGACGAATAAACTGAATGAGAAATGTCAAGATTTGGAAGCCAGGTCAAGGAGGCAGAATTTGAGAATAATAGGAGTTAAAGAGGGGGCAGAGCACGGCTCTCAAATGTGTGATTTTATCACTAATTTACTTAAAGATGTTTTCAAACTGCCAGAAAAACCAAAGATAGATGTGGCTCATCGTGTTGGTCGCTTCCAAAGAGGAGCGAATGCTCCACCACGTCAAATTATTGTAAAGTTCTTAGACATTTCGACTTTAGCAAATTTATTAAAGAAGATATCCTATGGAGAAAATCTTACATTTGCAGATAATATTGTTAGATTTTACAGAGACTACCCTCGGGAAATACTGGCAAAAAGACGCCAGTTTAAAAGTGCAAGTAGTATTTTACAAGGACATTCTGAAGTTCGTTACGGCGTTATCTACCCAGCTAAAATGTTAATTACGTACAGTGCTAAGCAATGTTCATTCACGGATCCAGATTCAACTTGCAAATGTGCCCAGGAGTTTTAAATAAAATTCAAGGAAAAATGGAATAATAAGACATTACGCCTGCTGAACTTGTTTTTTTGTTTCAAACAAGACACTAGAATTGTTCAGACGGTTCTCAGACAGACTTATCTGGCAAGAATGTGTTTTTTAATAACAGAGTCCTAACTTCATCTTGAACTGAAAAACTGAAGCTCAACAGATGGAATGTTCAAGGTCGCAGGCTCTGCGCCCAGTTTTTCAGCCCTGATAATTATTAGACTGTTCTTTTTTGAATTTGAAATAGTCTTGATGGTCTGCCTTTGTCTCAGTACTATATGATCCATTATTTACATATACAGCATATAACTAACTAACTAATTAACTATATATACGCAATAAACTTAATTAACGCTAAAGGTTTAATATATTATACTAACATGACTAACTATATAGTAGGAAGGATGGGGGAGGTTAGACAGATATTCTAAATACTAATTATGAATTAACTAACATACAGGCTAATGAAAAGTGTGATTAATGACGAGGTACTTTAACCCATAATAACTATTTTATTTTAAATCTTCTAGCTTTTCTTCTATTTTATTTTAAATTTTTTAGCTATTAATCGACCTGACATGATAATTTTGGTTATAACTGGAGGAAACCGACTAACGTTGGATGATACTTTACTAGGGGGGCAAAGCCCAGTGCATAATTCCATCGACGGAGGTCAATTTAAAATTAATCTTAGCCACCATAGGTGGCTTTTTTGTAAGATATCGCTTTTTTGATAACTTACTCACTTTTTTTGTTTATTCACTATTATGTGTTGTATGATTTAAGATTTCAAATTTATTTATTTTGTCACATACACCTTTCGGTGTAGTGAAATTCTTTTTGCCCCTTTTTGCAATCTTTATGAACACTTCATTTTATGTTTTTCTCTTTCCCTTAATTATGTTTACTACTGCCAGGAGATGTAAAACTAGTGCAGAAATTATGAAGGACAACCCTGGACTCGGGATTTCGAGGTACTTGGCTGCATCACATGAATCATACATTCTGGTAATAATAGCCAATGCAAGATAATAGTCGAATAAACACCGGAGGTCTCACTTTCTGTAGTTGGAACATTAGAGGTGCGAATGAGCCAATTAAGAGGGGTAAAATTCTGGCACAATTAAAATCATTAAACACGGATATTGCTTTCCTACAAGAAACGCATTTGAAACAACAAACTCAGATCAGATTAAGGGCAAACTGGATAGGTCAAACCTACTACTCCGTATTCACTTCTAAAGCAAGAGGCACGGCATTATAATTCGGAAAGGTATACCTTTTAAATTAAAGAAGTCCATATCTGATAAAGAGGGAAGATACGGTATAGTCATGGGAGAAATTTATAATACACCATTGACTATGATAAATATTTATGCGCCTAATTTTGATAACCCCCAATTTTTAAAGAAAATAGTAGATATAATTGCAGAGCATAATTATCAAAATATAATAATGGGGGGGGGGGAGATTTTAATTGTGTTATAGACCCATATTTAGATAAATCAATAAAGGTAGGGAAGCATCTTGTTAAAACTAAGACCTGTGAATTTTTAAATACTTATATAAAAAATAATAACATAACTGATGTTTGGAGAATAGTAAACCCAATTGGAAGGAAATATTCGTTTTACTCATCGGCTCATAAAACTTATTCACGAATTGACCATTTCTTATTGGATGCAAAATTAATCCCGTATACGACTAAACCATCATACCATAATAGTATTATTTCCGATCATTCACCACTGACTTTTATACTTAAAATCGAGGGAATGCCGGGTATAAAACCTTTTTGGAGATTCAACGCACAAATATTAAATAACCCGCAGGGTTATGAGTATATAAAAGAACAAACAAAAATTTTTTTCGAGATAAATGAGACCCCGGGTATTTCTGTATCACTATTCTGGGAAACCTTTAAGGCATACATTCGCGGTGCTATAATCTCTTATTAAAGGTTTCAAAATAAAGAAAATAAAATAACTTCAGAGGATAGAACAGGAAATAAAATCACTAGAACTGGACAATGCAACTGACCCAACCATAGATAAACATAATAAGATAACCTTATTGAAATATAAACTCAATAGAATATTATCGGCAAGAGTAATAAGACTATTCCAAATTACAAAACAGGCACACTTCGAATTTGGGGATAAGCCACATAAATTATTAGCGAGGCAACTGAAGCAAAAGGAAAAGGAAAATACTATCACTAAAATTAAATCTGATAAGGGTGAGCTTCTAACACTACCAAAGGATATTAATAAAAGGTTTGCCCAATTTTATCATAATTTATACACAACTAAAATAAATACAGATGATAGTAAAATTACAAATTTTTAGATAATTGCAACCTCCCTAAATTGGATAGTTTAGAACAAGAGGAATTAGGAGCACGGATTACTAGTGAAGAAATAAAACAAATAATAAATTCATTGAAAAATGGGAAGACCCCAGGACCAGATGGTTTTAGTAATGAATTTTATAAACGATTTCAGGAGTCAATTGTACCAAGATTACTCAACTTATACACGCAGGCATATACCGAAAATAAACTACCAGAAACTTTAGCAGAATCAACAATAACGCTTATACCAAAAAAAGATAAAGATTTTGATGAACCGGGTTCTTACAGAGCTATATCACTTCTAAATACGGATAAGAAAATCTTAGCAAAGATTCTAGCAAGAAGACTGAATAATTATATTAACAACTTGGTAAACCCAGATCAAACGGGATTTATACACAAAAGACAATAATTTAATAACTTGAGAAGGCTTTTCAATATAATGTACTCTCACAAAGTGGACATTGAAGATATTTCAGTCGTTACGCTGGATGCAGAGAAGGCATTTGATCAGGTAGAATGGCAGAATTTATATAAGGTACTCCAAAAATTTAATACGGGAGAGAATTTTATTAGATGGGTTAAACTACTTTATGATAAACCTACAGCAAGAATATTAACTAATAATATGTTATCTCCAAAATTTTATTTATCAAGGGGTAATAGGCAGGGTTGTGCCTTATCACCATTCTTATGATAGAACCGCTGGCTGAAAAGATTAGAAATCATCGGAATATTCACGGATATAATACTAAGGACTCAAAGAATAAAATGTCATTATATGCTGATGATATTCTTTTATATATTATTAATACACAAACGAGTATCCCCACCTTATTAACACTAATTGAGGAATTTGGTTCTTTTTCAGGATATAGAATAAATTGGAATAAAAGCGAAATTATGTCTTTAAAACCACAGGATGCGAGACACTTATTAAAATTCCCTTTCAAAATTGCAACAGAAAAATTCAAGTGTTTGGGTATTCAAATTACGAGAAGACACAAATCATTATTTAGCGCCAATTTTATGCCACTATTAAATAAACTGAATGTTATGATTAAATTTTGGAAAACGCTCCCGCTCTCATTGATAGGTAGAATTAACGCTATAAAAATGACTTTCTTACCACAATTAATATATTTGTTTCAAGCGATCCCAATATATATTCCAAAATATTTTTTCAAAAAACTAAGTTCTAATATCACTAATTTTATATGGGATAATAGAGCACACAGAATTCAACAAAAGCATTTGTGTAAACCTAAAGAAGTTGGGGGTTTATCATTACCTAACTTTACGTATTACTACTGGTCAGTGCATATTAAGAACATAATGTACTGGTTGGATAGTTCCACTCACCAGTCGGAGTGGATAAGAATGGAGAAAGAGGAGTGTTTCCCGTACGATATAGGAACGATCTTGTTCTCACCGATAAAATTGAATAGTATAATATATAAATTCTAATTTTTAAGGATTAATATTCTAATCCTTTCAGCCTACACTCTGCCCTGACCCACCTGGACAGCAATAACACCTACATCAGGTTGCTGTTCATCGATTTCGGCTCCGCCTTTAACACTGTCATCCCCGCCAGCTTGATCACCAAACTCAGCCGACTTGGCATCACCACCTCCCTCTGCAATTGGACACTGGATTTCCTCACCAACAGACCCCAGTCTGTTAGGATCAACAACCTCACCTCCTCCACTATAACACTGAACACCGGCGTGCCACAGGGCTGTGTGCTCAGCCCTCTCCTCTACTCCCTCTTCACCCATGACTGCATCCCTAAGTATGGCTCCAACGCCATCATAAAATTTGCCGACGACACCACGGTGGTAGGACTGATCAGTGACAACGACGAGTCAGCCTACAGGGAGGAGGTCCAGAACCTGGCAGCCTGATGTGCCAACAATAACCTCATCCTCAACTCCAAGAAGATGAAGGAAATTATTGTTGACTTCAGGAAGAACAGAGGGGGCAGACATACCCCCATCCATATAAATGGGACTGAGGTGGAGCGCGTCTCCAACTACAAATTCCTCGGGGTACACATATAACCATATAACAATTACAGCATGGAAACAGGCCATCTCGGCCCTACAAGTCCGTGCTGAACAACTTTTTTCCCTTAGTCCCACCTGCCTGCACTCATACCATAACCTTCCATTCCCTTCTCATCCATATGCCTATCCAATTTATTTTTAAATGATACCAACGAACCTGCCGCCACCACTTCCACTGGAAGCTCATTCCACACCGCTACCACTCTCCGAGTAAAGAAGTTCCCCCTCATGTTACCCCTAAACTTCTCGGAGATCTCGGAGGATCTGTCCTGGTCCCTCAATACCACCAAATTGATCAAAAAGGCACAGCAGCGCCTTTACTTCCTGAGGAGGCTCAAGAAAGCCCACCTGTCCCCCCAGATCCTGACCAACTTTTACCGCTGTACCATCGAGAGTATCCTGACCACCTGCTTCACGGTATGGTACAGCAGTTGCACCGTAGCGGACAGGAAGGCACTACAACAGGTGGTGAAAACCGCTCAGTACATCATCGGTGCCTCGCTCCCTGCCATTGATGCCCTCCACTGAAAACGGTGTCTGAGACGGGCCGGGAAAATCATCAAGGGCCCCTCCCACCCTAACCATGGACTGTTTGCCCTCCTCCCATCAGGGAGGCGGTACAGGAGCCTCAGGTCTCGCACAAGCAGGATGAGGAACAGCTTTTTCAATAACAGTATTACACTGCTGCACTCGGAGTCCCGTCGCTAGATATCTTTAGTCTCTCCCATTTGTATGGTGTATTTGCCTATGTACCAGTTTTTTTTCTAATCCATCCACATTCCACACATTGTTAACCAGTACTCTTTTACTCTATTGTATGCTTATTCCGTATTTTTATTTTCTACTTCTACTATCTTGCACTATGACTATGATCAGACGCTAAACTGCATTTCGTTGTACCTATACTTGTATCTGTGCAATGACAATAACGTTTAATTTAATTGAATTGAAGAAGAACCCAATTATTCACAATACAATAAGAATTTGGAAACAAATAAAATTATCCTTGAAATTAAATAATCTATCAGTACTAACCCCAATATTAAACAATCCTGCATTTAAACCATCTCTTATCGACAAAACATATAAACAATGGGATAGACTGTGGATTGGGAAAGTAGGAGATATGTATGAATTGGGCAAATTGTTATCATTTCAACAATTAAAATCAAAATTTAAACTGAATGATAATCAATATTTTAAATATATACAGATATGTGACTTTATGAAGAAATATACACATAGATTTTAAACTATATTTTTAGACCCTTTAGAAGAAGCAATGAATATTAAGGCAGATTCACAAAAACTAATATCATATTTTTATAATAGAATATTAAATAGAGAATTACCCTCAACAGAGGCACTAAGAGAAGATTGGGAACATGAACTATTGATAAAGATCCCAAAAGATAGATGGGAAAAGTATCTGATGAATACACATCATTGTCCCATTAATGCAAGACATAATTTAAATTCAATTTAAATTATTACATAGACTATATTATTCAAAAACGAGGTTGAATAAATTCTACCCAAACGTCTCTCCCAGATGCGATAAATGTTTGTTTCAAAATGCCAATATAACACATTCATTTGTAGGATGTACAAAGTTGAATACATTTTGGAGCGATATATTTGATATATTTACAAAGCTCTTCAAGTCAAGAATAGAACCTAATACGGAATGGATTATATTTGGAATAATAATAGAAGATATCAATTTAAACAAAGACCAAAAAATATTCTTTAATTATGGGTTAATAATTGGAAAGAAATTGATACTTAAGTTTTGGAAAAATACAGCTATACCAACTGTTAAAATGTGGATTAGGAATATGATGGACATAGCACACCTTGAAGAAATGAGACTCCGACTAATAGATAAATATGACCAATTCTTAAGGGGTTGGTCCCCTTTCATCGACTTTTTGGAATCATGTGATGCAGCGGTACTGTAAAGATTACTGATTTCAGATCAGGTCGTAGATAGATTTACATCTCCGAACAAAGATTTGAAAATCTCTTTTTTAAGGATCTTTGTCTCCTATTTCTACTTTCTACTTTTACTTTTCTTATATACACACTTCACGTTTTTCTATTTTCTACTAACCATTTTTCCTCTTTTTCTTCTCTCTATATTTTGTTTTTTTTACTTCCTTTTCAAAAACATAAAACTAGAGGTTGTACATAGAATGTATTAGGTAATGACATAGTTGGCACCTAAAATTAGGTCCCACTGTATTGTTTTGTACTGTATTAACTTCTAATAAAATAAACAAAAAAAAAAAAACGAAACAAGAGCACCCGGAGAAAACCCGCGCAGGTCACGGGGAGAACGTACAAACTCCGTACAGGCAGCATCCGTAGTCAGGATCGAACCCGGGTCTCTGGCGCTGTAAGGCAGCAACTCCACCGCTGTGCAGATGTTCAAGGGCTCAGATAAATCTGGAATAAAAACCAAGCGGAAAACTGTTCCGAACCTTCCTGGAGTGTGGCTGAAAAAGAAACAGTTTGTTTGACTATTGTCCTTCAGGGAAAGAAAGCTGCTATCCATATCCCATTGGGTCCATAACTGACCCTTGACTGACCAATTCATTTGGCACTTAACGGTCTCAGTACTACTGGATTAATTAGGGATGGATCATAAACATTAAGCATGTTCTGTGAACAGATAAGGAAGATTCACAATGTGGAGAATTTAAACTGAGATATTGTCTGGGTGAACTAGAAGAGAAGATACAGGGAACTGCAGATGACGGAGTCTTGAGTAAAACACAAATTGGCTTCAGACTTTGAATACAGCGCAGATACAAGTCCTTCGGCCCACCGAGTCCGTGCTGACCAGCGATCACCTCGTACACCAGCCCTGTCCTGTAAACTAGGGACAATTTACAGTTTTTACCAATGCCAATTAATCAACACTGCCAGGACAACGGGCCTTCATGGTCAGGTCATGATCCCTGTGCTTACAACAACTGGGACTTGAAAATGGCGCCAAACTGGCGACACCGTATACTGTCTCAGTATACTACTGTTATATATTGTACTGTATCTGAGATGCTTATTTAATATGTCTCTAAATGCTTATGTAGAGAGATACTTGCACTGAACTGTATAAAAAATGAATTGGGCGGGAGGCACGGTGGCACGACGGTAGAGTTGCTGCCTCACAGCGCCAGAGACCCAGGTTCAATCCTGACTACGGGTGCTGTCTGTACGGGGTTTGTACATTCTCTCCATGACCTGCGTGGGTTTTCTCCAAGATCTTCGGTTTCCTCCTACACTCCAAAGACGTACAGGTTTGCAGGTTAATTGGCTTGGTGTCAATGTAAAATTGTCCCTCGTGTGTGTTAGAGTTCGTGTGCGGGGATCGCTGGTCGGTGTGGACTTGGTGGGCCAAAGGGCATGTTTCTGCACTGTATCTCTAAACTAAACTAATCTAAACACAATAATAATTTCACTGCACCTCAGTACATCTGACAAATAAAGTTCTATACTATACCATACCATCTGCTAACCTGTATGCCTTAGGAGTGTGGGAGGAAACCGGAGCACCCGGAGAAAACCCACACGGTCACAGGGAGAACGTACACACTCCGTACAGACAGTAGCCAGGGTCTAAATCAAATCAGGGTCTCTGGCGCGGTAAGGCAGCAATTCTACTTCCCAATTAAATAATAGCGATAATGTGTAACTTTCTACATCGCCTCTGTTTATACGTTCGATTTGACATTCAATTCGTTTTCCTTCTTAACTATTTAAGTTTCACATTGCTGTGTGTTATGTGCGCACTCTGTTACAGTGTGCAGGTTGTTACTAATTCACCTTGTACGAATGCCGCAAATTGTAATCGGGAAGGTCATGGTGATTGGAGACGGTTGCTTCTCAATGACATTCGTTGTGAAGGTCAACATATTGGATGCTTTGCGATTCCCGGATCGATTCCAATCAATCTTGGAACCTTGGAAACTTTATTGTCATTCAGACCTTTCAGTCTGAACAAAATTTTGTTGCCTTGCAGTCATACATATAATAAAATAACAAAACACACAATAAACACAAATTTAACATCCACCACAGTGAGTTCACCAGGCACCTCCTCACTGTGATGGAGGCAAAAATCTTAAGTCTTTGTCTCTTCCCTCCTTGTTCTCCCTCTGCGCTGAGGCGATCCAGGCCTCCGAGGTGATGGTAAGTTAGTCCCACGGCTCAACCGTGCTCCGCGAACGGGCCGGTTCAATCTCCGCGGGGTGGTCGAAGCTGCTGCCCTCCAGTCCAGCGGAAGAGCTGTTGTTGCGGGAGCTCCGGAAAAACAGGTCACCAACCTGTGACCTGCGAGCTCCCGACGATGTCGTCCACTGGGCCCGCGGCCGAGCCTCCGAAGTCAGGTCCGCCGCTGCCGGAACGCCGCCACGACCCCGGGTCGGGCCGCCGGAAAACCGCCTCAGCCCCGAAGTCGGCCAGCCTCGCGCTGTTAAGTCCTGGCTGGCTCTGCCTCCGGAGGTCGGTTGCAGTTGGAGGGCGTCAGCCCCCCCCCCCCCCCCCCCCCACACCCACACACAACCTAATAACTCAAATTAACAAGCTAAAACAGGACAAGAAAACAACAAAAAAAGAAAAAAACAGATGAACTGCACGCGAGCCGCAGCTACAAATCTGGCCATTGTTGCGTTACCAATTCAGAACAGAGTTCCGGGCAACAATAAGTAGGAATGTAACAGCTCATGATGGTTTTATATGTTTCCCACATCCATTTTTATCAACATATCTCTCCCTGTAGTCATACCCTTCTCAGATAGAGCCCCACGGTGGTGTAGTGGTAGAGTTGCTGCCTTGCAGAGGTTTTAGAGCCCGGGTTTGATCCTGACTTCTTCGTTCGTGACCATCATCTATGTTTCATATGTTGGGCCAGGCTTTTGCACAGTGGACAGTCTTCTCGTCTGCCAGGCAGCATTGTTTACCAAGAAGTGGGCATCTCAGTAGGTGTGGCATGGATTGTACACATGTTCCACATTCACATCCCGTGTCTGCCACATCTGCATCGCCCCGTTTAGACAATAGACAATAGACAATAGGTGCAGGAGTAGGCCATTCGGCTCTTCGAGCCAGCACCGCCATTCAATGTGATCATGGCTGATCATCCCCAATCAGTATCCCATTCCTGCCTTCTCCCCATATCCCCCGACTCTGCTATTTTTAAGAGCCCTATCTAGCTCTCTCTTGAAAGCATCCAGAGAACCTGCCTCCACCGCCCTCTGAGGCAGAGAATTCCACAAACTCACCACTCTCTGTGAGAAAAAGTGTTTCCTCATCTTCGTTCTAAATGGCTTACTTCTTATTCTTAAACTGTGGCCCCTGGTTCTGGACTCCCCCAACATCTGGAACATGTTTCCTGCCTCTAGCGTGTCCAAACCCTTAACAATCCTGTATGTTTCAATGAGATCCTTTCTCATCCTCCTAAACTCCAAAGTATACAAGCCCAGCTGCTCCATTCACTCAGCATATGACAGTCCCGCCATCCCGGGAATTAACCTTGTAAATCTACGCTGCACACCCTCAATAGCAATTTGCTCATGTTAGTCTTGCATCGGCCTATCCCTGTACGAAGCCTGTTGAGGGACCTCCAGTCACACCTGTGACCAGGTGGTAGCTGTTCCTTGGTTGGGGTCGGCATCTTTACATGGTGGTGGTTTTCACTGCGTTCCTTTTTCCCGCAAGGCCAGCGTGGTTGCTTGAGGAGACGGTGACAGTGGCTGGACTGTGTGAAGGAAACTCTTTCTCGACTTCAGCCGTTTTGGGGCTGGGTGATGGGAATGACAGGAATGGCGGGCGTCCCCAACTTGCCCACTATGTTCAGTTCTACCGGCGACTTATCCTGGTGAAGCAATACCGGCCAAGACATGCAAGATATTCACATCCGTTGGTTTTAGGCGGCCAGTGATGCATCTGCAGCTGTCATTAAAACAAATGACAGCAGCAGATGCAAATGCATGGCAGATGCAGTATAATGTGGATAAATGTGAGGTTATTCACTTTGGTGGCAAGAACAGGAAAGTAGACTATTATCTGAATGGTGGCCGATTAGGAAAAGGGGAGATGCAACGAGACCTGGGTGTCATGGTACACCAGTCATTGAAAGTAGGCTTGCAGGTGCAGCAGGCAGTGAAGAAAGCGAATGGTATGTTAGCATTCATAGCAAAAGGATTTGAGTATAAGAGCAGGGAGGTTCTACTGCAGTTGTACAGGGTCTTGGTGAGACCACACCTGGAGTATTGTGTACAGTTTTAGTCTCCTAATCTGAGAAAATACATTCTTGCCATAGAGGGCGCACAGAGAAGGTTCACCAGACTGATTCCTGGGATGGCAGGACTTTCATATGAAGAAAGACTGGATAGACTCGGCTTGTACTCGCTAGAATTTAGAAGATTGAGGGAGGATCTTGTAGAAACTTACAAAATTCTTAAGGGGTTGGACAGGCTAGATGCAGGAAGATTATTCACGTTGTTGGGGAAGTCCAGAACAAGAGGTCACAGTTTAAGGATAAGGAGGAAGTCTTTTAGGACCGAGATGAGAAAAACATTTTTCACACAGAGAGTGGTGAATCTGTGGAATTGTCTGCCACAGAAGGTAGTTGAGGCCAGTTCATTGGCTATATTTAAGAGGGAGTTAGATGTGGCCCTTGTGGCTAAAGGGATCAGGGGGTATGGAGAGAAGGCAGGTACAGGATACTGAGTTGGATGATCAGCCATGATCATATTGAATGGCGGTGCAGGCTTGAAGGGCCGAATGGCCTACTCCTGTACCTATTTTCTATGTTTCTATTAAGTGAGGCATCAACTTTCTTAGCATGACCTGACCACGGGTGCTTGTCTGTACAGATTGTGTACGTTCTCCCCGCGACCTGTGTGGATTTTCTCAGAGAACTTCGGTTTCCTCTCACGCTCCAAAGACGTGCAGGTTTGTATGTAGATTGGCTTGGTCTAAATGTAAAAATTGTCCTTAACGTTGGGTAGTGTTAATGTGCGGGGATCACTGGTCGGTACGGTCCAGATGGGCCGAAGACTGTGTTTACCTGATCTATTGTTCTCGTGTTTTTGTACACCCCGATAATATCACCCCTCATCCTCCTGCGCCCCAAGGAAAAGAGTCCCAGCCTGCTCAACCTCTCCCTTTAGTATAGGCCCTACCAGGAGCACAGCTCCAGACGGCATCGCTCTCAGGATCTCAGGACCACACAGGTTTCTCCACCACAAGGTGACAACCCACAGAGAAGATGAGATAGAATCATACAGGACAGAAACAGACCCTTTTCCCACCCCATTTGAGTGTGTTTAGCCCATATCCCTCTAAACCTTTCTTATCCATGTACGTGAGCGTGTCTTTTAGAGTCATAGAGACATGTAGCATGGAAACAAGCTCTTGGGGAGCAACATGTCCATGCCGACCAACATTAAAAAAAAATCAAAATAACATTTTTTCAAGTAAAAAATACAGGAACGCCACAAAGAATGATTCCAACATTCTCAGAATATACATTCAAAATTGTTTACACAAATCATTCAATTTTACCCAAAATGCTGGAGTAACTCAGCAGGACAGGCAGCATCTCTGGATAAAAGGAACGGATAACATTTCAGATCGAGGGCCTCATGCCGAAATGTCACCCATTCCTTCTCTCCAGAGATGTTGCCTGTCCCGCTGAGTTACTCCAGCATTTTGGGTCTATAACCATATAACCATATAACCATTACAGCACGGAAACAGGCCATCTCGGCCCTTCTAGTCCGTGCCGAACACTTACTCTCACCTAGTCCCATCTACCTGCACTCAGACCATAACCCTCCATTCCTTTCCCGTCCATATACCTATCCAATTTATTTTTAAATGATAAAATCGAACCTGCCTCCACCACTTCCACTGGAAGCTCATTCCACACAGCTACCACTCTCTGAGTAAAGAAGTTCCCCCTCATGTTACCCCTAAACCTTTGTCCCTTAATTCTCAAATCATGTCCTCTTGTTTGAATCTTCCCTACTCTCAATGGGAAAGCTTATCCACGCCAACTCTGTCTATCCCTCTCATCATTTAAAGACCATAATTTAAATCTTCGGTTTAAACCAGCATCTGCAATTCTTTCCTTCCTACTCACTCAATTCTACACCTCCCCCCCTCTTATTTTCCCTTTTAATCTCTGCTCCTTTCCCAGCCTCAGGCTAATTAATGAGCAGCAGGCATGTCTAATTAAGGATCATTAATTAAGGTTCCTCCAGCACTTGTGGTTTTAGACAAAATTTCACCATCTTGTGTTTCCTAATCAACTAACTTGATATTTCTTCAATTACAAGAATGATCCCATGAATGAGTAGGTTAACCGATGATTACGAGTTGTTCAAGAAAGAACTGCTGATGCTGGAAAAATCAAAGGTAGACAAAAATGTTGGAGGAACTCAGCGGGTGAGGCAGCATCTATGGAGCGAAGGAATAGGTGACGTTTCGGGTCGAGACCTTTCTTCAGACTGATGTGAGTGTGGGTGGGAAGAAGAAAGGAAGATGCGGAGAGACAGTTTGGGTGAGCTGGGAAGGGGAGGGAAAGGAGGGAGAAAGCAGGGACTACCTGAAATTGGAGAAGTTAATGTTAATACAGCTGGGGTGTAAACTACCCAAGCAAAATATGAGGTGCTGCTCCTCCAATTTATGGTGGGACTCACGCTAGCCATGGAGGAGGCCCAGGACAAAAAAGTCGGATACGGAATGGGAGGGGGAGTTGAAGTGCTGAGCCACCGGGAGACCAGGTTGGTTAATGCGAACTGTGCGGAGGTGTTGGGCGAAGCGATCGCCAAGCCTGCGCTTAGTCTCACCGATGTAGAGTGGCTGACACCTAGAGCAGCGGATGCAATAGATGAGGTTGGAGGAGATGCAGGTGAACCTCTGCCTCACCTGGAAAGACTGCTTGGGTCCTTGGATGGAGTCAAGGGGGGAGGTAAAGCGACAAGTGTAGCATTTCCTGCAGTTGCAAGGGAAAGTGCCAGGGGAAATGTGGTTTGGGTGGGAAGGGACGAATTGACCAGGGAGTTACGGAGGGAACGGTCTCTGCGGAAAGCCGAAAGGGGAGGAGATGGGAAGATGTGGCCAGTGGTGGGATCACATTGGAGGTGGCGAAAATGTCGGAGGATTATCTGTTGTATGTGACGGCTGGTAGGGTGGAAGGTGAGGACAAGGGAGACTCTGTCCTTGTTACGAGTGGGGGGGGATTGGGAGAGAGAGCAGAGCTACGGGGTATTGAGGAGACCCTGGTGAGAGCCTCATCTATAGTCGAAGAGGGGAACCCCTGATCCCTAAAGAATGAGGACATCTCCAATCCCCTGATTTGGAACGTCTCATCCTGGGAGCAGATGCGGTGTAGACGGAGGAATTGGGAGTAGGGGATGGAGTCCTCACAGGAAGCAGGTTGGGAAGAAATGTAGTCCAGATTTCCATGGGAGTCAGTGGGTTTGTATTTGTCCTATGATGAGCATTTGTCGGCACTGGGCCTGTTAAAAGTGTTTGTTTTGGAGGTCTCCTAGTGTTTTTATGTGAGGGGTGGGGGGAGGGGGGGAAAGGGGGAAACTATTTTTCTCAGTCCCTACCTGGTCGGACATGCGGCTTTTCTCCGTGAACCGTATTTTCGCCCTTTCCTCGCAGCCTACCAATGGGACTGGTGCGGCGTTTCCTGCTGGTACCGGCCAGAACTTCAGCTTCGGCGGCGGCACAGCACTGAAACACCATCGCGGAGCGGGCGATGCCTTACCCGGCTCGCCGTGCGGTGGGCTCCGGAGTGCTGAGACCGCCGACTCCAACATCGCGGAGCTGTGGTGCGGAGCGTCCAGCCGCGGGCGGCGCTGAGTATAAACACCGCGGAGCCTGGGATCTCTCACCGAGGTTACCAGTGTCGGAGTTCGGACCAGCGCGGCCTGTGGACTTCGGGAGCCGCTGTCTCCGGGGAGGAAGCGGCCGCTCCAGATGCTCCAGGCCGCTGAGAGTGTTCATCCGACGCCGGAGTTCCATCATCCGGCGAGAGGGCTTGAAACATCGGGCCGCCATAGAGGCAACTGCGGAGGCCTCAATAGGCCCCGACCATGGGTGAACAAGAGGAAGAGGACTGGACTTTGCTGCCTTCCCTCACAGTGGGAACCATTGTGGGGGGATGTTTTTATGTTCATTGTTAAATTCGTAATGTTGGATCTTATTTTTATTGGTGTGCTGCAAATGGCAAGTCAAATTTCACCGCACCAATTGGTGTATGTGATAATAAATGTCCTTTGTCCTTTGTACCCGCTGGAGTTTAGAAGATTGAGGGAGGACCTCGTTGAAACGTACAGAATAGTGAAAGGCTTGAACAGAGGATGTTTCCACGACTCCTTTTTCTTATGACCTGATGGCCTATCTTACTTGCCTCTAAATTTATGAAATATCTGAAGAAGGGTTTCGGCCCGAAACGTTGCCTATTTCCTTCGCTCCATAGATGCTGCTGCACCCGCTGAGTTTCTCCAGCTTTTTTGTGTACCTTCTAAATTTATGGAATCAGGTACCTTCTGTCCACTGAGACGGTAATGTAAGTTGCATTGGGATGCTTTAACTCATCTGCCGATTACAATTTTGAAGCGAAATGTTTCAAGTATAGAAACAACACATTTCTAAACTTCAAATATCCTCGAATGTTTTTTTTTTGATTTGGTTCCACTGATGGGTTTGTTGCTGTAAGCTGTGCTTTGTAAGCAGTAAACTTTGCGATATTAATCCTAATGTCAGCTCGTTATGTTTAAAATGAGGAATGCGATAAGTGGTTTGCCTAAATGGGAATATGTGTGATCTTGTCGAGCCGTTGCATAATGCCTGCCACGTTGTATATTTAATTATCTGCCTTTACAATACGGATAAATCACTTGGAATAGCTTTATGCTAAAATCTTATGGAAGGAGATGGTGATTTCATGGTATTATTTCAGCAGTTATTGTAATTACCGGCATATCGGAGCTGACTGCCGATGATGAATGGGATACATGTGGTCGGTGTGGTGGCACATTAACTCGGGGAAGACCCGGGGAGATGCTAGGAGGGATAAAACGCACCAACGTTTTATTGCAAAGGGAAGAGGTAATAAGGTGGCTTAGTATAATCAGGCGGTAGTGGGTCGTTCATGTTGAAGAGGACTGTGCATTTTTTATACACGCCTCTAATCTCTAACTACAGGCTCGACAAAGGAGGAAAAAACCCCACAAAATGGGCAAATAAAGGGACCACAGCCTTTCCAGGTTTGCAAGCATCTGGGGCACCATTCATGATGTATGTTCTGCCTGGTTCATTAGCCTGTTCAGAGAATAGGAATCAGAGAATCTAACAGAAACATAGAAAATAGGTGCAGGAGTAGGCCATTCGGCACTTCGAGCCTGCACCGCCATCCAATATGATCATAGCTGATCATCCAAAATCAGTAGAAACATAGAAACATAGAAAATAGGTGCAGGAGTAGGCCATTCGGCCCTTCGAACCTGCACCGCCATGCAATATGATCATGGCTGATCATCCAACTCAGTATCCCATACCTGCCTTCTCTCCATACCCCCTGATCCCTTTAGCCACAAGGGCCACATCTAACTCCCTCTTAAATATAACCAATAAACTGGCCTCAACTACCTTCTGCGGGAAAGAATTCCACAGATTCACCACTCTCTGTGTGAAAAAAGTTTTCCTCATCTCGGTCCTAAAAGATTTCCCCCTTATCCTTAAACTGTGACCCCTTGTTCTGGACTTCCCCAACATCGGCATAGCAAAAGGATTTGAGTATAGGAGCAGGGAGGTTCTACTGCAGTTGTACAGGGTCTTGGTGAGACCACACCTGGAGTATTGCGTACAGTTTTGGTCTCCTAATCTGAGGAAAGACATTCTTGCCATAGAAGGAGTACAGAGAAGGTTCACCAGACTGATTCCTGGGATGTCAGGACTTTCATATAAAGAAAGACTGGATAGACTCGGTTTGTACTCGCTAGAATTTAGAAGATTGAGGGGGGATCTTATAGAAACTTACAAAATTCTTAAGGGGTTAGACAGGCTAGATGCAGGAAGATTGTTCCCGATGTTGGGGAAGTCCAGAACAAGGGGTCACAGTTTAAGGATCAGGGGGAAATCTTTTAGGACCGAGATGAGGAAAACTTTTTTCACACAGAGAGTGGTGAATCTCTGGAATTCTCTCCCGCAGAAGGTAGTTGAGGCCAGTTCATTGGCTATATTTAAGAGGGAGTTAGATGTGACCCTTGTGGCTAAAGGGATCAGGGGGTATGGAGAGAAGGCAGGTACAGGATACTGAGTTGGATGATCAGCCATGATCATATTGAATGGCGGTGCAGGCTCGAAGGGCCGAATGGCCTACTCCTGCACCTATTTTCTATGTTTCTATGTTTCTATCGGGAATAATCTTCCTGCATCTAGCCTGTCCAATCCCTTAAGAATGTTATAAATTTCTATAAGATCCCCCCTCAATCTTCTAAATTCCAGCGAGTACAAGCCGAGTCTATCCAGTCTTTCTTCATATTGAAAGTCCTGCCATCCCAGGAATCAGTCTGGTGAACCTTCTCTGTAATCCCTCTATGTACCCCGTTCCTGCCTTCTCCTGATATCCCTTGATATGTAAATAATGGGGCACTTACAACAGCTAACTAACCTAATTTCACATGCACGTCTTTGGGATATGGGAGGAAACCAGAACACGTATGAAATCCATGCACGAGAACATGCACATACATGTTCATACGTTCTGGGAACAGAATTAGCCCATCAAGTCTGCTCTGCTATTAAACCATGGCTGATCTATCTCTCCCTCCTAACCGCATTCTCCTGCCTTCCACCCATAACCCCTGATGTTTAGACCGGTACACGGATAGGACAGGTATAGAGGGATATGGTGGATTGGTGGGACTAGTGTCGATGGGACATGTTGGCCGGTGTGGACCAAAGGGCCTGTTTCCACACTATAAGACTCTATTGAGATCTGTGTGTGTGTGTATGTGTGTGTTTTTTTTTTTAATCCTTCTCATCTGGAATAAAATGTGGCAGGAGCAGAAATATTGGACTGTGCTGAGTTCAGCATTATCCATTCTCCAAGGACCTCTGGTCAGTAATGGACGTACTGAGTTGTACTGGTTGCCGTCGTTATAGCTGTGAATTGGCAACATGCCGGCCTGCTTGATTGCTCTGGATGGTGACTTCACTTCATCCCACGTCCTTTTATACATAATACATGCCCTTGGTCTATTCCCTTAACTGTAGGGATCCTTTAATAATTGGTTAGCAAATGCTAAGGCATAATGGGCAGATCCTTCTTCCAACAGACAGCGTTGGCTGGGCTGAATCCCCGGAATAATTTGCAATCTCCCTCGCTCTTTGGGTTAGCTGCTTCATATGTATCAGCCCATTGCATAGAAACATAGAAACATAGAAAATAGGTGCAGGAGGAGGCCATTCGGCCCTTCGAGCCAGCACCGCCATTCATTGTGATCATGGCTGATCGTCCCCTATCAATAACCCGTGCCTGCCTTCTCCCCATATCCCCTGACTCCACTAGCCCCTAGAGCTCTATCTAATAATAATAATAATAATGGATGCAATTTATATAGCGCCTTTCTAGATACTCAAGGCGCTTTACATCGCATTATTCATTCACTCCTCAGTCACACTCGGTGGTGGTGAGCTACTTCTGTAGCCACAGCTGCCCTGGGGCAGACTGACGGAAGCGTGGCTGCCAATCTGCGCCTACGGCCCCTCCGACCACCACCCATCACTCACACACATTCACACACAGGCAAAGGTGGGTGAAGTGTCTTGCCCAAGGACACAACGACAGTATGCACTCCAAGCGGGATTCGAACCGGCTACCTTCCGGTTGCCAGCCGAACACTTAGCCCACTGCGCCATCTGTCGTCTAACTCTCTCTTAAATCCAACCGGTGACTTGGCCTCCACTGCCCTCTGTGGCAGGGAATTCCACAAATTCACAACTCTGGGTGAAAAAAGTTTTTTCTCACTTCAGTCTTAAATTTATTCTAAGACTGTGGCCCCTGGTTCTGGACTCGCCCAACATTGGGAACATTTTCCCTGCATCTAGCTTGTCCAGTCCTTTTATAATTTTATATGCTTCTATAATATACCCCCTCATCCTGGGCGGGTGGCGTGACTCGCGTCGCAGCGGCCCCTGCAGTCTGTTTGTCTTTTTTTTCTTCTTTTTTTTTTTGTCTCGTTTGAATGTAGTTTACAATGTTTTTTTTTTTAAACTGGGTATGTGTGGGGGGTGGGGGGTGGGGGGGTAGGTGGTGGGGAGTGGGGGGTAGGTGGGGGGTGGGGGGTAGGTGGGGGGGGGGATGGGGAAACATTTAAAATATTTTCCCTGTACGGAGGACCCAACCTTTTCCCTGTCGGGTCTCTGTTGTCGTTGGGGCCTAGCACCGTGAAGCGGCCTCCAACCGGAACGACCTGGGGCTCCAGTCGCGGAGCTGCGGACTTACCCACCATCGCGGAGCTGGCCGAGTTTGGAACGGGAGGAGCTGTGGTGGCGCTGCTGCTGCGGCCCGACCCTGGAGATTCGGAGGCTCCAGCCGCAGGTCTGGTGGATGGTGACACCGGGAGCCGCGTGTCCCTGCAGGGAGACCGCTTTTTGGGGCTTCCGCAATGGCGACTTCTCCCGCCCGAGTTGCGGGGTTGAGGATGACTCGGAGCAGGGCCTTACATCGCCCGGCGCGGCTTTAAATGGCCGCGGGACTTGCTAGCGCCCGCCGGAGGGTCCAACACCAAGACCCGGAGCGCGGCCTTGCATCGCCCTGCGCGGCGTTAATGGCCGCGGGACACTTACCATCGCCCGCCGGGGGCTTTGACTCTGACATCGGGAGGAGAATGAGGAGTGCAGGGGAGAGATAAGACTTTGCCTTCCATCACAGTGAGGTGGAGATGCGCTGTGATGGATGTTTGTGTAAATTGTGTTGTGTCTTGGTTCTTCTACTTGTGTGTATGACTGCAGAAACAACATTTCGTTTGAACCTCAATGAGGTTCAAATGACAACAAATAAAGTGTATCATTGTGTTGTATCATCCTTCTAAACTCCAGTGAATACAAGCCTAGTCTTTTCAATCTTTCCTCATATGACAGTCCCGCCATCCCAGGGATCAATCTCGTGAACCTACGCTGCACTGCCTCAATCACAAGGATAGACTCCCCGCCCCCCCAAGTGAAACGTCAGCGTTCAACTGTGTAAGTGCAAACACATCTTTAGCTCCCATCTTGCACCACGCAGGTTCAGCTGGCATCACGGAAGACTAGTAGAATTCAGGATTTAGAGTGATACAGTGTGGAAACAGGCCCTTCGGCCCAACTTGCCCACACCGGCCAACATGTGCCAGCTACACTAGTCCCACCTGCCCCATATCCCTCCGAACCTGTCCTATCCATGTACCTGTCTAACTGTTTCTTCAATGTTGGGATAGTCCCTGCCTCAAATACCCCCTCTGGCAGCTTGTTCCATACACCCACTGCCCTTTGTGTAAAAATAAACAATTACCCCTCAGATTCCTGTTAAATATTTTCCTCTTCATCTTAAACCTATATCCTCTGGTCCCTCTGCACTGAAAGATTACAGGACCTAATAAGAAGCCATATGGAGATCAAATCCAGCAATGGACTGCTCTTATTTTCACAGCTAATTAATGAGTTATAATTTGCCTCACAAAATCAGATCTTTAAGGGCCTGTCCCACTTAGGTTATTTTTAGGCGACTGTCATGGTCGTAGCGGGTCTCCGAAAAACTGGCGACTGGACCCCCCTTCTACATAAAATTTGAAGTAGAATCGTTACTTTAACAACAACAAAAAAACGAAATCAGCGCCCGGCGACAACCTACATTAACCTGGCGACAACTACGTCAGGAGAAGTCAAGCTACGCTCATTGGCATCAAGGGATGCAAGCAGAAGCCTTCACGTGGCGCATCCCGGACACTGCTGATGACAGAAACTGTACCACAGTGACTGACTGAAGTTGCCAATTCTGCAACCAGCTGCCACTGACCGATCGGAAAGACGTGATATGGAGAATGGCCGGACACGAGGAAGAAGAATTGGCGTCAAACCCACTGTTGCCGACTGTCTCCGAAAATTTTTCAACGTGTTGAAAATCCAGCGGCGGCCAGAAAGACGCTACGACTCTTAGGGCGACTGAGGAGATGATTCACGACCGTACAGGCAACACCCCGGCAACCACGTGGCAACAGCCTAGTCGGGTCAGGCCCATTAGTCTCTCAAAATAATCCCTATTCCAACATCCTTCATTGCAATGACAATGAGATTCTCTGATGGCTACTCGATTAAGATTATTTTCTTTCTTGTTTTCTTAACAATGGGACTCAAATTCAGCTCCCAAATTGCCTTGGAGTTTATATCCGCCCATGTCACTAAACATTTTGTATTAAGGAACTTGAAACGACCTTGCCAGTTGATTTAATCTCTGTACGATCAGAGTATTCTTTTCAAGAGGATAAATATGTATTAAACAGTTGCATCAGATTTTTTCTGAAACAGAGAATTACATTTTCGCTAAAAGCACTTATTGGGAATGCAAAATTCTTCAACTAAGTGATAGATTGATTTAACGTATTAGAGCAGAGGTAATAGGATTGGAGTTAACCATCAGACTCTTCAAGCAATCTCCATTATAAAATCATCTGTGATGGGAGTAGAATTAGGCCATAGAAACACAGAAAAATTGAAAATAGGTGCAGGAGGAGGACATTCGGCCCTTCGAGCCTGCACCGCCATTCAAAGTGATCATGGCTGATCATCTAAAATAGTAAGATTAAATGAGAACTTACCAGTTTGAAGTTTGATCTTGATTTTATGAGGAGTTACGATGAGCGATTACGTGAAGAAGGGCCGTCCGTCTGTGTGCGCGTCAATCTTCAAAGCAGCGGTGTTAAATCACAGATAAAAAGAAGACCTGAGAATAGTATCAGGAACAGTAAGATGGCACCTGCCTGCGGCGACTTTTGCGGAGCTCCGGAAAATAAAAGGCTCAACTACAACTTCCAACAACTTACCTGGATCAGAAAAACGGCAGAAATCGGTGCCGTTTCAGACAAGCTGCTTGAGCACCTCAAGGCTCTCGCAATTTCGCGAACTCCCGCAGGTGCGGGAACCGCGGACTTTAAACTTTCCCACGCTGGCTGTGGAACTCCCGACCCGACTGTGGATCACAGGTACTGTACCTTGAAACGCCGGGATGACCCCCAGAGCCGACGGGCTGGATCTCCCAGCAACAACGGAGCTGCAGTTGCCGACTTTGAGGGAATCCCTGTTCGTTACGGAGCTGGAGCTGCCGTCTGTGAGGGAATCCCCGTTCCAGCGCAGGTCCGCAGAAACAGCAGGTACAGCAAGTACAGTACCTGGAAACAAAGGGGAAGCCTCCATTGTGTCCGGAAACGTGGCCGTCGGGCAGGACTTCAGGTCAGAATGAAGCGCAGGGGCCTTCGGCCCCCTCTCCCAACTATCCTACTGGCTAATGTACAGTCCCTTGAAAACAAAGTGGAGGACTTAAGGGCAAGACTGCTTTATCAAAGGGAGCTGAGGGAATGCTCTGTGTTCTGTTTCACAGAGACATGGCTCACCCCCAGCTCCCCAGACTCAGCGGTCCAGCCTGAAGGGTTCTCCATCCACCGCATGGACCGTACCCTGGCATCTGGGAAAGGGAGAGGAGGGGGCGTCTGCCTCATGGTCAACTCTGCGTGGTGTTCCGACGTGGCAGTCCTGTCCAACTCCTGCTCTCCACACCTCGAACATCTGGCGGTGAAGTGCCGTCCCTTCTACCTCCCGAGAGAATTCACCTCCGTTATCCTGACCGCGGTCTACATCCCACCCCAGGCAGACGTCCGTCTGGCACTGGAGGAGCTGCATGCCGTGGTCAACGAACACCAGACGTCTTACCCCGAGGCATTTACCACCATTGCTGGGGACTTCAATAAGGCGAACCTCAAGAAATCACTCCCCAACTTCCACCAACATGTCTCCTGCTGCACCAGAGGAGACATGTTACACCACCATCAAGAATGCCTATCGTTCTATCCCTCGCCCTCACTTCGGTAAGTCCGACCATACCGCGGTGCTGCTTCTTCCTGCCTACAAGCAGCAATTAAAGAGCGCACCCCCAGAAGTGAGGACAGCACAGAGCTGGTCGGGGGGGGGGGGCAGAAGAACAACTCCAGGACTGTTTGGAGTCTGTAGACTGGGCAATGTTCAAGGACTCGGCAACGGACTTGAACGAATATGCCACAGTCGTTGCAGACTTCATAAAGAAATGTGTGGAGGACTGCATCCCTACAAAAACCTTCCGAGTGTTTCCCAATCAGAAACCTTGGATGAACTTTGAGATCCGCACTCTCCTGAAGTCCAGACACAGGGCATTCACATCCAATGATACAGTGGCCTACATGAAGTCCAGATACGACCTTGGTAAGGCCATCAAAAAGGCCAAAAGGGACTTCTGCTCCAAACTGGAGGACGAGACAGATGTTCGGCAGCTGTGGCAGGGTCTGAATGCAATCACCTCCTACAAGGCAAAACCAGGAGGCAGCTCGAATGCCGGTGTAACATCACTCCCTGACGAGCTCAATGCGTTTTACGCACGGTTTGACAGGGAGAATACTGATGTGCCTTCCCGATCCCCCATTCGATGCGATGGCATTTCAGTCTCAGTCACAGAGGCCGATGTCAGGAAATTCTTCAGAGGGGTGAACCCCCGAAAAGCACCTGGACCTGATGGTATACCCGGCCGTGTTCTAAAAACCTGTGCGGACCAACTGGCGGGAGTTTTTACGGACATTTTCAACCTCTCACTTCTGAGGTCTGAGGTCCCCACCTGCTTTAAAAGGGCATCAATTATACCGGTGCCCAAGAAGAGTAAGGTGACGTGCCTCAATGACTATCGACCAGTGGCACTAACGCCGGTGGTGATGAAGTGCTTTGAGAGGTTGATCATGGAGCAAATCAACTCCTACATCGACAAAAACCTGGACCCACTGCAGTTCGCGTACCGCCACAACAGATCAACGGTGGATGCGATCTCGCTGGCCCTCCACTCCGCACTGGACCACTTGGACAACAAAAACTCATATGTCAGGCTGTTATTCATTGATTACAGCTCGGCATTTAACACAATCATCCCCTCCAAACTGGTTACCAAACTCGCAGAACTGGGTCTCTGCGCATCCCTCTGCAACTGGATCCTCGACTTCCTCGTCCACAGACCACAGTCTGTTCGTATTGGTGAAAATTGTCAGCCTCAATAACAATCAGCACGGGAGCACCTCAAGGCTGCGTGCTCAGCCCCCTGCTGTACTCACTCTATACCCATGACTGCGTAGCGAACCACAGTGCGAACTCCATCATCAAGTTCGCTGACGACACCACTATTGTGGGGCGTATCACTGATGGGGATGAGTCAGAGTACAGAAGAGAGATCGAGCAACTGTCCATATGGTGCCAGCGCAATAACCTGGCCCTGAACACCAGCAAAACCAAGGAACTGATTGTGGACTTTGGAAGGAGTAGGAGGGGGACCCACAGCCCCATTTATATCAACGGGTCGATGGTTGAAAGGGTCAAGAACTTCAAATTCCTGGGGGTGCACATCTCTGAAGATCTTTCCTGGTCCGAGAACACGAACGCAATTATCAAAAAAGCTCATCAGCACCTCTACTTCCTGAGAAGATTACGGGGAGTCGGATTGTCAAGGAAGACTCTCTCTAACTTCTACAGGTGCACAGTCGAGAGCATGCTGACCGGTTGCATCGTGGCTTGGTTCGGAAATTTGAGCGCCCTGGAGAGGAAAAGATTACAAAAAGTAGTAAACACTGCCCAGTCCATCATCGGCTCTGACCTTCCTTCCATCGAGGGGATTTATCGCAGTCGCTGCCTCAAAAAGGCTGGCAGTATCATCAAAGACCCACACCATCCTGGCCACACACTGATCTCCCTGCTACCTTCAGGTAGAAGGTACAGGAGCCTGAAGACTGCAACAACCAGGTTCAGGAATAGCTACTTCCCCACAGCCATCAGGCTATTAAACCTGGCTCGGACAAAACTCTGATTATTAATAACCACTTTCTGTTATTTGCACTACCAGTTTATTTATTCATGTGTGTATATATTTATATCATGGTATATGGACACATTTATCTGTTTTGTAGTAAATGCCTACTATTTTCTGTGTGCTTAAGCAAAGCAAGAATTTCATTGTCCTATACAGGGACACATGACAATAAACTCACTTGAACTTGAACTTGAAGATTGTGAAGAAAACTAGAACTTCCAGATGACCTTAATAGTATGAGGGTGGGAGCGGTGGGCACGTAATCGCTCATCGTAACTCCTCATAAAATCAAGATCAAACTTCAAACTGATAAGTTCTCATTTAATCTTACTATTTTACTTTGGAGTCACGTGAGTGACTACGTGAAGATTTCAAGGCTCTGTGATTTTACACCGGTTACGAATCCAGGCGTCACACACTGAATGGATTGACCATGGATGAGTGTAATCATTAAAGCATTCAGACATTACGTAGTTAAGTAAAGACACTGATGCTTTAAATGAAAGAAAAAGTTTTTTTTTTTAAATAGTTACCCCTCCCAACCTTGGGGAAAAACTAGGGAACAGAACTTAAAATGGTACGTGCAAACACCCCCGGTCCGGTTATGGGTTTGTTATAAAACCGGTGGACCGTTCGTTCATTTGTCCATCCTGCAGCCGCTAGGATGTCGTCAAGGGGCACGTCCTTAGCTCCTGCTGCCGACGTAGATGCAGTGAGATCTAACGATATGAATGTTCACTCCTGCTACCGCCATTACCTCCTTTGACCATCTGGAGATGGTTTGAGTTGACACCTTCTGGTGTGGTTTTTTATGGCTGATGAGGACCGATTGTTCTGAGCCTCTGAGGTTTTCCGTAACTCTCAGATAGTGGTGTTAGTATGTTACCACACACACAACCGTTGGTCCTCTGGATATGCCAAGAACTGGATCTTCGTCCCTGGCATTCCTGGCCTGCTCTGTTTTATCAGGTTCCTGATTACGAATGTTATGTTGTTCATATTGGTGGTCATGTAGTCCAATCGTAGCTTTTGAAGTGTCTGGACTCTTTGTGCTGTTAGTAGTGCCATCAGCGACTTCCGGTTGGCGCCACGATGTGAGTGGAATCGCGCCATTACAGCTCCGAAAAAAACTGTATTTAAAACGGGGGTAAAAGGGTCAAACAAACGCACTTACCACAGGAGATCGATTGTGAACGGCTCCGGCAGCGTTTAAAAGGTGCGTGACGTCATCAGGCGCGCGATTTAAGAAGAAATTATGACCCAGCGCTCCCCCACCCCCACCGCTGGAAAAAAAGCTACGAGAAGGGAAACTGGCCTCAGCTCGGGTGCTGCTTCTGCTTCACAAGAAGATGTCTCACAGAGGAAAGCTGAAATGGAGGAACTTAAGACTACCATTCTAGGTGAGATAAAGAAGCAGAGGAAGGAGTATATGGAGGAGATAAAGAAGCAGAGGAAGGAGTATATGGAGGAGATAAAAAGTTTAAAAGCGGATATGCTGGTGTCTCACGAGAAAAATAAAGAAGATAAAGAAGACTTAATAAAACAAGTTATAACGACGGTAAAAAGTATGATGGATGAGTGGAAGGAAAAGGCTAATGCCGAGTTACAAACTCAAATTGAGGATGTAAAGGAAATAGCTGCTGGGATGGAAAGAAAGCTGGATGACAAGATAGATCCTACTATAATTTCGCTAGACCAACAAGGCGAAGCAATTAAAGAGCTAACTAAAATTGCTGAAGTGAATACTAAGGAGACCGAAAAACTCCGTGCCGAGAACAAACGCCTCTTAGAATTATTACATAAAACAAACGAGAAATGTATCGATCTGGAGGGACGCCAACGCCGTAAAAATTTGCGTATAGTTGGTCTGAGCGAAGGTCGTGAGGGGAGTCAAGATCCTCGAAAATTTGTTGCAAAACTTTTAATGGATATTTTGAATTTGGATCATGAACCCCTGTTGAGCCGTGCACATAGGGCTCTAAGACGGGCCCCTGGGATAGGTTCATCGCCCAGACAAATGATTGTAAAAGTGGCCTTTGACCATGTCTTCGAAGAAATGATGAAGATAATAATAAAAAGAGAAACCTGAAATACGAGGGAGACAACATCAGTATTTTTAGAGACTTCCCGCAGAAGTGGCCAAGAAAAGAGCTCTATTTAAAGAAACAAAAGGTATCCTGAGGAATGTACAGAATACTAAGAATCTGAGATATGGCTTGATGTACCCAGCAATACTGAGAATAACTTATGATGACAAGGAATATCGTTTCGTTAAGCATACTGAAGCATTGAAATTCGCCCGAGGCATACAGCAGAAGCCAGAAGATGAAGAGAGAGAAGATGCGGAGGAAGAACCCGAGGGAGAAGGAGAGGACTGAACTTTTATCATCGACCTGTGGTTATGAAATACTCACTTAGAAGGAAGTGGAATAATGGGCATTTAGTAGTAGTTCTGTATTAATTATTAGAAAATATTTAATTATTCCATGATAATAGTATTACATATTATAGTATTAAATACAATTGATATTAGTAATTAGCAAATAGTAATATGAATAATAGAAATAATTACTAAGTACTAAGTATATAAAGTTAGTACCCCACCCCAATATATATAGCATTTGAGATAGGAGCTGGTATAATCAACATCTTTTTTTAATTAAAAAAACGGAAGTCTTTAGATTAATGGCCACGTTAGTGTGGCTTTCACCTTCACATACTACACACTATACAAGTGTAGTTTCTTTTTTTTCTGAGCACCCTATTAACACCCTTTACTTTTTTTTTATTATTGATATTTCTTATTGTTTTTGTTTTTTATTGATCTTATATTATATATTATTTGAATGTAGATGTGAAGGATATTGTGTATTTAGTTTAAGAAGACATAGATGTGGATTAAGGTGGAAAGAAATTCTCATTGGATTGATGTCCGGGTGCAACGGGGAGCTGGGTGAGTCAAGAAGGCTACTCCAAAAAAAGCCGCCCTAATAGTAAAATGCATGATATAAAGGTGAAGACTGGGGGTGATGGAGTAACCTTCTGCAGTTGGAATGTAAAAGGAATTAATGAACCAATTAAAAGGGGAAAGGTATTAGCTCAGTTGAACAGATTGAAGACAGATGTCATTTTCCTTCAAGAGACTCATCTTAAAAAAGATGCTCAACATAGATTAACAGCTAAATGGATTTCTAAGGTGTATCATTCTACATTTATTCATAAATCTAGAGGAGTTGCAATAATTATTCGCAAAGGTATACCTTTCATACAAAGTTCTATTATAGAGGATAAAGAAGGCAGATATGTAATAATTACAGGGGAATTATATTCAAAAAAGGTAATTTTAATGAATATATATGCCCCTAATTTTGATAATCCATTATTTTTTAAGAAAATATTTAATAATATTCCTATATCCACTCAACACAATTTAATAATTGGAGGTGATTTAAATTGTACTTTAGATAATTATCTAGATAGATCATCCGCAAAAAGGAAAGCTGCCTCGAAATCAAGTAAATTCATAAATGCTTTTATCAATACATCTAATATTAAAGACATCTGGAGGTTAGATAACCCATCCGGACGAGAATATTCTTTTTTCTCGCCCGTACATGGAACCTATTCGAGGATAGATTATTTTTTAATAGATTCTAAATTACTTCCTTTTACGTATGATGCAAAATATCATAATATTATCATCTCGGATCATGCGCCATTAACATTTAAGATAAAATTAAAAGATATATCTAATAAAACTACTACCTGGAGATTTAACCCTCAGATATTAAAGGACAATGACTGTTGTAAATATGTGATGGATCAGATTAAATTATTTTTTGAAACTAATGATAATCCTGAAACTTCTCCATCACTATTTTGGGACACATTTAAGGCATTCATGCGTGGCGCAATAATATCCGCACAAGCACATCTCAATAAAGAAAATCGAAAAATAGAACAAAATTTAGAAAATGAGATAAAACGTCTAGATAATGAAAATATAAAACAGCCTTCCAAAGAGTTAAGTAATAAAATTGCATCAGTAAAATATAGATTAAATAAAATATATTCTAATCAAGTGATTAAACTTTTTCAACAAACTAAGCAAGTGTATTTTGAATTTGGAGATAAGCCACAAAAATTACTAGCACGACAGCTTAGAAAATTAGAAGATGAGAAGATGATACACGGAATTAGATCTGAGTATGGAAATATATTAATTACTCCAAAAGATATTAATGATAGATTTTTACAATATTATAAAAATCTTTATTCGTCAAAACTAACAGGACAAACAGATAGTATGGAAATATTTTTACAAGAATGTCAAATCAATAGCTTAGATCAGGAAGGTAGAGAATTGTTAAATGCTGAAATAACAGTAAAAGATATTATAGAATCAATTAGTTCGCTTAAGAACGGAAAAGCAGCGGGACCAGATGGCCTGAGTGCAGAATTTTATAAAAAATTTCAAGATCTGATTTCCCCAAGATTACAAATAATGTATAGATATGCATATGACCAAGGAAAATTACCAGAATCTTTAAATGAATCCACAATTACACTCATCCCTAAAGTAGATAAGGATTTGGAAGATCCTGGATCATATAGAGCGATTGCCCTTTTAAATACAGACCAAAAAATATTAACTAAGGTCTTATCTAGGAGATTAAGTTTAGTGATCTCTAAATTAATACATTATGATCAAACAGGTTTTATCCCAAAACGTTACTCATCCCATAATCTCAGACGTTTGTTTAATATTATATATTCAAAAAGAATACGAGATACGGAACTAGCGGTTATATCACTAGATGCAGAAAAAGCGTTTGATCAGGTGGAATGGATGTATTTATTTAATATAATGGAAAAGTTTCAATTGGGGGATAGATTTTGTAAATGGGTAAGAATTTTATACTCGAATCCTATGGCAAGAATTTTGACTAACCAAATTTTATCAGCCAAATTCAAACTCTCTAGGGGATGCAGACAGGGATGTCCGTTATCACCCTTATTGTTCGCATTGGTGATAGAACCATTGGCGGAAAAAATTAGATCTGAACCTGAAATATATGGCTATAATACTGATACAACAATTAATAAAATTTCTTTATATGCAGATGATGTTTTGATTTATATTACAAAACCGGAAATTAGTATTCCCAACCTGCTAAACATTATAACTAAGTTTGGTGCATTTTCTGGGTATAGGATTAATTGGGATAAAAGCGAGATTATGCCAATAACAGGAATAAATCTTAATACATTACAACAATACCCATTAAAAGTAGTTACAGACAAACTTAAATATTTAGGGATTAACGTAACTAAAACTCATAACTCATTAATAAAATCCAACTATCCTCAACTATTAGATAAACTTAGAAAAAATATTTTATATTGGAAAACACTGCCTATATCCATGATTGGTAGAATAAGTGCCATAAAGATGGTATTTCTACCGCAGTTGTTATATTTGTTTCAGGCTATTCCTTTTTTTCTTCCGAAAACTTTTTTTTAAAAAATTGATAATATTGTCAATAGCTTTATTTGGGATTATAAAAATCACAGAATAAATAAAAAACATCTATGCAAAGCTAAGATAAATGGAGGATTAGCACTTCCAAACTTTTTATATTATTTTTGGGCTGTTCAGATTAAGAATATGAATTTCTGGTGGGTAAATATGGATCATGAACCGACATGGTTAAATATAGAAAAGGAGGACTGTCTACCTTTCAATGTAGGTTCGATAATTTTTGCACCAACGGAAGTACAAAAAAAATATTATAAAGACAACCTAATAATATATAATAATAGACGTATTTGGAAACAAATAGTTAAGACTCTACACTTGGATAATCTCTCATTTAGATTACCAATTATGAATAATCCATCGTTTAAACCTGCTATATTAGATGGGGGGTTTAAACAATGGGATGATTTAGGAATTACAAGGATAGAACATCTGTATAGAAAAGGAAAATTTCTTTTATTCCAGGAGTTACAAGATATTTATGGATTGTCTCCACAACATTTGTTTAGGTATTTACAAATTAGAGATTATATTAAATCCAATACACAAGATTATAAAAATAAAGAAGCAGGATTGTTAGATGAACTGTTTAATTTATATCCAAATACAGAAAAATTAATAGCCTATATATATAACATCATTTTGGATAAGGAGAATCCAATAACGGAAGTATATCGTCAAGCATGGGAAAATGAAATGGGATTGGCTATAACAAAAGAAAACTGGGAAGAAAGTCTACAACGAATACACCGGTGTTCATTAAACGCCAGACATATACTGATACAATTTAAAGTATTATATAGGTTACATTATTCGAAAACTAAATTAAATAGTATTTTTCCGAATCTCTCCGCTATTTGTGATAAGTGCAAGAAAGCAGAGGCAAATTTAATACATAGTTTCGTTACATGTCCTAAATTGAATTATTACTGGACAGAAATCTTTAAAGTTATTTCTGAAGTCATCAAAGTTAAATTGGACCCTAACCCAAAGCTAATAATATTTGGAATTCCGGATTTACATCTATCACTTACAGTAAATCAAAGAAATTTCTTTGATTACTGTTTAATAATTGGAAAAAAAAATCATATTGAAATTTTGGAAGGGAACATTATCCCCCACAACCAAAATGTGGGCAACAGAGATGATGGAGACGTTACATCTGGAAAGAATTAGATTTGTCCTATTGGACAAGTATAATTCTTTTGAACAGATATGGTCTCCATATATACAGTATTTAGAGAAGTAGCTGTTCTTGGCAACACAGCTCGACGTGCACCCTGCGGGATTTGGTGAGAATAATTCATTTTTATATTGGAATTACATATATGTCTTTATTGATACTATCACTTGTAGTAGTGTTATTAATAATACATATTGTGGTTACTAAAAATGTTTTTTTTTTTTTTTTTTTTTTTTTTTTTTTTCGTTTCTCTTTTCTTTCTTATATATAATCAAATTATTATTTAATCCCTCTCTTAATGATTTATTCTTTCTCTATTCTTTCTCTATCATTATTTCTAAAAAAACAGTAGATAAGTATTACTAGTGTTTTACTTAATGCAAATTGAATTAATTTGATATAAAGTTGTTTGAAGCATTGTAATTGATTACCTTTAATAAAAAAATATATTAAAGTAGTGCCATCAGCATACCACCTTCAGGATTAGTTTTTATAATAATGAGGCCATAAGCGGTCCCCACTGTCGAAGTAGGGTTAGTACCACGCTCACATCCCATGTGTCCATGTACCTTGGCCTTGGAGGTATTAAATTGTACATTCCCTTCATAAATTTTGTTGTAAAGGGGTGCGTTCCTATCGACCCGTGCCCTGCTTCCAGCATCAGATAGGAGGAGAGTGCGCCTCTGGCACTATTGATTGCACTATAACTTTGTTTATAGTTATAGTACAGAGTTGATAGGAACTCCAAGACATCCGTTATCCGAACTGTGTTGTATTTGTTCAGACAATCCTATGCCTTGAAATGGCCTCCTCAGAATCTGCAGACCAACAAGTTAATACGTTCATGTAGTGGATGGTTGCTCCCTGTGACTGAGTTCACTAGGAGGTCCCTGCTCTTAGGTACAGCCATAACTGGCTGGACTATAATTCCCAAATGTTTTGGGGACCAGGCTTGAGTAGGCCAATCTGGCACTACCAATGTGCCTGTGGCTTAGTCTTGCTTGATTTTGGTCAAGCATCGGTTTGTGAGACAAATTGGCGGAAAGCATACATAAACATTCCTCCCCAATTGAGGGAGAAAGCATCCACTGCCTTTGCTCCTGGATCCAGCTCGCAGGACACATATCTGGGTAACTGATGGTTTAGTCTAGATGCAAACAGATCAATATCTGGTATGCCAAATCATGTAGTTATTTCATTAAATACTGCACGATTCAACATCCATTCTGTGTTATCATTAAACATTCGTGATCCAGCATCTGTCACCGTTATATCTACCTCGTAGATAGTCCGCCATAACCCAAATATCCCAGTCGATTCACCAGTGCCAAATGAGGTTTGACAATCTGTCATAAGATACAGATTTTACACCACCCTTGTGATTAATATATGCCACCGCAGTGGTGTTATCAATCTGAATTTCAACAAGCACCGGTTGCATGTTGCTACAGAAAACCTTGAGCCCATATTGTGCCCCCAACAATTCTAGGTAATTGATTCCATGTGTTGGGGAATTACAGACTCCTGCTCATTCCATCTGCCCCCACAGCTCTAGACTGTGTTGGTGGCTCCCCATCCTTAGCCGCTTGCATCGGTTTGAAGAACCCTCGATGGCTTTCGAGCAAGATTTCCCTTGAGCTGTCTCACGTTCGTTATCCACCATAGTTATTCAACAATGGCCTCTGCTGGTAATCCATAGTTTTGCCAATTTGGCCTGCATGGAATCTGAGTGTTTGTTCCTTTGCTCGCTGTAAATTCTGGTAATGCAAAGGCCCGTAACGTACTGCTGGAAATGCAGCTACTATTTGCCAATTACACTCGCTGTTTGCCTGATAGATGGCTAGTATTTGACTATCAGGTCATAGCAGGCTTACTCAAATCTTGGTGTTTGCCCCTAGGCAAAGTCACCAACATATGTACTGTATTTGACAGTAAATTCTAGGTAATCAATTACCCTTGTTGGTGTCAATCTTTATTTAACTGGATGGATGAGGTAACCAAGTCTTTCAAACAGGGTTTTGGTTGCTTTGACTGATGCTTCTGCCAATTCTTGGTGACTCCAAAATGAAAATGTCCTCCAAACATGCCATTACTATGTGGTTCTGAGACCTTTGTAGACCCAGAATTGGTTTCCGTAGTTTAGTCAATAGTCTAGGAGCTGATGTCAACCCATTGGCAGATCCATGTATTGCCATAATTGACCCATCCAGTTAAACTTCAAATATCTCCTGCTCTTTGTGAATAGACACCGAATAGTATGCATCTTTGAGGTCGATGCATGCCATGTGACCATTTTTGGAAACCAACTGAGTTGCTGTTCCAATATTGTCCATTTTGAAATGTTTATATTGCACATATGTTTTTTTAGTTCAGTAAGATCCAGAATAATGCGGAACCTCCATCTTTTTCTCTCTTTTGAGAAATATATTGGATATAAATTGGTGAGGTTCTGTATGTGACCTCTCAATGACATTTTTGTCAGATAAAGTTCCAATTTCTTCCTGTATCCATAGTTTCTTGTTGAGAGAACACCTAGGTTTTGGAGGTTGAACTGGTGGTTGTTCGCTCCTTATCCTCGCTGTGGGCTGGCTGGGCCCTGCCCCTAAAAAGACCTTGACTCCGGTGTGGGTCTTCCTCCAGTGCCTGGCCCTCTAGGCATAAAACGCAGAGAGCTGTAAGGATGCATCCTTGGCGATGAACCCTTTTGGGTAACCTGACCTCTGGTTATTAGGTGGATCATTCTTGCCTCGTCGTCCAGATCCAGTACCTGTCTCGGCAGTTCTTCCCTGAACAGGTTGTTTGCGGGCTGGACATTGCTGGCTTTACACAGGACAGCGAACTTCGAGTTAATTGATGGTTTGATTGCATTCTTCCAAATACAATTTCTCTCAAAGTGGGCATAACACAATAGTGCCATTGTGTCCTGTTCTCTATCAGTGAAAAACATAGAAACATAGACACGGAAAATAGGTGCAGGAGTAGGTCATTTGGCCCTTCGAGCCTGCAACGCCATTCGATATGATCATGGCTGATCATCCAACTCAGTATCCCATCCCTGCCTTCTCTCCATACCCCCTGATCCCTTTAGCCACAAGGGCCACATCTAACTCCCTCTTAAATATAGCCAATGAACTGGCCTCAACTACCTTCTGTGGCAGAGAATTCCACAGATTCACCACTCTCTGCGTAAAAAATGATTTTCTCATCTCGGTCCTAAAAGACTTCCCTCTTATCCTTAAACTGTGACCCCTAGTTCTGGATGTCCCCAACATCGGGAATAACCTTCCTGCATCTAGCCTGTCCAACCCCAGTGAGGAGTCCATCTTCCACACCTCCTGCAAATGATGTGATCCCAGACCCCAGTAGGTTTAATACCTTCTGGAATTTTACTTCTTGTTTCAGATGATAGGTCCAATCTGTCCCCAGATAACATGGTTCACCGCTTGGACCTTCAGGGGAGCACAGTAGCTGGTGGGGGGTACCTGTTCATGGTTCCTTCCATGGCCAGGTCTTAAAGTTGATGGGATGCTAGGTAATTGATATTATTAGCTAGATCCAGTGGTGTTGTGATAGCAAACCTGGATGATTGCAGAGGTACTTCTTCTGCTTGTCCCTGGGAAGGTTCCCCCCCTGTGCTTTTGTACTCTGATTCAGAGTAGTTTCTTCCATATGTACTTCCCCCTCCAATGGGGAAGACATTGTGCAGCCCCATGTACGAGGATCCTGGCACGGCCTGCTGTAGAGGCCCGTGCCAATACTGCTCCCTCCTTCGGAGCAGATCATTGTGGAGCAACTTCTCCATAAGTTGCTCCATGTGAGAGAGTCGTCCTCGGACGCTCTCCGTTGAGGAAGGGTATCCCTCTTCCCCGGACTCATCCGAGTCAACGGGTCTGTCAGACTTGCGGGTGGTTTTACGTCCCGCGGGACCACCACGGAGCTCTCCTCCCGCACCAAGTCTCCTGCCGATTCTGCTGCCGGCGTTAATGTCGGGGACAAGACCGTCGCCCGCTATTGGGAATGCTGCGGTCTTCGGCAGCCGACTTCCCCGCGGACCGTCTCCTCGACATCTGGGCTCTGAAACACAACAACTTCATGCCCGAAAATGAACGCAGGTAAGTAATTCAACTTTCCTTACCTGCCGCTTGTTTTTTGAAAATCCCGACGGCTGGGAGGACACAGTGCCTCTGCCAGTCCGTCGTGCGCGTTGCGTTCAGACGTAATGACGCGCACGCAGACGGACGGCCCATCTTCACGTAGTCACTCACGTGTCTCCGAAGTAAAATCAGTACCCCGTTCCTGCTTTTACCCCATATCCCTTGATTCCATCAGCCCCAAGAGCTCAAACATTGTGATAGTCCCTGTCTCAACTACCTCCTCTTGCAGCTTGTTCCATACACCTACCACCATTTGCATAATAAAGTTGCCCCTCTGGTACCTATTCACCCCCCCCCCCCCTTCCCTTAAACCTATGTCCTATGTTCTTGATTCCCCTACTCTGGATTTTTTTTTAAACTGTGCATTTACCATATTTATTCCGCTCATTTATAGTGTACACCTTAATAAGATCACCTCTCTTCTTTCTGCATGCCAAGGAACAGAGTCCCAGCCAACACAACCTCTCCCAATAGGTCAGGCCCTCGTGTCCTGGCAATATCTTCGTAAATCCTCTCTGCGCACTTTTCAGCTTAAACTGGGTATAATCCTTGACCATATTCAGAGACTGATCATCCACAATCATAAGGTCAAAAGGAATAGTAGTGGAATTAGGCCATTCGGTCCATCAAGTCTACTCCACCATTCAATCATGGCCGATCTATCTCTCCCTCCTAACCCCATTCACCTGCCTTCTCCCCATAACCTCTGACACCCATACTAATCGAGAATCTATCTATCTCTGCCTTAGAAATATCCACTGATTTGGCCTCCACAGCTGTCTGTAGCTAGGAATGCCACAGGTTCACCGCCCTCTGACTAAAGAAATTCCTCCTCATCTCCTTCCTAAAAGAACCGTCCTTTAATTCTGAGGCTATGACCTCTGGCCCTAAATTCTTCCACTAATGGAATCATCCTCTCCACGTCCACTCTTTCGAAGCCTTTCACTATTCTGTACCCTCCAGGGTTAGAGAACTACCAAAACTCACAGGTACACAAAAATGCTGGAGAAATTCAGCGGGTGCAGCAGCATCTATGGAGCGATGGAAATAGGCAACATTGCCTATTTCCTTCAGGGTTTCGGCCCGAAACGTTGCCTATTTCCTTCCGGGTTTCGGCCCGAAACGTTGCCTATTTCCTTCGCTCCATAGATGCTGCTGCACCCGCTGTGTTTCTCCAGCATTTTTGTCTACTTTCGATTTTCCAGCATCTGCAGTTCCTTCTTGAATACCAAAGCTCACAACTCATTCTTCCAATCCTAGGTTCATGACCCCCTAGAGACACAAGAAACCGCAGGTGTTAGAATCTCAAGTAAAACACAAAGTGCTGGAGTAACTCAGCAGGTCAGGGAGCATCTCTTAGTTGAGGAGATTTCAGAGTGGTATGGTATGGTATGGAACTTTATTTGCCACCTGTACCGAGGTACAGTGAAATTAATTGTTGTATACTTTAGTTCAGTACAAGTATCACTATACAAAAAGCACTTGGATAAACATAGAAACATAAACATAGAAACATAGAAAATAGGAGCAGGAGTAGGCGATTCAATATGATCATGGCTGATCATCCAACTCAGTATCCTGTACCTGCCTTCTCTCCATACCCTCTGATACCTTTAGCCACAAGGGCCACATCTAACCCTCTTAAATAATGCCAATGAACTGGCCTCAATTACCTTCTGTGGCAGACAATTCCAGAGACTCACCACTCTCTGTGTGAAAAATGTTTTTCTTATCTCGGTCCTAAAATATTTCCCTCTTATCCTTAAACTGTGACCCCTTGTTCTGGACTTCCCCAACATCGGGAACAATCTTCCTGCATCTAGCCTGTCCAGCCCCTTAAGAATTTTGTGCGTTTCTATAAGATCCCCCCTCAATCTTCTAAATTCCAGCGTGTACAAGCCGAGTCTATCCAGTCTTTCTTCATATGAAAGTCCTGCCATCCCTGCCATCTTAGAGAAACATCTCAGATACAGTACAACTGTACAGTAGTGGTACACCAAGACCATGTACAATGTTGCCAGTTTGGGGCCATTTTCAAGTCCCAGTTGTTGTAAGTGCAGGGATCTTGACCTGACCATGAAGGTCTGTTGTCCTGGCGGCGTTGCAGGGTCGTCCACAGGGTGAACGTGCAAACTCCACAGGGTCCGCACCCAAAGTCAGGATTGAACCTGGGTCTCCAGCACCAGTGATAAGGTCTTAAGGTCATAAGTTATAGAGTAGAATTAGGCAATTCGGCCCATCAAGTCTATTCCGCGATTCAATCATGGCTGATCTGTCTCTCCATCTCAACCCCATTCTCCTGCCTTCTCCCCATAACCCTTGACACCCGTACTGATCAAGAATCTATCTATCTCTGCCTTGTGGCAGCGGCAAACTGCAGTCCAGCTGTCTTTTTTTCTTTCTTTTTGCCTTGTTTGGAGTATGTTGTATGTTTTTGGTTTCTTTTTAGCTGTGTATACGTGGGGGGGGGGGGGGGGGGGAAGGGGGGGTAAGGGGGGGATGGGGGAAACTTTTTAATCTCTTCCCTGAACGGGGACGCGACCTTTTCCTTGTCGTGTCCCCGTTGTCGTTGGGGCCTAACATCGTTAAGCCGGCGGCCTCCAACCGGAATCGACCTGAGGCTCCAGTCGCAGAGCCTGCGGACTCACCATCGCGGAGCTGTGGTGGAACTGCGGTTGCGGCTGTTTCGCGACTTCGGAGCTTCGGCCGCAGGCCCTGTGGACGGTAAAATCAGGAGCTCGCAGGTCCCTGGAGGGAGACCGATTTTCGGAGCTCGCGCAACGGCAAATTCACCCGCCCAAATCAAGCGGATTGAATCGGCCCGGAGCAGGGCCTTACATCGCCCAGTGCGGCTTAAACGGTCACGGGACTTACCATCGCCCGCCGGGGGCTTTAACATCAGTAGCCCCGGTCGCCTCGGCGTTGAAGTTTGGCTGCCTGACCGCGGAGAAGAACAAAGGATAGGGAAGACATAAGACGTTTTCCTTCCATCACATTGAGGAGAAATTCACTGTGATGGATGTTTGTGTGGAATTGTGTTAATTGTGTGTTTTGGTCTTTTCTTTGCTGTTACGACTGCAGGTACAAATTTTCGTTCAAAACTTGCATGTTTGAATGACTATAAAGGGCAATTGAATTGAATTGAATTGAATTGAGAAATATCCACTGACTTGGCCTCCGCAGACTTCAGTGGCTAAGAATTTGACAGATTCACCACCCTGTGAAAGTTATGTAAGTTAGGGTGAAGTACCATGTCTGAAGTTAAGTTATTCAATGACAATTTACTTAAGGGCCTGTCCCACTTGGCGATTTTTTTCGGCCAATGCTGGCATCATTGACTGACGTATCAGGTCACCGAAAAATTTGCGGCGTGACGCGGCGTGATGATGTATGACACGCGTTTTTTTTCACGTGTCGCAACATTTTTTTGGTCGCCGCTGGATTTTGAAATGTTCTAAATCTTTTGACGACACTAATATGGTGCCGGCAGTCGCCGAAAAAAAACGCCATGTGGGACAGGCCCTTTACTCATTTGTTGTTATCGCCCCAGGCAACACATGACAAACCACGTTCTCCAGAGATGTTGCCTGACCCGCTGAGTTACTCCAGCACTTTTTATGTCTTTTTCTGTCAACCAGCAGCTGCAGTTCCTATTCTATTCTTCGCTCCTCATCCCGAGACTATGACCCTTGATTTTAACGGCTCCAATCTCAGCGTTTGTCACTTTTGAGAACCCTGGACATTTTGATTGTAACCATGTATTGACTTTACATAGAAACATAGAAACATAGAAAATAGGTGCAGGAGGAGGCCATTCAGCCCTTCGAGCCAGCACCGCCATTCATTGTGATCATGGCTGATCGTCCCCTATCAATAACCCGTGCCTGCCTTCTCCCCATATCCCTTGACTCCACTAGCCCCTAGAGCTCTATCTAACTCTCTCTTAAATTCACCCAGTGACTTGGCCTCCACTGCCCTCTGTGGCAGGGAATTCCACAAATTCACAACTCTCTGGGTGAAATAGTTTTTTCTCACCTCAGTCTTAAATGACCTCCCCTTTATTCTAATACTGTGGCCCCTGGTTCTGGGCTCGCCCAACATTGGGAACATTTTTCCTGCATCTAGCTTGTCCAGTCCTTTCTGCTGACTGGACAGCACGCAACAAAAAGCTTTTCACTGTAACTCGTTGCACGTGGCAAGAGACTAAACTGAAATTTTTAAAAACTGTCCAATCCCTAAAACACTTCAGAAATGCTAACAAAAATGGTTGTTAAACCACACTCAAATGTTTAATCACTGTTTCACAAAACTGTACATAATAATTAATTTCAATTTGGCCGACCATTTGTGTGTGTGATAATGGATTTGTACAAGCTACGTAACTCATCATGCTTTAATGAGGCTTGCTATCTAATGAAAATTCCCTGTGAAGTCGACCAGATTCTCTGAGGTTTTTTGAGCTGTCGTCTGGGGAAGTATTAGCTGTTTAACACCGGAACACAGCAGGTCACTCTCCTCTTTGTTCCTCGTTTAGAGAAACTCGCTGGAGACAGAGATCGGACAATTTGCCAAATGTTGCCCTTGGCTTTTCTAAGTGCTGTCTTCTAAAGACACTAATAGGGTGTTTCCCACTCCAGGAAATGTCCTGCTTGTTCTCCTCCAACTACACCGCCCTCTGAATCTGATAATTGTTCATGTTCATAAGTGATAGGAGCAGAATTAGGCCATTCAGCCCATCGTCTACTTCGCCATTCTATCTCTCCCTCTCAACCCCATTCTCTTGCCTTCTCCCCATGACCCCTGACCCCCATACTAATCAAGAATCTATCTATCTCTGCCTTAAAAATATCCACTGACTTGGCCTCCACAGCCTTCTGTGGCAAAGAATTCCACAGATTCACCACCCTCTGACTAAAGAAATTCCTTCTCATCTCTTTCCCAAAGGAACGTCCTTTAATTCTGAGGCTATGACCTCTAGTCCTAGACTCTCCCACTAGTGGAAACATCCTCTCCACATCCACTCTATCCAGGCCTCTCACTATTCGTTACGTTTCAATGATGTACCCCCTCATCCTTCTGACCAGCGCCTTATAGAGCCTCAGCATTACATCCCTGTTCATGCATTCTGGTCCTCTAATGTCTAAGACATTATTAGAGTGGTTTCCACCCCAGGGAATGTCCTGTTTGTTCTCCTCCATCACATGTCCCCCTGACTCTGATAGTTGTTCATCAGTGATAGGAGCAAAATCCACTCCAACACCTTGTTCAATGGATCTGTAGCGGCAGATTTATCTATTGTCAAGAGATTACTCCCTCTAGCCACTAAATGGACTACATGGTTAAGGGGAATGCGTGTGTACGCATGCAAGCTCTCTGTTGGGGACCTTCAGAGATTCTTAGAAACATAGAAAATAGGTGCAGGAGTAGGCCATTCGGCCCTTTGAGCCTGCACTGCCATTCAATATGATCATGGCTGATCATCCAACTCAGTATCCTGTACCTGCCTTCTCTCCATACCCCCTGATCCCTTTAGCCACAAGGGCCACATCAAACTCCCTCTTAAATATAGCCAATGAACTGGCCTCAACCACCCTCTGTGGCAGAGAATTCCACAGATTCACCACTCTCTGTGTGAATTTCTTTTTTCTCATCTCGGTCCTAAAAGACTTCCCCCTTATCCTTAAACTGTGACCCCCTGATCTGGACTTCCCCAACATTGGGAACAATCTTCCTGCATCTAACCTATCCAACCCCTTAAGAATTTTGTACGTTTCTATAAGATCCCCCCTCAATCTTCTAAATTCTAGCGAGTACAAGCCGAGTCTATCCAGTCTTTCTTCATATGAAAGTCCTGCCATCCCAGGAATCAGTCTGGTGAACCTTCTCTGACTCCCTCTATGTCTTTCCTCAGATATACCTCAGATTTCCTCAGAGGAAGAATCCTCAGATTCGTCACAGATAAATTTTCAAAACACAGTCCTTTGATTATTAAATTCTTTAGTGTGGATGAAAAACAATAAGGTACATCCAAACGTCTTCCGACTCGTACACAGTAATCTTCATCGAACACCAGTTTAATGCATTAAACATTAGAAAACTCTTCGTGTCTTCGTTACACTTCGCATGGTCAAAGGGTAAACCTTCCCCATGCTGGTCCAAAACTAAACTAAAAACTAATCTTCTGCGCAAGAAACTCAGCTCCAAACTCGCCCTAAAACACGTCATAAATCCCACCCACAATATAACGGGCAGTCTAAAATTTAAAGACACATGCCACACAAAACAAGTCAAATGGCCACTACAGGATCTTCATTATCACACGTGCATATGTCCAGCGAAATTAGACACAAAATGCTGGAGTCACTCAACGGGTCAGGCAGCATCTCTGGAGAATAGTTATAGGTGACCTTTTGGGTCATAAGGTCATAAATGATAGGAGTAGAATTAGGCCATTTGGCCCATCAGGTCTACTCTGCCATTCAATCATGGCTGATCTATCTCTCCTAACCCCATCTTCCTGCCTTCTGACACCCATACTAATCAAGAATCTATCTATCTCGGCCTTAAACATATCCACTGACTTGACCTCCGCAGCCTTCTGCGGCAATGAATTTCACAGATTCCCCACCCTCTGACTAATGAAATTTCTCCTCATCACCTTCCTGAAAGAACGTCCATTAATTCTGAGGCTACGAGCTCTCGTCCTAGACTCTCCCACTAGTGGAAACATCCTCTCCACATTCCACTCTATCCAAGCCTTTCACTAATCTGCATGTTTCAATGTTTCAGCCTTTCCCCTTCTTCAAGACCCTTCGTCAGACTGAGAGCGGGGGGAGAGGGAAACTAGAAATATGAAAAGATACAGAACACCGATGACCAAGAAAAAGTGCAGCCCACAATGGCTGTGGAAGAGGCCACAAGGAAGAGAGGCTGGGCTTGTATACTCTGGAGTTTAGAAGTATGAGAGGAGATCTTATTGAAACATGTAAGATTATTAAGTGTTTGGACACGCTAGAGGCAGGAAACATGTTCCCGATGTTGGGGGAGTCCAGAACCAGCGGCCACAGATTCAGAATAAGGGGAAGGCCATTTAGGCAAGGCAAGGCAACTTTATTTATATAGCACATTTCATACACGAGGCAGACTCAAAGTGCTTCACATAAAAACATGTCATACAATAAATGAAATAATAAAATGAAATAAAATAGAAGAACTAAAAGAAAAGAAAAACAAAATTAAAAATGCATTATAAAAAGTGCAAAAGTTAAAAGTGCAATGTAGTTAAGATTTAGCTGAAAGCTAAAGTAAACATAAAAGTTTTCAGTCTTGTTTTAAAAGTGGTCAAAGTTGAGGCAAGTCTTAAATCTTCAGGAAGTTTATTCCAGCTATTTGTTGCATAGTAACTAAATCCTGCTTTCCCATGTTTTGTATTTACTCTGGGAATCACTAGCAGATTGGTTTCAGAAGATCTTAGCGGTCTAGAAGGCTTATATAGTGGAAGCATGTCAGTGATATACTTTGGCCCTAAACCATTTAGAACGCCTATTGTCTACTGAAGGGACACGATCAGTAAAACTAGTTGGACAACTAGGGTAGGGGATTGACGGAGAGAGAGAGGGTAAACTAGGATTACAGTTTACTGTGTACAGTTTTAGTCTCCTAATTTGAGGAAGGACATCCTTGTGATTGAGGCAGTGCAGTGTAGGTTCACGAGATTGATCCCTGGGATGGCGGGACGGACATATGAGGAAAGATTGAAAAGCCTAGGCTTGTATTCACTGGAGTTTAGAAGGATGAGGGGGAATCTTATAGAAACATATAAAATTATCAAACGACTGGACAAGCCAGATGCAGGAAAAATGTTCCCAATGTTGGGCGAGTCCAGAACCAGGGGCCACAGTCTTAGAATAAAGGGGAGGCCATTTAAGACTGAGATGAGAAAAAACTTTTTCACCCAGAGAGTTGTGAATTTATGGAATTCCCTGCCACAGAGGGCAGTGGAGGCCAAATCATGATTGGATTTAAGAGAGGGTTAGATAGAGCTCTAGGGGCTAGTGGAGTCAAGGGATATGGGGAGATAGCAGGCACGGGTTATTCATTTGGGACGATCAGCCATGATCACAATGAATGGCGGTGCTGGCTCGAAGGACCGAATTGCCTCCTCCTGCACCCACTTTCTATGTTTCTATGTTTACTTGAAATTAGAGAAGTCAATGTTCACACCGCTGGGGTGTAAGCAGCCCAAGCGAAATATGAGGTGCTGTTCCTCCAATTTGCGTTTGGCGTGCCAGTTCTCTATGTTCCATTTTACGCTATCTCATCCTAATAAAATGACTCTCATTCCAGAGAGACGTGTGGAATATTAAACAGGCTACTAATTAGTTCATTCTGATATTCTTGTTTCAGCGTTTCTGCGACGTGGCATTTGAATCTATTTCTGAAGCTTTTGTTCAGTTGTCATTAACATAAAAATGTTTAAACATGAGTCACAAGATTGACTTTGATGAGGAACAGGAGGCTCTCGGGGAGGGTCTAAAGCCAGATCAGCACCTTCCATGGGGCGGGCACGGTGGCGCAGCGGTAGAGTTGCAGCGCCGGAGACCCGGGTTCGATCCCGACTACGGGTGCTGTCTGTACGGAGTTTGCACGTTCTCCCTGTGACCTGCGTGGGTTTTCTCCAAGATCTTCGGTTTCCCCCCACACTCCAATGATGTACAGTTTTGTAGGTTAATTGACTTGGTATAAATGTGAAAATTGTCCCTAGTGTGTGTAGGATAGTGTTAAAGTGCGGGGATCGCTGGTCGGTGCAGACTCGGTGGGCCGAAGGGCCTGTTTCCTCGCGGGATCTCTAAACTAAACTAAGCAGGGACATGGATAGACACAAAGTGCTGGAGTTACTCCAGCGGGTCAGGCAGCATCTTTAGACTTTAGAGATACAGCGTGGAAACAGGCCCTTCAGCCCACCTAGTCCATGCTGACCAGTAATCACCTCATACACTCGCACTATCCTACACAATACGATATGATACAATGTGATACTTTATTTATCCCAGGAGAAATCGGTCTGCCAACAGTCATTACACACAACAAGATACATGAAACAAAATTAAAGTGATGAGTGGAAAGGATTGGGGATGTGACAAGATCGGGATGGGGGGTGGGGTGAGGGGAGTCTGTCTACCCCACCACAGAAGGGGGAGGAGTTGTACAGTGTGATAGCCACAGGGAAGAAGGATCTCCTGTGGCGTTCTGTGCTGCATCTTGGTGGCACCAGTCTGTTGCTGAAGGTGCTTCTCAGGTTGACCAGTGTGTCATGGAGGGGGTGGAGATGTATTGTCCAGGATGCTCCGCAGTTTGAGGAGCAACCTCCCCTCCAAGACCAACCTCCAGTGAATCCAACTCCAACTCCGCCCCCAGGATGGAGCCAGCCTTCCCGATGAGCTTGTTGATCCTGTTGGCGCCCGCGGCCTTCGCCCTGCTGCCCCGGCACACGGCAGTGACGAAGCTGACACTGACCACCATCAGTTAGTAGAACATCTGCAGATGTTGAAAGTTGACAGAACGTACAAACTCCATACGGGCCGCGCCCAGAGTCAGGATCGAACCCGGATCTCTGGCGCTGTGAGGCAGCAACTCTACCACTGCGCCACTGTGGCATTGTGCCTTTGTTGTTTGCAAACCAGTACCCATTTGTGGTCTCCATGACGGAGTTCTCCCCAGATGACAACAGTGGACCATCGGTAATAATGGACACCAGTTCCCCCTCTCTTGTCCGTTATAATGATGTAGTCATAGAGCGATACAGTGTGGAAACGGGCCCTTAGGCCCAACTTGCCCACACCGGCCAACATGTCCCAGCTACTCTAGTCCCACCTGCCTGCGTTTGGCCCATATCCTTCCAAACCTGTCCTATCCTGTCTAATTGTTTCTTAAACATCGCGATAGTCCCTGCCTCAACTACCTCCTCTGGCAGCTCATACCATGTACCCTCCACCCTTTGTGTGAAAAAGGTACCCCTCGGATTGTTATTAAATCTTGCTCACTTTAAACCTGTGAACCTGTGGCACAGTAGGTTCACAAGGTTAATTCCTGGGATGGGGGGACTGTCATATGCTGAGAGAATGGAGTGGCTGGGCTTGTACACTCTGGAGTTTAGAAGGATGAGAAAGGATCTCATTGAAACATATAAGATTATTAAGGGCTTGGACACGCTAGAGGCAGGACACATGTTCCTGATGTTGGGGGAGTCAAGAACCAGGGGCCACAATTTAATAATAAGGAGTAAGCCATTTAGAACGGAGATGAGGAAACACTTTTTCTCACAGAGAGTGGTGAGTCTGTGGAATTCTGTGCCTCAGAGGGTGGTGGAGGCAGGTTCTCTGGATGCTTTCAAGAGAGAGCTAGATAGGGCTCTTAAAAATAGCGGAGTCAGGCGATATGGGGAGAAGGCAGGAACGGGGTACTGATTGGGGTGATCAGCCATGATCATTGAATGGCAATGTTGGCTCGAAGGGCCAAATGGCCTACTCCTGCACCTATTGTCTATTGTCTATTGTCTATTGTCTAATCAAGAATCTATTTATCTCGGCCTTAAAAATATCCATTGACTTGGTCTCCGCAGCCTTCTGTAGCAATGAATTTCACAGATTCACTGCACTCTGGCTAAATAAATTCCTCCTCATCTCCTTCCTAAAAGGTACGCCATTTGATTCCGAGGCTATGACCTCTGGTCCCAGACTCTCCCACTAGTGGAAACATCGACAGGTTCTGACCACAAGTAAGTTAAAAAAAAAAAGTACAACGTTGGATTATGTTTTGAACAAGAAAAGTTGTTAATTCCAACTAGTTCTTAAAAGTTGCAATCGTTATTGCAACTAGGCAGATGTATGGGAGCCAGGAATTCAAGCTGTTAGCCCAGTCGATCATGAACCTCATGCCAACACGACAGAAAAATGGAATGCAAAAGATGTTCAGAGTTTTTAGCAAACGAATTGCATTGAAGAAATATATGAACCCAATTGTACAATAAAACCCTGGGGACCTTTCTACGAGTTATAATAAGCCTCTATTTGGATCTGAGCATTTTCATTCCTAATGCATGACTTCAATTTATGTGCCTCAAGCAAGCTGGACTTTCTTTCCGTAACTTATGGGAATATACTTTGTGATTGTTTTTTTAATATAATTGGGACTCACTGGTGCTCGGCTTTTTACAGCCATGGCAATCAAGCAGTTCTCAAGTTAACAACCAACTTGAAGGTTTTTTTTTAATAATCCCACACAATATCCAAGCTCTGACCCATTTTCCAACCATTCAACAAATTAATGTTCGACCGGTAAAATTATTATTTTTTTAATCACGCCTGGCAATAACAATAAAGGGGGGAGTGAGATTGTATCACTGCTGAGGGAAAGTGGAAGGGTAAACACACGTTTAGTTTAGTTTAGTTTAGTAAGAAGGAAGCGGACAAAATGTAATAGGATGGATTATGAAGAAGGGTCTCGACGCGAAACTTCACCCATTCCTTCTCTCCAGAGATGCTGCCTGTCCCGGTGAGTTACTCCAGCTTTCTGTATCTATCTTTGGGTTAGTTCAGTTTAGAGATACAGCATGATATAAACACGATTATGTGCTTATAAACATAATTAAGTGTTTAATTTTACTGTACGTATGTACATGTGACAATAACGAACCATCAAACTAGTTTCTGGAGTGGATTTTGAACCCACATCATTGTCGATTTGGAAATACAAGTACTCCCTTCTGAACCCAGCTGCCTACTGAACTACATTTTTCATAAGAGTGATAGGAGCAGAAGTAGGCCATTCGGCCCATCCAGTCATATCCATCTATCTCTCCCTCCTAACCCCATTCTCCTGCCTTCTCCCCATAACCCCTGACAACCCATGAAGCATACAAATTAGCCAGAAAAAGCAGCCAACCAGGGGACTGGAAGAAATCCAGAGTCCAGCAGAGGAGGACAAAGGGCTTAATTAGAAAAGGGAAAATAGATTATGAAAGAAAACTGGCAGGGAACACAAAAACTGACTGCAAAAGTTTTTATAGATATGTGAAGAGGAAAAGATTAGTTGAAACAAATGTAGGTCCCTTGAAGTCAGAAACAGGCAAATTGATCATGGGGAACAAGGACATGGCAAACCAATTGAATAACTACTTTGGTTCTGTCTTCACAAAGGAAGACATAAATAATCTGCCGGAAATAGCAAGGGACCAGGGGTCAAATGAGATGGAGGAACTGAGTGAAATCCAGGTTAGCCGGGAAGTGGTGTTAGGTAAATTGAATGGATTAAAGGCCGATAAATCCCCAGGGCCAGATAGGCTGCATCCCAGAGTACTTAAGGAAGTAGCCCCAGAAATAGTGGATGCATTAGTGATAATTTTTCAAAACCCTTTAGATTCTGTAGTAGTATCTGAGGATTGGAGGGTAGCTAATGTAACCCCACTTTTTAAAAAGGGAGTGAGAGAGAAAACGGGGAATTACAGACCAGTAGTCTAACATCGGTAGTGGGGAAACTGCTAGAGTCAGTTATTAAAGATGGGATATCAGCACATTTGGAAAGTGGTGAATTCATTGGACAAAGTCAGCATGGATTTATGAAAGGTAAATCATGTCTAACGAATCTTATAGAATTTTTCGAGGATGTAACTAGTAGAGTGGATAAGGGAGAACCAGTGGATGTGTTATATCTGGACTTTCTGAAGGCTTTCGACAAGGTCCCACATAAGAGATTAGTATTGGGGGTTCAGTATTGATGTGGATAGAGAAATGGCTGGCAGACAGGAAGCAAAGAGTAAGAGTGAACGGGTCCTTTTCACAATGGCAGGCAGTAACTAGTGGGGTACCGCAAGGCTCAGTGCTGGGACCCCAGCTATTTACAATATATATTAATGATCTGGATGAGGGAATTGAATGCAACATCTCCAAGTTTGCGGATGACACGAAGCTGGGGGGCAGTGTTAGCTGTGAGGAGGATGCTAGGAGGCTGCAAGGTGACTTGGATAGGTTGAGTGAGTGAGCAAATGCATGGCAGATGCAGTATAATGTGGATAAATGTGAGGTTATCCACTTTGGTGGCAAAAACAGGAAAGTAGACTATTATCTGAATGGTGGTCGATTAGGAAAAGGGGAGATACAACGAGACCTGGGTGTCATGGTATACCAGTCATTGAAAGTAGGCATGCAGGTGCAGTAGGCAGTGAAGAAAGCGAATGGTATGTTAGCATTCATAGCAAAAGGATTTGAGTATAAGAGCAGGGAGGTCTACTGCAGTTGTACAGGATCTTGGTGAGACCACACCTGGAGTATTGCGTACAGTTTTGGTCTCCTAATCTGAGGAAAGACATTCTTGCCATAGAGGGAGTACAGAGAAGGTTCACCAGACTGATTCCTGGGATGTCAGGACTTTCATATGAAGAAAGACTGGATAGACTCGGTTTGTACTCGCTAGAATTTAGAAGATTGAGGGGGGATCTTATGGAAACTTAAGGGGTTGGACAGGTTAGATGCAAGAAAATTGTTCCCGATGTTGGGGAAGTCCAGAACAAGGGGTCACAGTTTAAGGATAAGGGGGAAGTCTTTTAGGACCGAGATGAGAAAATCATTTTTTACACAGAAAGTGGTGAATCTGTGGAATTCTCTGCCACAGAAGTTAGTTGAGGCCAGTTCATTGGCTATATTTAAGAGGGCGTTAGATGTGGCCCTTGTGGCTAAAGGGATCAGAGGGTATGGAAAGAAGGCAGGTATGGAATACTGAGTTGGATGATCAGCCATGATCATATTGAATGGCGGTGCAGGCTCGAAAGGCCGAATGGCCTACTCCTGCACCTATTTTCTATGTTTCTATGTTTCTATGACACCCGTACTAATCAAGAATCTATCTATCTCCACCTTAAAAATATCCATTGGCCTCCACAGCCTCCTTTGGCAATGAATTCCACAAATTCACCACCCTCTGACTAAAGAAATTCCTCCTCATCTCCTTCCTAAAGGAACGTCCTTTAATTCTGCGGCTATGACCTCTGGTCCTGGACTCTCCCACTAGTGGAAACATCCTCTCCACATCCACTCTCTCTCCAGGCCATTTGCTATTCGGTAGGCTTCAATGAGGTCTCCCCTCACCCTTCGAAACTCCAGCGAGTACAAGCCCAGTGCTGCCAAACACGTCGTGCTTCACTGTGAGGTTCTAGCGCTCTCTATCAGAACAAAGCAACATCATTCAGATGCTGGATGTACAATGAGTAAGTTGAAGCTTGATTAGTGTCTGGATTCTGTCGGTGCACAAGTTCTATCCCGGGAGAGGAACAGGGTCCATCTGTTGAGTGTCAGTTCCTGTCTGATTGATGCAGCTGTTATTTTTATCCCTACAGCGGGCTATTTGGAAGGTGTTTTAATTAAGATTGTTTAGCGACACGTTAATTCTTCCACCTTTCCCCCTCTTTGCTCTCAGCCCCTCGTAGTTGCCAGTTGACATAGTTTCATTTAGTTTAAAGACGCAGCACGGAAATAGGCCCTTCGGCCCACTGAGCCCGCGCTGACCAGCGATCACCCCGTACACTAGCACCACCCTACACACACTACTGACGATTTCCAACTTTACCGTAGCCGATTGTGGAGGGAAACCGGAGCACCCGGAGAAAACACACGCGATCAAGATTCAAGATTCAAGGTTCAAGAGAGTTTATTGTCATGTGTCCCTGATAGGACAATGAAATTCTTGCTTTGCTTCAGCACAACAGAATATGGAAGGCATGAATACAGAACAGATCAGTGTGTCCATATACCATTGTATAAATATATACACACATCAATAAATAAAACAGATAAAGTGCAAATAAACAGATAATGGGCTATTAATGTTCAGAGTTTTGTCCGAGCCAAGTTTAATAGCCTGATGGCTGTGGGGAAGTAGCTATTCCTGAACCTGGTTGTTGCAGTCTTCATGCTCCTGTACCTTCTACCTGAAGGTAGCAGGGAGATGAGTGTGTGGCCAGGATGGTGTGGGTCTTTGATGATACTGCCAGCCTTTTTGAGGCAGCGACTGCGATAAATCCCCTCGATGGAAGGAAGGTCAGAGCCGATGATGGACTGGGCCGTGTTTACTACTTTTTGTAGTCTTTTCCTCTCCAGGGCGCTCAAGTTGCCGAACCAAGCCACGATGCAACCGGTCAGCATGCTCTCTACTGTGCACCTGTAGAAGTTAGGGAGAGTCCTCCTTGGCAAACCGACTCTCCGTAATCTGTAACCACAGAATGAACGTACAAACTCCGTACAGACAGCACCCGTAGTCAGGATCGAACCGGGGTCACTGGAGCCGTAAGGCAGCAACTCTACCGCTGCGCCACCGTGCTGCCCTGAGTGTAAAAATAATCACGCTGTTTGATGATTCAATGTTGGATTGCTGGATGTTGTTAAGCTGGAAAGGGAGAAGAGAATGTACTTGAATGGCCAGGAGTGAAGAAGGTTGCATAAAGTGGTGAACTCTGCCCGGTCCATCACTGGTACCGACCTCCCCACCATCTCAGGATTACAAGAATGATCCCAGGAATGAGTGGGTTCACGTACGATGTGCGTTTGACGGCACTGGGCCTGTACTCGCTGGAGTGTGGAAGAACGAGGGGGGGACCTCATTGAAACGTACAGAATAGTGAAAGGCTTGGATAGAGTGGATGTGGGGAGGATGTTTCCACTGGTGGGAGAGTCTAGGGCTAGAGGTCATAACTTCAGAATTAACGGATGTTGTTTTAGGAAGGAGATGAGCAGGAATTTCTTTAGTCAGTGAGTGGTGAATCTGTGGAATTCTTTGCCACAAAAGTTTTGAAGGTTGTGGAGGCCAAGTCAGAGGATATTTTTAAGGCAGAGATAGATAGATTCTTGATTAGTACGGGTGTCAGGGGTTATGTGGAGAAGGCAGGAGAATGGGTTAGGAGTGAGAGATAGATCAGCCATGATCGAATGGCGGAGCAGACTTGATGGGCCGAACGGTCTAATTCTGCTCCTATCACTTGTCAACTCCAAAGATGTACAGGTATGTAGGTTATTTGGCTTTGGTAAAATTGTAAATTGTAAATTGTCCCTCGTGTGTGTAGGACAGTGTTAGTGCACGGGGGGATCATCGCTGGTCGGCGCGGATTTGGTGGGCTGTTTCCGCGCTGTATCTCTAAACTAAACCAAATATGGCCCAGGAGAATTTTCATCCTTTCGTAAGTCCTCGCATGATGAGTCAACCTTACGGAGATACTTGCAACAAACAGGCTTTGGCCTTTTCAATTGGATGGTATTTAAATGGCCCTTTCACGTGGAAAAGCAATAATTTCCCAAACGCTTGGATATTCCCGGCCCTTTCCGCCCTGCTGAATAGAGATTAAGAGATTAACTAATTTATATTAAGCAGGAACAATAGACGCAATATGTTTCAGTGTCATCCGTGTGTCCAAATACCAAGGTCGGTTTGACAAATACTCTCATTGTCACTGCCGAGTAGACAGAGATAATAGACAATAGACAACAGACAATAGACAACAGGTGCAGGAGTAGGTGGGTGCCATTGTGGGGGGATGTTCTTTGTGTTTAAGACTCTCATTGGTGTTATGTCTGTATTCTTTCTTTGTGTGTTACAAAATGGCAAAAAGCATTTCACTTCATTACACCTAGGTGTATGTGAATGTGACCAATGAAATACCTTTGATACCTTTGAGTGGGGAGGGGGTGTGGGGGTGGTGTGGTTAAGGGGTGGTGTGGCGGAGTGATGTGGGGGAGGGGGATGTGGGGGAGGTGGATGTGGGGGAGGGGGGATGTGGGGGAGGGGGAACCTTCAAAACTTTTGTACTATTTCACCGATTGGAACAAAACTTATTTGACTTGCAGCAGAGGAGAATGGTGAGTAAGGTGGTGAAAAATCGCAGTGCTATGGTGGATCGTTTTTGCGCAAATTTAATTACAATGCACACAGGAAGTGGTCAAGGTGAGTGTTTTAGTAATATACTAGACTAAGTGGGACCCGTTGGGTCCCAGCATCACACGGGAGGGCTGGTCACCAACGTAATATTCCACCTCTCCACCAATTCCAATATTGCTCGCCAGTGGGGGGGGCTGTCTGTTGCACTAGTATGGGTGTTGCGGGACGAAGGTACTGGTTTCGAGAGGGCTAGTATAGACATTGTGGGCCAAATGGATTATTGGGCTGGCAGCCAACTGTTGCAACGATTTTAAAAGCCAAGCCAAGGCAAACAATTTGGCTGCAGCCACCCGACAACCAAAATTCATTTTGTGAACACAAACTTTTTTAAAAGGCGAGGCAAGCAATTGGGCAGCAGCCACCTGACAACCAAAATTCATTTTGTGAACACAAACTTGTTAAAAAGGCGGGGCAGCAGCCACCTTACAGCCGCATCGAGGGGACTCACCGTGGAGTAGACGTGCGTTCAGTGTTATTCGCAGCTCAGAGAGCCGTGACCCTCTCGCTTCCTGGCTCTGGCAGAGACTGAGTGAGCAACTACTCTTCCGGGTTTTATAGTCCCGCCCCCTACCGCCAGCGGGGGCAGCGGGGAATTTTTCAAAAACATTAATATCTCTCTGATATTTCATCGATGGGAAAAATCCTCATATCCTGGGGGTATGGAGAGAAGGCAGGTACAGGATACTGAGTTGGATGATCAGCCATGATCATATTGAATGGTGGTGCAGGCTCGAAGGGCCGAATGGCCTACTCCTGCACCTATTTTCTATGTTTCTATGTTTCTATGTTTCAAAAGTGGTCAAGATTAGACTTTTAGTAATATATAGAAGATAGCTAGAAGATAGATAGATTAGTACGGGTGTCAGAGGTTGTGGGCAGGGAATGAGGTTAGAAGGGAGAGGTTAATCAGCCATGATTGAATGGGGGAGTAGACTTGATAGAAACATAGAAAATAGGTGCAGGAGTAGGACATTCGGCCCTTCGAGCCAGCACCGCCATTCAATATGATCATGGCTGATCATCCAAAATCAGCATCCCGTTCCTGCTTTTTCCCCATATCCCTTGATTCTCTGAGCCCAAAGCTAAATCTAACACCCTCTTGAATACATCCAGTAAATTGGCCTCCACTGCCTTCTGTGGCAGAGAATTCCACAGATTCACAACACTCTGGTGAACATGTTTTTCATCATCTCAGTCCTAAATGGCCTACCCCTTAATCTTAAACCGTGACCTTTGGTTCTGGACTCCCCGAACATGGGGAACAATTTTCCTGCACGTAGCCCGTCCAATCCCTTAAGAATGTTAAATGTTCATGTGACAATCAACTGACCTTAACCTTGAAACATTGTTTCTATAAGAAACCCTCTCATCCTTCTAAATTCCAGCGGATTCCAGTGATGGGCCGAGTGGCTTAATTCTACTCCAATCACTTATGACCTTGTGACCTTATAACTTGTGATTTATAAACTGGAGTATTGTGTGTAGTTTTGGTCCCAACATTTGGGGAAGGACATTTTTGCTATTGAGGGAGTGCAGCGTAGGTTCACGAGGTTAATTCCCGGGATGGCGGGACTGTCATGTGTTGAAAGCATGGAGCAACTGGGCTTGTCTACACTGGAATTTAGAAGGATGAGAGGGTTTCTTAATGAAACATGTAAGATTATTATGGGATTGGACACACAAGAGGCAGGAAACATGTTACCGATGTTGGGGGAGTCCAGAACCAGGGGCCACAGTTGAAGAATAAGGGGTTGGCCACTTAAAATGGAGATGAGGATAAACCTTTTCACCCAGAGAGTTGTGAATCTGTGAAATTCTCTGCCTCAGTGGAGGCCGATTCTCTGGATGCTTTCAAAAGAGAATTAGATAGAGCTCTTAAAGATTGCAGAGCCAGGGGATATGGGGAGAAGGCTGGAACCGGGTACTGATTGTGGATGATCAGCCATGATCACATTGAATGGCGGTGCTGGCTCGAAGGACCAAATGGCCTACTCCTGCACCTATTGTCTATTGTCTATTGTCCATTGAGACCCGGGTTTAATCCGGCATCTGAAGAATTGTTCCTGGTGTAATGGGAGTGGATGTGAATGTGGGATAACATCGACAAAGGACAAAGGATATTTATTGTCACATACACCATTTCTGGTGTAGTGAAATTTGAGTTGCCATTTGCGGCACACCAATAAAAGCAATACACCACATTAAAAAAGAATTGAACATAAAATATAAAAACATCCCCCCACAATGGTTTCCACTTTGAGGGAAGGCAGCAAAGTCTAGTCCTCTTCCCCTTGTTCACCCATGGTCGGGGCCTATTGAGGCCTCCGCAGTTGCCTCTATGGCGGCCCGATGTTCAGGCCCTCTCACCGGATGATGGAGCTCCGGCGTCGAGAGAAGACTCTCAGCGGCTTGGAGTGTCTGGAACGGCCGCTTCCTGCCAGAGACCGCGGTTCCCGAAGTCCCCAGGCCGCGCTGGTCGGGGCTCCGACACTGGCGATCTCGGCGAGAGATCCCAGGCTCCGCGGTGTTTAAACCCAGCGACGCTCCACGACCACAGCTCCTCGATGTTGGGAGTCGGCGGTCTCAGCACTCCGGCGACCCGGGTAAGGCATCGCCCGCTCCGCGATGGCGACCCAGCGCTGCGCCGCCAAAGCCGAAGCCAAAGCCGAAGTTCTGGCCGGTCCCGGCAGGAATTGCCGCTCCAGTCCCGGTGGTAGGCTGCGAGGGAGGGGCGAAGATATGGCTCGGAGAAAAGCCGTATCTCCGACCATGTCAGGACTGAGAAAAATAGTTTCCCCCTTCCCCCCACCCCCCCACATAAAAAATATTAGACCTCCAAACGAACTTTTAACATACTAAAACATTTTAAAAAGGGTTAAAGGACGGACAGCTGCAGGCTGGGCAGCCATACTCGATGGCGTCCCCTTGGACATCGAATGAGTGTGAATGGGCGATTGATGTTTGACGTGGACTAGGTGGATCAATGAGCCTGATACCATGCTCTATCTTGCTCTCAACTCCAGTGAAACCAAGGAACTGATTGTTGACTTTGGCAGAGAAAGTTGGAGAATCCACACACCTGCCGTAACCAACGGGACAATGATAGAGAGAGTAAAAAACTCTCCTGGGCGTGCATATCTTTGTAGATCTATCCTGGACACAGCACATTCATGCAATCATATAGAAAAACCATCAATATCTCTACTTCCTTACAAGATTGAGGAGATTCGGTCCATCAACTCATCTATTCTCTGGAACTTCAACAGGTGTACATTGGAGAGCATATTGACTAGTTGCATCACAGCCTGGGTTGGCAACTCGAACGCCCAGGAGTGAAGAAGACTGCAAAAAAGTGGTCAACACTGCCCGGTCCATCATGGGTACTGACCTCCCCACCATCGAATGGATCTACTGGAGTCGCTGCCTCAAAAGGGCAGCCAGCATCATCAGAGACCCACACCACCCTGGCCACACTCTCATTTCACTCCTGCCATGGGAATGAAGAAATTAGGGATGGAAGGCCTTCAGTGATGTGGAGGAATTTGGCTAAAGAGCCGGAAAATAATCAGGAAGACCGCACGGTGGCACTGCAGGTAGAGTTACTGCCTTTCAGCGCCAGACCTGGGTTCGATCCCGACCACGGGTGCTGTCTGTACGGAATTTGTACGTTCTCCCCGTGACCTGCGTGGGTTTTCTCCGAGATCTTCGGTTACCTCCCACACTCTAAAGAGGCGCAGATTTGTAGGTTAATTGGCTTGCTAAATGTAAATTGTTCCCAGTTTGTGTAGGATAGTGTTAGCGTGCAGGGATCGCTTGTCGGTGTGGGCTCGGTGGTCCGAAGGGCCTGTTTCCATGCTATATCTCTAAACCAAACTAAACTTGGAATTTAGAAGGATGAGACGGAATCTTATTAAAACACATAAGATTATTAAGGGTTTGGACACGCTAGAGACAGGAAACATGTTCCCGATGTTGGGGGAGTCCAGCATCAGGGGCCACAGTTTAAGAATAAGGGGTAAGGCATTTAGAACGGAGAAGAGGAAACACTTTTTCTCACAGAGAGTGGTGAGTCTGTGGAATTCTCTGCCTCAGAGGGCGGTGGAGGCCGGTTCTCTGGATACATTCAAGAGAGAGCTAGATAGGGCTCTTAAAGATAGCGGAGTCAGGGGATGTGGGGAGAAGGTAGGAACGGGGTACTGATTGGGGTTGATCAGCCATGATTACATTGAATAGCGGTGCTGGCTCGAAGGGCCGAATGGCCTACTCCTGCACCTATTGTCTATTGTCTATTGTTTATTGCCTATAAACTAAACTAAAGACAACCTTTTGCTCAACTGGTTTTGGTGTTTGCGGATGATGATGCCCGACCTTGTGTTAATGGTAAAAATAAGACCCAAATTGCTGGAGTAACTCAGCGGGTCAGGCAGCATCCCTGATGGAAAAGGCTAGGTGATATTTCAGGACTTTATGAAGAAGAATGGCCCCGACCCAAATCCCAACCCCTATCCATGTTCTCCCTGACCCGCTGAGTTACTCCAGCATTACGTATCTTTTTCTTTGTAAGTCGGCATCTGCAGTTCCTTTGATTCTACATTGTGTTAGAGGTAGGTTGATAATCAAGCTCCAAAAACGGAACTGAATAAATATTTAGAGGAGTAAATATTTAAATAGCTCCAAGCAAAGAGCAGAAGGAGCGGCACTAATTGGGTTGCTCGATCAAAACGTTGGCAGCAGTATGTGGCATGACAAGGTTTAACAGCTTCTTACAGTCAATGAAATGCTTTTGGTGCCACTGTTATGTTGAAGGCAACATGGTAGTCTACACGGAGATTGCCAGACAAAGCTGGAGTAACTCAGCGGGTCAGGTAGCATCTCTGGAGAAAAGGAGTAGGTGACATTTCTGCCCGAGTGCTTTCTTCAGACTGAGAGTCAGTGGAAAGGGAAATGGGAGATATAGGCAGTGTTGCAGCCCTGTTCCCTATACCTCCTCCCTCGACTCTGTCCAGGGACCCCGACAGTCCCATCAGGTGAGGCTGGGACTCACTTGCACCTCCTCCAAACTCATCTACTGTATCCGTTGCTCAAGGTGTGGAGTCGTATACATCGGCAAGACCAAACGCGGGCTGGGGGCGATCCGTTTCGCTGAATACCTTCGCTCAGTGCGCCTGGACCTACCTGATCTCCCAGTTGCCAAACACTTTATGTTTAAGAAGGAACTGCAGATGCTGGAAAATCGAAGGTACACAAAAAAGCTGGAGAAACTCAGCGGGTGCAGCAGCATCTATGGAGCGAAGGAAATAGGCAACGTTTCGGGCCGAAACGTTGCCTATTTCCTTTGCTCCATAGATGCTGCTGCACCCGCTGAGTTTCTCCAGCTTTTTTGTGTACCTGCCAAACACTTTAGTTCCCTTTCCCATTCCCACACCAGTATACTTTGTAGCTTTGATTGGCGCCCTTAATGTGGCGACTATTAGCATACCTTGGATACGCAAGACTAAGAATTTCACTGTGACTTGTCACTTGTGACTAGAAAGTCTTCATTCATTCATTCATACAGTCATTTAATAACAACATTTAAAACTTTTCCTAACAAGAGGAGTTGAGTATAGGAGCAAAGAGGTCCTTCTGCAGTTGTACAGGGCCCTAGTGAGACCGCACCTGGAGTATTGTGTGCAATTTTGGTCCCCTAATTAGAGGAAGGACATTCTTGCTATTGAGGGAGTGCAGCGTAGGTTTACAAGGTTAATTCCCAGGATGGCGGGACTGTCATATACTGAGAGAATGGTGCGGCTGGGCTTGTACACTCTGGAGTTTAGAAGGATGAGAGGCAATCTTATTGAAGCATATAAGATTATTAAGGGTTTGGACACGCTAGAGGGAGGAAACATGTTCCCGATGTTGGGGGAGTCCAGAACCAGGGGCCAAAGTTTAAGAATATGGGGTAAGCCATTTAGAACGGAGACAATTAAATACTTTTTCACCCAGAGAGTTGTGAGTCTGTGGAATTCTCTGCCTCAGAGGGCGGTGGTGGCCGGTTCTCTGGATACTTTCAAGAGAGAGCTAGATAGGGCTCATAAAGATAGCGGAGTCAGGGGATATGGGAAAAAGGCAGGAACGGGGTACTGATTGGGGATGATCAGCCATGATCACATTGAATGGTGGTGCTGGCTTAATAGGCCGAATGGCCTACTCCTGCACCTATTGTCTATTGTCTATAAAAGGCATTTTGACAGGTAAATTTACTTTGGACTTTGAGATACAGCGTGGAAACAGGCCGTTCAGTCCCACCGAGTCCGCGCTGACCAGCGATCACCCCGGACACGGGACTGCTTGCAGTTTCACTGAAGCCAATAAATCTGCACATATTTGGAGCGTGGGAGAAAACCGGAGCACCCGGAGAAAACCGCCGCAGGTCACGGGGAGAACGTACAAACTCCGCGCGGACAGCACCCGTGGTCGGGATCGAACCTGGGTCTCGGGCACTGTAAAGGTGGCAAATCTACCGCCGCGCCACCGTGCCGCTCCACCGTACCACGCTTCTAGATCGACAGAAATCAAAAGCTCTGGGAATGTTGAGGTGTTTGACTGTAATGAGCTGCTCCTGGCATTGGAGCTGTTGAATTGATGTGCGATTGTTTAATAGCCTTGCTCAACAAGGATAGCTATGATGGAAATGAAATACTCTTTTGTCTTGCGTTTGTCATATTGCTGTTTCTTTAAATCCTGTCACAATCTTTGTCGTGTTTGACAGTCAGATCAATCCTCCTCTTTCATCTTGTCATGAAATAATGTGTTTTTTCCTCAAGCAAGGAGAATATGAAACGTAAATTGTTTATGAATCCGCTCAGGTTGGCGTTTGCCTGACACCTTTTTGCTTTGATTTGGCGAAACATCCAATATTCTAAACTCTGAAAGGATCTCCAGCAAACATAGAAAGGGTTGCGAAATGCAGTGGGAGGAATTACTCTGATCGGAGGAAAGCGACCGGTTAAAGGGGAATGAGATAGTCAAGGACGTGTCACCCCCTCTTCTCCCCTCTCCTATCAGGCAAGAGGAACAGAAGTGTGAAAACGCACACCTCCAGATTCAGGGACAGTTTCTTCCCAGCTGTTATCAGGCACTGAACCATCCTACCACCAACTAGAGAGCAGTCCAGCACAACCAGAGAGGGGCGGCACGGTGACACAGCGATAGACTTGATGCCTTACAGAGCTTGCAGCCCGGAGACCCAGGTTCTATCCCGACTACGGGTGCTGTCTGTACGGAGTTTGTACGTTCTCCCTGTGACCTGTGTGAGTTTTCCCCGAGATCTTCGATCTTCCTCCCACACTCCAAAGACGTACAGGTTTGTAGGTTAATTGGCTTGGTGGATGTGTAACCTCCAGATAAGGGACAGTTTCATCCCAGCTGTTATCAGGCAACTGAATCATCATATCACAAAACTGGAGAGGGGTCCGGACCAGCCATCAACCTCATTGGAGACCCTCAGACTATCTTTAATCAGACTTTAAAAAAAAAAATTATTAGAAGCAAATGTACAAAAATATAAGCAGCGGCATATGACATAATACAGTTAATGTACAGCTTCAATTTTGACTTTTAGATATAATTAAGAGAAAAGAAGAAAGAAACAGTAAGAAAGAGAATGTGAATGTGTAAGGATAGAACCCCTAGACAGCCAAAGAGTGAGTAAAAGAAATAAGGAAGACATAGAGAAATAAAAAGACAAAAACAGAAAGAAAAACAAAAGGTGATGATATACCTGCCTTGCATCCCTCCCCACCCATCACCCAACCCGTAATGAGATTTAAATCCAAAGTTGTGTTGCACCATACTATCCTTGGAATAAATCAATGATTGGTGTCCATGTCTTTGAAAAATGCTCTGGTTTTTCTGCTAAGACGACACGACTGTGGTGGGACTGATAAACAACAACGACGAGTCTGCCTACAGGGATGAAGTCCAAAAACTGACTGTCTGGTGTACCAAAAACAACCTGGTACTCAACCCATCAAAGACAAAAGAACTGGTCGTTGACTTCAGGAGGAAGAGGAGAGAGGAACCTGCTCCCTTATACATCAAAGGAGACATGGTGGAGAGAGTCACTGGCTTTAAGTTCCTGGGAATAAACATCTCCCAGGACCTCAAATGGCAAATGAACACCGTCACTCTCGTGAAGAAGTCACAGCAGCGGCTGTATTTCCTGAGGTCTCTGCGGAGAGCAAACGTCTCACAGCCGCTGCTGTTGTCCTTCTACCGATGCGCCGTGGAGAGTATCCTCTCCTATGGAATCCTGGTGTGGTTTGCTAGCTGTACTGTGGCTGAGAGGAGGGCGCTGCAGGGAATTATAAAAACTGCGCAGAGCATTACAAACGCTCAACTGCCCTCCTTGGATGACATATATAGGGCCCGATGCTTGCGCCGGGCTACAAATATCAAGCAGGACACATCCCACCCTGCCAACCACCTTTTTACTCTGCTACCCTCGGGGAGGCGATTCAGGTCTCTGAAGGCTCGCACCGGTAGACTAAAAAATAGTTTCTACCCATGTGCGATAAAAGAGCTAAATTCCAACAGAGAACGCTGGGGAAGCAAAATGTAATTCCAAGAAATGCCGCCAAATTCTTTTAAACTCTTTTAAAATACTTATTTATTATTTTACTAATAAGTGTACATATGTGTTAATGGTTGTCGTGTTTGTATTTTTTTTTAACCGGAGGAGATGTAAATGGAATTTTGTTGCACAGTTTGTGCAATGACAATAAACGTATTCATTCATTCATTCATTCATTCATTCATTCATTCATTCATTCATTCATTCATTCATATTTTCAAGATGTAGCGTCTCAGACATGTTTGTAATCCACATTTTAAGAGCTGTATGTTTACAAAATGTAAGTATTAGTTTTTTCACCGTTATCAGACCATAATTGAGGAAACGTCTTTGAAATATTGATAGCTCAGAGCAGGTACCTAGAATAATCAATCCCGTGTCGGGGTCCAATTTTGTTTTTAGTATTTTTGAGAGAATTTCAAAAATTCCTCTCCAAAAATTATGTCATTTTATGCACGAGATTTTAATCAGAATTTATTGAACTCTATTTTCTTTATCCTGTATCTGGACATTGTGGACGGCCAGAGTGTAATCATCTATAGTCTTTCCGTTGACTGGTTAGCACCCGACAAAAGCTTTTCACTGTACCTCGGTACACGTGACAATAAGCTAAACTAAACGGAACTAAAACTAATAGGTTTTGCTCAGGAAGAATAACATCACTCAGAGACTGCTGCTGTCCTTTTATCGGTGCTCCATTGAGAGCATCCTAACATACTGTGTATGCGTATGGTACACCAGCTGCACAGCGGCTCAGGGGAAAGCGTTCCAGAGGGCCATTGACAATGCCCAGAGGATTGTCGGCTGCCCTCTGCTTACCTTGGAGGACTTACACAGTTCCCGCTGCATCAAAAAATCCCAGAGTATTATAAAGGACATTTCCCACCCCGGACACTCCCTGTTTGAACTGTTGCCATCAGGCAGACGGTACAGATCTACAAGGACAAGGACAAACAGACTTAAAAACAGTTTTTACCCCACTGCTATAAAGGCACTAAATGTAGCCGCCAAGGAACGCAGGGGCGATACATACTAAGGGACTGTGGTACACTGTGAAATCGACAGAAGGATGTAGGGCTGGGTGTTTATGCCTGCTATTTTCATGATATTTATTTTAGTTGTTTATCTTTTTTTAATATTATACCTTGTATGTATCGTTAGCTTTTAGAAATGTTTGAATGGTGCACTGACTGGCTGACATTTTTAAATTTTGTTGTACATGGTTCATGTTACAATGTCAATAAAGAAACTATTCTATTCTATCTATTCTAGGTGACGTTTCGGGTCAGAACCCTTCGTTGGACTGAAGGCAGTGGTGGACGGTGGGGAGGGGGGGTGATGAAAAGGTCAGAGCAAATCAGGGCCGGCAACAGATGACCTCAGCAAGGGTGGAGCCCACAATGGTCCATTGTTGGCCGTTAGAAGGTGTGATAATGAGAGGGTTACAAGGAAGCGGGAATGGCTGCGGGAGTGTGGGAGTGGCTGCGCTGCCTTGCAGCTGCGGCTCGCCTGCAGTCCGTTTGTCTTTTCTGTTTTTTGTTTTCTTTTGTCCTGTTTTTGCAGTTTATTTCGGTTTGTTTGGCTGTGTGTGTGTGGGGGGGGGGGTGGGTGTGGTGTGTTTTTTTACTCTTCCTTCGGGGGGATGCGACTTTTCCTGCCGTATCCCCCATCTCCGTGTCCGTCTGCGCTGAGGCCTATCGCGGAGCTGGCGGCCTCCAACTGCGACCGACCTCGAGGCTGTGGAGCAGAGCCAGGACTTACCAACGCGAGCCTGGCCGACTTCGGGGCTGTGGTTGCGGTGCGGCACAACTTCCGACCCGACTTTGGAGCCTCGGAGGCTCGGCCGCGGGCCAGTGGGCCAGTTGTTGACATCACGGGAGCTCGAGTTCTGTTTTCCGGAGCTCCCGCAACTACAGCTGCGTCCGCTGGACTGGAGGACGGCAGCTTCGGCAGCTTCGACCGCCCCGGGCCGCGGAGTTTGAACCGGCCCGTTTGCGGAGCTCGGGTTCAGCCGCGGGACTTACCTACCATCACCCGGCCGGGTCACAACATCGGAGGCTTGGATTGCCTCAGCGCAGAGGGAGAGCAAGGAGGGAAGAGACAATGACTTTGGGACTTTAAACTGTGTTGAGTGTTTGTTATTTATTCTATGTTATGACTGCAGGCTAAACCATATTGTTTGTTTTGTTTTGTTTTTATCTTGTTTGGGACTAAAGATGGAAATTAGCTACTGGCTACAATCTTGCGTATTACATGTAAATGTTTATTAATATGCACTGTCCCTAATAAAATCAATTTCAATTTCAATTTCAATGCGAAGAGTGGAACTGGTAGGACGACTAGGGAGGGGAGGGAATGCAGGAGTTACTTGAAATGAGAGAAATTAATGTTCATACCACTGCGTCACCCCTCCCCCTCCCCTCCCCCTCCCCATCTCTACGTTCAGTCTGAAGAAGGTTCTCGACCAGAAACATCGCCTCATTTTTTTCTCCAGAGATGCTGCCTAACCCGCTGATTACTCCAGCGTTGTATGTTTATCTTTGGTATAAACCAGCATCTGCTGTTCTTTGTTTCCACCTCATTGAGGCCCTGGCACTTTTTTTTTACCTGCACTTTCTCTGCAACTTATTTTAGTTTAGTTTGGAGATACAGCACGGAAACAGGCCCTTCGGCCCAACGAGTCCGAGCCGACCGGCGATCCCTGTACACCAGCACTATCCCACACGCTAAAGACAATATACAATCTTTACTGAAGCCAATTCACCTGCAAACCTGTGTGACTTTGGAGTGCAGGGGTAAACGGAGCACCCGGAGAAAACCCACGTGGTCACGGAGAGAATGCACATACTCCGTACAAAACAAGCACCCGTAGTCGGGATTGAACCCTTGGCTCTGGTGCTGTGAGGCAGCATCTCTACCGTTACTCTGCTAAAACTAAACCTTCCTGAATGATCTTGTTTAAGGGTCCTTTAAAGGATGATTGTTAAGGGTTTGGACACGCTAGAGGCAGGAAACATGTTCCCAATGTTGGGGGAGTCCAGAACCAGGGGCCACAGTTTAAGAATAAGGGGTAAGCCATTTAGAACGGAGACGAGGAAACACTTTTTCACACAGAGAGTGGCGAGTCTGTGGAATTCTCTGCCTCAGAGGGCGGTGGAGGCCGGTTCTCTGGATGCTTTCAAGAGAAAGCTAGATAGGGCTCTTAAAAATAGCAGAATCAGGGGATATGGGGAGAAGGCAGGAACGGGGTACTGATTGGGGATGATCAGCCATGATCACATTGAATGGTGGTGCTGGCTCGAAGGGCCGAATGTCCTACTCCTGCACCTATTGTCTATTGTCTATTGTCTATATGTATCTGCGCTGGGCGGCACGGTGGCTCTGAGATAGATTTACCGTGCCAGAGACCCGGGTTCGATCTTGACTACTGGTGCTGCCTGTACGGAGTTTGTACGTTCTCCCCGTGACCTGCGTGGGTTTTCTCCGAGATCTTCGGTTTCCTCCCACACTCAAAAGACGTGCAGGTTGGTTGGTTCATTGGCTTGGTATAGATGTAAATTGTCCCTAGTGTGTGTAGGATGGTGTGAGTGCGCGGCGATGGCTGGGCGGGGCGGGCTCGCTGGGCCGAAGGGCCTGTTTCCACGCACAATTTCCAAAACTAAAAAAAACTAAAACTAAATTCAATAACAAAAAAAAAATTGGTAATTTCTTATGGTTGTGATGGATGCTTGCAATAGTCCACTTGCAGAGTTAGGCCAGAGGTTTACTCTGCAAAAAATAAAATCTACTAATAGAATCATATCTCAGAAATCAGTTTTATCTTTTGTCAGGATCGAGGAGACAAAAGTTTGATTAGGCCTGCAGAGAAACCTAAACTGGAGTCAATAAATATAGAGTCTCCAATGATACCAAAAGGGAATTCAGGAAGAAGGGAAAATGGTTGGAATATTGATCCTACTGCCAAATGATCCAGTTGAGATATAGACCAAGTCAAGGGGAAGTGTAATGTATTCTCGTTAAATGTAGTTAAATAAATCTTCAGCGCTCATATTGGAGTGTGTTGTTCAATACAATGATGTTACTCAGACACCAGTAGGGCCATAATTATTAGAGGTACTCGATACACTGCAGAGCATCTTGGATAATACAATTCCACCCCCTCCATGACACACTGGTCAACCTGAGGAGCACCTTCAGGAACAGACTGGTTCCACCAAGATGCAGCACAGAACGCCACAGGAGATCCTTCTTCCCTGTGGCTATCACACTGTACAACTCCTCCCCCTTCTGTCGTGGGGTAGACTGAGCCCCCCCCCCCCCCACCCCCGTTCCAACTCCCCAAATCTGTGCACATTCCCAATCCTTTCCACTCGTCACTTTAATTTAATGTTTCATGTATCTTGCGTTTTTATATAACCATATAACAATTACAGCACGGAAACAGGCCATCTCGACCCTTCTAGTCCGTACCGAACACTTACTCTCACCTAGTCCCATATACCTGCACTCAGACCATAACCCTCCATTCCTTTCCCGTCCATATAACTATCCAATTTATTTTTAAATGATAAAATCGAACCTGCCTCCACCACCTTCACTGGAAGCTCATTCCACACAGCTACCACTCTCTGAGTAATAATAATAATAATGGATGGGATTTATATAGCGCCTTTCTAATACTCAAGGCGCTTTACATCGCATTATTCATACACTCCTCAGTCACACTCGGTGGTGGTAAGTTACTTCTGTAGCCACAGCTGCCCTGGGGCAGACTGACGGAAGCGTGGCTGCCAATCTGCGCCTACGGCCCCTCCGACCACCACCAATCACTCACACACATTCACACACAGGCAAAGGCGGGTGAAGTGTCTTGCCCAAGGACACAACAACAGTATGCACTCCAAGCGGGATTCGAACCGGCCACCTTCCGGTTGCCAGCCGAACACTTAGCCCATTGTGCCATCTGTCGTCCCAAATAAAGAAGTTCCCCCTCATGTTACCCCTAAACTTTTGTCCCTTAATTCTCAAATCATGTCCTCTTGTTTGAATCTTCCCTACTCTCAATGGGAAAAGCTTATCCACGTCAACTCTGTCTATCCCTCTCATAATTTTAAAGACCTCTATCAAGTCCCCCCTTAACCTTCTGCGCTCCAAAGAATAAAGACCTAACTTGTTCAACCTCTCTCTGTAACTTTGTTGCTGAAACCTAGGCAACATTCTAGTAAATCTCCTCTGTACTCTCTCTATGACTGTTGGCAGATCCATTTCCCTCCTGGGATAAAGTTCTATCATATCGTATCGTAAATTCAGAGATGTGAAGATTGTAAAGAGGGTTTTATGCCCTGTCCCACTTCGAAAACCTGAACGGAAACCTCTGGAGACTTTGTGCCAAACCCAAGGTTTCCGTGCGGTTCCTGGTGGTTCCCGGAAGTTTTTGTCAGTCTCCCTACCTGCTTCCACTACCTGCAACCTCCGGCAACCACCTGCAACCTCCGGGAACCGCACGGAAACCTTGGGTGGGGCGCAAAGTCTCCAGCGGTTTACGTTCAGGTTTCCGAAGTGCGACAGGGGCATTAGTTTCTCTGTTTAGAGATGCAGCGTGGAAACAGGACCTTTGGCCTACCGAGTTCGCGCCGACCAGCTATCCCCACACACTAACACCAACCTACACGCACACACAGGGGACAATTTTACATTTATACCAAGCCAATTAACTCACAAACCTGTCCGTCTTTGGAGTGTGGGAGGAAACCGAAGATCTCGGAAAAAACCCACGCAGGTCACGGGAAAATGTACAACCTCCGTACAGACAAGCGCCCGTAGTCGGGATCGAACCCGGGTTTCTGACGCTGTCTGGCAGTAGCTCTACCGCTGCGCCACCGTGCCGCTCAGGTAAAGAAAAAAAATGGATGTAATATCCACAAGTAGTGCAAGGAAAATTTGTTTTATTGATATCCATTACAACACAAAATAGGATGAAGTATCTTTAACCTGAAATAGCTGAGAAAAATATCTGTTTCTCTTTCCACTGATGCCGGATGATCTAACCATCACTTATTAAAGATGAACACATTTATCCAACAGCAGTGGTTAATATAACTTTAGTATCAGAAGTTATGCTAGAAATGCATAGTTTTTTGAACTTGTACCCCATATAATACAATCATTAGTTTAGTTTAGAGATGCAGCGTGGACACAGGCTCTTCGACCCACCGTGTCCGCGCTGACCAGAGATCTCCGCGCATAAACACGACAATTTTTTTTACACTTACACCAAAGCCAATTAACCTACAAACCTGTACGTCTTTGGAGTGTGGGAGGAAACCGAAGATCTCAGAGTAAACTCCACGCAGGTCACGGGGAGAGCATACAAACCCCGTACCGACAGCACCCGTAGTCAGGATCGAACACGGGTCTCCGGCGCTGTAAGGCAGCGACTCTACCGCTGCGCCAACATGCCGCCTAATTAACCATTAAGTAACGGGAGCAGAATTAGACCATTCGGCCCACCAAGTCTATTCTGCCATTCAATCATGGCTTATCTATCAGATTCACCACCCTCTGACAAAATAAATTCCTCCTCATGTCCGTTCCAAAGTTAGAAAGTGGGAAACACCCTCTTAAGTGTGAGGTTTGACTCAAAGCTGAATAGAAATGGATACAAAGCAGCTTCAATAGAAAGCTGTACAAACCCCAATGGGAGAGAGAAATGGAAAGGTGGGTGTCGGAAACAGTATGTAGAAATGTTGGGACGTCATGTTGCTGTTGTACAAGATGTTGGTGAGGACACCTTTAGTGTACTTAGTACCAGAATACTTGGTATCAATCAGGATATCAGTATCCTATACAGAGTACTTAGTATTTCCCCCCCCT